>NW_028301621.1:3125000-3750000 GCF_987345545.1 Pholcus phalangioides
GGAAATATTTAAAACCCTAAAAAAATGAAAAAGTAAAATTACTGAAATTTCTTGCACATTATTTATTATATTCTTTGGCAAAATTAATTTGCTTTATCTGCTTGACAAGTTCTTTTGAACAAGATGTTTGATATGAAGTGAGAGAGAGAGAGACGTCTAGTTTGATGCTACTTATGTGTAATTTAGAGATGGTACCATTTTTTCTCTAGTTAATGAGACTAAAATAAGACACTAAAATTTGCCCTGCATGTAATTGTTGTAGAAATTTCCTTGTTAACCCTCTATGGCATAGTTTCCCAAGCTTTTTTGTCCCATTGCCCCCTTCTTCAGAAATTTTTTTCTCCCAGCGCCCTTCAACGCAATCTAACCCATAGAATCCTATGCTATATCCGTAGCTTCTACCGCCCCCCTGAAACGTTCCATCGTCCCCCCCAGGGGGCATTAACGCCCACGTTGGGAATCACTGCTCTATGGTTTCACCCACATAAAAATACTTTTAAAAAGATTTTCTTTTCTTCATAAAAAAGGATGTAGATTTGTGCTGCTAGCGCATTTCTAATTGAAACAATGCAAAACAATTATCACACAGTAACTTTTTTACAAAAAAAAACTTCAAAAAGATATCAAAAATACATATTTGTGAATTCTCCATACTTGTTTTCGTTATTTCAGTATACGTGTGCTATAATTATTATAGCAATAATTTATATCACCTTTTTGTATCTTTTAGGTACAGATTCACTTCTTTTTTAAAGGACTTGTTTGAAGCTCCTGAAGTAGTGAAGGCTTTTCTTTGTGAACAATATCAAGTGCACAACATAGCCATAGGCAATGATGCTACTGAAACATTTTTATCTGACAGAGGAGGAGATATTATACAACAGATTCCTTTCTCAAAATTTTACACTCCTACCACAGCGGTAAATATTTTTCCATGTAAATATATTGGTTTAATACTGGCAAAAAAATAACTTTTTTATTTCAATCCTTTATTCATTATATGAAATCCTACTTTCCTGCTAAAAAAATGTGAATATTTGTCTGGGACAAATTCTTTGGAAAAGTTGTTGTAAAAATAAAAATGGTATGGGACCATATAAAAAATTAGATTTTGTGACACTGTATTTTTACTCTCAAAACTGTTAAAATGTAATTTTTGAATGCCTTTTTGAGAATTTCTTAAATTGAAACCGTTCGTCTATATGATGGACGAGTGATGAGATAAAGGCCACATTAGCACAGGATACCCTGTGCATATGACTCATTGTAATCTGTTGGCTCGCCAATCTTTTTCTTTTTGTATGAATTCGAAAAGGAACCAACGCAATGTTATTTCTTTTGACTCTTTTTTGAAGATTTCGGGGAAATGAGAAATCGCATTGTCGTTGTGCAACGTCCCTTATGGGAGTTGCTTGCCCTGTTCAAAATATCCAGTAATAAGGGGGCAAACGACAAGTGGAAAATGATTGCAAATAAACTTTCGCATGAAATATAATTTATTAAATTCAATATAAAGTTAGTCAATTTTAACAATAGATTAGTACAACATGGAGCCCTCTATTTAACATTAACAGAAAGATACTGGCTCACCAATTGATGATCATCAATCAACAGTCAAACTTTTATGCTGATCGGACATCCGATGTTGTTAGTCACTTTGACGTAGCTTTTCCCCGCAAGTATCAGTGAAGGTCTCTCGGTTGAGAGCTGGATCGTTTCGATTAGTACCAGGAGACCTCTCGGTTGAGGACCGGACCACTTTGATCAGCTCCAGTGGGCCTCTCGGTTGAGGGCCGGACCACTTTGATCAGCAATGAAGAATTTTGACTGTGAAGATTAATTAATGTTTTCGATTCCGGACCTGCCGGGAAACAAATTCAAACACTGTAAACTATTGCATTTTAACTAATTATCAGCTTAGTTTCCCAGCCTAAGGCCAATGGATACGGTAGCAAGACGGTAAACCGTCCTACTAGAGGGCTTCAGTTGAAAAGAACAAACAAAGGATGAACGCAATGTGAGAGACAAAGAGGGAGGAATTTATACTCCTATTTCACAAGAAGTTTGGGACCACATGTCCTCGCAAGGCCTTTTCGCCTCAACAAAAATATCGGATTTACATATTCATGCGTCACTATATTATAAACATTACAATTGAATTATTACATTGGAATCTGGCAACATAACACAATCCGGAGAGCTGATCAGACTCTCCCGATTATGTAAACAATACCAACAAGACAATAAGTAATGAAATATTCCGACAGAGGTCTGCAGCCCCCCGCCGAAAACAAGTGAGTACAACACCATATTTTCCATACAACGAGTCTTGCAACAACTCCCCCGGGAGGTTCTTTAATAAAAATAAAAATATTTAACCGGGCAAACCCTTAAGCCTCGCCCAAACTATACATAATCTGGACCAGACCCCTCCACGAAAATAGCGACATCGTCGTCATGAGGGAAATTAATTTATGTGGGACATCAGTAGCCCGATCTCTGGCCCGTTCTCGTTCGACAGCCGAAAGACCCCACCCGTCGACTGCCGAACTAAACGAACATTCTGGCCCTTACCCGTTTGTCAACGGGTCCTCGGGTGGTTTCCGGTAACTGAGAGGTCCCTGGGGTCTAAAATAAGAAGGAATTTCCCACATAACGACAAGATCCCCATTAACGTAGAGGGATCGGATTCCGATACGTTACATTTGGACAAATTCATTACTTGCGCAGTTTTACTTGGGTGGTTCTTTTTTTAAAAAAGATTTACAGTGTCCCCCCTCATCTTTATGATTTCTTGAAGTGAGGGAGTTCACCTCATTTCTCTCTTTCACTGATGAGAACCCGTTCATGAGCTCTTACTGTTTGCGCATGCAATGGAGATCCATCAGTTTGTCTGTATTCAACTCTTGGCTATATTCCTTCGCTAGTTCTTGAATATCGTTCCCATTCACCTCTAGTTCCATGGTCTTTCTGTAACATGGCGTTGATGTTCACCTGACCTTTAGACTTTGTATCATAATGCATATGGGGCCGTTCAAGTAGTACGTAAGCAAATTTTTAAGCAATTTCTGATCTCCCCCCCCCCCCCACCGTCAGTAAAAGTAAGCAAAACTCTAACCCCTCCCCCCCCCTTGTCAGCAAAATTTCGTCATCACTGCCCCTCTACCTATTAACGCATATTGGTGGGATCAGAAACGTGCGTGGGAGGAGGGGCATAGGGGGCTCATGCATCTCCCTCCCACAGACGAAAAATTTTTTTTGATGCATTTTGAAAGAAAATACCTTTATATGTTATTATAATCAATTTCTGTTAATTTCAATGCTATTTGAAGGGTAACAACTCAAAATTTTTCTTTAAGAAATTCATTGCAACCCACCCTTTGAGCCATATATGGTAAGCCCTTGACCTGCAGACCAAATGTGGTCCTGAAGGTATTCTGATCTGGCGTGCTCCACCTCAAACCTAATTTTGTAAAAACAAACTAAGCGGTACATTTACAAATTCCTTAAATGACCAGAGCATTTAAGTGTTTTGTGGCACAATTCCAGAGCATTTAAGTGTTCCGTGGCACATTTTCAGATCACTCAGGTAGGCCTCAAAGATCACTTTCACATTCAAAGACCACCTATGTAGCCCGCGACACTGTTACAGAACACTTAAACGATCCGTGGCACATTTAGAGATCCCTTGAGTGATGTGGCACAGTTTTAGATCACTTAAGCCCTACATATCTCTCAAGTTACCCGCGGAACATTCCCAGATTACTTAAATGATCCGTGGCATAATTAAGAATCAGTTTAGTGATGTGTGGCACAGTTCCAGATCACTTAAGCATTCCGGAATCATTGCCAGAGCACTTGAAGGATCCCTGAAACATTTAGAGATTGTACCACCATGGATGTGGCCTCAAGAAACTTATTTAGAACCGCATGGTGATAACAATTATGTAATTTACTCATCTGACTCCATGAATTGTCACTACTCAAGATCTTGATAATCAAATAATTAATTTATTAAAAACATAACTTCAGAACTGTTTAACATGTTAAAATTTATATAACTTAAAACGCATAATGGGGATACATAATGTAAAAAGTTAAATACTGAAAAAGAGTGAAGAGGGAATCGCCAACCGCATTTTATACAACACTAGCGGTGACGTCGCATTGATATAACACAAGGTGCGATGACGTTACAACATAAAACATTCACAGCGACACCTACAATACTCCCCCACGAGTCCTGGGGACGGTACATGAAAAATTATATCATTTCAGTACAAATCTAACTTTACGGCTGGACCTCATGACGTAGGGCTTAGGTTCAGTAACAGAATCTGAAGTTTTAGGATCAAATTCATTATTGAATTTGAATTCAGTGTCCTTGAGCAGGTTTTAACCTATCTATTGAAATAGTTGTGACATCATTATTAATTTGAACTTTGAAAAATTTATCAGTCCTTAATAGAACTTTGTAAGATCCTTGATATGGTTGTTGAAGAGGACAGCGAATGGAATCCACTCGGACGAAAACGTGTGATGGTTTCGCCAGGTCCTTGTTGATGAACACCTTGGCTGAACTATGGTGGCTAGAAGGAACTGGACGCAGTTCAGGCATCTTTTTGCGTAGTCTCAACGAAATCTGAGCTAGACACATTCTGACTAGAGTCTCTGAAGGAATCGCATGGAAGACGTAGAGTAGTACCATAGACATTTCGGCTGGAGTGGAACTTATGTCCTCCTTGAAGCTGGAACGAACACCAAGCATTACCACTGGTAGGATGTCTACCCATCGTTCAGTAGCATGACTCATTATGGCAGCTTTGAGTTGTCGCCATTGCTCTGTGGATGGTACGCTGTTGTGCGAATGCGGTTAACACCGAGCAGTCGTGCTAGGGATGTGCAGAGTTCAGATTCGGTGGTAAGCACTTCAGGAACACCAAAGCGTGCAATTCAGTTGGTGAAGGCAGCAACACTCTCAGCAGTTTGGTCAGGAATTGGTATGGCCTCAGGCCAGCGAGAAAATCACAACACGTTAAGACATAATGGTTGTCTCTTGATGGAGGAAGACGGCCGACTATATCCAGATGGATATGTGAGAATCTGGCTGAAGGTTGTCCAAACTCTCCTATAGGAGATTTAGTATGCCTTCCGACTTTAGAACTTTGGCAATGAAAACATGTCCTTCACCATTCTTTTCAGTCCTTGGCGAGAGACTTCCAAACGAATCGTTTGGATATCATTTCCACTGTTGCCTTGGCACCTAGACGGGATAAACTATGAATAGAATCAAACACTTGCCTTTGAAATGTTTTAGGAACGTAGGGCCGCACATTTTCAGTTGACACATCACAGTAGAGTTTAATATCGGAATCAGCTAAAGTCATTGGCCTAAGCTCAAGACCGGTACCAGAATCGACTGCAAATCAGTGTCCCCAACCTGCGCGCGAGCCATCTCAGTAAAATCAATTACAGTAGGAACTTTAATTTCGGCTATGTGTGAAAGAGCATCAGCGACCGAATTTTGTTCGCCTGACACGTGTCTGGTATCAGTCGAAAATTGACTTATGTAATCGAGATGCCTTATTTCTCAAGAGCGGGGCATTTCTCAGTTTTCTGAGTGGAGGCATATACCAGAAGATGATGGTCTGTGTACATGGAAAAGTTACGGCCTTCTAGCATGTGACGAAAATATCATACTGCTGAGTAAATGCCTAGAAGTTCACAATCGTAAACACTGTACCTTTTCTCAGTTGCTGTGAGTTTACGTGAAAAAAATCCAAGTGGTTGGACTTGTTTTTTGACCACTTGATGTAAAACCACTCCCAAGGACGTATCCGATGCATCGACTGTGAGTGTCAAAGGTGGCAGTTATTTATACAGTTTGCAGCTGATCCCGAACGGCTATTTTGTTTCTCACCAAGAGGGGTTCAAACGACAAACGTTTGGTGTGCATACTTTCTTCAATAGCAATGTGCTGTTTGATCATCATAAAAAGCACTGTAAAGGACAGAAGAGGGTATTGCACACATGACATCCCTGAGCGTCTTGTGGCACAGTTCACGAGTATCTTATCAACCTAGGCTACCGTATTTCACTGCTATGTAATTAGTATTTCACAGATACCCACGGTTTTTTAATCTTGACAACTAGTACACAGTATCACTGATATCTCTTTCAAGTATTCATATTAAAATTCACGAAATGCAAGAAACTGTCAAAAGAACAAGAAACTAGTAAAAAAAGTAGATGAAATCAAGGCCGGAACTGGGGAGGGTGCAACTGCCCCGGACGCCAAACTTTAGGGGTGGTGGCAAATATTAATGAAGAACAAAAATACCGTTATAAAATCATCAGAATTTAAGTGGAGAGGGTGACAAAATCATGTTTGCCCCTCCTCATAAAAATCGCAGTCACTACCTGGATGAAATTGTCGTTAACAATAAATAATATTGATAACAAAATACTATAGAACAAGAGGAAAAAAATATTACTCACGGTACTTGGTCATGGGTTGAGTGTGAATTTTGGCATACACCGTTCTCATCCAAAATGTGGAACGACGAGTGGTCAAAGTAAGAAAAAGGGTGAATATTACCCCCCCCCCCCCCGGGTGCCAAACCAGCACCAGCTATAGCACTGTAGTTATGAACAAAAACTATTTATTCTTAAGCTTCAACAGAGTAAAACAAGACAAGCTGAGGCTTCAAACAAATAAGAACACAATGAAACTACAGCCAATTTACTGGATCACTTTCCTTGTGATGAAAGAGAGCACAAACTGATATCGTGGCCTCAGAGGAGCGAAAAATTCCAACTTGAGCAAAAACACGAAAGTGAAAGGACGGTCAGTTTTTAGTAATTGCTGCTTCCTCATCAACACCTTGGGCTAATGGCTGAATTCAATTGTGACTTGACTGCCTCTGACACCTTCAGCCGGTTTTCGATCTCTGTGCATAATTCAACTGACTTTCAAACTTGGTGCCGCTTCTTCGTTCATGTCCGGAGTCAGTCATCAATCCTTTATATATAATCCCCCTGACTTCCATTTCAGAGCTGAGTTCACTTATCTATGCCATTTTGGCTCAAGTCAGTCTTCTGGACAACAACTGAGATTTTGTCAAGAAAGAAGCAGGGCTCCCACTTGTTCTACTTTTCCTGCTTTTTAGTAAAATGTCCTACTTTTGTCCTACTTTTTTTTACAAAATTCTGTCAACAAAATTTTTAATTGATTTTAATTGACGAGGTAATCATCTATATATTGCCAAATAATACAAATTTAGTAGATTGCAATTAAAGATTCTGCCAAAGCAGAAATCGTATCATTTTTAAGGTTATTTGGGTGTGTATGTGGACCGTTTGGTTTATTAATTTTTTATTTGCTTAGTTTGAGGGTTCAACAAGTGGAGTAGTGATTAAAAACTTCTGTGCATGGATGGAAAAAAATAATTTTGTATTTACTACTTCATGGTCTTGGACAGTAACTAACATTCATCATTTAAAATTATAGTGCACATTTTGTGTATAAGTGACACAGCAGTTCTCATAACAAAGCAGTTGGGTACATAGGTCTGTTTGTTCTAGGTTTGGTGATTCTGATGCTACCCAATAGCTTTCTGTTGTCTTCTGTATTCTTTGGGCATGCGGAGACATAAAAAACATTTACAATGCTCAGCAAAGAGCTAGAAATGAAAGTGTTTCATTCGTCAAAAACAATTACGTTGAACAGTAAAATGTAAATTACATCATATAGCTTATGTTATATAACAAAACAAAAACCGCAGTGAGATAATGATACACCACTACATTTAAATGTGTGATGCAATCCTTATTCATGAAAATTTGCTAAAGATAGAGCATCAGAAAGTAACCAAAGGTTAGAAAATGTGTTGAAAATAAGAAATTTTGACTTCTGTATATAACTTCAAATAATTAAGATGCTTTATACGAGAAAAATATATATTCAGGAGTATTATGAGACTTTTTGGAAAAAAAACCACTTATACCATTTAAATATATACCATCAGAATGTATCCCAAAAATATGAAATGTGGTAAAAATGAAAAATTTTGGTTAATAAATGAACCAATATGGTATTTTTCAAAAAAAAAAAAATTATATTTAGGGCCACTTTGAATTTTTGAAAAAAAAACCAAACAACCCTGTTAGCGACTCATGTCTCTAACGTTAGTGTTTGCTTATTTTACAATATACATGTAGCTTAGCATTTTCCCCATGTTCAACCAAGGCTCATACACTTCGTTCAACTCTAGAGGGAAAAAATCGCGGTTGCCTTAGAGATGTGGATACTGGTGAAGAAGTAGAGAATAAAGTCACATAATGAATCTTCTCATTAAGCATATAAAAACAAATACACTCGTGTACAAAATTAAGATAATTTGGTTGTGTCTATTTTCACAAAATGTTCTGAGTCAAAGATACTAATAATGGCCCAGAAGAAGTATGAAACTATTCAGTGTCAAATACGTAAGCTTATACGTGTGTGTGGACAGAGCTGTGACCACGGAGGGGATGATAAGCGCACAAGGGGCTTTCCCCAATTCATTTGCTCGTACTTCCTTGCAACATTCTCTGTTTTTCCTTGCAAAAGTTTGGTAAATTTTATAAGCTATCAGGTAAAATAAGTAGCCACAAATGTATGGATGATGGAATGAGATGGAGAATTGTCGGTGGGTTGGAGGAAAGGCAATCACAAATGCAGGTGGCTACAGAGCTTAATGTAGCGCCCAGATGTAATGCCAGTTTGTGGAAACAGTTTTATGACACTGGATCCATATGGAGAAGACATGAACAAGGTCGTCGAAGAGCCACAATGCTTAATGAGTATCATTATTTGGCACTTCCAGAAGAACCACAATGCTTAATGAGTATTGTTATTTGGCACTTCCAGTGCTGTGCCACAGGACTGCTACATCACAGCTCTCATATGAGCTGTATGCTGCAACTACTTCACCAAACACCAACTCTGGCAATATTGCTTTATTGCAATTTACTGGCATTAATGAGATGGGTTGGAAATGAAGGCACTGTCTATTCGTGATCGTCTCAAGTTCATTAAGGAAAATATCTATATCCTCTCTTGGGTACGAACCCGAGACCGTAACAGCAACCTTCACAGTGGTAGACAAGCATCGTACCACTCGAACACTGATGCATGCTGCAACTAGAACTCAAGTTTCATGGTTTACTGTTCCCCGAAGGCTTCATGAGAGTGGGCTTTAGGCCAGAAGACCCGTTGTTGCATCCCTTACAGAACACATTTAGCATGATACAGACAGCATCAGCCTTGGACCAGACTTCAGTGGAGCACTGTGCTCTTCATAGATGGATCAGTATTCAGCCTGGACACTGATTCTCAACGTATCCTCATCTGTAGAGAGCCTGGGATCTGATACCATCCCTCCCACATCAGGGAAATAGACCACTATTGTAGTGGAGGTGTCATGGTCTGGGCAGGAATCATGTTGGATGGCCGCATACCCCTCTATGTGTTCGACAGAGGGCCCTCCAACTGCTAGGAGGTATAGAGAGATCTTAGAGGCCTATTACGTTTGCCTTTTCAGGGGCACAGTTGGCTCTCTGTTCCTGTTCATGGATGACAACGCTTGTCCACATCGGACTCACTTGGTCAACGATTATCTGGAAAGTGAGAATATTCTGCATATGGATTGGCCAGCCAGATCTCCTGACCTCAAACCTATAGTGACCTAAACATGTCTTGGACGCTCTTGGGAGGGCAATTGCATCTTGCCATCCCCGTCTGAGAACCCTCCCAGAGCTGAAAACTGCATTGCTGCAGGAGTGGGACCAATTTCCTCAAGTACTCCTTAACTGCCTTGTGTCCACTATGTTGCCTCGCTGTGCGACCTGTTTGACTGTGAGGGGGGCATACCCCATATTAGACTCATTTTCGGTTCAATCTCGCAACATGGATTTTGGACATCCCTGCAATGAGGAGCTTTACTGACAATCATGTGTGCATACTATGACTTTTGTATGGTGCATCTCTTTTTATGTTATAACTTATTTGTGCCAAATTTCATTAAAATGTGTCCATTAGTTTTTCTGAAATTCAACAATGTACTAATTCTTTTAATTTTTCACACGTGTGTGTATATAAGAAAGCAACGGGGGGGTTGCCTTCTCCAGCACTTGCAGAAGCTACAGACATGTTAAAAATAGTAATGCTATTGAAGCTCGAAAATCACATTTTTCATTCTCAAAATCAATTTGAAGGTTTTGTACAATGTTTAAGAGCGTCCAAAAAAAAGTAATAATTTCAAATTATATAGTTCTATGATTGTTTCTATTTTATACAGGCATAGTGAAGGATAGCATTCAGTATGTATTTTTATAATTGAGAATTTTTGATTTTTTGTGAAAGTATAGTTATCTTACGTCGATGAATTGGATAATTCGAACTTTTTTGCTGTCCCCCCTGAGCTTCAAATTAAGGCCCGTTTACACCCGGTAAGTGATTAAGTTAGTAACTAAGTTGCCAAGTACGTTACAATGTATGCAGACGATAAGGGCCGTTTACACGGCTTTAGTTGGTAAGTGGCAAGTGCATAAGTGATTTAGTACTTTAGTGAAATAAAAATGGTTCTATTTTTCCGGTTAAGTAGACCTGTGTGCATGCGCCAGTGGGAGTGACCTGCCACTCAGATATCAGTCTTTTCGCTCTCTCAGGGGGTTTATTTTGATCTTAATGTTTATGCTCTGTCATCTCCTACTGTTTCGCTAGAATTCCGCAGAAATACAGGATAGTGAAGTGGCCAGAGGGACACAACCTTCAAGTTTGTTGAAGAATATCTTGAATTTTTGCCATGAATGTTTGTTGAACTACACTCATGTCCATAAATTAAGGATAATTCAGAATCACACGGAAATCGAAATCTAAAGTAAAAATTTCACCTGTAGAATTATCACACACATCTGTAAGAATGATATGCAAATTTCAGGAAGCCACCAGATGATGCCGATAGTACGTTACAATGACGAGAGTGTAAGAAGAGGGTATAGAAGGAATGGTGGCAAAGATGTAAAATTGTTCACAAGAGTTCTGTAAGGCGCTCAGTGCCATAAGCGAATAGTTATGACACAGAGGACGCATGTGGATGATTTTTTACGTGGTAGAATTATCGGCAGCCTGGAATGTGGGCGTACTCAGATGGAAGTATCCGAGGAACTTGGAATTGCAATTGTCCAAACGATTCCAAGATAACGGAAATGTCAGTAGACGTTACAGTACAGGTCACCCCGAGTTACACCGCCGAATGAAGACCGGTATTTGGCAGTAACTGCCAAAAGAAGCAGACGGAGCACAGCGTCCGACCTGTCTCGTCAGCTATCTGCAGCCACGGGTACCACAGTTTCAAGGCAAACCGTGTACAGACGTTTGGGAGATATTGGTCTATATGCTCGCAGGCCTGTCAGATGTGTTCCGCTCACGGCAACTCACTGTCGACAGCGATTAGCCTGGAGTAGAGAACATGCAATATCAGGGGTGCAAGAGCTGCGCCAATTGCGCCAAACTGCGCCGAAACGGTTCTCTTGCTACATGGTGCGCCAAGACGCCAAATCCCTGCGCATTCGCGCCAATTCTTGTTTCTGGTTCGCGTAGGTACCGCTAATCCACTGTAGTGCGTCAAATACCGGGAATTTAGGAAAAAGAAGCATGAAAATTTTGTTCACGGGACGCGTTCTTTCCGAGACACGGAAAAAAAATACGGAGGGAGAAACTTTAATTTTTTTTTCACTTCCCACCATCTACCACAATCGCGTTATGTCGTGACCTTGGAAAGTAGTTCTACTACCTTGAAGTATAAAGTCCTATACTGTTATTGGTTAACCGGCGGGCTATCAAAGTCCCTGAATGAATATGCCGAATTTTCCGATTTCGAAGACCGTTTTTTCTCCTCCAGGTTATATACTGAAAATTACGGTAATTTCGCGGCTGCCAACATGCGTTCTAAGACCGCATACATCGAAAAGAGGATTAGTTTACTCGTTAATTTACCGACATTTTTCGAAGATCATTGGAAAAAAATGGGATCTGTTAAAACTCCAGCTAAAATATTCATAGTTTTGTCATCTAGTCACTATGCGGTCGTGTGATTATCGTCGGCAGTTGCCGATCGTGGCAATTTCACATTGCGAAAATCCGGATTTGGTGAACACAGGGGCAGCTCAAGGAAAACAATTTCTACCCATGTGGAATCTGTTTTTGGCGCTACTGAAGGCGTTTTTTTTTGGTAAACAAAGCTTTTTTCACCCTTTCAATTCCATTCAGCACCCCTCCTAAAGCGGCGCCCAATATGGCAGCACGGTCCGCCACTGCATTGGTGGGGGAGGGGCATGCTCTTAACAATAGTCAAAGGAAGGAATTAGTACTAGGAGCATGTGCTCATTTTACATAACTTCTGTGAGATACCTTTTTTATATTAATGTCCTACCTTTCCCAAACATGTTGTTGGAGAGAATGAAACGTTTGCACTCCCTCTCGTGCATTGCTGGGATGGTACATTACTCCCTCACGTATTGCTGGGATGTTGCTCAACATTGTATCACCAACAGAACTATTAATTATGTGTGATGAATGGGTTGCACTACAATGCAAATAATTACAAGAAGTGAAATCAGTTCAGAGAATAGATTGATATTGGGCAGACATATTCAAACTTTATAACCTTGAAAGCAGATATTTTTTACAATTGCTCCAGGGAGCAAAAATCATAGTTTTTATGAATGGTATCATACATACACCATCGTTTTTGGGCACCCCCCCCCCCCAGAGTCAAACGTGGAGTCGACTGATCTAATGTATATATGAATTGACATCATCATTGTGCCCCCCCCCCCAGACTTCCAAGTCAAT
The DNA here is from genome assembly GCF_987345545.1 of Pholcus phalangioides. NCBI lineage: Eukaryota > Metazoa > Arthropoda > Arachnida > Araneae > Pholcidae > Pholcus > Pholcus phalangioides. Next base: position 3,137,899 of record NW_028301621.1, read on the forward strand.
CTCCGCCTATGCTCTTGTGTAAGTGAAAGTGAATAAATTTATATGCTTCTTTTAAAAAAATATCGTATAATGTGGCTCTGATCACAGTATTCATAAGTTCTACCGGATCATCTTCATCCACTGTTACGAAAGCTATGGGCTTTAAAAAAAACACCTCTGAACGGCAGATAAATAAAAAATTATTACTATTATTCTCCAGCGCATTGCGTCTCTCTCCCTTCGTAGCTTTGAGTAGACTGAAGCGTGCATGCGCTAGTTGCTCTTGGCCTCCATAAAAATTATCCAATGAGCATCTACTTGATGACTTATCGTATGGACACTTTCAAGAACAATCGGTAACTTAAAATTTAGTACAAACTTAATCACTTACAGCGTGTAAACAGGCCTTTAACGAAGTTTGACTGTAGTTACAAAAGATTTATTGTTATATAGGTTATATTGTTATGTATCATTATATAAAATTTTCACTGTATTATGAATTCATGAGCAAAAAAAATTCTTTACGTTCATCAAAATTATGAGAAGCAATGTGAGTAACATTTTTTGGACATCAATAATAAATTAATTCATCTCATTAAGTCAAACATAAAAAACAAATAGCCTTCAAGAATGGAATTGGGTAATCAGATGACATTTTGTAAAAACTCCATGTTGTGTGCTTCATGCAGAAAATATCAAACTTATTTGCTATTATTTTCATTTTTTACAGAAAAGATGATGAAAAAGGGTCATAATTTATTCAATCTAAAAGTAAATTACCATGAGTTTTGATAAAATTTCTCAATTTTCTGAATTTTAAATTTTGTTCATCTTTGTTTTGCAGTACATGTTGCATCGGTCAAAGTATGGTAATAGAAATGTTTCCTGTAACACTAGAGTAATCAAGTAAGTATGTGTTTTACTAATGTAAAAAAAAATGCTGTTGGGGAAGAAAATATAGTGCATCTATGTCTTTATTCTTTTCCATAATTTTTCAACTTCAGATATTTTGACATTGTCAAATATTCCTGTGTATAGAAAAGATGTGGAATTGGTAATTTTTCTATTACAGTTAGACTTGCTTATAACAAACATGATAAAACAAAGTTTCATATGTAATTGAGGCTTACAAGGCCTCCTTATATTGTTTACCTACGTTATTTTGACATGCATGTATGATATGTTGCGAGATCATGACATGCATGTAAGATTTTAATCATGAACGATAATTATTATTTATATACATGTTACAGACATTCCTATACGTCTTTCGTCCACCGCATCGTCAATCCTTCTCCTCGTCCACCCTGCGCACGCGCGACTACACACAGTCACCAACTCGATCCCAGCATGTGGCACCATCTTTCCGACAATCGGCCATCCTGCAAATCTTCCATCCTGGAAGATCTGTTTTTACGGAACATCCACTTCATCATGCACTCAGCACAGCTGACGATTATCGATGGTACGTCATAATCAATGATCTCATCGTATGCGTCTTTCACCTTGACTTTCATCATCAGTCTGTCGAGATTTTCGACACTCTGACCGCGTCTTCAAGTCCTGAAACTGATATCCCTTGATCGCGATCAAAACAGCAGCATGACATTTATCTGCGATCTTCCGTCTTGAGTTGAACGTCTTCCTCTTTTCGTCTGTCACTTCATCCATCTGTTTCTTAGCCATCCATCTTATCAAATCCTCAGTCAAGAGTGTTTCAACTCTCAGTTGCATTTCACCCATGCACCTTGATACAGTTCTGTCAATGGCTTGATGTAACAAATCTTTCAATGCCTTCATCTCTTCCTCTTTCTCCCGTTGTAGGAGATTCTTCTGCGCCGTCAACAAAGCCTCTTTCTCTTTCAAATTCAGCTTTCAGTTCCATCTCTTTTTCATTCAGTCTTAAAATCAGCTCCATTTGGTGTCTTTTCGTCATCTCAGACAGTTCTTGTTTCAGGTGTTCAATGACACTCTTGTCCTCAATCTGCTTCTGTCTCTCCTCTAATTTTTCTTTAATGTACTTGTTGCCACTATACCCCACGTCGCCTTCGTTTTCATTCACCGCAGCTGTCAACAGAGCACAATTTGTTGGTGCTGACGATTCTGCTTCAGTCTTATCGCCGTCTGTTAAGCAAGCGTTTTTTCCCTCACTCACTAGCGTTGGTTGGTCGTCTTGTAAACACACGATTTGAGCCTATTTTACTGAATTTTCGGCGTCATCACGTAAACCACTAACTTCAATGCCTCTCTCAGTGAAGGAGATATTGATTTTACATATCACATCCATCCCGGCAAGAGCCCCCATATTTGTGAGATTTTAATCATGATCTATAATTATTATTATTCATATACAGTTACAGACATTCCTATACGTCTTTCGTCCACAGCGTCGTCAATCCTTCTCCTCGTCCACCCTGCGCACACGCACCCACAGACAGTCACCAACTCAATCCCGGCATGTGGCGCCATCTTTCCCACATGCATGTAAGATATACAGCCAAATCCTGGTATAAAAAATGCCAAGGAACCAGACGAATCACTTCGTTAAAACGAAATTTTGTTATAAAGGAATTCCAGGTTACCTAGCATTGTTCCTATGTAAACTTATTTGGGGGATTAGAAAAGTGTTCGTTAAAACAAGATTTTTGCTATAACGGTATTCGTTAAAACGGGATTAGACTATATTGAGTTTTTTTGTCTGTTATTTTGATTCTACTGCTGATCAAAGAACAAATGTGTTCTTGTATTCCTAAAAGTCACTTCTTTTCCCTTCATTGTAGCTATTAAGATATTTAAATTATTGAATGATTGAACTTAACAATAAATCATGGCGTGAAAATTTCAATTCAACTTAGCCAACCTATAAATTCAGCTTGCTACTGCAGAAAAATTTGTATGAAAATACTTAACCAATCTTACTTAGGATTAACTTATGTTTGTATTAGTTAAATCAAATTCCTACAGACTACTTATCCTAATCTACTTATCCAACAATGACCCATCCTAAGTCAAAGTTGCATACAACCAGATTTCCTGGACGAGGTGTGGTGGTACAAATCACACAGAGACAAGTAAACCAACCTCAACAGATTTCTATGAATAGCAATTAAATTTATTATTCAACTGTAACAGAATTATTAACTTCTCCCATAATGTTAAAACAAAAAAAATCCATTCAATAGTCACACAGTTGCTGCCAGATGAGTCCAGTAATTATTTCAGAGTAACAGTTGGCATTAGATAGCACACCATAGTGGAACAGTAACAACAAAGTTTCAGGGACCACAACTGACAGACCAGACAAGACCCGGGTTCTTTCCCTTCCGGGATGTAAATCCTCTACCCGTGTGGGTTGGGTTGTTCTGGGGAGAGGAGGCCAAAACTGTCATCAGAGAAGCAGAGTGGTCTTGGAGGAGACAGATCGCCCAATAGTGGTATAGTACCATTAAAGCGAGGACAACAGGTGGGCATGATCGGACAATCGTGTCGACCCACTAAGAAACTCAATGACAGCTACTGGTAGGGAATTCAGAATCTCAGATGACAGAGACAGATTGACATATTAGAACAGGTAAAAGTATACAGCCCAGCTGGGTTTTGTGCCTAGTACAATTGTAAGAGGATTCTATGTATAGGTCATTTCAGGTGAACATGACAGGCTAAGCAAGCAACTTTCCTACCTGGACAACAAGAATGGTAGTGAAGATGGAGGTGGGAGCAAGATGTGAGGAGGAACATCGGCTCGTGCTCTGTTTGTGCCTGAAACTATACCTGTGGCATGGCCATCTTAAAAAACTATTTTTAGTGCACGCCATCTTCAGTTTAGCTGATTTACATATTCACACACACAGGTTGATTTTTCAGAATTTCACAAAAATACTATGGCAACTATGACAACAAAATAATGAATTGGCTAGGATAGGATCTCTCATTTCACTATGGCTATCAACAATTGGTGATTGTGGGGTCATCCAAAAAGGGTAAGAAATTACTTTATGAAACAAATTGTATATAAACAGACAAAAACATAAATTCAAATCTATAAACATGTGCTGATTATATATAGGGATTGGAAGTTGATCCCATCCCACAGGGAGTTCTAGTAATGTTACAACGTAACAGAAAAATCAGTCACATAATGGCATCTATACAAAACTTTTGTGGTCTTTCAGCAAAATATCATTCCAAGTGTTTGTTTATTTTCACTTTTGTTATGTATGTGTATTTTTTACTTTTTATTTATTCATTTTTTTAGTGATAAGGCAGTGATTCATTTTGCTACTGTGAAAATAATTTCTTAATGAAAGAAAGTGATAATGATCATCTCTTTCAAATACTTTAAGTTGTTTGTCTCTATCTTTAACAGCTTTTTTAAAATATTTTTTTCACAACATGTCCAGACTTCTGGACCCACCTGATATATTTTGGGCTCATAAGGTGAATAGCAGTTTATTTTACCAAACCACTAAGTTTTTAAGATGACATTAGGCTGCTTCTGTGTTGAAAAATATAATAAAGCATAATACATCATGGAATGTAAAAAATATATTGTGCATGTTTTGCTCACTAATGAAATTAATTTTTTTTTAATTTGCATCATGATACAAGTAACAAATTCATTTGCAATTTTATAGTCCAAAAGGTATTCTCAGTGGTGTTGCAAGCTCTTCAGAACGAGAGAAGAATATTGTCATCCAGAAAATTGAGGTATTTGTGTCGTTCACAATCTATTGGGAAAAAGTGGTGTCTAATAGATTATTTACTTTGTGTTTTTTTTTTTTTTTTTCAAATGTTTCTTTCACATCAGAATGACAACAATCTAGCTGTTGTCATTAATTACAAGAAGTGAACCCTTCCCCATTATTATGTTTAGATTTCATCTAGCATTTGGAGCATCTAGCATTACCATTTGGAGTCTAATGGGACATGTAGTAATGATGTAGCTGTGTTTCTGGTTTATCTAATGTAACTTTTTTTTAGATTTTCAACAATTAGGCTATGAAATGAATGTATGGACTAAAAAATATGGAGGAATATTTGTCATCACTTAACAAAGGCGTAACAAAGTGTTTTCTCTCAAGCATAAGGTAACAAAGTTAATAGCTTAGGGGCTGTTCAAGTATTACATAAGCAAATTTGTAGCCAATTTTGAACCCCCCCCCCCCTCGTCAGCAAAATGTCGTCATCAGCTCTGCCCCTCTGAATCCTAACTCATATTTTCATAAAGGGTGGTTGATGACGTAAGCATTATCCAAACCCCCCCCCCCCCCTGTCATCAAAAGTCAGCAAATCGGAACCCCCCCCCCACCATCGATGATGACTTTATACTTGAACGGCCCCTTAACAACAATTGAAATGAGGAACTTTCCATTTCAATATACATTGGCTTTATGAGTCATCCCCAAAAAAGTGTACAAACTGTTTCCCAGATTTTGTAATTTTTTTTTTTAAATTTCAGAGCACTCTGGTGGTAATTTTTTTTTCTTCCAGTTGTTCATTTAATTCTCTGTCATGCAGTGTTTCTTAATTTGTTTCAGATGGTATCTAATGTTTTTAAAAAATCATTGTGTGTTTGTAGCAAAAGGTCAAAATCTGGCTGTCCCAACTTCAAAAAAGTGTTTCAAAACAGAGACTTGGTGCAAACCTGGAATTTTTTTTCAGAAAACTTGGAGTCACATTTTATACATGTGCCATAGATGAGTAAAACTGACAATAAAATTTTGACAAAATTTTTTTTTTCTTACAAAAAACTTTTTTGTTTGTGTCCCGAAATTTTGCCCATTTTAAAATGCCCACTCTGTTACTGTTATTTGGGAAATATATTTTTATACCAGATTAAATCTGATAACACTTTTGAGCTCATTGAAAGTTTTACTTTCAATGCTAGATCAACAATTTTGGATTCGACTTTTGCAAAATGACTTAATATTCATTTTGTCTTTAGTACCAGATTCTTTTCTGACAGATGTCCACTCTGTTCCATCATTATCATAAATAATCATCATAATTAAATTTTTTTTCCATCTATATCAGCATCTAGTGATACCACCACTTGGTTAAAACCAAACAACATTGGATGTAACTTTCAACGAAAATGGAAAAAAAGACCCCAGAAACAGTTGCCTAGAGAAAAATTCCCTGCGATACCATAACCTTGCATTGTCCCTTACCAATCGATACTGGTGTCCCCTTGTAAAAGCAGTTGATTGGCGGTGTACTAAAAGTTCATGGTCCATCTCATCCATCCCGTTGAAAATTTTGAACACTTTGATCATATCTCCTCGACACCTGTGCTCATCAAATTTAAACATATTTAAAAAATGAAGTATCTCTTCATAACTCAATCCCTTTGTGCCAATAAGGACATGCCTAGCTCTTCTCTGCACCCCTTCAACCAAGTCTATGTCCCTCTGTAGGTATGGTCTCCAAAACCTTAAAGCATACTCCAGTCCAGGACAAACTAAGCCTCAAAAAAACGAAAGAATGACTTTAGGAGAACGCGAAGAGACCTTTTTGAAAATCAAACCAAACATTCTATTCGTTTTTTTGACCATTGCTGAACAATGATCCGAAAACCTAAGCTACTTGTCAATGAGAATTCTTCCCAAATCGGTGACACACACATTGTGTCTGGGATAGTGACACCATTCAACTCATTAGAGAAACATTTGTTGTTTGAACCAAAGTGAGCGACCATGCACTTTTCAACGCTAAACATCATGCTTCATTCATTTGCCCATGCTGCAATCCTGTTTAAGTTGCTCTGGAGCAACTCCCTATCGCTTTGATTCCTGATTATCCCCATTAGCTTCACGCCATCTGCAAATTTGCTAGCAATCCCATCGATACCCTGATCGAGTTTATCGATAAAAAGTGAAAAAAGTATGGGGCCAAGTACACTTCCTTGAGAAACTCCACTTGTGATGTCTGTCCAACCAGAGAATTCCCCGTTTACCATAACTCATTGCGAGCTATCTTTTAATCATGATTTTATCCAATTCGGCAAGTTGCCTCCTATCCCAATCTCATGTAAACGCCTCAAGAGTTTACCATGTTAGACCTGATCAAATGCCTTTTGGAAATCAAGATAAACAACATCTACATTCTTGCCATTACTCAAAGCCTTTGTCACGTGATCATTAAAGCAAAGGAGGTTGGTTACAGATGACTTCCCCTTCCTGAACCTATGCCGATTATCCGCCAATATATTATTCTCTACTACCCTTCTTAAATATTGGAACAACATTAGCAAGTTTCCAATCCCTTGGGACGATACCCTCAGCAACACTACTCCTGTATATCTGTGCGACTGGCCCCAACAATTCATTAGCACATTCCCTGAGGACTTTGGGATAGATATCTTCTGGTGCTTTGCTTGCACATACATTTTTTAGATGATTCAGGACCTCCACGTCTTCTACACTCATATTCATAAATTAAGGATAATTCAGAATCACACGGACATCGAAATCTAAAGTAAAAATTTCACCTGTAGAATTATCACACACATCTGTAAGAATGATATGCAAATTTCAGGAAGCCACCAGATGATGCCGATAGTACGTCACAATGACGAGAGTGTAAGAGGGGGGGGGGTGTATAAGGAATGGTGGCAAAGAAGTAAAATTGTTCACAAGTGTTCTGTAAGGCACTCAGTGCCATAAGCGAATAGTTATGACGCAGAGGACGCATGTGGATGATTTTTTACGTGGTAGAATTATCGGCCGCCTGGAATGTGGGCGTACTCAGATGGAAGTATCCGAGGAACTTGGAATTGCCCAAAGTGTCATCTCTAGGCTTTGGCAACGATTCCAAGATAATCGCAGGCCTGTCAGATGTGTTCTGCTCACGGCAACTCACTGTCGACAGCGATTAGCCTGGAGTAGAGAACATGCAATATGGACATCGTCACAGTGGGCTTGTGTGATGTTTTCTGACGAGTCCAGGTTTAGCTTGCAGTCTGATTCACGTCTGACTTTCATATGGAGAACGCCAGGTACCCGTTACCATCAAGACAACATCATTGAACGACACCGTTACGGTGGTGCAGCATTGCTCGTTTGGGGTGGAATTATACTGGGTTCCAGAACAGACCTGCATCTTCAAACCGGAACCATGAAAGCCCAAATTTGTCGGGACATCATTCTGGAACATCATGTACGTTTGTTTAGGGGTGCCATGGGCGCAGAATTTGTGTTTATGGATGACAACGGCCGTCCTCACCGAGCAAACATGGTAAACGAATGCCTTGAATCTGAGGATATAACCCATATGGAATGGCCAGCATTCTCACCTGACTTGAATCCGATAGAGCATGTGTGGGACATGCTTGGCCGACGAGTTGCAGCCTGTCAACCACCTCCTACATTTGTACCGGAACTTCGGAGAGCATTGCTTGCTGAGTGGAGTGATCTTCCCCAAGATCAGATCGATAATTTGATACTCAGCATGCCTAGGCGTTGTACGGACTGTATTTCGTCGCATGGGAGACATACAATGTATTTACCATCATACCAACCATGTAATAGTAAGTTTTTGTAAAGGAGATATTTTTTACAATTGCTCCAGGGAGCAAAAATCGTAGTTTTTATGAATGTTATCATACATACACCATCATTTTTGTTCTTTATCTTTTGTTTAATAAATGGGCTTTATGAATAAGTAACGTTTGTTTTGTTTCTGAACCTTTATTTGAGGGAGCTGGCATTATCCTTAATTTATGGACATGAGTGTACTTGATATCGTTGAGGGTTTTATTACTCCATGCAACAACCGTAAATCGAATATCATTATCTCCATTAAAAACTGACGCGAAAAAGTCATCGAAAGCAATACACATGCCTACATTGCTCTCTAGCCTAGACCCTCCTATCGAGAGGGGGCCAACTGTGCCCTTACATCCATTATTGACATATCGAAAAAATGATTTTGGGTCAGAGCCAATGTTATCTGCCAACCTAGATTCAACTTCTTTTTTACTATCCCTTATTGCTTTCTTCAACGTTCTTCCTTTATCAGTAAACAATGATAGGTCACCTCGTCCACTTTTATACTCTCTGAATGCTCTTTTCTTCTCAAGATAAAGGTTACACACGTTATCCATAGAGGGAGCTATGTACAAACACGCTTTTTCCGAACAAAGGGTATAATGTGAGATAGATGGCTTTTCTCAGCTCGAGATATCAAGGAAACAGTTATTTTCCGGATATTTTTGTTGAGGTGAACTCGGAAAGAAAAGTCATCACGTCTCCACTGGGACTTGAACCCAGGCCTCTTGCATACCGGACAAGCATGCTACCATCTACAGCACTGGAGACATGACCCTGCCTTCCTTATTTCACGCACTGTGGTGTGAGATGTGTGGCACCGGTATGCAAGAGGGCCTGGGTTCAAGTCCCGGGGGAGACATCATGACTTCTCTTTCCGAGTTCACCTCAGCAAAATATCCGGAAAATAACTGTTTCCTTGAAAGGGTATAACATCGTGCAAAACAGAGTACAAATTCGCACTAAATTCTTCCCATTGACCTACCACCCCTACTGATTCCAACCAGTCTTTGAAAACTTCCGCTAACCTTCCTCTCAAAGCACAAAAGTTACGGTGAAATCTGGCGATACTATGATCACTGGAAGAAAACTCTTCCCCCACCGAAACATGTTCAACAAGATCCTCAGAACTAGTAAGAACTAAATTCAAAATAGCAGTACCCTTAGTGGTTTCTGATACATGCTGATACAAAAAAATTTTGAGCACCAAATTAAGAAAGCCTCTTTCATACTGATCTCTAGATGAAAGGTTCTCCCAATCAATACCTGGCTATAAGATCCAGATACTCCACAACCATCATAGTTTCTAAAAAATCGTTCTTATTACCCAAGCTCTTCACATTAATTAGCACACATTTTAATTTGCTCAGTGATTTAGTGTCAATCTAGAAGCTATCCAAGTCAGAGGTGGGTAATTCCCCGTCAGTACTGTTGTGGACATGTGTTTTTTGAATTTCCTCATAGCATGGATGTTTTTCAGGTCTCATAGAGGAGCCTCTGGGATACTTTTCATATTGTGTGTATAATTCTTGAAAAAATATAAGTGTATTTAAAATAATTGTGATTTCTTGCTATAAGTCAAACATTTCTGTCCACTCTGTTACGAGAAGCATTTTTGCAGTTCACAGGCAAAAAAATTAAAAGCACTTTTAACCAAAATGTTAAATTATAAGTTCTCAACCCATTGTCTGCCAGAAATGAAAAAAATTAATTTTAAGTAGTTGAAAAAAATGTAAAAAATAAATTTTTCTATGTGCTATTTCGAAAAAATCATGAAAAAATATCAAAACGACAGAAAAAAAGTTGAAATTTTTTTAAACTTTTTTTTCAGCTTATATGTAAGAAATAAGTCTATTTCATTATTTTAAGGAATAAAAACAGCAGAAGTAATATTTATTTTTTTACAGCGATATTTGTTTTCGTGACAAAATCCATCATTTTCAGTCATAAAATCCAAAAAATAAAATATTACAAAATAAAAGTGAAAAATATTTATGGAAGATTATTATTGGGTATAACTTGAGATCAATTTTCAATCTAAATTTCCAATTTGAATTTCTCATCTCAAAAATGTAGAATGTACACTTTTTTTTTGGGAATGACCCTTATGCATTAAAGTATATCAAAATCATATTTCATAGTCAAGGAAACAGTTATTTTCCGGATATTATGCTGAGGTGAGCTCGGAAGAAAAGTCATCACGTCTCTGCCGGGACTCGAACCCAGGCCCTCTTGCATACCGGGCAAGCATGCTACCATCTACACCACTGGAGACACATGAATCTGCCTTCCAAATTTCACGCACTGTGTCGTGAGGCGCTGAAGTAGAGGCATTAGTAGCCTCTCTTAACTTCAGGAAATGGCCCCCGGGTGGGACGGTTTAGAGAGATATAGATGGCTTTTTTCTCAGCCAGAGATATCAAGGAAACAGTTATTTTCCGGATATTATGCTGAGGTGAGCTCGGAAAGAAAAGTCATTACGTCTCCGCCGGGACTCGAACCCAGGCCCTCTTGCATACCGGGCAAGCATGCTACCATCTACACCACTGGAGACACATGAATCTGCCTTCCAAATTTCACGCACTGTGTCGTGAGGCGCTGAAGTAGAGGCATTAGTAGCCTCTCTTAACTTCAGGAAATGGCCCCCGGGTGGGACGGTTTAGAGAGATATAGATGGCTTTTTTCTCAGCCAGAGATATCAAGGAAACAGTTATTTTTTCGGATATTATGCTGAGGTGAGCTCGGAAAGAAAAGTCATCACGTCTCCGCCGGGACTCGAACCCAGGCCCTCTTGCATACCGGGCAAGCATGCTACCATCTACACCACTGGAGACACATGAATCTGCCTTCCAAATTTCACGCACTGTGTCGTGAGGCGCTGAAGTAGAGGCATTAGTAGCCTCTCTTAACTTCAGGAAATGGCCCCCGGGTGGGACGGTTTAGAGAGATATAGATGGCTTTTTTCTCAGCCAGAGATATCAAGGAAACAGTTATTTTCCGGATATTATGCTGAGGTGAGCTCAGAAAGAAAAGTCATCACGTCTCCGCCGGGACTCGAACCCAGGCCCTCTTGCATACCGGGCAAGCATGCTACCATCTACACCACTGGAGACACATGAATCTGCCTTCCAAATTTCACGCACTGTGTCGTGAGGCGCTGAAGTAGAGGCATTAGTAGCCTCTCTTAACTTCAGGAAATGGCCCCCGGGTGGGACGGTTTAGAGAGATATAGATGGCTTTTTTCTCAGCCAGAGATATCAAGGAAACAGTTATTTTCCGGATATTATGCTGAGGTGAGCTCGGAAAGAAAAGTCATCACGTCTCCGCCGGGACTCGAACCCAGGCCCTCTTGCATACCGGGCAAGCATGCTACCATCTACACCACTGGAGACACATGAATCTGCCTTCCAAATTTCACGCACTGTGTCGTGAGGCGCTGAAGTAGAGGCATTAGTAGCCTCTCTTAACTTCAGAAGTTAAGAGAGGCTACTAATGCCTCTACTTCAGCGCCTCACGACACAGTGCGTGAAATGTGGTTCCTTGATATGTCTGGCTGAGAAAAAAGCCATCTATATTTCATAGTGTTTATCCAGTTTTTATGGGATCATTTTTCTTGTCCCTTTTGACCCCAAGGTCCAGAGACAAAAGGTTTATAAAATTGATCATTACTGCAAAAGCAACTGAAATTATTTGTTTTGAATATTTTTATCATGTAACAAAAATTTGTATGTTTGTCAATAAAACAAAAATTTAAATTTAAATTTGTTTATTTCCCTTTGAAAAAATCAAAAACTGAAATTTGTCCCATTCCCCCCCCCCCCCCACTTTCTCCCATGTATAAAGTGAAATCAGTTGAATGGAATCAAAAGATAATCGCATCGATGGAATGTTTGGCAAAATGCAATCCATTTCATGAAGGTCCTTTAATGTGCACATTTATAACATGGAAATCTGTTTAAAACAATATAATTTCAGTCTTGACATTCTGTGTTTCATACAGGTTACACTATAGAAAATTTATTTTCTGTTTTTGTGTGTATGTACTCAATACAAATCTATAATTTTATACCAATCTCTGCCAAATTTTCCGTATATACCAAATAAGAGCCAGAGTGGGAGCATATATGCCCACAGTTAAAAATAAATGTAAAATTCAGTTTCCTTTGTGACTAAGGTGAGAAAACCCAGGTATAGTGTCTGGTTTTATCGTTAGTTATAATAATAATTGTATTGTAACAGTTTTTACAGACCTTATGACTTACAAGTGTCTTCTTTACTTGAGAGCAGTGTTTACCAATACTTGTCCAGATGTGTGATTCATGCATCAAAATTCAATTTTACTACTCAGAATTTTGTTGAAGAGTAAAAATGCTCCTTTTCAAATTTTAGGTAAATACTTTTTGAATAATTATTTCTCACAGATTAAAAAAATAAGTATTTTTTTACAAAAATACCTTCTCCCCCTTAAAATTTTTTAGAGGAGTGAAATTACTCTTCAAAATTATATTTTCGGATAACACTGCTTGAGAGTAATTCAAGTTACTAGCAGAGCCATACTGTGGGCTGTAACAGTTTGAGGGCAGATGAACATCCAAGGTTTAAATTTTAGCACTCTACATCTATGGAATCTTCTTATTTTAATCATCTCGTAATTTAAATCTTACTTTAATCATCTCGTAATTTAAATCTTACTTTAATCATCTCGTAATTTAAATCTTACTTTAATCATTTTTTAATTTAAATCTTACTTTAATCATTTTTTAATTTAAATCTTACTTTAATCATCTCGTAATTTAAATCTTACTTTAATCATTTTTTAATTTAAATCTCATTTTAATCTTATTTCTGAATCCCCTTAAGTCTAAGGTCTTGAGACAGGCTTTGTTCAGTTACAGTGCTCGCTACTAGTGATAAATGTAACTGTTAAAACTGCACCAACTTGGCAACAAATATTCATTTAACATAGCTAAAAGTGCAAAAAAAGCCCATTCATCACATGGCTTAGATGCTTTGAACAAATAAAGTCCAGCCTAGCTTAATAATGAACAAACCTTTTAGTCCCATCCACACTACAGAATGTTCTTATGATAGTGATGCATTTGAAAATTTTTAGAATTTTTTATGATATCAGTTTTCATACCTGGAGGAAAAAATTAGGGAGATTTATGTGTGGCTTCAGATTGTGTTTATATAAAACCTACCCAGACAAATATGAAAGTTTTTCTCTTTTACACAAAGTAGTTTTTTCATATAGAGAGAAACCATGTCACTCACCGCTGTTCATATGAAGTACGAAAGCCTAGATAACCACGTGCAGTCCCATTCAGCATTCATACATATGCTCTAAGGAATAAAAATGTCTGTCCCCTATAGTTCAATGGTTAGAACACTTGCCGGACAGTGAGAGATTGGTGGTTCGATTCCCCACAGAGGAATGGGAATTTTCTTTCCGAACTACATCTCGATCTCTGCTTGGTTATCCAGGCTTTCGTACTTCATAGTTTTGTCATACCTAAAAATATAACCATGAGAATTTCCCCCTATGATGAAGTAAAATCAGTCAAAAAATTTGATAATGACTGCACCTTAGAGACTAAAAAAAGAAAGTCATTGTGTAAACATAAGTTATCTTACCAATTTTCAGTAAAATAAGTGTATTGTATGTTGTCAACATACATGCTGTGATGGTATCTGCATGCTGTGATGGTATCTACCATCATGGGAAAGTCATGAAATGGGAAGGGGGAAAAAAGGTCAAGGAAAATTGACAAAATAAGAGAAGGACTCATACTTTTTTATGAATCAATTTTTGTATTTTCCTGCCCTTGATTTTACCTCCAACTTACTTTGGGCTACCTATTGTGAAAGCTGATACATTCCCGTGATCATGCAGTGGTGGTCAGCTAATTTGCTAATGTCCTTAAATAACTAGTCTTAAATTACCAGTCACCAAATAATGAGTTTTAAATCGCTAATGTAGTCAAAAATTATGAGTATTGAATCACCAATGAGACATCACCTAATAATAAGTTTAAAACTAAATGCGAGGATGGTTTCACCAAATAGCAAGTTTAAATGAAATGTGAGGATGGTAGCCCCCAAATGCAAAATTTTATTGCTCAATACTTCTACATTAACTGTAGTATAGTTGTTACCAGTTACAGCAACTTGTTTGCAGTTTGCAATGGTGCATTGGGCATAACTTTGGGTATCACTACTATAATGAGTCTAGCAAAGGTCAAGGAAAACTCACTAAGTTTTCTTTTGGATGTATTAGACACTGTATTAACAAAAAAACATAGAGAAAATTAGTCCTTAAAAGAGATGTTCATATTTTTTTGAATATATACGTGTGTGTAAGTTTTTTTATGACAATGCACACAAACATTGCAAAGAGCAATTAAAATATTGCATGAAACTTACAAATCATTTGCTGCAGCTTATAACACGGTTGATCAAAAATTTATTCTTTCTTTTTTTTGGTCCTCTAAATACATTCATGACTGAGTTTTCACTGGAAAGCAGAGTTCTAGCTCAAACCCAAGTTTTTGGGTTTATATGCCCAAAATTACAGAAAAAAGTATCAAGTATATTTTTCATGAAATTTAGGGGGTGAGGGAGGGAATGTCTAAAATCCAAAGTCACTATCTGGTGTAGTGATACACAAGTGTATATGAGAGAAGTAGGACTGAGCCCTCTCAAAAAGCTTCTTGGAAAGAGGGACCTTGCGTTGCCTTAACCACTAGGTTGTACATCTCAGATTCAAAAAATTTGAATAACACAAAAAGTCGTCATTTTATTTTCTTCAAAAGAATCACCGAATAAATAAACAACAGAAGTGAATGAAAAAAATAGGTATTGTTTAGAATAAATTGAACTTACCTGTGACATTTGTTACACGTTTAAAATTGCAATAATATATTTTTTTTAAAAATAAGATGAGAAAATTTTAGAATATTAGAAATTAGAATAATAAAAATATTAGAATAATGGGGGAATTTCCAATTGGATAAGCCCCAGTGCCAAAATTTGCATAAATCATGCTATCAGCCATTAGACAAAGGCGGGCTTGCAGACTGGTTTTATTCAGTTGTGTGTTGAAAATGGGTCGAAAGAAAGATTTAACAAAAAGTCTAAAATCTCTGGTAGTGAATCTCCTCAAAGAAGGATTTACTTAGTAGATGATCGCCTGGAAAAAAAAGTGCTCTCAAGCAAGTGTGAGTAAACTTTCAAGACATCATTCAAATGATAGCAATTTTCAGAGATAACACACAAATAGTGGCCGTAAGCCAATTACTATTGTGAGGCAAGACAGCCTCTTAAAAAAATATTATGCGATTTCACCGCTTTCATAGCGTCAGGTTCATGCATAGAAAGTGGAAAGGACTTGGTGTCAATGCGTCGTCCTCCACTACACTTAGGCGACTCAGCCATCATTATGGATATAAATGCCATATGCCCAAGAGGAAGCTGCTCCTTACATGAGAACAAATGAATGCTAGAGTACGATGGTGCAAACAAAAACAGTTATGAGGTGACTGGAATAGGGCGCTAAGGGCCCAGGGAGGTTTTGTATTTTCATCAAAAGAGTAAATTCTGTTATATATCAAGAAATTCTAGAATACTCTGCATGATACCATCGGCAGTTTATTTCATCTTCCAATAAAACTATGCATCTTCTCATACTTTGAAATCGACCACTACTTGGCTCGCTGAAAAAACAAATTAAATTGCTTCTCCTTGGCCATCAAATTCATCAGATTTGAGTCCCATAGAGAATTTATAAGGTGTCATAATGAAACATCTTCAAAAGTTTGTTACAAAAGATAAAAATGAATGTTTAATGAGTTTGAAGACCACGTGGGCAAGTTTCAGTAAAAACGATTGCAAAAATCTGATTTTTGCAATAGTTTTTGTGCAAAATCATTTACGAGAGGTTATTAAAACTAAGGGAGATGCCACAAAATATTCAACATTTAATTGCATTTATTTTGAGTGATTTCTCAAGTTTTGTGACATTATTTGTGATTTTTTCTAAATTTGTAAAGTTAGTTTTTATTTATGTGTTAAATTTTTCTGCAAAGTATGTAGAATCAATTGACATACAATAGAAATTGTGGACATTTTCATTCCAGTGAAATAAAATCAATTTGTAAATCGTGTAATGCTTTTTTCACGTTATCCTAATTTTTTTGAATTGGAGCTGTAGCATCCGTGGAATACTATATTCAAGGGAAAAGATAATCAAAAGGGAAAAATTTTTTCCTTGCGGTTATTTTAATATGGTTCAGATCAACCACTGAGAGACTTTCTCCCCATTCAGATGCAGACATACGTATTTCTACCACTAATCATAATTTTTATATGCACCAAAGTATTTACTGCTGGCAGTTAATTCTTAATTGTTTTTTTGATCAGAGCTGAGTGTGCATTTGTATTGTTCAGCTTGGACATTTATTATGCAGCAATATACTCTTGAAGTTACTCGATAGGGGGTATCAACAATAACAACATAAATCAGAATTTTTCATGCAACGTTATAAATATTGGTTAATTAGTACCAAAATTTAGGAAGAGCATATCTTTTAGTAAAAATTACAATCAAAACTGCATTTATTTTTTACACAACTTAATAAATGGTGTGGGAAAGGGGAGGGGGAGAGTTTGATACAGATGGGCTTTGTAAAAAATGTCATTTGCTTTGTTGCCATAATTTGTGGTCTTTGAAAAAGTCCATATTTTCTAAAATCTTACAAACAAATGCCATATGCATTGTGCTTTGAATGTTTAGATAACACTTGGGGTCAGTAGATAAGCCACTCATGTTAAATGGCAAGAAAAACACTAACTCTAAGGTCAAAATTCCAATAATTTTTAATCTCTGACATAAAATTGTGAACAGTTTGTGAAAATGACTGATGCCAATTCAAGCCTTAGATTCTTAAAGCCTTTAAGTTAGCATTTTTAAAATCACAGCTAAGTGTGTTTTCATCCTTTTGAACTTCCCCAGCTGAAATTGTACTCTAAAAAGTTGGCATAGTTTCATTAAATATGTGGTAGGTATTCTATTCTCTATTGTGCTAAATAGTTCTTCCTTGATTACCACTTAGTAATTGCTAGCCATCATCAATAATCCTATAATTATACTTGAATTTAAAGAATGTGGGTATTTTTCAACTATATTCTACTCTTAGCTCATGTAAATCGCATTGGGAAAACCTAAGTTTGAATATTGCTGTATTGTTTCTCTTAAAACTTTTGAAAATATTAAAATTGACATAAAAGGATAGGTGTGTGTTCAATGAAATGCATGCATGCATGGAGAAAAATCATTTATAAAATTGTTTCCAGGTGATGTTTCTTTAATTCAGAATTTTTCATTTCAATATTTAGATCCTACAAAAGAGAAAAAATGATTTGATCGAGGAAAAATCTGCTCTCGATGGCAAAAAAAGAGTATTATTCAATCTAGTTGAAAAAGACAGACAAAAACAGGTAATTAAAGGGATCTGTTTTTTGAATTTTTGCTATCATACATTCTGCTTATGAAAGTATTTTATTTATTCATTTTGTGTCAGTTGAGAGGGAAACATTGAGGTTAATTTTTTTTAAATGCTAAGTTCTAGTTAAATATACACAAATTAGTATTTTAGAACTTTTTCACCATTTTTCTAGAAAGAAAAGGCAAAAAAATTTATTTTTTTTTCAATTCAAAGTACAATGTACATAGATGAATCCAGTCCAAAAAATGTTGAGGATTTTTTCAAATATTACTTGGTTGAACTAAAAAATCAGAAAGGCAAGTAAAAGGTTAAAAATAGTGAAAAAAAAAATGAAAAATATCAATTTTTATATATGAAAAAATAAAACAAATTAATTATGTGAACTGGAAAGCAAAAAATGAAAATTTCTTGGCATCAATCTTCCTGTTTTTGCTTTAAAAAATGCTTGATTAAAGCTGTGGAATTTCTTTGATGTAATTTATATGGGCCCATAATTTCAAAACATCCTAAACTATATCGATTCATGCAATTGGATAATATAAGACAATACGGAGACATTAATTCTCATTTTGATGCTCGAGAAGATATAAAAATTTGAAATCAACGTTATTGCATGAATATCCACCTCAAAAGGGGGTCTGGCTCATTATTTTATATTTAATTTTCTAGGCTTCATATCTCTAAGAGAGCTCAATATTCTGAAAACCAAAGATTCAATTCAATTTTTAAAATTATTGATGTGGCGGAAAACCCACTAAATTTCGGCATTTCTATGCTAAAATCTGAAATTTTAACATTGATCTCTATGGGGATCATCCAGTGTATGTCCCTCAGGAGTGATGCTGATGATGATTATGACGTCTATTCGAAAAGCCTCGTGGGTTTCCTCCTTACACCTTGGACTTACTTCCTCCTCACACCAATAACTATAACCATTCACTTTGAACACAACCCTGTAAAATGAGGACTAGTGCATGGTATGTACATGCACCTTCTGCATCTATTTTTATATTATATATTTTTTTATTGACTGCCACTTGGCTATTTCATAAATTTGACAAAAAACATTTGGTTTTGGCTTTGATTTTTGAATTCAAATGTACTTTAGCAGAATGTCAGGGGATCGAGCATCTATTTAGGCTATGAATGCCAGGATATGCTCTCAGAAACGTGCTATGTTAAGCCAATGTCAGGGTGTTCCCCCCCCCCCCTGATGAGAGCCCTACACATTGGTTATAACTTTTTCAATTTTGAATTCTTCTATATTTTTTTCCTTTTGAAATTTTCATTTTTTGCTTTCCAGTTCACATAATTAATTTTTTATTTTTCATATATAAAAAATGATATTTTTCAATATATATATATATACACATTATTTTTATTTTACATGAAAGGTTATAAAAACCATAATATTCCATGCAACAAATATATAACATACATTCATATTTGTTGCTCATTTTTACGAACAATTAGTTCATAAATGAGAAAGCCATTAAAAAAAATGGCATATTGTTTGGGACCAGAGGAGTAGTTCATAAAAATGTGTGGTGATTCAATAAATTTTAATTGCATATTGAATCAAGTGTTACCTGTATGCATCTTTCATTCTTTATTTCTTTGTAAATTAAATATGTACATTGTAGCTGCATGCCTTCTTTTACCTTTAGTATAACTGTCCTCACTTGATAAATCTCAGTAGAGGAAAGGCATTTATATAATATAAAAATTCAGGCATCTGCCATTTTCACTTAAAAATATAGAAAACAGTGCCACTAGTATACAAAACACACATAACTCTGGCAACACTAATATGCTAGGGCCACACATATACTCGGAACACACGTTTTGATGAGTTAGAATTTGTTAAGAATTCCCCAGAGGGACGTTTATACAAGGTGCATGTGTATGGTAAAGTAGTAGTAAAGGGTATATATATGCTTATTTTTAGTCTGCTTTATGATATTTTTTCAGCAAGAACTAATCAACATTCGTGAAAGTTGTAATCAAACCAGACAGTGTATTGTAGCAAAGAAGAAACAACTTGATTGTTATAATACTGAGATTCAGAAGTTTGACATGGAAGTCATGGAACAGCAGTGTGCTGAAAAAATAGTTCGCTACAAAAATGAAAAAATGGTACAGCTCAACAAATTACTTAAGCATGCCAAGGTAACAAAAAAAATTATATCTTATAATTGAATCACTAAATGTAAAAAGGGGGGCCCCATGTCCTTTTTTTCAAGTCCAACCCCCCCCCCCCCAGTAGAGGCAAAAAACATATCTTCTCCGATAATTTGTTTTTAGGAAACCATCTTGCTCATATTTTGCCCTTTTCGTGTGAAACTGAGTAAGCAAAACTGTCAATTTGCCTTCATCATAGAGCTTGAGACACTTGCCAGTACAGCAAGATGAAAAAAAAAAAGAAATAATACTAATTTAGATTTAATGTAAAGCTTAAATAGACCAACCTAACAAGTGAAATTGTCCCTATACAAGTTTTGAGAATTTTATATTTACATATTGCCACTTAACGATTTGCAATATTTTTTAACAATTTCTTTTCAAGCATGATTTATATGAGCTTCCCCTTTGAGCCTGGCATCCTTAATTGAATTCAGTCTGTAAGATGATGTATTTCTCACTCCTTGTTTCCTTTGCTTACTCAAGACATTTTTCTCTTGAGACAAAGAAGTGTCTGATGTTACATCCAAGATTCACTAATTACGACATTTTATTAATAATGTCAAATAACCACAACTCTTGGTCAACAAAAATAGCAATGTAAACAATGAAAACCTTCTCATGAAGATAACTCAACATGAAACCCTGCTGCCAACTGTTAGCGTTCTTGAGAACTAAATGTAAAAATGTCATGTCCTGGACGAGACACCTTTTAACTTTTAACGTTTGTTTTTTCTTAGCATCTAGAAGTGAGACTTGACCCATTTAACCATAAAATGAGGCATTGGTGGCTCTATTACATGAATTCATCGAAACATAAAAAATGAAAAAATGTGACACGACCCCTTTTTACATTTAGCGATTCAATTCATTGATCATTTTATTATTATATCAACTTATTTATATTTATGAATCAAGTGAAAAGAAATAACTTTTACTTTTTTCAGTTTCACGTGTTTTGTTTTATTATGTCTCTCCCACCCACAACTCTTTATCACATAAGAATGAACGATTTTTGGGATGGTTGGGATTTTCAATTTCTGGTAAAAGAGCTATATTCGGAAGAAAAATCATTCAAAAGAAACTTAATTCAAAGGTTCAGTCATCTCTGGATAAATCTTTCTCCAGAGTGTAAGCAGACCTTCAATATGATACTTACATAATGCAATAATTCTGGCATATGTCACTTTTTTTTCTAGTATTGGAGACACATGGGATTTTTCAGGCCTGAACTCTAGGTGAATAGTAAAATATTTAAAATGATCCAGCTCACACAATGTTGAAAACATATAAAAACTTGAAGAAATTGATGTTTTCTGGATATTATGCCAAGTGTTATATCGGACCACTGGAAGAAATTTATATATATATACAATTTATCTAGAATTAAACCCAGGTGGTCTAATATACATTTGGAATAAGAAATGATAACTCATGAAAGAATAATTTTACTGTTAGATTTCAATAATATTTAATCAAACACAAAATCATGAGAACAGTTTCCATTTCAAACACACAAATATAAAATTATTTAAATTATTATGATACAAAAATTCAATTAGCATAGGAATAAATATATTGTGTAAATTAAGAATTCAGGTGTAATAAATCCGAAATTCAATGTTGGAATTTATTGACGTTGGAATTAAATCTCATTAGATGCTAAATTATCTTATCACCCTAAATAGTTTCCTAATTTTATCTGTTTCCCATATCCCAATTTCACAATTTAAAATGTAACTTCTTTCCTACCTTTTTCTCCATCCTCATCGTGCCGGATATCCCCAACGTCCGATGGTAGTTATATTCAATGTCTGCAAAAACAACCGCTCCTGGAACTAATTCATTTTTTGATCTTTTTCTTAACTTGCACTAATCAATCTGCCTTCAATTTTTCAAAAATTCCAAAAAAGTAAAGTTTGAGGGGCACTTACCTACTCACAAGCTATCTCATTGTTCAATTTTCTTTTGGACAACATCTTATGCATTTGAGCACTGCCCAGTTTTGAACCAAACTCAGCTAGGAGCGCATTTTTCAAGATTGCCCATGAGCTGATGCCTTGTTCACCTTGGATGAACAATTTTAAAAGACCCCTGAGGCACTTCTTGGCTGACACAAACAAATGTAATGCGGACCACCTAAAAATCTGAGAAATGTTTCCGAACTGCTGAACAAACTTCTCGACTGGATAGATGCTTGTACCATCAAATGGCTGTATCGAGTCTTCAACATCCTTCAAGTTCATGGAAAAGTTCATCACGAGGGTATCTTTTTTTTGCACATGTTAATCTAGGAGTGGTTTGAGATGATAAAGAAGTGCAGTTCGAAATTTTATCATATAGTTTTGTATTATCACCTTATTTAAATCAAGAAAAACAGCACATACACAAACATGAAGAGCAAGATATGCACATTGCTTGTCAGTTCCTTCTGCCAGCCATATGGCTTTGACTGCTCAATTCTCAAGATGGTGGTCGTGATGATGATGATTACACATCTCCCCACCTTTTTTTTTCTTTAAGGGGGTAGAGAAAAATCCTTCCATTTCTAGTGACATATGGCACTCTGACAGCTGAGTTGTCACTCAAATTTGGAATTGCTGCAGGACAATGTTCCAATGAAGGAAAGTCCAATTCCTGTTCTTTCTCTGGGTAGAAATTTGGTGATGGGATTAGATGTCTCCTATTTTTTCTATAGATGTTTCTTGCGGACTTAATCAGATAAGATCTTGGGAATGAAGTCTTTTGAACTACACCAGCAGTAGTTCTGTCAGTTATCCATACCTCTCCTCTCTACTTTTTTTTGAGACCCCTCACCTCATGTCTTTGGTTGTAGTTTTGGCATTGTCTTTCGACTCTCCTTTCTTCTTTGACCTTGATGGTTTTTCTATCTACTGCTTGTGGTTGCAATTGACCTTTAGCTATTGGCAAAGTTGTTTTAATTCTACTACCCATCAACAACTCTGCTGGAATCAATCCATTTTCTAGAGGAATTGCTCGATATGCCATCAAAGCAATGTATGGATCTTTTGACTTCTTAATCAGCATTTTAACTGTTTTAACTGTTGACGCAACCAGTCCATTACTTTGAGGAAACTTTGGGCACTAGAAATGTGTGTGAATCCATACCTTTTAGAAAATGTTTGAAACTCAAATGTTCGCACTGGATGAAACTGTGGTTTATTGTCTGATCGAATAATATCTGGAATGCTATGTTCAGTGAATATAGACTTGTACTGGTTTATGATTTCAGCAGCTGTCAGTCTATCAAGTTTTGCAATTTCAGGGAAATGGGAATAGTAGTCAGCTAAGAGAAGATACCATAACCTTGTATTTGAACAAGTCCATACCAATCATCTCCCATGGTCTTTCAGGAAATGATGTTGGAATGAGAGGTTTGCGCCTGTTCTTTGATTCTTGAATACAAGCCGTGTAATTTTTTAAATCTTTTCTTCTATTTCTTTACTTATTCCAGGCCAATAGACAGAAAATCTGATTATAGCTCAACATTTTGTAATTTCAAGATAACCTTCATGAACCTGATTTAAAACTTCACTTTGATGTGATCGAGGAATGATGATTCTACAGCCTCTCATCACTATACCATCCTGGATAGAGATTTTGTAATGATGTTGCCAGAAAGGTAGACAAAAGGAATCAACATCTTTCTTTGCAGGCCATCCTGTCATTGTATATGATATAAGTTTCTGACAAACTTCATCAGCAAGTTGTGCCTCTTTCAGTTCTTCCAGTCTTTTCGATGAAGCTGGTAGAGTCTCTTTAACCATTTGGACATATGCATCTATTTTGTCATCCAATTCATTTGTATTGTTTGGGTACACTTGAGGACTCCTGGATAAAGCTTCTGCTGCATACAGTTCCTTTCCTGAAATGTGAACTATGCCATAAGTTGTTGTTCAAGTATTACGTAAGCAAATTTTTAGCCATTTTTGACCCCCCCCCCCCACCCCGCAATCAGCAAAACTCTGACCCCCTCCCCTTGTCAGTAAAATTTCGTCATCAGCTCAGCTCTACCCCTCTGAATCCTAATGCATATTGGTGGGATCAGAGATGTACACGGGGGTCCCCCCACGATCAAAAATTTATCTTTTAATGCAAAAAAATATTTTTTAATTGTAATTTTGCAAGAAAATACCTTTATATGTGTTATTGTAATCGATTTCTGTTAATTTCAATGTTATTTGAAGGCTATTTAACTCAAAATTTATCTTTAATAAATTCATTGTGACTCTAAGCCACATAATGATAAATCGCATAAAGGCCCTTGACCCGCGGACCAAATATGGCCCTGGGGGTTATCTGACGTGGCCTGCTCTCCTCAAACCTAATTTTGTAAAAATGAACCAAGTGACAAATTTACAGATCGCTCAAGTGTCCTGTGGTACAATTTCGAACATTTAAGCAGCCCGTGGCACATTTTCAGATCACTTAAATAACCCGGGACACAGTTTCAGAACACTTAAGCAATCCGTGACACAGTGACATGTGATGTAGTTTTAGAGCACTTAAGTGCCCCCAGTGCGGTTCTACATCACTCAAGTTACCCACGGCACATTCTCAGGTTATTTAAGTGATCCATGGCATATAATTACGGATCACTTGAGTGATGCATGGCACAGTTCCAGAGCACTTAAGCAGCCCGGAACAGATCACTTGGATCCGCGAAACATTTAAAGATCACTAAAGTGGCTGTGTAGGGCACTTAACAATAGTTGGGGGGGGGATGTTACTTCAAATGCCCACAAACTATCGAAAGGTTTTTCTTGTTTTTGGTGCACCAAGTAAAATGTCATTAAAAGTATTTCATATTTTCATAAAGGGTGGTTGATGATGTAAGCATTATCCAAATCCCCCTCCCCCCTTGTCATCAAAAGTCAACAAATCAGAAACCCCCTTCCCCCCATCGATGATGGCGTAATATTTGAATGGCCCCTAAGATTATGGCATTATCCTCAATTTGATCTTTTATAGCCTTGGTGACAACTTGTCCAAATGTTTTCTGGAGAAGATAGGGTGATCATAAACCTCTGATTCCTATCTTGAAATTAGTTCCTGTTAGGTAATCCTTAAATTTCTCACAACCCCATGCAATAGCTAAGGCTTCCTTTTTGATTTGGGCGTATCGAGTCTCAGCTGTGGTTAAAGTTCTGGAACCATATGCAATAACACCAATCTGACTATCATCTTGCTTTTGATGTAAGGTAGCTCCCAAGCCATACGAAGATACATTGACAGTAACTATGGATTCCTGGTTTGGATTGAAGTTTTTCAAAACAGGATCAGATGACAGTATCTCTTTCCATTTGAGAAAAGCATTTTACTGAGGTATATCCCAGACAAAATCTATTTTGTTGCTGAGAAGCATAGTTAGAGGAGAAAGCACTTCTGCATAATTTGGAACAAAACGAGCCAAGTAATTCGCCATGCCCAACATCTGTTTCAGTTCCTTCTTATTTGTTGGTGACTTATACTACTTGATAGCAATGATTTTCTCATCATCTGGGTGAATTCCTTGGCTATCAATGATGTGACCAAGAAATTTAATTTTTCTCGTTGAGAAGATATATTTTTCTTTGCTCAAAGTCAAATGAACATCCTTCAGTTTCTGGCAAACTTCTCTTAATCTCATATCATTCTCTTCTTGAGTAGACCCCCACATTAGTATGCCATCCATGTGACAAACTGTTCCATTTGTGTTTTCCGGAATTTGTATCATTCTTCGTTAGAAAGGTTCTGGAGTGGAAGAGATTCCAAATGGCAGTCTAAGAAATCAGAATCTTCCAAACGGAGTAATAAATGTCGTAAGATAAGATGACTTTTCATCCAATGGGATTTGCCAGAATCTTGAATTTGCATCTAGTTTTGAGAACACTGTAGCACCAGATAAGAGATTCAGTGTGTATTCCCCTTTGGGTACGGGATGCAATTCCTGTAGAACATTTTTATTCAGCTCGATCAGATCCACACAAATTCTCACCTTTCCATCAGTTTTGGGCACTATAACGACAGGAGAGCACCACTTCATTGGCTCAGTGACTGGAGTTATGACTTTTTGTTCAACCATCCTTTTTATCTCGATTTCTGTTTTTTTTTCAAAACAGGTATAGGCACTCATCTCGGCGATGTTACTGTAGATGGAAAAGCATCTGGCTTGAGTTGTACGGAATACCATTCCTTCATGAGTCCAAGTCCTTTGAACAGTTCAGGGAACTCCCATTGTGTGATAAATTCGGATCTATTGCAGTAATCCGTTGAATAGCACTGATATTGGGTCCTAAGCCAAAGGATATCAAAGCTGGTTGTCTTCCCAAGAAGACAATTTTTCAAGCCATTGATGATAGATTTCTTCTGTGCATTGCTTGTTTACATAGCTCAAAGGTGCTTCAAACATGCCCAGCACTTTTAACAAAGTGTTATCTGGACCACAGAGAGTTCTATCAGCTGCTTTCAAATTCAATTTCTGAAACAACTTGTGATACAAAGTTGCAAGTATTACTGTATGATCTGCTCCGCGATTTAGTCAAAATTTGGATTTCTTATTCATAATATTAACAAAAACTGCCCAATTATGGTTTGTGTTGTCTTGAATATGACCCAAGAACAAAATTTTTGAATGCTGTTTTGGTTTCTTTGCTAAACAAATGTTTCGAAATGTCCCAGTTTTGAACATTTAAAACATTTGCCATCTCTAGCTGGACATAATCTTCTCTCATGTTTCTGCTTACCACACCATTTGCAGGTCTTAGAATGTTGTGAATCTGAAAAGTTCTTGCTCTTTGGTTTATTTTCCACACCAGACTTTTGAGATTGAAAGTGATCAGATTTTCTTGAAGACGTTGCATGTATAGGAATGGTGGTTTCCATTTCATTGAGTTTATATTGTTTCTACTTGATTGATTCACTAAGCCTAACTTGTTCTACCACTTTTGTGAGTGTAAGTTTGGCATTCAATTGCAACCTTTCACTCACAGCTTTATCTCGAATAACAAGCACAGTACGATCACATATGAGCAGATCATGTAATTCTCCATAATCACAATGTTCAGCAATGCTGTATAAAACAGTAATGAAGTTGTTTACTGATGCTTGTTCTTGCATTTGTTGAACTGATGTACTCATCCAAAAATTTTGTTCTTTTTAACAATGAAATGATCACTAAACTTCTTCACAATGAGTTCATAGTTTCTCCTTTCAGCATCAGTCAACTTGAAAGAAGTGTAAATGTAGTCGGCTTGTTCACCCATAATATAAATCAGCAAGTTTACCTGCTCTTCTCTCGTCTTGGTAGAAAGTCCAGAAGCTATCCGGAATCTCTGGAAGTGAGTTATCCATCTTGACCAGTTTGCAGGTGTTGAAATGTGAAATTGTCCGGCTGGGTCGTCTGTATTGCTGTAATAAAGGAAAGTACTCTGGATCAGCCATGTTTACTTTTCAGATTAAAAGTTCCTTGCAAGTACTGATTTTCATCTACTTGATGTGTGTCAGAACATTTTTTCTGCTGCTACTTTGTTTGTTGTTACAGCCTTTTACCACTGCCACCATGTTGTATTATCACTTTGTTTAAATAAAGAAAAACAGCACATACACAAGCACACAGAGAGCAAGATATACACATTGCTTGAATTCTCCAGATGGTGGTCATGATGATGATGATGATGTTGGCTTGAAAAACTATTTCTCAGTCAAACAGATAGTTCCAATAAAATATGTTGGGGAGGGAGGACTTGGTGTGTCACTGATCATGCTTTATAAAACACTAATTGTGGTTTTTTTTTTTTTTTTTGCACTTGGTAATCTAGGAGTGGTTTGAGATAACAAAGAAGAAGTGCAGTTCAAAATTTTATCATATAGCCTTCATGGAGAAAAAAAACCTTGTTGAGATGGCTATTGAACAAAACAGTTCAGAGCTTACTGAAATGAAGGTTTGTGCTCTTTCATTGACATATAAATCGTTGATATGTAAATCATGTCTCTAAATTCTGTTTTTCAGTTGAAAGAAGGAAAATGTTCATTATTTTTTAAGTTGAGAAAAATTTGTTTGCATAAAATTTATTCTTCACTATTTTAAACTGTTTAAAATATATATACGAGGATAGTTAAAAAAATAAGATAGCAAGCCTTTTGAGCGAAAACATTTATTCACAAAATTCAAATAGATACAAAGTCTGGTAGCCCAATCGTTCATGCATGATATTGTGTACACTGCCAATGGAGATATTAAGTTCCTGTGCAATCTCGCTCAGATGAGTACGACAATCTGCATTAATCAAAGCTTCAGCACTGTGCACATTTTCATCTGTACTGGATGTGCCTGGCCGCCCTGCCTTGCTCGTCTCGCACATCTGTTCTGCCTTTATCAAATTGTGTGCATTAAAACCACACCTGTTTCCTTGACATTACACAGACTCTATACACTGATACCAGTTGCTGATGAATTTCAACTGGGGACGTTTTCTTCAGATGCAAAAAACCTTATCACACTTCTTAATTCAATGGCCAACCACATTTCCATCAATGCCTTCATCTTCTGAGACTTTGGCACACTACGGCACAACTAGCTGCATCTACCAGTGGCATTCAAAAGCTATGAAGGTTTCAGCTGTTTAAACAAAGAATTCAATTCACACAGGAAATTTGTGAACCCGTCAGAGCTCTTGTTAACATACTTTTTGAAACACCTACGTAGTAAACTTCTTTAGTTATTAATGCTAAAGGGTATTCTCTCAAACTGAAGAAGTTGCAAATCTTATGAATATCAGTGATTTTGAATATCAGACATAATTTTTTTTTTCAGAAAGAACTCTCTGAAAAAGTTCAGGAGCGAGATGTTTTAAGAACTGAAGGGAAAAAACTGCTGTCTATAGCAAAGAAAAAAACTGGTTTGGATCTTGATACAGAAGATGGAAGAGCACAGGTACAGCAGTTAATACCTGAAGCTTGCTTTAAGATTTTCAGCGTTAGTTTATTTTTGTGATTCCCTCATTTTACGTGATCACCCTTCATGCAATTTGCTTATTACACAATTTTGAAAATTTAGTTGAAAACTGTTGCGGAAATTTTGATCCAGAGAGTTTTATTTCTATTATATTTATCCTGAAAATAAGCTTGTAGACACGACATCATTAACATTAGAATGATGGAAGTGGTCATTTTGACCATAAACCTGCTTTGACAAGGGCTTACACCCAAACAGTTTATCTCAGGTACTTGGCATTTCATGACTTTTCTCATCTTGTTGAGGTTCTTAAATTTGTAAACTTTGAATATTCTAGGTTTCTTAATTTAGTAATAAAATAAAGTTCTACCTAGAACATAGTTTCCCAACCTTTTTTTGTCCCACCATCACTCCGTTCTTCAGAAATTTTTTTCTCCCACTGCCCCAATGCAATCTAACCCATAGGATCCTATGTTATACTTATA
Organism: Pholcus phalangioides; assembly: GCF_987345545.1. NCBI lineage: Eukaryota > Metazoa > Arthropoda > Arachnida > Araneae > Pholcidae > Pholcus > Pholcus phalangioides. The sequence goes on from NW_028301621.1 coordinate 3,167,549, forward strand.
GGAGGGGGGCGTAGCGCCCCTGGAAAATTCCATCTCCCCCAAGGGGCGTTAACACCCACATTCGGAATCACTGACCTAGAACAATGGTAGCAGTCATTTTGACCGCTATAGAGTTATTTAACTAATATGATTGCATAACTTTCTGAAATGGACAGTCTTTTTGTCTGAATATTGGTTTTTTGAGAGTCGTGTTCTTTCATGGTGTTTTTCTCCAGTATCCACTTTGTACCATTCAAAGGTACATCAACTTTGTACCATTTAAAGGTACATCTTCATCATTCTTTGCTGTCCCATAAGAAAAAGCCTAGGCAAATTTTGCCCATCTCTAGCGCCAAGTGGTTTAACATGAGTTGTGGGTTATGTAGATATGAAGGAAATATTGTTCTGTGGAAATTCCCAGAGTTTGGTAACCGCTCTGGAGATGAAAGTCATATCTTTTACCATTATATTGAATCCTTGTATGTTGGAGATTATGGAAAATCGCAACCGATAAAGGCCATATCAAAAATATTTGAGGCTGCTCCTGTCTGCAATACCCTTTTTTAGAAAAGGAGCAGAGGATGTCTCCGAGAGATATGGCCAAGAACTCAACATGAATTTATTGAATAATAACGCATGAGAGTTCAAGTTAGAGCATAGAATTGATACTCACCATGAATTCAGGTACTTAGTGTAATTAAGAAAATTTTCCAGGTTGTAAATGCTGCCAGCAGCAGCATTTACAACTTCACTTAGTGTCACCTGATGATCACTGAAGTAGTTCCTTCTCGGGATAGAGAAGGTGGGACATCGTCCCACACACACAGTGGAGTGGAGTTTTATCTTCTCCTCATGCAGGACAAATAGGTGAATCTGCTTAGCCACAGTTGTGTAGGTGTTTGGCTAGGTTAGCATGACCAGTGATGATCTGTATAACCTGTCGAATTTGTTTCCTGTTCAATGAGATAAGTTTTTTGGTAATATTCGGGTTGGTTCCTAAGGCCAGCTTGGCCTGCCTGCAGTTCTGCCTTCAGTTCCATTGCAGCATATGTTTGTCTTCTATCCATTGTTTGACATCTCCTTTAATGGTTGGCATTGAAACAGGATAGAAAGGTTCAGGTCCAGATAGCTTAAGGTTCACTGCCTCTTTGGCTATCTGGTCTGCAAGCTCATTTCCTTGGAAATTTACATGACCAGTAACCCAGTAAAGGTTGATATTGTTGCCCAATGCTGCCAAGTTATTCAGCATGTCAGTGCAGTATTTTATGCACAGTTGAAACTTGAAGTTGTCAAGAGCCATTAGTGCTGATTGGCTGTCAGAAAAAATAACAATTTGTTTGCCATGATACCCTTTAGAAATCAGGTTTTCAGCCAGTATGGCTATTGCTAATACTGCTAATACTTCAGCTTGAAAGACTGTGGTCGTTTTGCCTAGATACAAATGTATCTTATGGTAGTCATGATCCACTCCAAAGATGCGGAAAATTGCTCCAGCCCCATTTTCAGTAATCCTAGAGCCATCGGTGTAACACTCAATAACTCCTGTGGAGATGTTATCAATTATGTTGGCAACTTTATTTCTCCTGGGTATGTGTATAGTGAAGTATTTAGTGAAATTTTTTGTTTTGGAACAGGAGTCTCTTTTGGCATTAGTAGAGAAGGAATCTCCATTTTTCCCAGTAGACAGCGGTCAAGGTGGTTCTTGAAAGAAGGTTTGTATGCCATAAAAGGTCGATTGCACCATGTACCATTTCATTCCATCCTATACATGGTTTTAAAAGCTTCTCCTTGTAGGTACCATCTCAGAGGTGGTAGCTTAAGAGTAGTTTCAAGGGTGATAGAGGTAGAGCTGGGTAAAGCTCCCGTAATAAGAATGCAAGCTAGTCTTTGCCCTTTTTGTAGGACAGTTTCATAAGAGGTCTTTAATAATGCCTGATGCCATACCACACAACCATAGCTCAGCATTTGGCATGCAGTATAGATCCACTGAGTGGTTTTAGGGTTTAAACCCCAGGTTTTGCCAATAATTCTTTTGCATAGCATGAGTATATTAGTGGCCAGTTTAGCTCATTCTTGAATATGGGATTTCCAGGAGAGCTTAGAATCCAAATGACATCCAAGGTATTTCACTCTGTCACATGGTTAATTCTTGTCCCTTGAGGGTTAGGTTTCCAATTTCCCATTTTCTGTTCCATGTGAAAATCACAATTCTGGTTTTTTTCTGTGGAAAATGTTAGTTGGTGTTTGTCACTCCATCTGCTGACAGAGTTTAAAATTTGTTGAGCAAGAATCCTCATTGTGGATAAATCATGCCCTTGAATGAGAATGGCTAGATCATCTGCATAGGCCTGCGTATATCCTGGCCCTTTGATTGATTAGGGAGCTGAAGACTATGTTCCATAAAAAAAGAAGAAAGGATTCCTCCTTGCGGACAACCTCTTCTGATAGTTCTTTCAGCTTGGGCATCAAGAACACGAGCAGTCATTGTTCGGTTCCTGAGCATGTGATCGATCCATCCAATTAACACAGGTGGAATGTTATAATCTATTAGTGCCTTTCATACAGAGTCAAAAGTAACGTTGTCAAAGGCTCCAACAATGTCCAGAAAAATACCAACAGCAAATTGTTCATTGATAATTGTGTTTTCAATTCTCCAAATCAATTGCTGAAGAGCAGAGTCAGTGGAAAACCCAGTATTAAAACCATGCTGGTTCACATTAATCTTACCCATTAAGAGGGGACTATCTTGAAGATGCCTGAGTATCAGTTTTTCCAGTAACTTTAACTGAAAAGAACATTCTGAAGGAGGATGATTTATAATAGGTGCAGACCTGGCAGACCTCCTATTTTTCCTACTTTTCCTATTTTTTAGAAATGTCCTCCTATTTTCCTATTTTTTAGAAATGTCCTCCTATTTTCCTATTTTTTAGAAATGTCCTCCTATTTTCCTACTTTCCTGGCAATCCTCCTTTTTTACTTCAATTTCTTCCTATTTTTCCCCTCCCTTCCTTTTGTTTACAGCCAACATCACACTGGGAGATACGCCAGGTAACACTGTTTTCTCTTTCCCTCCCTGTTTGGCTGCCGCCACACTACGGTTCGGCTGGCGCTGTTGATCTTATCAGCAACCGTGGAATTTCGCTTGAAAAACACACTGCTGTTAGCAACCTGGGTCTTTTTATTTTTTAATGTCACGTGACATCTCGGGATTGGCTAAATTATTTTCGCCAAGCTGAAGTTGGCTCCAGTTAGCATGCAAATTCGTGCTCATAAGCTGCATTGCAGTAAAACCCCCCTCTTAACGGATACTTCCTCTTTTACGGACAAATAATAATTTACAGTTGTATAATATATAAAAGTATGAATTTCAAACCTCTTTTTAACGGTCACCTATTTTACATGGATTTAATTTTTTTGTCCTGTCCGTGTTCACAAAGAGGAGGGGTTTTACTGTATATACTAATAAAAATATTCATGTAATGAAATTTAGTTTTCTGTAACAATATTTGCCGTTTGAAATTAATTCAGAGTTGAAGAAAGACAGCCTACCAGTTGACCCATTTTTGATGCTTTTACGATTCGTGACCAAATCGCACAAACTTTTTTATATATGATGACTGGAATCATCATAATTAATTTAAATAACATATATATTAAAAACCTATTTAAATAACATATTTTTGAAGTTTAAAAAAATTGGCCATGAATTTAGCACGTTTTTCTTTGTAATTAAAGTAAATTTCCAATTAATTAAATTTCTAATTAATGGGAATTAAGCATAATAATTTTAATTTTGGGAAAGAAGGAAGGAGGGGAAGGGACTATACTTTGCGAACTCAGCAAAGCTGTTCGAGGAACCAAGGCCATCTTAAAGCCAGCCATATTCGCGTGACCCTGGGCTTCTTGTTCACATAGGGCCTACATGACCAGATGTAGTATAATGGTTTAGAGCAGGCATCTTCAACCTGTTGCTCGCGAGCACCACGGTGCAGGGGCGTAGCCAGAAATTTCGTTCGGGGGGGGGGACCAAAGTGACAGAACAATGGATTTGGCCATCTTTTTTCCTTTTTTCGGTCATTTTCTCACATTTCGGGGGGGGGGGGGGGACCAGACCCCCAAGTACCCCCCTCGCTACGCCCTTGCCACGGTGCTACCTGAAGCAACTGGACTTCTCGAAGCTCCTGTCCAATAATTGCTTGCTAGAGTTCATTCGACGTTTCAATCAAATTACCTCGTTCAAATTGCATTCGAGGATTAAAATCATCCTGATTTTTCATGCATACGTATCGTCAAACTTGTAACGATGCTCTCCTTTCGATGATGGGTACAGCCAGTGCTCACGACTATAAAAAGTTTGAGGACCTCCGGTTTAGAGTGTAAATAATTACATAATGGATGATTACAGTTTAAGTTCTCGTACTTCGAGTAGTTTTTCCTCAAAAACTGCTTAACCGAGTACATCCAAATTTTCAGGATACCTCAATGAGACTGTGGGGAGATTTATGAAGTAAAACAAATACAGTCTAACCCCGTTTTAACGAATATCGTTACAGTGAAAATCTCGTTCTAACGAAAACTTTTCTAACCTCCCACAACAGTTTACATAGGCACAACGGCAACAACCTGGAATTCCTTTACAAGGAAATTTCGTTGTAACGAAGTGATTTCTCCGGTCTCTTGGAAGTTTTCTATAATGGGATTAAGCTGCAGTTCAATTTTCGACCAACAAGTTAAAAAGGCCCCCCCCCCCCGGGGTAGAAGGTCCCGGAGAAAGATGGGGGGGGGGGCAGCACGAGAAGGAAATACGGTACAAAGGGCCATTAGCTCACAAAAAAATTGGCAACCACTGGAACATATGATATTTTCGTTTAATGTAATTTTTTTTAAAATTCATTCAATCAAACATGATATAACGCTGTATAATAATACTAAGAACATCATCAACGGAGGATTAGTAAATTCGTTGTGATGAACACGAAGAACCGTGGTAACGAAAACCTTAACTCGTCTTAAGAGTATTATGGACCCCCCCGGGCCAAGTGGTTTTTAGGAGGCCCTACATGGTAAATCCTTGAAAATTTCAATCAGATCTCATTTTTGGGAAGCCCCTCTTTTCTTGAGGCACCCGGGCCATGCTCACGTGAGCCCATGCGTTAAGACGGCACTGACTGATGCCCCGAACTCCGAGTGAGACAGGAGCGCAAATGTTAACCCTTCATCTCTCCTTCAATATTAAAAGGGGGCGCCAAAATGCGTGCTTGCCCCGGCTGACCACGCATGTCGTTGTGTCCCTGTACATCAGTGTGTGTGTTGCAAGGTTTAAGGACAGGGCCGCAGCTGGATACTTTTTTAACTGGAGCTAGCAAGCTTTTGGCGTCCCCGTGTAAGGAAAGGTTAGAAGGAGTGGTGTTAAAGGGGCAATTTGGTGCTCCCCTAGTTCAGCACTCGATACAGTGGACCCGCTGTCCCTAGTTGCGGCTTTGTGTGTGTATGTAAATCAAAAACTGCTTGAAAAGAATGGTAGGTGGGAAAATTGTCTTAGTGCACTCTTCGATATTACCCGCATACAACGTTTTGTCTAGATCAGCGGTTCTCAATCTTTTTTGACCCACAGAGCCCTTTCCAGTATATAATTTCTATGGTGAAGCCCTGTAGGCCTATTTTTTATTTATTCATCAAAGTTAGATTTATTTTTATTCAAAAATATCAATAATTATTTTTTTCAAATTTACTGGTTCTTTTTTTATTTTCCTCGAGGGCCGCGGAGCGCTTGGGAGTTAACACGGAGCACCGGTTGAGAACCGCTGGCCTAGATGGTTTTTTTTTTTCATTGCAAAAACACAGATAGACAGCCACATTCATATACAATACAAAAATAAATACCAAAAAGACAGAATAATGAAAGCAAAACACACACAATGCAGCTCTTAGGGACGTATTTCCTCCCCGGTTCATACTTAGGCATTTAATAAATGTTTCAAAAGTTTGATATGGAGAATTTGCAAATATAAAAATAAAATCCTTCAGATGTCTGATTATTTTTACTTCTAATTTTTTATAAATTTATTATAAATGGGTGGGCCCCGTGGTAATTTGTACTCTTTTGGATGAGGTAACTAATTGGTTTTTTGCTAAAACGTTATAATTGGGATCTAATGCATTTCATTCAAGTGTTCTAAAATATACATCTTGGTTTTAGCGTAATCACGTTAGTTTATGAATGTCATTATAACCGAGTTTTTATATGTGCTCATGTAGAGCAAAAAAATTTTTTTTCTTCATTGGTTTTTTTGATTGTTATCAGTGCAAAAGCGCCAAACAAAGAATTAGCTTCTGTCGAATAGAACTTCACCATACAGTTCTTCGAATTTGTCTTTTCCCCTCATTTTTATGGCAACCTGAGGAGAGCAATTCGTTTGTCCAGTGCATCCGAAATCCCATCACCCTCCTTGTCAAAACACTTAATAAACAATGGAAGACAGCAACCGCAGGTCCAGCTGAACCGTCATCAGGGTGTTCAAACCTTTGCAATACATGATGGCAGCTTTCCGGTTACCCCAACCGTCCCAAAAAATGTGGATTTTCTCGGTTGAAAAAACCGCGCTCAGCGGTTGCAGTTGTATCTGTGCGTTGACAGAATAAAACTATAGATGATGCCTTCCCCCCCCCCAACCTCAACCGCGTGCAACCGTGCCGTAGTCAGGTCCCAGCCTTAGTGGAGAAAGTGAATCAGGTTCCCTGATCATCATACCATAAAGAAGACAAAAAAAAAGAAGTTGGGGGGGGGGGGTGCATAAAAGGCCATGGGCAAGAGTTCCAGACCAATGTTTTTTTTCTTCCCATCCTTTTATCCCCCTCCCATACCCTAGATTCCCATTCATCACCTGAAAAATTTTCTGTTAGCTTATTTCTACTGCTGAGGGTTTTAGCTGTTTAGCTGCACTGCACATGGCTCTCTGCTATATAGTTGATATTGGTCTCATTAGGGAATTACTGTTTATGTGTGTGGGGTAGGAGTGGTGGAGAAACTTTTTTTTTTTTTTTTGGAAATGTAGGAAAGAGATGGCCTTCAGTGCTTCAGTAATTTCTCATCTGAATGTTGATTATGATCAGGAGAAATCTTCAGAAATAGTGATAATGGTAAGTTTGTTTTCTTTATCCTATTTTACTCATTAAATTTTAAAAAATTTTAGACATTTTATTATTTTTTATAGATTTTAGCAATTCAGAACAGCTTGCAATTCTTTGAAGTAACCAGCTATTTATTAGTTTAGAGTTAGTGTGAATGATTACATTAGTTTAGTTCTGTTATTCCAGACTGGGAATCAATATGATTTTCAAGGAGGCAATTTGATTTGTATTGGGAGAAATTAAGGATTTATATGGAAATTTATATTCGATCAAAAAATATTTCTTAGAATTGAAAATTCTCTGATATTCAATGGGAAAGTTTTGAATTAATGAAAATTAATATTTGATTAATTTTTGATAATCATTAAGTTAATGAAAATTCATATCCAATGAAAAAATTATTCAAAAACTGATGAGAGGAAACAATTTAAGTGTCTATAAAAATACATATTTAATGTAAAAATGATCTCAGAATAAATAGAATTCTCTAATAATGTAAGGCTTCCTATTTGACTAGGCACCTTGCCCCCATTGAATCCACCTATTAAGACATCACTGTGTGAATGAAGATACCACAGTGGGACTTGTTGGCCATTAAGCTTCACAGAATTTTTTTTGGCTCCCACAGTTTTAAAGGTTGAAGCCACGACCGTCATTTAGGGGGGGGGGGAATCGGGAGCGCCCCCTCCTGGCATGATATATATATATACACACATACTTTGAGTATATGTTCTTTGCCCCCCATCCCCGGAAAAAGTTGAAATGACGTCCCTTGTTGAAACCCCTGTTTTAGACCAGGTTAATAATTTAAGCAGGACCTCCTTTTTGGAGGCGAGAACAACCAGGGTAATTTTATATTTGAGGAGGGTGGGGGAGCATAAAAAATCTCTCCAAGGAGGTTTTGAGTTAGTAACCTCCAAAAAATGTTACCAATTCACAAAAATTGGTTGTAACAGTATTTAAATATTTTTCCCACTATTTTAACTTAAAAAATGTTTCCCCAATTTTCAAGCTTGGAGGTGAGACTGAGTGCTCCCCCTACCCCCCCCCCCCAAATGTGCCTCTTAAAATGGGGGAAGCATCAGTATTTTACAAATGCTTAGGTTGAGAGAAACACTGGCTATAAGTAAACCAATTTCGATTCTAGCAATTTTTTTTTTTTCATGGATGGACTTCACCAGAAATTTTTTTATTCAATTGAAAAAAATTATCTTGCAATTAGATTGATTAAATATATCTATTCTATACATTATCAAAATAAAAACTTTGAGAAATCAATTCTAATTTTTTTTTTCATGAAGTTTCACCAATATATTTTTGAGTTTGTATAATCGATGTTTCACGTACTCCATCAATCTGCATTTTTTTCCGCTTACGTATTTTTTCACCAGTGTATAAAACCAGAAAATAATCTCAGGTGAAATAGATTGTTTTTATTATTTGTTATTTTACTGATTTACATCCGACTAAATTTGAAAACACTTGATGTGAAATAATAAGCAGTGTTCATCCCCCCCCCCTTTTGGCATATATTTTTCATATTTTTTGAGCAATAATTGTAATTGAATACTTTTTTGCAGACTTGTGCAGGTTTCACACAATGCCAGGAGGTAGAACAAGGTTTCAGGAGAAATGGTTCGAAGAGAAAGATGGTGCAAAAAAGGGAGAACCGAATGGGAAGCATACTGTCTTGTGTGCAATTCATACCTGGCAGTTTGTAATGGCGGCATATCAATACTCCGTAATCATTCTTTACGACAGAAACATATAGTTGCAGCAAAGCAGCTGAAGGGGCAAAAGAAATTGGTGGATTTCACGAATACAGGGGTGGGAACTCTGCGCCAATTGCGCCGCACTGCTCCAAAACTAATATATTGCGCCATCCTGCTCCAATAGCGTATTTTCGCATTTTTCTGCGCCAAATAGCGAATTTCGCTTCAGTATGCCCGGAATTTCGGAAATGACGCCAAAAAATTTTTCTTCCTGCTAGCCACGAAACGTTTCTTTACGAGAAGAGCGTGTTTTATTCCACTAAAACTATCGCCTTAAACTATCGGCCCCTGATCGGGCTTTCCATCGCGAAACCCCGATATTGTCCGTGATCGTGGAACTGAAGATGGTTTGCAATGCCTTTCAGCTTTAAAGTGCAAATTCGAGTGTTTCCGTTTAAAAAAAAAAGTCGTCACTGGAAGCAGCAGAAATTACTGTAGTCGATTGTCATTGTGTTAAATCCCGTTGTTTCGTGAAAAAAATTTTCATTCCGGGAGTAAAAAGCGCATGTTCGCCGAATTACGAATGTTAGTTTAGAAACTTTGCCGAATAACGAGCGTTAAATCGCCAATGTTGCCGAATAACGAGCGTTAAATCGCCAATCTCGCCAAATAGCGAGTATCAGATCGCCAATCTCGCCAAATAGCGAGTATCAGATCGCCAATCTCGCCAGATAATGAGTGCTGAATCGCCAAACATCGGGTTGATTCTTCCGAAATTCTCTCCCAATTTGCAACAATTTCTTTCCAAGTATAAAAAAATTTAAAACTTATAAAATTTTTTTAGCTCATTTGAAGTGCTGCTGTTCAAGGCAGCAAATAGTGCCCTCAGTAAGCAAAAATCATCGTAAATAGACGGGTGCAAAAAATTTTATGACAGCTGCTCTTTCAAAAAAGGTGTCAAAAGCCTAAAACACCAAAAACAAAAATCAAGCTGACGAAAAGATGTTTGATAACAAAAGACATTGCAGTTTTATTTCGAAAAGGGTGGAGGGTTAACGAAAATATTCTTGTTAAGTTCACTGCTCCAATTTATAAATATCTGCTCCGAATCCCATATTTTGCTGCTCCAAAACTGCTCCGAAATGGACTTGGTCACTTCCCACCCCTGCGAATAGCAAAGACGAAGTGAACACTCCAGAGAGCTTTTCAAATGTTGATCAACTGGTGATTAAAGCAGAAGCACTGTGGTGCATGAAAATTGCCACTTCAAATTTTTCTTTTGCATCATGCAAAGACATTGTTCCACTGTTTCATAATGATGCTGTATGACATGAATGTCGCTCTCCACTTGTTAATACAAGATATACAGAAGACTGGATGTTGTGAAGATATTTATTATTTTAGATGAGTTTTTTCTTTCCTTAAAAAAAAAAATTAACATCTCTGCCTCTACCGGGAGTCGAACCCGGGTCCCTCGATTGCCGGACGAATGCTCTGACCACTAAGCTACAGAGGAGATAGAGATTTTCCTTCGCTAGAGCGTATATATGCCGAACGGAACCGTGCAATGGACGGTGAAACCGATCAGCTAATAGCTCATGGACGGCGAGCCACCAGATTGCTATATATATGACATGAATGTCGCTCTCCACTTGTTAATACAAGATATACAGAAGACTGGATGTTGTGAAGATATTTATTATTTTAGATGTTAATTTTTTTTTTTTTAATAAATCACAACATCCAGTCTTCTGTATATCTTGTATTAACAAGTGGAGAGCGACATTCATGTCATATATATAGCCATCTGGTGGCTCGTCGTCCATGACCTATTAGCTGATCGGTTTCACCGTCCATTGCACGGTTCCGTTCGGCATATATACGCTCTAGCGAAGGAAAATCTCTATCTCCTCTGTAGCTTAGTGGTCAGAGCATTCGTCCGGCAATCGAGGGACCCGGGTTCGACTCCCGGTAGAGGCAGAGATGTTAATTTTTTTTTTTAAGGAAAGAAAAAAAACTCATCTAAAATAATAAATATCTTCACAGCATCCAGTCTTCTGTATATCTTGTAATGATGCTGTTGCTAAAAAAATGCAACTGAGTGACAGAAAAATTTCATATGTTCTCTCACATGGATTAGGCCCATATTTTTGTGATGAATTTGTATTTGACATCAAAGCAGCAGCAAAAGGCAATAATTACTACACTCTGGTGTTCGATGAAATGACCACAAGTCAAATCAAGAAGCAGTTAGATATATTTGTGAGATTTTGGAGCACAAGAACAAATAAAGTGGTTTCTGGCTACCTCACTTCCATCTTTCTTGGGCATGCCACATCAGAAATAGTGTGCAACAGCATAATGAATGCTCTCAATAGTTTTGATATACCTTTGAACAAAATACTTATGCTGAGTATGGATGGCCCAAATCTAAATCTTGCTATTGAAAAGAAGCTCAACAAAGCACTTACAGAATCGGGGTCGTCAGAATTGATACACATTGGAACCTGCAGTCTTCAACTCCACAATTGTTTTTCCAAAAGCCCTAGACAACTTGCCAATTGATGTAGATGAATTTGTTGGAGACTTGTTTTCTTTTTTCAAACTTGGTGCAGCTCGAAGAGAAGATTTGAAGAATTTCGAGTGTGAACAAAAATTTTTGATTAGGCATGTTAGTTCTCGGTGGCTTACTTTGGGAGCTGTGATAGTCAGGATTTTAGAAATTTTTCCCGCTTTGAAGGAATATTTTCTTGTATTTCTACCAAAAGAGAAGAGCTTTAGTGCAAAACAATGAAAGATATCGACGTATTTGTATTGTGCTGAAAGATCCATTCACTGTAGCTTATTTAGAATTCCTCTCGGCTCTTTCACCATGTTTGTTGTCATATTTGGAGCTTTTCCAAGCTGAAGGGTCGTTAGTGCATATGTTATATAATAAGATGAATTTGCTCCTTCGCAATATAATGACAAAATTCATGAAGGATGACTGTGTGGGGATGTCTGAAGGAAAGAAGCTCCTTTCAATTGATATAGAAAGTCATGAAAACTATAAATCACTCAAAGACATGGATGTTGGTGCTGGCACGCTGCGGGCGCTGTTTTGTCTGAAAGGCAAAGAAAATTAAATCAAAGAAGCTAGAATAACAATGCGTCTGTTCTTAATCAAATTGAGCAAACTTCTAAAAGATGCTTTACCATTAGCAGATGGTTTTTTGAGAGACTTAGAGCAGATACATCCTGCTATGAGATCTGCTCAGAATGACAACGCAATAAGGCGCTTGTGCATGCGTTTGAAACCACTCAGTATGACAGATGAACTGATTGACAGAATTGTTCTAGAGTTTCGGATGTATAAATCAGATAAAGAAGTTGATGAATTGTGGAATAATTTGAAATTAGAAGATAAACAAATTGATGTCTTCTGGGCGAGTGTTTGCTTTAGTTGATAAGCTTACAGGGATTTCAAAGTACCAACAACTTCCATTGTTGATCAAGAACTGTCTTGCACTATCACATGGAAATGCAGATGTTGAGAGAGGATTCTCTGTAAATCGTAGTATTCTCTCAGACGGGTGTGGGTCACAATCCCGACAGACGAAATCCCGACAGGGTCAAAATCCCGACACGGTCAAATTCCCGACACGGTCGAATTTAAAAATTCAATTTCGCCGTATAAGCCGCACTTCGCGATTTCTGTCGGGATTTGAATTTCTTGCGGCAAGGGGCGTTGGGGTGACGATGAGAATGATAAATTGCGATCAAATAAATTTTCAAATTTTAATTTCGCCGTATAAGCCGCACTTCGCGATTTCTGTCGGGATTTGAATTTCTCGCGGCGAGGGGCGTTGGGGCGCCGATGAGAATGATAAATTGCGATCAAATAAATTTTTCAAATTTTAATTTCGCCGTATAAGCCGCACTTCGCGATTTCTGTCGGGATTTGAATTTCTTGCGGCAAGGGGCGTTGGGGTGACGATGAGAATGAGAAATTGCGATCAAATAAATTTTCAAATTTTAATTTCGCCGTATAAGCCGCACTTCGCGATTTCTGTCGGGATTTCCGTTTGTCGCTGCAAGTGGTTTGTGGCGCATACCATGATCAATGGAGATCAATAATTTGGAAATTCATTTACTTTTCCAACTTGGCGAAAAGCAAAGGAGTCAGGGTTGCCTTTTTCTGGCATTTATCGCTTTTTCCACAAATACTGCTATTCCTTATTATTTTCTTTGAGAATTTTTCGAAATTCTTTCTCGCTCAAGTTTCAAATAGACTTAAAATGTCAAATGATATTGCACAAAGTTAGACCGTATCATGAAGATCTTAATTTAAAATTTTCAAGGTTTTCGAAAGAAATGTAATAGTAGAGAAATATTTTTATTCATATGTATAAAATTACATGTCTTGACAGCTTAATTCACTGATTCATCGCCGAGCCGCAACCACTGAAGGTCAGGCCCGTATCTAGAAATTCCATTCGGAGGGGGGGGGGGGGGACAAGGTGGTCAAATAATATATTTGGCCATGTTTTACCTTATTTCAATCATTTTCTCTCATTTCGAAGGGACCGGATCCCCCAATTCCCCCCTTCTCACTACGAAGCTATAAACATAAAATTCTGTCAGTAGTTTTATTTTATACTGTTGAGACTCCCAAAAAAATTTCTTAAAATTCTATCTCTAAGTTGGTCTTAAGGCTTTGAAGAGAGTATGCAAATTGTGTAGTAGTGTAGTTGCATACAGGGTGTCCTTTAAGAGTTAGTACGGCCATTGTCTCCTCAACCATCCGTGGTAGAGATGATTTCAGTTTGAAAAAATGCTCAAAAGGCGTTCAAAAATTACCCTGTACCAGTTTTGAAAGTGAAAACACAGTGTGTAACAAAATAAAAAAATATAAATTTTTAAAACTTCTAATTATAAAGTGACTGCACCGTATCTCCTGAGACCAACAAAAAAAATCAAAGTTGACAAGTACAATGTTCGCTGAGATATTTGAATTCAAAATTCGAAGGAAAGATGGAAAGGACAGCATAAATTTGGGGAAGGAGCGTTGTCGATTAGTTTTTGCTGTCTTTTCATAACTTTTCTCCAGTTTTTGAATTCAAATATCTTAGCGAATATTGCATTGAGAAACATGCAATTTTTCTGTTGGCATCAGGAGAGACAATGCAACAACTTTCTAATTGGAAGTTAAAGGACGGGAAATCAAAGAAAAATTTAGATTTTTTTGTTTTGAGCCACACACACTGTATTTTCCGAGGATGATATCACTTTCCTCTATCCATACGAAGGTTTCAACGGTTGGCTGATGCGAGATGAAGTTAGGAAGGAAAAATTCAGCTGTGCTCTTGCTAGGAATCGAACCCACGTTCTCGAGCTTTCTGGGTGAGCTCACTAGACTACAAAGGCAAAGAATATCAATTTTTCCTTGGAACTTGTATGCGATGAATGGTCGGACCTAACTCAGGCCTCTGGTGCCAGTTACACTGCCACCAGTCCATGTACGGTCCCGTTTAGCGCACACAAGCTCTAACGAAAGATTGAGATATTCGTTGCCAATGCAGTCTAAGGCGCTCACCCGGCAAGTGAGAGAACGTGGATTCGATTCCCCGCAAAGACAGTTTTGAATGTTCTTCCTTCCCTAAATTCATCTTCGCATCGGCTAACCGTTGAAAAAAACACTATTTCCACTCTCAAAACTGGTAAAAAGTAATCTTTGAAAGTATTTTGAGCATTTTTTAAATTGAAACTATACCTCTCCGACGGACGATTGATAAGAAAAGGCAGCACTAGCACGTACAGGACACCCTGTATAGCTAGATAGGGGCCTCAGAAAAATTTGTTTCACCTGCGGGGATGATGCTGTTGAGATAGCTCTGGGCCTACTTTATGGAAATAGAGCAAAATCTCTCAATCCAAAAACTGAGCATTAACGCGAGTTCTTGTTCGAAATTAACTTTGTCTCTCTGCTTTGTATACAGGACGTAACAGCACCTCTCGCACACTCGACTGCATAATACATTTGAAATTAAAATTTGAAAATTTATTTGATCGCAATTTATCATTCTCATCGGCGCCCCCACGCCCCTCGCCGCGAGAAATTCAAATCCCGACAGAAATCGCGAAGTGCGGCTTATACGGCAAAATTAAAATTTGAAAATTTATTTGATAGCAATTTATCATTCTCATCGTCACTCCAACGCCCTTCATCGCGAGAAATTCAAATCCCGACAGAAATCGCGAAGTGCGGCTTATACGGCGAAATTGAATTTTTAAATTCGACAGTGTCGGGATTTTGACCTGTCGGGATTGTGAACGGAACCCATTTTGACCATAATAAAAAAATGGATTGCATGTCTGTATGCTTTGCTTTATCAACAGAATCAGAAACTTTATCAGCCTTCTCTTGCAAATAATGTTAAAAGTTTAAAACAGTTTTAAAAAACTTTTGCTGTGTCAAATGGAAGTTTAATGGTCATCAATTGGATTCTTCATGTAACAATAAAAGTTGAATTAATTTTTTTTGTTATTCTGTTGTTATACATCAGTGATTCCCAACATGGGCGTTAACGCCTCCTGTGGGGTGATGGAATGTTCCGGGGGCGGTAGAAGCTACGGGTATAACATAGGATCTTACGGATTATATTGCGTTGGGGGGGGGGGTGATGGGAGAAAAAAAATTCTGAAGAAGGGGCAATGAGACAAAGAAGGTTAGGAAACTACATTATACATTATTTTTGATACTGCATTCTGTGGAAAAGAAATTTTTTTAAATTCCTTAGAAGTTGAGTTTCTTCAAATATTAATAGATAATATTATAATTAAAATACTCAAGGTATGATTCTGAATGGCAGAAAATTTTTAAATACTACGATAATTTGGGAATTAAACTTTTTTTCTCCTATTTTTCGTCAATGGTGTTCCTATTTTTCCTACTTTTTTTTTTCAAATTTTCACTTCTAGGCCTGTAGGTGGCTTTTCCTGGTTTTGGTAGGAAGACACCTTTGGAGCTCTTCCATACTTTGGGTATGTATCCTAAAGCTAGGCTGGCTTTGTAGAGGCGAATCAACTTGATGCCTATAACTTCCCATCCTTTTTGTAAAAAGATAGGATATATTCCATCTGTGTGTGGTGATTAGAATGAAGAAAATCCCCTCAAACTTCGGTACATTTGTCATATTATGTTGGCTATTAAGGTGTCTACTGGTTCCAAGATAGGCCTAGTCTGTACACCACAGTCTGGTTCTGTTGGTCCGCCTACGTGATAATCCAGAAGACATTCCAGCATCTCCACTGAACTGGCAGTGTAGTTACCATCTGGTCATTCTATAACATTAATTTTGTCATATGAATTGTTTTTGATCAATTTGATAACTTCGGCAGTTTCTGACAGTGAACTCATCTCTGCGCAGAACTTCTTCCAAGAACTATTTTTCACTTTTATGATTTCTTTCTTCAACTTTCTTTGGACTTCCTTGAAGTAAGTCCAATTTGATTCAAATTTAGTCCTGACAGCCCTGTCTTGTGTGCCTTCCTTGTTTCCTTACGGAGGAGTTCAAGATCTTTAGTCCACCAATTTTTTGAGTAGACTTTAGATTTGTCAGGCTTGAGTGGACACGCCTGATTTGCAGAGTTTTTGATCACCTCCATCAGAATGATAGCATGGTAGCCCAAGTCATCTACTGTTGAGATCTCGTCACCAGGGTTGCGAGAGTATTGAGCTGGCTTTCCAGATTTCTTTTAAAAAGATCCCAGTTTGTGTTCTTAAAATTCTGAAAAAAAATGAGAATAAATATTGCTTCATAGTAGAAGTTTATGAACCTGTGATCAGATAAGGAGGGTTCATTGTTGACCCTCCATGTCTTGATTGCATTTGCAATATCTATTGAAACCAGGGTCAGATCAATAACTTCTTCCTGATTACATGTACGGAAAGTTGGTGTGTGCCCTTGGTTAGCCCAAACCAGATTTGTTTTCATGAACTCTAGCAGTGTTTCTACTCTCTGGTTTATGTATGAGCTTCCCCACGCGGTATGATGAGCATTGGCATCACATCCGAATATCATGCTTATATTGTGATGTTCACAGTATTCCACCAGTTCGCAGAACACTTGTGGAATTTTGAGATCATTGCCCATATAGACTGAGCAGATCATGATAGGGCGATTCTTGTTTAGTTCATTACCCTTTATTAGAACTACAACAACATAATCTTATGTGAATTGTGGCAGTGCCCACCATTCAAAGGTACACTTATGAAAAAGCTTGTCGTTGTACGTTGTTCAATTCATTTAGATCTTAGCACATCTATTGCATTGTATCTAATGTCATTTGACGAAAACAATCTTTACTTTTTACTCCTTGACCCATGGACAGGACTACAGCCCAGAGGCCTAGACGTTTCTTATCATTTTATTGCTCAACTAATAAATGTTGTTGATGTTTTTGACAAAATCAACTTATTCAAGTGCACAATGTGTTCTGCATGGATAAACTGTCTTATGTATGTATTCTACATTGCTCAGGATTTGTCGACTATTCACGGTTTTGCATTCTGTACAGTCTTCTCTTTGCAAATTTCTCAAGCATAATATACTTCAAGCCTTGTCAATGGACTACTAAGTGAAAATGAAGCTACAAATTACAAGAGCTGAAACAACTGTGAAGCCTTCTCATTGTTTAAACTTTCTGACAAAACTTGATATAATGATACAAATAATGGCTAACATTGCTTAGTTATTAATAAAAAATAGACACTGCTTGTCTTATTCTCTAATGCAAAAATGCAAGAAGTTCATAGCATTTGTTATCATTGTCAATCAAAAGTTTTTTAGGACTTTGCAAGATCCCCACTGCCATCTAAGTTAGTAAGAAAATTTTTTTGATTGTTCTTGAATGCAAGGTACTAACATTCATGATAGCGGATAGTGACCAAAAAAATTTAATTTCAAACAAAATGCATAGAATCTTTTTTTCACAATTTTTCCCCTATTTACATAACAATGATTTGATTGATTTTTCAACACCGCAGGATATTTCAACACTGAGCATAAGGATCTGAGTAGTTGAAAGATGAAAATTAGTACATGAAGTATCAAATATTTTAAGAGTTTCATGAAAACAAGCACAATGGCATTTTTGTGTGTGTTCATCCAATTTTTCATAAGTAGGGCTCTGATTTTTATGACCTAAAGATGAAACGTCGTTGCTGAGAAGTTATTAGCAACTATGATTTTTATGGCCTAAAGAAGAAACAGAGTCCTAGTCATAAGCTTGTGTTATCAATAATTATGAGGTTTCAAAATGAATATATTTATATATACACTGTCACTTTAATGACAGTGATTGACAGTAACATTTATTTGATGACAACCAACCAAAAAACTGTGTTAAATGCAGATAAAACGGTTTTGTTGGCATCAGGAGAGACAGGGCTACACTTTGCAGTTTGGTTTTTGAGCACACGGTGTCCGTATAAAAAGCTAACATTTTTATTTTAATAACTATACAACCCTTTGCAACATGAATGACATATCTGAGTACTACATGTTATTTGGATAATTTTTCTAATTGAAAGTATTCCTGTAAGGTGAATGGTTTGTCAGTAATATATCATGCGTCTTGTTACCTATGTACATTACATATAGTAGTGTCTGTTATGTGAAATATTGTGTTGTGTTTTAAGCCAAATCCCACATTGCTTCTTTCACCTGTGAGAGAGGCCACATTCTGAACCAAAAAAGCCACTTGGAGATAGCTTGTCATCCAACGAGACATATTTTCACGATGAATGTAAATCTCACCATATCGAAATTATATATAATCAATAAACCAATAATTTTTTATTTGAAATCTGATTATTTATAATTTCTGATTTATCCAAATTCAAATTTACCCAAGAAAAACTAATTTGTAAATAATTCAAACTTCATCCTGTACTGTAACTTGACATTATGATGTCTTCAAGCGCAAAGGGGTCATTCAAGTATTACGTCAGCAAATTTTTAGCCATTTTTGACCCCTATGTCAGAAAAACACTGACCTCCTTGTCAGCAGCTTAGAATATTTCATATCTTCAAAAAAAAAGGTGGTTCATGATGTAAGCAACCTTCAAACCCCCTCGTCATCAAAAGTCAGCAAATCAGAAACCCCCCCCTCGATGCTGATGTAATACTTGAATGAACCCAAAGTTTACATTGATTGAAAATAATTTATGATATTTTTTACTGTGTTTTATTTTGCTTTTTCATTATTTTCATAAATTAAAAATTAATTAAATTAAAACACATATTTATACTTTAAACAGTATTTGAATAATTGTCTTTTAACGGGAAAATGGGTGAGGGTAGGAAATTAATAATGGTCGCAAGGGGGCCACAGGAATGAGAAATGGTTGAAAGAGGGGCCATGGGCAAAATAAAGGTTGAGAACCAATGGTCTAGTCGACTCACTTGGCAAGTGAGAGGACGTAAGCTTGGTTCTCTGCAAGGGCAGTCCAATTTTCTCTCTTTTTCTAAATTAATCTTCGCATCAGCCAGCTGTTAAAAACGCTCATAATGATAGTAGAGAGTGGCATTATCCTCTGACTAACATTCTTCATTTGTTACAAAATTAAAACAATTGTTTTTATAATACAGGTCTTATTTTTCTGGGTTTTTTTTCTCTTCTTAATTTTTCTGATCTAGTTCAAAATCAAGTACAGAAATTTGCCAAACAGCTTACAAGAGTTGGATCAAATGAAGCTGCGATTGAGTTCTCAGATAGAATGCATGCTTGAGACAGATGACTCTGTAAGTCTTCCCTCAATGTAATGTAAATTTCAGTTTAAAAATTTATGCCGAAACAGTGATTTATCTACTTTTTCCTGAAACAATTCATAATTTTGATACAATGTTGTGTGAACTTCAAACACTAAAATTATTATATTCTTACTCTAGCAATGCATATTAAATTATAATATGCTCATTTTTGATCTTATTGCTATAAATATTTTTGCCATAAAGGAGGGCTTGACCTTTGGCACCAGGTTGCCATGACAACTAGAAAATTGTCATTTTCACCTAAAATTTTTGTTATGTAATTATTCAATTGAAGTCTATGGACAACACAAAGTTTTCTGATTTCATGACAATGTGTCTTTTAGCAAAAGAAAGGGGATATTTGTAAATGTAAAAAAACAGTATTTACGACCATTTGAAACGTCTCTTAACAAAGAATTATGCTTGGCTCCTAAACAATTTTGCTAGTGCATAAATATTGTTTTTTAATTTGTCAAGCCCTGCCATAAAGATAGTCTCATACTGTCATCATATGCTGATGGATTAAAAGAGAAAAATATACATGCTATAAATTCTAGTCAAAATATATTTTTATAAATAGCAGAGGCAGAGAGATTTAGGGCTTTGCCGCCTTTTCAAATTTTTCCTCCCTTCTCCTGTTTCTCATGTGTTTTTGACCACAAATTACTTAAATTCACCACTCTGAACTACGAATCCCTTAGTCACTCCTTCCTTTGTAAATAACAGCTGTGATAGTCATTTAAAATGTTATCTTACAAGCTCTTAGTGGTAATAAAAAGTGGAAAAGCACTGGAATATTGATGACATCATTTATGGAAATTAAAATTTGTTTGTAAAATAAAAATGAAGTGATACCCATATTAACCAATAATAGTTTTTTAGTTTAGAAACAGTACGTA
This sequence comes from Pholcus phalangioides, assembly GCF_987345545.1. Classification (NCBI taxonomy): domain Eukaryota; kingdom Metazoa; phylum Arthropoda; class Arachnida; order Araneae; family Pholcidae; genus Pholcus; species Pholcus phalangioides. The sequence continues at coordinate 3,188,066 of NW_028301621.1, forward strand.
ATAACCTCTCTATATCTATAGGAGGGATGAACAGATCCCAGACACCAGGTCATCATGGCAACTAAAAAAATCAGTATTGGTGCCTAAAATTTTCTTGTGTGTTTAATAAATTGGAGGCTGATAGCTCATTTCAGATTTATAAGAAATTCAAATTACAGTCGGATCCCGTTATAACGAATACCGTCATAGCGAAAATCTCGTTGCAACAAATACTTTCCAATCCTTCAAATCAATTTGCATAGCAATAATGTATTGTTTAATTCCGGTATAATGAAATGAAAAATCTGATATGACGAACTCGAAAACAAGTGTCTGAAAAACAAGGGAGTCAATCTCCATCTACTCTTTCAACGTTTTTGAAAAAATCGGACGAAATTGAAATTGCAAATTGTAACAGTGATTATAGGATCTCCTAGGAAAATAGATCTAACTTTCGAATTTAAAAGATGTTGATGCAGCTGTCTTTACCTGGTTTCAGGATATTCGTCCTCGAAATGTGTGGCAGTTACCAGTCCACTCATAGGAGAAAAGGTTTTGGAATTCGCTCGTGCTTTTGGATGCGAAAACTTTCAAGCAAGTGTCGACTGGCTGAATCATTTCAAAGAATGGTATGGTGTGATAGCAAAACAGAATTGCTGGGAAGCAAATTCAGTTGATATGAAAAATGAGAATGAATGAAAAGCTGGTGAAATAGTGAAAGTAATAAAGTCGCATGATCCTTCCGCAATGCAGACAAAGCCCCAAAACTTTGACATTTAAAAAAACAAGTGCATTGGTGGCAAAAACTCCAAGCAATGCTTGACTGCTTTGTTTTGCTGCAACATGAACGGAATCAAAAAAAGAGGTTATGGTGATTGGAAAACTTGTGAAGCCTTGGTGCTTTCTTTTAAGAACATGAAATCACTGCCTTGTAATTACAAATCAAGTTGAAGGGCTTGGGTGACCACAAGAGTTGTTAATGAGGGGCTAGTTAAGTTTTGTGGGAAAATGAAGAAAAAAAATAGGAAGAGATCCTGCTTCTTATCGCCAATTGCACACATTGAATTTTCAAAAACCGGAGTGCATTCACATCGAATACATACCTCCTAACTGCATGTCTGTTTTGCAACAGACCAATGCATAATCAAGGTGGTAAAAGATAAGTACCGTACGCAACTGCTGTCACCAGCTTGATAATAAAGAAATCATAATTAGGCCTGATGTCAAGTAAGCTACAGATATGATAGTTGGAGCCTTGAAGGATATCGCTCAAAAAGTCATTTGTAATGGGTTGAAAAAAGCAAATTTAATCGCAGCAGAATTCTGTGAAACACTGAATACAGCTGATAAAAGTGCATCCACCGATTTCCATACTTTGTGGGAACACATCACAAAAGAAACGGCTGTTCTGAATGGGTGCTGGACAATTTCTTTTCTCTGACGATAATGTCTTCACTTCGGAACCGTTAACAAACAATGATATCATTCGTATGATACAAGAAAACAATGATCAATCACATGTGGACAGCAGTGATAAAGAAGAGCTTTCACTAAAGTATGCTTTGGTACCTACAGCATCTGAAACTTTAGCTAGTTTGGAACTCTGAAATGATATTTATCAAGAGAACCTTCCGGACCATTTGTTTGAGCATGCGTATACTTTAGATGAATTTGTTGTTTCCTCAACTTTTGCAATACTTGTGCAAAAAATAATAATAATAAAAATACAGACTATTTGCCTTTAAAATGTAAATTAAGTAAAACTTTGTTGAGTTGAAAATTTGAGTTGATTTGTGTTATTTTTAAAATTCAACTTCATTCTTTCTGTTATCTAGAACGTAATTAAGTATTTCTTTTCCTTAGAATCATATTCTGCTACAATGAATTTTTTTTTTTTGCTCATGTTAAAAATCAAATTCCTTTATAACGAAATTTTGTTATAACGAAGTGATTTCTTCTGTCTCTTGGAGTTCATTATAATGGGATTTGACTGTATTTATTATTCTACATTTTGAAATTTATAGCAGCGTATCTGCCAACATGAAAGAGGGTCACTATGCCCTTAAAAAGTCAAAAGAAGCAATATGATTATTATTTAAATTACTATTAATCTTTAGTTAATAGAAAGAACTATTTCTCTGCATACTAGTTATCAATACATACTCTAATTATGTATGGTAAAAACGGTAAAAAGCTGGCATATATATTTATATACAAGGTTTTTACCACAGTATTTACCAGTAAATACCTAGTTTTTTACCGTGTCCTGCTAAAAACCCAACCTGGTTTTGAACATTTATTTTTGTTTCATTAAAATCTTGCTATGGTGTTCTTTTTTGAAATTGTTATAGCAAATTAAGATTTAACTTAATTGGCTAATTAATGGTTTAATTTTTTAATAATTCCCATTTTTTATTCAAGTACAAATTTTTCAAAGAATGCCATAACTCTGTTAATGTGGCCTACAGGTGATTAGGAAACATCAAAATTTAGAGAAGGGTATCCAAAACTATCAGAAACACCTTGAAAGAGCATCCGAGAATCTCAAGAACTTGAACAAAGAGATACAGGAGAAGAAACAGCATTGGCTGCACCCCTTGGAGTCATTGATTGCTACAATCAGTACTAGATTCAGCTCCTATTTCGAAAGCATGGGTTGTGCTGGTGAAATTTGTTTGAGCAAAGGTAAAAATGAGGTAAGACTTTTTCTGTTTATTTAAGTTTTCAATATATACCGTCAAATCCAGTTATACCTTCCGGTATAGCAAATCACGTTTTCGGCCCCTCAGATTTTTTAGACATTCATTGTATTGTAGTGTAGGTTTTGGCCATGGCAAACTGCAAAAAGTATGAAAATCTGATATAATTAACTAGGTTTTTAGGCAGGAATTCTTTCCTGCTTGTTCTCAGGAATTTTTTTATGATTTCCCATTTTCGAAATCCTGAGAAAAATTCTTGGTAAAATTACTGTAGCATCTCAGTAATACTGTAATTACAATAAATATAAAATTTTTCAAAAGAATTAATGGAAAATATTTATTAAACTACTGCATTGTTTGGGAAAGAAAAAAATATGAGGAGGGGGCTCTTCTTGTTGTGCTGTACTAGCCAAACCACAAATCCTAACTACATAAAAAGCTCGGAGCCAAAAAAAAAATTCCTCTTTCATGGGACTAATTTTTTTATGGCCATGTTCTGTAGAAACATGACAGATAAGTACAAGATAAGATCTGGAGAGAAGCACTAGCCGTAAGTAGAAAGAGTCTGGGTCTTCGCTTTTATAGAAAGAGTTTGGGTTAAGTCTCTTGCTTTCGTAGAAAGAGTTTGGGTTGTCTTTTGCTTTTGTAGAAAGTACATTGTAGACTCGCGCTTTGATTAAGTTTTTTCCCCTGTCCCCCCACAATAAAAAGCTTTTTCACAATTGTAGCATACAGAAGCCACAAATGAAAAGAAAAGAAAAGTGGATATACAACCCCAAGGGGTTTTATATTAATAAGCCCTAATATACAGCACCCTGTTTTTTTAACAATCATCAAGACAAAGATCATTACAAGATGAAAATGTCCCTAGCTTGACATATGGTCTGAAGCAACTCCCTCTCTTTAGGGAGGTATTATCAGAAGACGGGGTAATGATCAAAGAGTGATTCAAGTTTATTTTTTTACTTCAAAGTGGAGTGATCCCGATCAGATTTTTAAATGCCAAAAACACTGTTATGCAAGCAGGATAATTTGTTCACAGTTGAGACTAAAAAACTGAAACGTTTGTAAAAGTGAAAAGATACATGGAGAGGAAGATCTGTCTGTCTTTGAGGAGATATTTTGATGACAGCACTACAAGAGAATTATTTTCAGTAGTAATAGTTCTCTTTCTTGTCTCATAAATCATTGCAGCTTGTTTTCCTGTACATAATTATACCGGAGCATAGATGTTACTGGGGGGGGGGGTGGCAATCTGCTATTCATGAAAAGTTGTATCATTGACGTTGGGGGCAGGGCAATTATAGACAATTTCCCCCATCCTCGGTCACCATACACACCCTCTGTGAACCACCTTTCCCTTACTCAAAGAGCATGCATCCGCTTATGTACGAGAGTCCAGCAAGTTACTTAAGGACAACACAGGAGATGCACTGAGTAAACAAAAAATAGTTTAGCTGACCCCTCCCCCCACTCCATAACACGGGACGGTGGGGGGGAGGACTGTTTACAGAGGTCTTAAAAAGATTTAAGAGTTGAGAGATATACTGGAGCAGTGTTTCTCAACTGGGAGTCCCTGGGATGTTCTGAGAGCACAGTTGTAAATCTTGCAAAAGAGGATCCACGGCTGCTGATAAGGGGACCACAAAGAAATTTGTGAAAAGAATGACTGAAAGTTTAATTTCAAACAAAAAGCATAGAATATATATATATATATATATTTTTTTTTTCCCCCCTATTAAAGTAACATTAACATGAGGGAGGGAGAAAAAAAGAAAAGTGTTGCATATATGAATAGTTTTATGACCTACATTGTGGGGCTGACAGTAGACCATGACACGTGCTTCCACTCATCCTACTTTTCAGTAAAATGTCTTATTTTTGTTCTACTTTCTCGGTTTTGTCTTACTTTCTAGTTTTTGTCATAATTTTTTATTGAAACCTATCAACAAAATTTGTATAATTGATTTTAATTGAGGAGGGAATCATAGATATAATGCCAAATGATACAAATGTAGTAGCTTGCAATTAATGATTATGCCAAAGCAGAAATTTTATCGTTTTTAAAGTTATTTGGGGGGGGGGGGGGAATGCAGACCATTTAGTGGTTTAGTAATTTTTCATTTGCTTAGTTTGAGGGTTCAACAATTAGAGTAGTGATTAAAAACTTTCGCCTGGTTGAAAAAAAATAACTTTGTAGGTTCCTGTATATAAAAAAGAACATTCCTAAAAACCAGTTGCTGCCTCATGGTCATGGACAGTAACTAATATTCATCATTCAAAATTATGGTGCACATTTTGTATATAGGTGAAACAACAGTTTGTATAACAAATCAGTTGGATACATAGGCCTATTTCTGCTAGGTTTGGTGATTCTCATGCTACCCAATAACATTCAGTTGTCTCCTGTATTTTTAGGGCATGCACAGAGAGAGGCATAAACAGGGCCAGACTTAGGGGGATGAGAAAGGTGTGGTCGCACCAGGCAGCAATTCTTACAAAAGAAACCCTTTTCTTTCTCAGCGGATGTTTTGGAAATTTTTGATTAAAATTTGATTTTTTTCCCATCAAACTATGGGAAATAGTCAATAATAAAATCAAATAATCAATATTATTGATTGTGAAAGGAGGTTTTCAGTTAGAAGCCCTTATAATATCATTTTTAGTGTTATTAGGTATGGCATTAGCTTATTTCAAACAGGAAAAGAGTGTATGCAGTTGTGGCCTTTCTTTCTGCTATTAAAGATATAACAGGGCTACATCAACCAAGAAAAAAAAACATGCTTAGAGCATCAAACAAAAAAGACACCACAAAAGAAATCAAGTAATTTTTCCCCATGACAACTTCCCCTCTTGTTGGAGTTACCATCTGGTCTGAAGAGACCAATAGTGCGCGCAATGTGTTGTTTCATCCGTTGGTGCTTCCATTAGCCATAGTAGCCTATGGCATGGACATCTCTAGATGACGACTGCCCCGGAGTGAGGTAACTTCGACTGTCCTTCCGAGTGTTAATTACATACCTTCCTGGGAACTGGCATGTTTTCCTAAGGAGGAAGGCCGTAGTGTGCCTTTCTGGGCAGACTTTTCCTTGGAGCCCATCTTTAAAGGGTTTCTATTAAGCAAAAAGTATAAATTTTTTTGGAGTCCATCTATTCAGTTCAGGGCCTAGGGCAGTTTCCCCAGCCTAGTTACGGCCCTGCTAGGGAGGTGTAGTGATTAATGATGACAAAATCTATTCAATTTATTTATTAAACTAAAACAAATCACAAAAATCACTACATACGCATGGAACGGACATACACCTACGCGACAACATGTGACACCTCAACCAAAACACCGAGTGTCATCTCTAGACGGCTTTGACCTCTCTTCCAACCACAAGGAAAAATATGTATAATATCCGGACGGCTTTGACCGATTCCCCACAGGTAGTCCCCCACCAGCGATAGCGAGAGAACTACCTGCAAGGCAACCTGAATCTGACCCGTCTACCTGAGCGGGTGGTCATGAAAGTTTGGTCCTCGTCACTGGAAATCTGTTGATCTTTTGAAGTTATTGTTGCTTGCTGATGCTTTGAACTTGTGGTTGCTTGCCGTGAAGTTGTTGTTGCTTGCTGATCGTTAGAAGTTGTCTGTTGATGCTTTGAAGTTGTTGTTTCTTGTTGATCGTTGGAAGGCTTGTGGGCATTGAAAGGCAGGTCATCACCGCAGATGTAAGCCGGTTTGACTCTGTCTATGCTTACAGATACTGGTCGACCTTTTATTAGTATTTGGAACACCTTTTCTGATCTTGACAGTACTTGGTAAGGTCCCTCGTACGGAGGTTCTAGGCCTTTCTTCACTCTGTCCGTGTGGAGGAAAACATATGAGCAAGACAGCAGGTCCTTGCTGACAAAAACAGAATGTTTTCCGTGGCGAACAGTCTGTCTTGGGCTTAAATTTTCCATGGTGGTCTTCAACTGATCAACGAAGCTTGATGGATCTGGGTGATGACGACTAGGTACGAAAAACTCTCCTGGCAGCCGTATAGGTGCACCATACACCATTTCCGCAGTTGTAGCTTGCAAGTCCTCCTTCCAGGCGGCTCGAAAACTCAACAGAATCGTAGGAAGTACTGTTACCCAGCGGTTAGTTGCGTGAGCCTTGATAGCAGACTTAAGGTCTCGATGGAAGCGTTCTACTTGACCATTTGCTTGTGGATGGTATGATGTGGTCCTCTGGCGATTGGTTCCCAAGAACTTGGTTAGAGCCTTGAACAAAAAGGACTCAAACTGGACACCTTGATCTGAGGTGATTCTGTTAGGTGAACCGAACCGAGCAACCCATCCAGAATAGAAAACCTTGGCCACGGTGTCAGCAGAGCTATCCGGCATAGGGAAGGCTTCAGGCCATTTAGAGAAGCGATCCACACAGGTGAGGCAATATGTGTAGCCTTCTGATGGAGGCAAAGGGCCTACAATATCAATGTGGACATGTTCAAACCTGGCATCAGGTGGTGAAAATTCCCCATGTGGGCTCTTCGTATGCCGACTCACTTTAGACTTCTGACAGTTAATGCATGTACGTGCCCAAGTGGTCACGTCAGCCTTCAGTGCGGGCCACACGAAACGCTCTTGAACTAGTTTCACAGAGGCCTTCACGCCAGGATGTGACAGTCCATGCAAGGCAGTGAAGATGTCCCTACGCATCGAGGATGGAACCAGTGGTCGAATGCGTCCTGTAGAGACGTCACAGTACAGCTGAAGCTTTGATTCATCAACAGGAAGAGAGTGGATTTTCAAGGAAGTAGATAAAGGATTGGTGAGTAGTTGCTGAATACCCTCATCTTTGAGTTGTTCCTCTGCCATTCGTTTGAAGTCGGTGGGAGATGGTGTGTCTATGGAAGATATGGATATCCGAGACAATGCATCTGCCACAACATTTTCTGCACCCTTGATGTGTCGTATGTCTGTGGTAAACTGGCCAATGAAATCCAAGTGTCGAAGCTGACGAGGTGAGCATTTGTCAGTAGTCTGTCTGAAGGCATATGTGAGAGGCTTCTGATCCGTGTACAGGACGAATGAATGGCCTTCAACCATGTGCCTGAAATATTTGATAGCAGAGTAAGCTGCCAACAACTCTCGATCATAGGCACTGTAATTCTTTTGTGCAGGAGATAACTTCTTGGAGTAGAACCCAAGTGGCTGCCAAGATCCGGACACACGTTGTTGCAAAGTTGCGCCCATGGCAATATCGGAAGCATCTACCACAATAGCCAAAGATGCTGCTGCCACTGGAAATGCCAAAACTGTTGCATCTGCCAGATCCCGCTTAGACTTCAGGAATGCTTCATCGGCTTCTTTGGTCCAAACGATCTTCCTCTTATCGTTTCGCTTGGAACCCGCTAGAAATTTATACAGGAGCGCCTGCGTCTCTGCTGCTTTTGGAACGAAGCGACGATAAAAATTGAGGAGGGCCAAAAATCGTCGGAGCTCTTTGACTGTGTCTGGCTTTGGGTATTGAGCGATGACCGACACTTTCTCAGGAAGAGGTGCAACGCCAGTTGCAGAGATCAAATGACCCAAAAATCGAACTGATGGTTGCCCCAGAACACATTTAGCAGCATTGAGGCGAACTCCGAATTCGGAAAAACGTTTGAATACTTGTCGCAAATGTTCCTTGTGCTCTTCAGCGTTTGTAGATGCCACGAGAACATTGTCGAAATACGGTACACAAAAGGTGAAACCCTGCAACACCATATGTATGAACCTCTGGAATGTTGCAGCTGCATTCGATAGTCCGAAAGGCATGAAGAGAAATTCGAACAGCCCGAATGGTGTTGTTACGGCTGTTTTCGGAATATCCTCTTGTCTCACAGGGATTTGATGAAAAGCTTTTGCGAGATCTAGGGTGGAGAATATTTGTTTCCCCTCTAGCACCTGGAGACAGTCCTGGATGTGCGGAACGGGATATCTGTCAGGGATAGTGGCAGCATTCAGTCTCCTGTAGTCGCCGCATGGTCTCCAATCGCCGTTGCACTTGGGTACCATGTGCAGTGGGCTTGCCCAGCAACTTTGAGATGGTCGGCAAACTCCTTGGGCAACTAGATGATCGAATTCCCACTTGGCTGCACGCAGCTTGTCCGGTGGTAGCCTGCGAGGTTTTGATGCAACTGGCGGGCCTTTTGTCTCAATGCAGTGTTGGACGTCATGTTTAACAGCATTAAACAAGTCTACAGTCTCTGTCAGTTCAGGGAACTCGGTGAGAATTCGATGAAATTCACTATTGTCCCGGATGCATTTCACTGCTGGGGATGGTACGTCCGCACCAGCAATCTTGCAATGTGAACGAAGCTGAGTGAGTGGATCGATTAATTGACCGCGCCGAACATCTATAAGCAGTCCAAAATGCCGCAGAAAGTCAGATCCGATGATTGGACGTGAAACGGCAGCAACGATGAATGACCAATGAAATGCACGACGAAGTCCTAGGTCTAGTTTTAACAGTCGTTGACCGAAGGTGTGTATGGCAGTTCCGTTTGCAGCAAACAACTGAAGCTTGTCTGGCTGACGTCGGGAATCTTCTTTGCGTAGTGGCAGTACAGATACATCAGCGCCAGTGTCTATGAGGAACTGCACGGAAGATGACTGGTCAGACAGATATAGCCGGAAGCACTCGAGTTTGCCGTCACTCTGAGTATCGAGTGACGGCCCAACTAGTTTCCCTGCTGGTTGAAACTGCAAGGCTGGACACATTTGGTTGCTTTTTCTTTGAAACGCCAGTGGTACCAGCAGTGCTGGTAATTTCTGTCACGACTGCTGGAACGCTGACGAGATCCTCTGCGATTTCTTGATTGGGATCGAGCACGCGTTTCGAGACGCTGCAAACGGGAAGAAATGTCCATTAGAATGGTCTGCATTTGCGAAGCTTCAGCTGCAACCGCATGAATTGCAGTGGAGCTTTCCGCGGCGGCAAGTATGGCATCAGCCATTTCTGCCAATTTATCCAGGCTATCATTGGATATCGCTAGTATTTGCTGAACATTTGTAGGCAGCCGCTGGAGGAAAAGAGACTTCAAAATATCATCACTCACCCGTTGCCCAGCTTTACTTCGCATTTCCAGGAGAAGGCGTGATGGTTTCCGATCACCCAGTTGCAATCCAGAAATTAGGTCGCGCAACCGCTGTTCCTCCGAGTCCGCATACTGCGTGCACAAACGGTGTTTTAGCGTAGCGTAAGATGTTGCGGTGGGTGGGCTGGTGATAATGTCCCCAACAACAGACAGCTCCTCTGGTTGCAAGGCAGATACGATGTGATGATACTTGGTCACCTCGGCTGTCACTCCTGCCAGAAGAAACTGACTTTCCATCTGCCTAAACCATATCTCCGGATTTGCTCGCCAAAACGGTGGAGCTTTTACAGAAACATGGGCGATCTCTGCCGAACCAGTTGCGTTTTCATCTGCCATTTTGTTTTGCTTAAATCCTTTGGTTGCCTGTCCTCTTCACAATATAGGTCACCAGTTGTAGTGATTAACGATGACAAAATCTATTCAATTTATTTATTAAACTAAAACAAATCACAAAAATCACTACATACGCATGGAACGGACATACACCTACGCGACAACATGTGACACCTCAACCAAAACACCGAGTGTCATCTCTAGACGGCTTTGACCTCTCTTCCAACCACAAGGAAAAATATGTATAATATCCGGACGGCTTTGACCGATTCCCCACAGAGGCTTGAAAACTTCATCAAAATTTCCTAACACCACCATCTGAGAATTTTTCTCTCATATATTCCAAAAGATGGATATACAATGTATGAATTCTAAATTTTGACAATTTTTGGAACTGAACTTTAGAAAAAAAAGGTGCCTTTTTTTTCGAAAAACAATTTTTTTTCTCTATCTAATTACTCATTTAGTACAGTAGCGAAATTAGAGATATTTTGTTTCACGAACAGAGAGTTACTGCATAGAAACATTTAAGAACACAAAGGTCTGAAAATTTATGATGTTGCTTGCAGCCCTGATAATTCATTCTCTGATAAGCAGGGGTTGCTTGAGCTTACCTGCCGCCTGGATGTGAAGCCTCATATGCCTCCCCTAATTGCAACCCTGGCGCGCCTGTTAGGGCTTTAGTGAAGAGGACCTCGAGATAAACCTAATTTTTTTTCTTTTTCAGAAGAAGGCTGCACATCATTGTTTACCATGAAAAATATATTGACCATGCATCCCACTTTTTAAGTATTTTTTTCTGTTTTTTGTTTTTGTTTGTTTCAGAATTACTTTACTATTCTTAATAATGTCAGATAACTTAATCCTTGTAACAGCACTTATTTTTGTAAGGCATCACTTATCCTGTAAATATTATTAAGAAACTTTTTTTTTCAAAAAGGTGTTTTTGGTACTCCCGGAACAAGAAGTGAGAACCCGAATTTTTCCTTTGCTTTCATTTGACTATTCTGGAACAAATTCTCTGTGAGGGAACCGAAATGCACTCTTGCCAGCTGCTAAATCCGAAGTAAAGGGATAAAAACAGTTCTATTAACCAAAAAAATCAAAGAAAATGTTTTCTGTCTGCTCTGGAGGGGCGCAAAATCCGAGATGAAAGGGAGATTTTTTTTTTCCATTAGGAATTGTTTGGATAAGTCATGAGGGAGGGGCATGACCCCCCAGGGGGAAGGCTGACGGCTCCAGCTGAGTCCTGGGACTAAGTCTTTATAATTTTTATTTTTTCTGTAAAAGGGGCCCCATGGACAATTTGGCTTGGGTCCCATGAGAGATTCCAGCAGGGCAGTAACTAGGCTGGGGAAACGGGGCACTGCCTCTGGGCCCTGAACCTAATTTGGGGGCCCACAAAAGTTTACATTTGTTTTGCCTAATAATAAGCCTTTTTGAGGGGGGGGGCAGAGAAGATACACTATGGTTCTGGATTCCAGCCTAGGAGCCCTGATGCAGGATGTGTCCTTTACACACGAGCGTATACCTAGAAGAACGCTAGGAAGCATGTTGGTCCAGTGGTCAGTTTCGAGGCAGCGTAATGCAGTCTTCAGGTCGCGATGAAAATGTTCAACACATCCATTGGCTGCCGTATGATATGGTGTGGTACAAATCCTTTTAATACCAAGGATTTTAGCAAGGGATCTCGAAACAAGAGGAACTTCCAAACTGTTAACCTTGATCACTGGTGATGGTCTCAGGGGTAGAAAAAAAAAATCCAACCTGAAAAGAAACATCTTGCAACAGTTTCTGCTGTCATGTCCTCCATGGGAATAACTTCCGGCCATCGAGTGAAACAATCCACTATTGTTAGGCAGTACCGAAATCCACAGGAGGGTGGGAGTGGTCCCACAATGTCTATGTGCACATGTCCAAAACGTTTATCACACAATGGGAATTTTCCAAGTGGCGCTTTGGTGTGTTTGATGATTTTAGAGTTTTGCCATGCAAGAAAAGTCTTGCATCATTCTGCGCAGTCTTTTTTCATATCTTTCCAAACAAAATGACTGCAGAGCAAATTTTCAGTAGCTTGTTTGCCAGGATGATTCAAGTTATGTACAGTGCTGGATGCTTGAAGTCTGAATGGTTCAGGAATGTAAGGTCTAACCTTTCTAGTTGAAACATTGCATAAAATTTCAATTTCGCTGTTGATCCGCATGGGCTTGCACTCTAAGCTAGTAGAAGTGCTAAGTTGTTCCAACTCTTTATCTTCCCTTTGAGCTTCGGCAATCTCTTTATAATCGAGAGAAGGAAATTTGATTGAACTGATACGGGGCAAAGCTTCAGCAACAACATTTTCAACACCAGATATATGACGAATATCGGTGGAGTACTGCGATATAAAGTCCAGATACCTTATCTGCCTGGCCGAGTTGTTCTTATTGATGTGTGAGGACAATGGTTTATGTTCACTAAAAATTATAAAGTGACGTCCTTCTAATAGGTATAGAAAATGCTTTATAGTAGCATATGCGGCTAATAGTTCTCTGTCGAAAGCACTGTAGGTTTTCTCAGATTTTGGCAATTTACGAGAGAAAAGTGAGATGGGTTGCCAATCATTCCCAACTTATTGTTGTAGGGCACCTCCAATCTCATAGTCGGATCCATCCATCTGCTTTCGCAACCATATGCATAGGGCTGGCCCAATTGCTTTTGGAGGACCAACACCAACCTTGACTTTCCATGTACGCGAATTTGCGTTTAGCAATAGTAAGCTTGTCCTGTGCCAAACGTCTGGCCTTGACAAATACAGGTGGGCCTGTCGTCTCGATAAAATGAGTAACGTTATGTTTAACAGACTTGGTCAAGAAATTTATCTTAGTCAGTTCTGGAAATTTGGATAACAACTTATGATAATCAGTAGTATCACGCATAGCAAATGTCACACCAGTGGAGGGTACTTCTGCCCTGGATCCGGATATGGACATTTTTGAATCTTGTGAAACTAATCGACATATGTTCATGTCAACCAAAAAGCTGTATCGACTAAGAAAATCAGCGCCTAGGATTGGCTTATTGAGGGAGGCCACAACAAATTTCCAAACGAAATTCTTATGCAGACCAAAGTCCAAGTTCAGTATCTTCGTACTAAATGTAGGAATCTGAGTGCCATTAGCACCGGTTAACTGAAAGGAATTAGTTTTGTTTGACAATTCAAATTTTTCAGCGGGTAACACAGATATCGATGCTCCAGTATCAACAAGGAAGTGCAATCCGTTTTTACGATCATACACAAATATGCGACTCACAATAAAATAGACATGTTGCCACACTGACATAAATAATAATAATAATAAATAGAATGATAATAAACATAGTGGAAAAAGATCGCTACAGTCATTTATAAATTTTGCCAAATCGATTAAAACACAATTTTCTTGCATCGTGTTTGATTACGATCTCAACTATCAAAGCGTTCTTGAAATAATAAAAAAATATGTGTAATAAAATGAGTTCTTCCTGAACAATTTTTTGCTTTTAGTTTAAATTGGGGAGCGACTACATAAAATTTTTTGAAGGGCTGCCAAATTCCTAAGCCCAGCCCTGGGCATAAACAATATTTACAAGTAAAGAGCTAGAAATGAAAGTGCTTCATTTGTCAAAAAATGATTACACTGGCATTGAGCGCTAAAATTTAAACAAATCACAATTAAAAGGATGATCCTTTTAAAGGGATGGACAATGCAGTAAAACTATCTGGTCCACCCCTTGACTTATTTATATTGGACCTTGTAATTTACACATTTTGCACTGTGCATTTGGAAGTGGTTTCGAAAGTGTGCATTGTCAAAGAGAGTTGACAGACTGGACTGTGGAAGACTCCAAAAAAAAAAAAGAATGTAATATATATTTTGAAGAGAGACAAAAGAATTAGCTGTGGTTTCTAATACCCTGTTTTGGCCAGAAATTGTTTTCGTTACCAAGTCATTTTTGTCATTTTGCTTTGGCTCAAGTCAGTCTTATAGGATACTAAAATAGTAATATACAGAGTGTCCATAATTAAAAGACCCTATTTTAAAGTAGCCTATAGGCAAAATCAGTCATCAAGAAAATTGTGAAACTTTGTGGAGAACTTCATGAAGTGATGGGAATTGGTTTTAGAGGGAAAAAACGAGTTACATGTGTTGCCACCAGAGGGCATTTTATTAAGAAATGACGCATTTATGCAGACGTTTATAATTTTAACAATTGTTAAACACTTTTACAATTGTTACTGCAACAAAACATGTTCCACATGATGGCCATCATTTTCAGATACCATGTGAAATTGCGAGATGGTATGTTCCACAACTAACCGAAGTGTGTGCGACAAAATTTTCAGCACATGGTCTAAAATGCTGCCTTTAAGGTCAGGTGGATTGTCATGACTTACCAGACGTTTCAAATACACGCAAAGCCAAAAATCTCATGGATTAGGGATTGGGGAGTCCATAGATTATGGAAGTGCTGGCTGATAACACATTCTTCTGTAAAATATGTTTTAAGAACATTCTTAACACACACTGCAATGTGTGGAGGAGCTCTGTTTTGCATAAAGATTGTTTTTGCAAGGAAACGACAAAAATTTCCTTCTGTAACAGCAATGCATATCGTTTCCCAGTAATCAAACATGTCACTGGACCTGTAGAACATAACTCCTCATAGAAGTAGAGACTGAGAATAAATGATGCAGAGACTCTAATCCAGACCATACTGTCACTTTTGTTGAATGCAACGGAACCTCTAAGATAGCGTGCAGATTTTCTCATTCCTAAATTCAGCAGTTGTGAGTATTGACTGCACCATCCAAGTGAAAATGTGCTTCGACTGTCCAGAGGATATTCCAAGGCCATTCTGAATCGACCTCAACGCGTGCTAGAAACTGCAGTGAGAACCAGAGTCGCGCTGTAATGTAATCTTGTTGTTACTTCCCGGATTCCATTTCTTTCCCAATATAATTTTGTCATTGAGATGACAATAATGATATGACAACTATTTCATTTACTTAAGACTTTTATTACAGCGTTAATCTTTAGATTTCACAACAAAAACATTTTAAGAATGCATAATATGCATCAATATTCTTTAGAGTTTTAACATTAATATATCACAGATTCAAAGCGTTCTCACCCAAGCGGTCCGCGATTACACCTTTAGGGATGTCACTATCACAAGAACAAACAGTTCACGTCTTGATTGGTCCATTCGACCTCCACATGAGCTTTCTTTCAGAAAGGTCCATAGGAACAGCATCACGTTTCCGAAGAGGCTATGTCACAACGAACCCCACGAATATCCCATCATAGATGAGAGCCAACATGTCATAGAGACTTCAAGCAGAGAGATTTTTGACTAGAAGATGTGTGTGTGTGTGTGAAGAGCACGATCAATGAATCAAATGCTGCAGAGGCACCCAATTAAAATAACAACTCGTGGTTTCCGGGGCGAGGCGGAGTGAAAACATCACAGGTGAAATGAAGTGCAACAATCAACGTCTAATGTTTCTGTTCACTGCACACTACTGGCATATAAGGGGAAATTCCCTATCATATCATTACCGGAACCAATCCATATTGAGATTCAGCGGCGCTATAATCAACATAACATTTTTGACAAATAAATTTGCGCATTCACATGAACTTAGAATAATATTGTACAACAATAATATTCGGCATCTCACAACACAAAAAACCCGTAAACATCAAAGACCTGGCCAGGGTCCACAACATTAGGTCTATTATAGTTTGTATAAGCTCATGACATTATTAACTGCAAGATGCTCCTAGGCCCACCGATGGCGTGAAGGTAAAATATTGTAAAAACATGTAAAATTATGCTTGCAAAACATTGCCATTATAATCTCTAACTTTGACGATAATTCTGCATGGTCCCCACCAGCGAATCATGGGACCCGACTAACGATAATTCACGGGTACTCAAGTCATGTTACAGATGCTGTGGTGGTCGAGTGGTCATAGTGACGGGCAGGGCCGGTCTTAGACAAAGTGGCGCCCGGTGCAAAACCTACTGTCGGCGCCCCCCCCCCCCCCTCTAGTTACAGGAACGAAGTTGGTCAAGCCCTCTTCTTATACAAGGATTCCTGTAATTAACTTTTTAGCAACCATCAAAACTAAGTGATACTTAATTAATTGGGATATTTAGTAACATTGAAAATGTACTAATCTAGTATTAACAAATATATATAAATATTTAAAAAAATGACGCATTTACGCAAAATATACACAATAATTAATAACAAAGGCTGTAATTACTTTTTTTAATTCTGATTCCCGAAAATAGATTCTGCTTAGTTTAGGAAAAGTTAAAACTCAATAAACCTACTAAACAACTACGTAAATGGAACATAAAAATATAACTGCATAACAAATATAAAATTAAGGTACTCAATGAAATAAACAAGTAAAATACATAATGAAATATGCAATTAAATTATTGTAAAAAATATATAATACAAACTATAAAAATAATTATATAATACAAACTCAAAGAAAAGCTACTTTACGAGGTTTTGCTTCAGCGAATTTTTTTAGCAACACTGAAAAGTCCAAGCTATGTGCAATAGAATTCTCAATAGACAGAATTGCTAAAGAAGACAGTCTATCATCTGTCATCGTCGAACGCAGATAGGTCTTTATGAGTTTCAGTTTAGAAAATTTCCTTTCGGCACTTGCCACGGTCACCGGAATGGTCAATAAAATCCGCAATGTCACCCACACATTGGGAAAGCAATCCTGAAGATTGGATTCCTTGATGAAGTGGAGAACTTGGATAGGCGAACCCTGACCCGGACGAATAAAATGTTTCAATTCTTTGAGTTCGTGCTCCAACTCTGTTCCACTAATGTCATCATTGTCCACTTGCAAAGCTAAATGAAGGGCTCTACAGCGGCAAGTTAAATTTTCATTTGTCAGAGACTCTATGTCATAAAGGCATAATGTTCCTTCAATAGCATGAAGCGCTCTTGTAAGGATACAAAAGTTTTATCTAATGTGGGGTAAAAGAATTCATGCTTAAATTTATCTTCTGGAGTTTTCGCTGCTCCCTGGTCTGGGGATTCATAATCGAACAACTTATTCTTCCTAACCCGTACATCTTCAAAGAATTTTGCTTCTATTTCTAAAGATTCTGCTATCTCGTCGGCCTTTTTTCTTGCTTCAGCATATCCGTCTTCTCTGTAAGACGAAATGCTAGTTAATGTTCTTTTAATCAAGGTATTGACTACAGCTAAGTTGATGTTTTTTTGATTGCAAAGTTTTGCTTATGCCCATAGGCGTAAACTTCTATAGGGCCCATGGGCCCGAGCCCCCCCAACATTTTTGAAGACGCGGCTCAGCCCCCCCAAAATTCGTATGAATATGGCTTATTCATTTTGCAATGATGAAAATTTTTTTTTTAATCAAAAGTTGTCCTAATTATGAATTAGTTAATGGAAACAATCTGCTCAAAATTTTAGTTCTTTTAAAAAATCTGGATGGTCATTGGCTTTCTTGTTCCATGACAATACGTTTATCTCATTTCTTCCCTGCCGTTCAATCCCCAATTGCACCCTCCATCGGTTCCAATCCTTACTGCCAGAAGGCACGGCTGAGAGGAAGATTCTTTGAGGTGTTGAGGGGGCTCTTTCTTCTTTGCCTGTGGCAAGAACTGAGTGTCTCTTCTTTTGTTCACTGCGACCGGAGGACGGCCATGGCGCCGACATGAAAATAAGCCCAAAGATGCATGGTGGGGGGGAGGGGGGAGGTTGAAAATTGGGAAGCAATGATATTGAAACCGAAATAAATTACACTCTATAAAGAATAGGTGCCAGAACCTAGAGGCTGAGGCCATTTGAGCCCCCCCTCCCCCCGCAATAAATTTTGTAAGGGGACTGAGCCTCCCAGTAATTACTGAAAAAAACCATTGTGCAATGCATTCTCCCTCTCCTTCGTACACGCATGAGTCCCGTATATGCGGGAGGACCAATAACTTTTAGGCCCCCCCCCCCAATGTTTTTTTGAAAAATATTGGGGAAAAAAGCACATTCTAAATGCCCATTCATAACAGATCTTGAGGATCGATGCCGAAACATTTTTCGAGCCCCTTTACAACAAAATTTGACTGGGGGTGGGGGTAGAACATAGGCGTAAACTTGTATCCGGCCCGTGGGCCCAAGCCCCCCCCCCCAACATTTTAGAAGAGCCGGCTCGGCCCCCCCAAAAATTCGAGTGGATATGTTTCTCACGCTTGGCTCAGAAAAAACTTTTTGACAAAAAATTTCTTTAAATAGTAGAAATCCATCTGCTCGAAATTTTATTTTTTTACTTTTCTTCAGAATCTCAACGCACTTGTTCTGTGACAATAGTAGTCTTATCTCCGAATCAATCCAGCATCCATTCATCCTAAATTGCGTCCTCCCAGAGTGGCGCCTGAAGGCACCAGTGTAGATAACTTGGGGGGGGGGGAGGGATCCTTTCTCTTGCTTGCACTGTCGGTAAACTCAAGAGCATCTCTTCCTTCTTTTGTTGAGTGTGACCCTTGGGGATGGGGACATGATACAACACAAAAAAAGAAAAAAAGTGGGAGGAGGTAAAGTGAACAATGATTAAGCTTATTAACAAGTTCTTCACAACAGAGGCGCTGACATGAAGAAATTAACATTGGGTGGGGAGAGAGCGCTGAAAGTTGCTGGCCGTCCCCTATATACGGGGATGAAATGAAGCACATACGCAGGAAACAGAGGACGCACTGCATTGTGCTTCTGAAAACTATTGGGGGGGGGGGGAGGCTCAACCACCTTACAAAATTTTTTGGGCTCAAATATCCTCCACTCCTAGGTTCCGGTGCCTTTGAGGGGAATCAAATAAATAATAGTAAAATAAAATTAACACACAAAAAAAAAGAAAATAAGAAATGAATGGAAAATTTCAAAGCCCCCTGAGCTGGGTACCATTGCATTCTAATACTAGGAATATGAAATTTCCTCCTTATAAATCAGGGATTCTCAAACTATCTACGTTAGCAGCACTCTTATATAGAAATTTTAAATACGGTATTTCAATAAATGTTGAAGAGAGGTTAAAAGGTGAAATTTGCGTCCCCCCCCCTCTGGTCCGGCACCCTAGACATTTGACCCCTCCCCCCAGCCCTGTTTCCAGTACTCCAACACTTAGGTAGCCAGGGCCGGAACTAGGGAAGAAGGCAGTTTTCACAGGCGGAATTCTTGTCGGGACTGCTAATTCTGGGGGTGGGGGGGGGGTGGAAGAACGAAAAATATCGTTTCGATCGTTTTTTTTAGTGGGGAGAGGGTGAAAAAATTACATACTCTTCCCTCCCTCCACGACTAAAATGATCCTGTCTCCGTTGGACCGGGCTTTTGGACAGATCTTTCGCGAGGACCCCGATTTTTCACAGGGCGTAACTACGCTTACATGTCGTAAGCGTAACTTGTATGTTAAGTGCATTAAGTCGTAACTTGTATTATCTGACGTAACTTGTTTTAAGCCAATGGGATCGAGAATTCCCCCCCCCCCTTGTTAATTTCGGAGAGCTGGCTCAATCTTCCCCTCTTCCCCAAAAAAAAATCGCATGGATACGTTTTCCACACCTAGACTCGGAATAATCACGTCACGTCAGTACAGTGAGTTTCAGCCTTACACGAAGCTGTGACATGTAAAAAAAAAAGTGGCGATTTTTCCACAAACACTTTTTTCCGGCCATTTTACAGGATGCGACCTCTATTTATCGGAAAATACTGTAATTTTTTCTATGTTCCATTGCAAATTAAATTGGGGAATTTTTCTAAAAAGGATGTAGTATTTCTTACTTATGTTATTCAAAAAATTGTGTTTATTTCAAAATGAAGAATTATTCTCAAGGTTTTAATAGGGTTCCTCCTTTCCCGATCAATTCTTTTTTACGGACGAATTTCTATTTGTCCAGCCGGTGACCGCAAAGAGGGGGTTTTACATACCCTGTTTACGTTCGCAGCACTGTTAGAAATTTTACATATCTTGCGGCATCACAGTCGATCTCAGGGAGGTATTTCGATGCTTTCCCCCCCCCCTTTCCCGACAATAAAATGATCTTCACTCCTAGTTACAGCCCGTCCGTGGCATCTAGTGGCGTGTTTCCCGGGGGGGGGGGGCACTCAGCGAGCTATAAGCACGGCCATGGACTCCCACATACTGGAGAAGGGCTTCTAGCCTGTGATCTTTGGCAGGCTTTTTATTCCATGTATTTTTTTTTTTCATGATCAAGGGGCCGCACCTTCTGCAGCTGACAAAGAGCATTTCAATAGGGTTCAGTTTCGGCTGCTTCAATGCAGGTTTACTGAATACAATCACCATTTCCTAATTAGAAGGACAGGGAGTGTATAGCGTGTCGCTTATGTGGGGAATATGTCACCTGGAGGCATCCGTCCATATGGGGACCCCCCTTCTGATCCAGAAAACTGCATTCTTCTTGACGCCGCCGGTCAAGGCTTTAAAAGCTTTTGTGCTTAATGGATGGCCATCCGTGAAGGACGCCGACATAGATGATCCTAATTGGAATATAAAGAAATTACGGTGGTGAAGAAAAATCTAGACGAAGTTTGTGATTCAGCAAAATAAGAATAGCTGTGTTTGGAGCCACTTGAAGTAAACTCCTTGTTTTTCCACTGAAACACCCCCCCCCCCCCCACAAATGTTGAGATGGACAGTTCCACAGTATTTTATGGTTTGTGTGGACCACATTCGGTTGTGCACGTACAGTATAACCTTCTGTTAGTAAAACATGTTGTATTACAAGAAAACGGAAAAGTTCCTCGTGATTCCGCACAGTTTCCTGACAGAAAAAGTAGGCAATATTAAATATAGCTACACATTTTTGATAAATTCATGCATTTTAAACATTTTCTTTAATGATAATTTATTCAGAATCTTCAAAAACAATCTAGATTTTGCAGCCCTCTAATACTTATAATCAATAAAGCGTAGTATAAAATACTTTTTTTTCTGTTAGACATATCAATAAATTAATAAAACTTACCATGTTTTATTTTTTTCAATCATATTTAAAATTTATTTAAGAAAAATTTAAACTCCATTTGGCTTGCATACTTGTAAAAGTGACAATATTTGAATCGAGTTTTTAATAAGAAATTTATGCAACTAAAAAAATTATTATTTTTCTAATTTAAAACCTGATATATGACTCAATATATGAGAGTAAAATAAATCTTAAATAAGTGACATGTAATTTGATTTTGGGGGAAATATACACTGTATCATAAAATATAAATAAATACAGGGCTCGACAAAAATCATTAAAAAATTTAGGCACCAGCCAAATTTTGTAAGAGCCAAGCATGGTTTTTTCACGAGAAAAGTATCTTAAATAATCTTTTTTCAACCTTTCTGGGAATTGATGACCCCTTCCCAGGGCCGCAACTAGATACTTTGTCATCTGGGGCAATTCGGAATTTTGGCGCCCCTTGCATGTAGAAGAAGCAGTTAAAGGGTGAATTCGACTCACATTCTGGTCCAGCGTCCGGAGCACCAGACCTACCTGCTTTCTCTAGTTGTGGCTCTACTCCTTTCTATGTTGGAAGACAATTATGAAATCGGAAAGTTTTGAGCCATCACTAGATTTTGATTTAGCAATCACATATACAAAATTTTAGGTGCGAATACAGATTTTCCAGTCACCATGGTGACCTGGCACTTGGGGTTTGTCCAACCTTGGAATAAATAAAGATGCATATACTGTTCTGAATATATTTTTTGTATATAGTCATTTTCATGACCCCGCCCAGGGGATTTCGGGATTCATGAGATCTGGGGGATCCTGGGAGGATATACTTAGATTTACGGCATGACTAGATCTGAATAAATTGCCTATGGCGATAGACCGGAGTTGTGCTCGTTTCAATGAGAGAGAGAGAATGAAAGTATATTTTTACTTGGACCGTGATCAAACTAGAATGGGGCTCAAGGGCAAAGGCTACGCCCCCAACAATCAAATAAATTTTTGTTAATTAAATGCTTTTGGAAAATTGGCACCAACTCAAAAATTCTCTGGAAGAAATTCCGTGTCCCCCCCCCCCCCAATAGATTGGTTTTCTTGGGTACGCTCATGCTCAGGGGTAGTCCCATTCCAAGGGCGTAGCGAAGAGGAAGACTTGGGGGTCTGGTCCCCTCGTCCGAAATGTGAGAAAATGACTGAAAAAAGGGAAAAAGATGACCAAATCTATTGTTCTATCACTTTGGTCCCCCCTGCCGAACGAAATTTCTGGCTACGCCCTTGTCCCATTCACTTTGGTAACAATACATTAAATGATTGTTATACAGTCGAATATCCTGTTATAACGAAGTCCAAGAAACCGGAGAAAACACTTCGTTATAAAGAAATTTCAGATTGTTTGCATTGTTCCTATGTATACTTATTAGAGGGATTAGAAAACCATTCGTTAAAACGATATTTTCGCTGTAACGGTATTCGTTGAAACGGGATTCGCCTGTAATTAGAGCCCGAATTTTCCACTTAAAAAAAATGGCTAAATATGAACTAAAACTGAGAAAATATGTGCTAAAGAACAAATAACCAAGCAAAAAACGCAAATGCGTTTTTAAATGCATCTTTTCTATTTATCTCGGTGCATATTCATTTGCAAAAACATTCTCATGCAAATGATTTCTACATGTATTTTATTTAGGAATTTCTAGTTATTAGTACCGTAGCTGCTCACTAATAGAAAGAAAAAGTTGCTCGAAAAAGAAGCAAACTACACGTGCACACAAGTAACAAAACATGAATAATGTCAAAAATAGGCGGATTTTTCTCCTGAGATTTTACTTCTTTTTACTTGAAAAAAAAGAAATGACAAGCAAATAAAGCACCCGGGCTTCGGGTATGGTCCATTGTAGCTAGAAGGTCCTTGGAGTTGAGCAACCAAACTATTTGAAAATGTCGAATTTCCGATTCGATAGACGATTTTCCTGATCCATAAATCCATGGAAGTGAGCATGAATGTAATAAGTTCAGACTTTTAATTGTTCAGTTGGTCATCTAAACCGCTTTGATGATACGAAATTCTATGGAAAACGTCTTATACTCTTAGAGAATCAACTGATTTGAGATCAAAAATCAATTTCACATGACTAGAGTTCCGTTCAATCGTTAATATTAGAACGAAATGATCTCAAAGACGTCCCAATGCAGATAAAG
This sequence comes from Pholcus phalangioides, assembly GCF_987345545.1. Lineage (NCBI taxonomy): Eukaryota > Metazoa > Arthropoda > Arachnida > Araneae > Pholcidae > Pholcus > Pholcus phalangioides. The sequence goes on from NW_028301621.1 coordinate 3,211,418, forward strand.
CAGCAATTTTCAATAATTTTATGTTCTTACAGAGCGAAACGTGAAAATTCGTTTATAATGAGAACTACGTTACAGCGAAAACTTTCCTTGTGGTTGTGAGCTGTTGTTATAACGAACTTTTATTGTATTTATGAGCAATATTAATTTGAAAAATTACAAAAATTTAATTAATCTTCCGCACAACTTGAAAATTTGCACTTATTCTGAAAATTCTTCAATTACATACATTTATACACACATTAATGCTAAAAAGAGGTTAATTTATATAAATGCAACGAACAGGACTAATCATAACAAATTTATAAATAGTGCAAAAAAAAAAAAAAAAAATGAATAAATCAAAAATAAAAAGGTAAATTTCCCGTGACCTTTCATTAAATGAAGTTGTATAATAACCAAGAATGGCCACTGAAGCTGTGCTTTCCAAAGTGTGAAATATCGACCCCTGGGGGAAGGGGTCGATGCAATTGTCCAAAGGGTCGATAGAAGCTATGGGTTTAGTATAGGATCCTATGGGTGGGCTTGAGTTGGGAGAAATGAGAAAGAAATTTTTTTTAAAGAAGAGCTATGGAACACGAAAAGTTTGGGAAACTTTTCACTGAAGCAGCGGTTCTCAACCGGTGCTCCGTGTACACTTCCCGGGGGCTCCGCACCCACTCGAAGAAAGTAAATCAGTAAATTCAATAAATGAATATAAGAGGAGAGCGTACGGGGCTCCACCATAGAAATTTTACGCCGAATAGAGGCGGCCACTGATGCATATTTGTGTTTGAGTACAGGTGATCATTTGTGGAGATTTTACTGTATTTAGGAAAATGTAATGGAACCCTTTGTATATATCTCCCTATTACGTTTCTGACCTTACTTATTTGTACGAGGTTTTGCTTCAGTTTCTATACATTTCTATACATTATTCCTGTATACAGGGCCTAATTTCTTCATGGGCAAATGAAGCCTTTATAACTTTGAGCCCCCGAAATTCAAACAACATACATTCACTGACCAATTAACATCTTTGACTCTTGTCGCAAGAGCCTCCTAATTCCTGCTTTACCCAGGGCCCTGCCTGTATACACTTCAATTAATCGACGTTTTCACTTCGATTCGAACTCCCAAGTCTTTGGATAACACCTTTTCTATCAATCGAATCACATAATTTTTCAATTGGTGAAAACGTGTCACTAAAATACAGTGTTTTACGGTTTTCAAAAACCCATCATGAAGAAACGTTGTAAGCGGAAAAACTAAGCGGGATCGACTGTAGTTTCTCATGTATATTTTTTACTGAAAAAGTAATAAAATTTAAGATGATTGACTGGTTCAATCAGGGCTGCAACTAGATGCTTGGTTACCCGGGGCAAGCGCGCATTTTGACGCCCCCCTTGTAATGTTGAAGGAGAGGTTTTAGAATGAAATTTACACCCCATCCGGTCTAGCGCCCGGGGCACGAGACCCGCCTGCTCCTCCCTAGTTGTGGCCCTGTGTTCAATGGCTTTTGACAGGTACTGAAATAATTATTGAACGGGCTACGGTATGCTGATAGCCAGGGCTGTAACTGGGATTTTTGTCGCCCCCACATTCGATAATTTTGTAACGGTGTTCTCTGCCAAGTAAAGGACGTTTTACATAACGTTTAAATAACACTTTTTTTTCGGTTAAATCTTGAAATGAATACCGTAAAATTGCTTGAGACTTATTGAATTGAAGAATTGCTTGAGCAACAGTAATGTTATGATAGTATTATAAGTATATTTCTTCTCAAGCATAAGATTTTGAATCGAAACGACAGATTTTCACAAATTTTTTTTTCGGAAACGTCTGTAAGAAAAAGGTGGTGGGGGGGGGGGTAATTTTCGGAAAAAGTTCGTTTAGCAGTACTGCTTTCGCATTTATACGACGCGTCGTATAAACGCGTGAGCCCCCATAACATTTTCAATAAGTTTACGCCTATGCTTATGCCGTGTATTTTAAACAGTATATCATACCATACGCAAAACGAAACTAAAAATTGGAAATCTGAAAGTTGTTCGGCTAGACAGCAGGCTTCATGCCACATACCTGGATCAGATATTTCCGATATCTCCATCAGCACCTGATATACCTCTTTCGTCTGAAATCTGACAGCTTTGACGCTGTCAATGCGACTCTCCCATCGCGTTTCACTCAGAGGTTTAACAGTGAGTGTTTTTACATGTTTCTGAAGAACACTCCACCGATGCACAAAAGCTGAAAAAACTGTATATACTCTCTGGAGGACTCCAAATAAAGTTATTTTACCACACTATTTTATTATGAATTTTATCAGCTTTAAAGTACCTCATTTCACCTCTACAAAGATACTTATATCTGAAATTTATCTTGTTCGAAACGGATTTATATAAATACAACGCCACAACAGGCAAAATGCCCAATGAGGTGGCTGAGAAAAAGATGCCCATAAAAATATGGATGTCATATATTTCAAAAATACAGCAACCCAATTATAAGTGCAATTAACAAAAATTATAAACAATATATACACATGATAAAATATTATACAATGCTCATAAAGAATACTTTTGGTTGTCTTATTCTAAGAATGGATAGCTTCTCGATTTACCCCAACATGTTTATCATATTTCTTTTTAAACGTGTCAATTTGCCACTCTCATTCTTTTGTTTCAAATATGTGAGGTACTACTTTATTTTCTGTTTTCCATGGAAATCATAGTATAAACTTACTGTATTTTTCTGCGTATATTATATGTGGATTTATTTTTTATATACGTTTAAAAATTCATTTCTTATTGAGGACACTATATACCGCTACGTTTGTATCTGCCGAATATTTTTCTTAGAAGTTTGAATTGAAGTAAATATTTCTTAAATTAATTTAAAGATTTATCTATGGCGTATAAATAGAAAAATCGACATCTTTGTTTTTTGCAAAAACGATACAAACAACCCCTTCTATACCTCAAGATTAAATTGGTGAATGTAATTTTTTTTCCTGGGGGATATACGCCCTGCTACGAACTTCACTGTACTTTTTCCATCCTCAAACTAGCGAAATTCGCATCTGCGGATTATACACAAGAAAATACGGTAGTTTAGTTTAATTCTTATTCAGGACTCACATCAAGGGAAGATAAAAAACAAAAAATGGACACATCTTTTTTCAGACGTCTGTTAGTTTCCAATAAGGTCTCCGTGAGAGCTTCTCTAGAGTTCCAGAATGTCATAAGCTGTAAAATTTTTCATTGATGTTGATACAAAAATCATCTAGTATATTAGAGTGATATCAGGCGATTTTTGGTTTCCGAAGAAAAGTCTTGTAGACATCAAAGGTTCCGCGTTAACTTAATCGTGGGACTATCTAGTCTGGTCAAATGCATTGGACCATTGTTTCTGGTCTAATTGTAAAGGTCCAATCATTTTTTTTAAAAGATGCTAAAAAAAGCTTATAACTCATAGAAAACTGATATAACAACGATAAAATTGAAAATTTCACTACGATCATTGAGCACCAGATTTTCAAATCCATCGAATTCATGTTGAACAATTAGGCCCCTCCTGAAAAAAGGCGGTTGACATATTTTTTTTCAAGCAATCCCAAGTCTTGGTCAAGAATTTGAACTGCGTGATTTGTGTTTACCACGATGCTTAAAAAATCATTGGCTGACCACTCCAACAGGGATGTCGCAAAACATCCCCTCGAAAGTGTATCTCCTCCCCCCCCCCTTATGAATTTAAAGTGCCTATAGTAGAGAAATTAGTCTCTTACGATGGGATACGTAACACTTTTTTTGGCATTTGAACAGCGAACAATAGCCCAACCCCACTTGAAAGTCATAAAAAATGGGACACTGCAATCGTTTTCGATTCCTGCCTTCCAACATAGCTGTATCTAGCTCCCTATAGTATTTGTTCTAAACCGATGGTTACCAACCTCCCCCTCATGTTTGAAGGGAAAATAACTTTTATTACTGACTTTTGCACAGCCCTCAACATGATGGGTATTGAAAAGGGAGTTCAATCTATGGCCCTTTATACAAAGCTGGGCTGATTGTAACTTTCAACTGTTTTACATCTCCTTCTAATGGCAATAAAAGACCACCCAATCCTGCATTTCTTTCAGATATTATCTTTATGGTTTATCTATTACGTGTTTCCTTTTCCTAAAACACAGCCATAAAAATAACCCCAGTTCCCAATTTTTTTTTTGGTTCGCGGTGCCCTTTGTGAAAAGTATGAAAAAGTTTACCATGGTACCTCAATTCACAACATAAGCCTACCAAACAACTACAGTGCAGCTTGATTAATTTCAAGGCAATATGCATTACATGGAGGGAAAATACACGTTTTAATAAATCGTCACACAATTAAATTAATAAATCTATTTGGTGAGACGTATCGTATACACCCCTCCCAGCTTACTTAAGCGCAGAATAATGCAGCGGAGCATAGTTTTGGAAACAACTATCTTATAAAGCGCTATTCTTCACTTCAAACTTCTTCCTTTGTTTATAAACGGAATTGGGAAGGGGTTATTAATTTGGAATCTGGTTTCCACACACAGCTGTTAAAATTTTTTTAACAAAAATACCTCATCAGTTTCTTGAAAGAAAAGAGAGGAATTTAATTTTTGAGGCCCGGTATTACCACAACTTACGCACAGGGCCGCAATCAAGTGAGAGCAGGGGCGTTTGGCACCCTGAGCGATGGACAACTAAGGGCCCTGAGTCACACTTTTTTCTGTTAAAAATTATATTGAGTGGGGCGCTAAAATGAAACCTGGCCCCGGGCGACAGAGTTAACTTTCCTTCCTAGTTGCGGCCCTGCTTACCCACCAGATTAATTATGGGCCTGGGTACCTGGAACTTAGGTCTATGAAACTCCAAAGGGTGTTCAGTTGTGAATGTGTGGTATCTGGTATGTTATAATTTTTCTGTCCATGTACATGTCCTGATCCACTAAGAAAGTCTGGTAAGCCTGGAGACATACCAGGAGTCCTAAGTAATTTGCGACGCAAAAGTGCATGATTTCCTAACATGAGACATTTTTTTTCTAATTTTTTCTTGTGAGACGGGTAGAAAAACGGCGCACAGCGCAAGATCCCTCTATTCAAACAGGGCCTACAAATAATTGTTTTTATTCTCATTCATTTTTAAAAAATATTTCTTAAGTCAATATTTGAAAAAGATACTGTGTTCACAATTGGATTGCGTAATTGGGGGAACTTTTTTCCAGGCTGGACCATTACCTCAAAAAAAAAAAAATCACTCTCGAAAGGGAAAAAAACCCACAACTTTCTCGACTCTTTGCAACACAGGAAACCATTGAGGAGGGGGAGACTCTTTCTTGTTAGCGGGAAAATGGGGTGATGGAGGGATATGACTCCAATTCTCTTTTATTTTTTCCATGAGTACAGGGACAACAAAAGAGGAAGCAAACTGTCCAGTATCTCCGGGAGGGGCTTGAAGAAAAAACGAGTGTTGTGTATTCTTATCTTCACCGAAATTGGTATACAGTAGACGCTGGAATAGTTGAACGCCGCCTCCCCCCCCCCCCATGTGCACTGCTCAGATTCTTCTTTCTTTTAAAAAAATCTTCTTTATACAGCATATACTACTCAAAACCTTGAACTTTTTTCCCTCGCTGTTGGTTTCCATTTATATTTTGTACAATAATTTTTCTTTTTTAAATACCTTTAAGATTTCCATTTATATGAATCTAATTTTTCTACCTCGTTTCGGCGCCCCTCATTATTTTTTGCCCGGTGCAATTGCACCGGTCGCACTGCCCTAAGACCGCCCCTGGTGACGGGCTCGCAAAGTCCTGGGTTCGAACCCCACCATGGTGGTCGGCTGAAGTTGGTTTTCTGTGGTTCCCAACTTCAAGGTGTTAATCCAAGCCGATCGCCCCATTAAAATGTCTCACTGCAGAGAGCAACAGGCCTACAACAGTAAAATCTTCAAACATTACACTTCACTCATAGTTCAAAAAATACATGGCAAATGGCAGCACTATACACAGAAGCATTACACAGAAACAAGCTTCACGTTAGATTCACAACATGGACACACATATCCCAACATGTACCAATTCATTAGATGTTCAGAGGAATATGGACGAGGTACATGTATGGTTTAGTAGTAGTCACGTTACAGATTGTCATAATCATGTGGAAGCAACAACTGCACAAGTGAAAGTTTGTACGGATAATTTCGGAGGATATTCCGCATGATCTTATGGACAGTTCAATATGGCCTATCTAACACTTGTGCTACACATCTGACACTAGAGTCACACACACTACCACGAGAATTCAAAGCTCTGTCCTCTTCCACCTGAAGCGAAACCTACTACACTGCATCTATAGAAACACATTTTCTTCGTCTTCCAGGACAAACAGCCAACGATCCTGTTGTTTCAGATCTCTTGGTTTCAAATCAGAAGGGCAAAAGATGAAAGTTTAAAAAAAAAATGTTTTAAAGCAATTACAGGCAGATAGCCTATTCATTGGCTATCATCAATATAGCCTATTCATTGGCTATCATCAATATAGCCTATTCATTGGCTATCATCAATATAGCCTATTCATTGGCTATCATCAATATAGCCCATTCATTGGCTATCATCAATATAGCCTAATCATTGCACAAAGCTATCCTCAGCCGGACACTGAGTGGTCTGTTGGGGGTCAGACAGTCTAATAAAGAATGATTGCTGTGGGGTATTTTTTAATGATATTTGAGAGGGGTGCCAGCCCATTGCCTCTGCTGAAAAGAAACTGTGTAATGCTATTACTGTTAGAAAAATAAAAGAAGGAATGGTGAGACATCACACAATAACTATTTTTTAACCTCCCCCCTCCCCCTCCTACTCATGCTGAGGCTGGCCAATATGGTCCTTAAGGCAAGGTCATAAGTAAAAATCAACAAAAAAATTTAGACCTTTGATTTGTTGGCAGGATATTTCAAGGACTACCGTAGGATCTAAGTAGTTATAAAAGATGAAATTTAGTACTTGAAATATCAGAAATTTTGAGTGTTTCACGAAAACAAGTGTGTAATGGTGTGATGATTTTTTTTGTTTGTCATAAGCTTGTGTTACATCATTATAAGGTTTTGAGACAAGTGTATGTATAATTGTCTTCAATATTTTCTGGAAGTCATATTTTTGCCGATGAAATTTTATTTTTACCCTTTTATTGGTTATGGTCAAAAGTGCCTAGGAAAAGCGCCATTTTTTCATGGTGAATAAGTTTTCAAAATATGACAGTTTAGAGTCTGAGAGTGTTTCCATATACAGTTTTTTTGCTGCGCACAAAAAATTCCCAATATTGTATAAAGCAGCATGTTATTTTATCATTCCGCACAGATATTGTAATTCTGTGAGCAAAGAAACAGGTCTATGCAGGTGTAATAAAAGGCAACGTGTCCCATATCTAGGGAAAAAAAATTAAAGAGCACATTTCATGTAAGAATTTTTTTTTTACTGCAGGCATCTTGGTGCTCATCCTCCCCCCCCCCCTCCCCCAAGACAGATCTTTGGTGGGAGCCTCTTCTCTAGTAAATTTTTTGTGTAAAAAAAGAAAGAAAAACAATGAGATTTGTCCCAGGCCCTCGTGCTAGAGCCCTGCCAGCCCTACCCTTATAGGGGTTCATAGTGCTCACTTAAACCATTGAAGATAGGTGCTTGATTTTATACTCAGGGGATATTCACCAACAGCTCAGATGAGCATCCTGTGATTCAATGATTAGCATCATGATTATTTCAGTTGAAGCCATATGTCAGTTCTTCTGCGGGTGCTTTTCCTCTGGCGATGGTTATAATCAAAGCTATCATTTCGTGAATATGGCCTCCCAATAGGTTGAGAGGGCTCCAACCTCATGAATCCCAACCATGAGTTCAACCGGGCATGGCATGTTGACCTATAGCCCCACATCCTGCAGTAGGGCCCAAGGCTGAGATCTTTGGTGGGCCCCCAGTTCAGACTCTTCACAGGCCCCCTCTAATATGAATTTATAGAGTGAAAAACAAAAATAGAATCGTATCTGATGAGAATTATCTCAGCCCGCTCCCAGGCAGGAGCCATCATCATCTCCATTATGGCAGGAGCTATATTATCATTGCTCCCGGGCAGGAGCCATATTATCACTCCCATGCTGGAGCCATCATCATCTCCATTATGGCAAGAGCCATATTATCATTGCTCCCGGGCAGGGCTTCTGCTCGGAACTCAGTTGAATAGGAGCTTCCACAATAAGATCTGGCCCAATGATTTATGATAATAAATATGTAAATTAAGAGGTGCTGCCTATATGTGCCACACACTTAGCTAGAGTATCATATGTCACTCAAGGGATACCTAAATGTGCCACGGATTGCTCAAGTGTTCTGGAACTTTGTTGTGGGTCACTTAATTGATCTGTGAATGCGCCATGTGTCTACTTGAGTGATCGAAAAATGTGCCATGGACCTTTTAAATGCTCTGGAATTGTGCCATGTGTCACCTAAGCAATTTGTAAATGTGCCGCTTAGTTCATTTTTACAAAATTAGGTTTGGGGGGGGGGGGTCAGGCCACATTTGGTCCATAGGCCAAGGGTTTACCATATCAGGCTTAGAAGGTGGGTTGCAATGAATTTCTCAAACATAAATTTGAGTTCTTAGCCTTCAAGTAGCATTGAAACCAACAGAAATTGATTATAATAACATTTAAAGATATTTTCTTTTGAAACTTCAATTTTTAAAAAATATTTTTGCATTAAAAAACTATGTTTTTGATTGTCTGGCGGGGAGGGGGGGTCCCTATGCCCCTGCGTACATCTCTGATCCATTAACACCAATATGTATTAGGAGGTAGGGGGCAGGTATGATGAAATTTTGCTGGCGGGGGGGGGGGTCAAAAATGGCTAAAAATTTGCTGGTGTAATACTTGAACGGCCCCCTTATTTTAGCATTGGCGAGGCCAAACATTTTGTGAAGTTTGTTTCTCAATAAAACACTTTTTCCTATACCCCTCCCTTTGTACCTGCTAAAAATTAGAAGAAAGCCTACTTCATTAACCCTTTAAGTGGTTTAAAATTTTTCTGATACACATTATGACTGCCGCATTGGAAATAAAAATGTGTTAATAACCTGAGATGTTTCGAGATGACCAAATAAAGCAGATCAAGTTTGATGAGATATCTCGGGATTGCCGCTGTAAGGGTAAAAAATTATATGGCATTTTAAATAAGGTTTACCAATTTTTGATATCCCTTTTAAAGGGTTAAGTATGGTATGGACTGTTATGTGAAATATTGTGTTGTTTTTAAGCCAACTTACATGTTGCTTCATTTGCCCGCAAGAGAGGAGTCAGTCACATGAACCATAAAGCCACTTGAAGGTAACTTGTCATCCAATGAGACATCAGATTTTCATGATGAATGTAAATCTCATTCATTAAAAAGTCATCAAACTGAAAATGTTCTTATTTGAAATCTGATTATTGATACTGTCTGATGGGTTTGAAATTCTGATAATGAATCATTATATATTCACAAATTATTTAAACTTGTCCCCCCCCCCCCCAAATGAACAGTTTTGATGCTACAATCTCCATAAAACAGGAGAGATTTTAGTTACCTAATTTAAGCTGCCTGTATAAAAAAAATTGATTCTCCATTGAGAGAAATGATACTTTCCCCAAAATTTGGGATTCGATTCTAATTGAAAAAGTTGTGTAATTGAAATAGTGCAGTGCATAAATGAAATATTTCACATTTAAAAGTGTAGAGAGTAATCACGGCCGAAACTAACATCGTGCAAAGGAAAGAATCAAATAAACAAGGTTCCATCATAAATAAGTTATTTTGAAAATTCCAAAGAAAATTCTGTGGAAGAAAAATATTTCCCATTCCTTATTCGTGAAAGCTTCTTCATATACTATACAGACATATATCTCAATATCTGGTTATTTATTTGTGTACACAATTATAGGTGCAATGCAAGTGTGTAAAATGTCAGGAAAAAAACCCTGTTGATTATGAGAGCCAAAAAACTTGTTCCAATGCTTCATGTGATTGTGGTGTTTCATCACTGATAACATTTTTTTCATTTCCAAAATGCTAAGGATGATTTTGCAGAGTATGGACTTAGCTTATTTGTAAAGTACAGAGATACAGCACCCCTGCGAGAACTTTCACAAGCTCATCATAGTGGAGGAGAATGTAGTGTGGCAACTATCATTTTCATCTTGTCACTTCAAGAACTCGTTGAAGTACCATTTCGTTGTGTGGATGAAATTAACCAGGTAATAATATGTATCATCATATGTACATTTTTTTTTTTAAATTATTTGCTAGTATGAAAGTTGACTGTACTTATAAATTTGCTAGATCTGGCACAAAGTAGAAAGTTAATTGAAATTTTTTATCACTAATTTGGCCAAATTAAATTTTTCAGGACCTATTTATTCCTCTGAATGACTTGGCTAGTTACAAGCAGTTTGTTTTCTGATTGGTTGTTTTCTTCATCATAACTTATGCATATGTACATGAATAAATTCCTGTTTGATTGACTCAGTGTTTCAAAATGAGTTGCAAAAAAAAACAACAGCTGTCAGGACTCTACTGAAGGCTTCTTCTGGAGTAATGATGATAATATGGAGTTACAGAAAACACTGTTCTTCAAGTATTGTGTCAGCATCCGCTGGGGGAGGGGGGGGGTCGAAGGATGCTTGCATCCTCTACCACCCTCTATGAAAATATGAAATATTCTTAATGGCATTTTTTCCCATCTTTTTTAGGAATACCAAAAACAATAAAAACCTTTTCTTAGTTTGTGAACACCTGCACTAACATTCCTATAGATAAGTAGACCTAATAGTAGACCTAGTAGTAATAGACCTATAAGTAGACCATTAAACCTTTATAAGACCTCTGTAGACCACTCCCACATCCTGTCTTACTTATGAAGGTAGGGCGGGTGTCAGCAAAATCCAGTGGCATCAGAGCTGGAGGTGCTGTAGGTGGTCGAAGACTCACAGAAATCTGTAGAATGGATCCTAGCACCCCCAGAATTGATGAAAAAAATCAAAATTTCAATCATGAAACTCAAGACAAGCACCCTCAGGGTTGAAACACTTTTCACACGCCTGGCTAAACTAGGGGTTCTCATACTTTTTCCACTCAGGGTGTCCCTTGCCCTAACTAGCGCTTATCCGTAGCTCCCCAGGGCAATACAACAAAAAATCTCGAAAAACCTTTCTGAAGACCGGCACTCCTGACAAAGTTTGGCAGCACACACAGTTGGGCTAAACTGTTTTGTTTCCACTCCACACATCTCATGTGTTGTCCGTGAGTGATTTTTCTGGACTCTCATACATTCTTACATAAGTGGATACATGCTCTTCCAATGGAGGAAGAGTGGTTCATCGAGGGTGTACATGGTGATCTGGGGAAGGCTGGCTATATTCGTCCTTTCTCTAATGCTATTGATGCAATTTTCTGTGAATAGCAGATCACCACCCTTGTTTCCCCCTCTTTGTACTGTCTATTATATGATGTGGACAAAAAAGCAAGATGCAATGATTAACAAGACAAGAAAGGAAACTGCTAGTCATGAAAATAACTTTCTTTTTTGATGGAAATAAAAGCTGTGGTTGCAACTGATTTGTGCGTAGGTGGGATATTAAAAAAGAAGCAAAAGTTTGGTGTATTTATTTAATACTTGACCACACATGTGGGCTCACCTTGCACTCGGGAAAAAAATTGGTAATCATTGGCTAGTCAAGATCAGACACATCGGCAATAAATCCATCAATTGCAGTGATAGCAAAATAAAAAGGAATTACTTTATTCCATCCAAATCTTAATCCAAATTATTCAAATAGTTGTTTAAGTAAATCATTTTTCCATTGATTGATTAACATCTCTGGAATTCAGAAAACATTTCTGAATTCTCGATACTTTGCACCAACTAGCACCAGCAATGTATGCCACTCCACTAATTAATGCTTGAACCAACCACTAATTAATACTCTTGAATAACAAGCTAAAAATATAGTGTGTTCAGTCTATAATCATTTGAGGGGGCACGGTAGCCCGGGTTGGTAAGATACTCGCCTAAAGTACCAAAGGATGTTTAGAGGTGTCACGAGTTCGATACCCAGTTCGTCCTTGTCAGAAAACTTTCCTGACACAGGGGTACAACAAAAATCGGCGATATGACCACAAAAAAAAATTGCTACCACAGGGAGTCCCCATTGAGGGGTTAGCTCACCAAGCTCTCTGTGAGTATAAAACCTAGCCTGCCGTTCGGAATCAGCAATAAATTGTAGGTCCCAGTCTAATTAGCCCTCGTGTGCAGAATATGACCGTGGTGCGACAAAAATGATCAAATTATCTATAATCATTTGAGCAATCATACCGTGCAAACATGGCAAAGTTCACTATTGCAGTGTCAGACAGTGGTGGTCAGACTCACTATGTATAATATCGAAGGGCAATCAAAATCAGGGGCACACGCAGGATAGATCTTTCAAGGGAGTACAAAAAGCTTATGGAGGAGGGACAAATAAAGTGTGTCAAAAATGGCTAAAAATCTGCTGATGTAATACTTGAATGGCCCTTAGTCATCGGAGTATAATGCATAATTACCTATTCCACATGGGAATTTTTGTGAAGGGAAGGTGCGACTGTGTGGAATTTTCTACGGGAAACAAACAGAGCCAAGTCTTCAATTGGTGTTGTAACAGGCGAACTCAAAAACGATCATGAGGAGACAAAAATGAAAATAATGTGCAGACCATGTTTTCCTGTCATGGTAGTGCCACACAGATTCATATTTTTTCACCTGATACAGATGTATTGGTCTTTGCTTTGTGGTGGTCCAAGGTCTTTCCACTGGACACTATGTTTCTGATTAGAGTTGGTCAAAATCGAAGAATGGCCAGTCAAAAAAAGTAATTGATTCCCTGAGCCCAAAGAAAACCTCAGTATTACTAGGACTGCATTCATTGTCTGGAAGTGACACCACTGGAACATTGGCAAAGAAAGCAAAATCCTCTTTTTGGAAAGTCTTCATTAAAGCAAATGACATTCTTGAACCTCTTAGCAAACTTGGAAGCTTGGAAAATTTCCTTGATTATAATAGAATATAGATATAATAGACTTTTGATAGAAAAGTTCATAAAGTCAAATCTATCCCTGGTACAGATATATCAGACATCGGAGAACTAAGGTGGTGGATGTCACAAAGAAAGAGGCCCAAGGAGAAAACTTGCCACCTACAAGAGCATCACTGACACCATATGTTAATAGAGTTCATTATTTTAACATAGAATGGTGCCATGCTTACCACCCTTACCCAGATCTACCTTCACCATTAGCCTTTGGTTGGGAATTGGAAGAGAAAAACAACCATTATGCTCCTGTTATGTGTATGCTACCATTTGCTCCAGAGACAGTTCAGATTATTAGGTACTCTTGTGTGTTAAAGTGTGCTCCACCATGCAAATGTCTTTCCCACAATCTCTAGTGCACTGAACTGTGTGTGTGTGTGTGTGTGCACAAGAGACACACACACACACACACTACTGATGTGCTGCAGCACAGTGGATTTCCTTTCTGCAGCAACTTTAGTATCACACATTAACAAAACAATATTGTTTCATCTGTACAGAACACTTTCTCACCATATTTAAACAAATTTCTTCAGTTTCTGTGAAGTCCTTTGCTTCCTTAGTGAAGTCCAAAGACAGTTGCCATAAGAATAACTTCCAAAAATTTTGAAAATATTGAGGCCCTATGTCTTTTATCTGGACCTGCTTGATCAGATGCAGTGATGGCAATATCCTCGCGCCAAAATTGCCCTCAAAAATTTCTCTTTTGAGTAAGCTTCTTCCCCCCCCCCCCAACAAATTTGGAATTAATGTGATGCCATCTATAGACAAAAATATTCGGCTGAGTGTGAGTATTCAGCTTTAAAAAAGCATTGCAAATTTTAAGGAGTTATAGTTGTATGATGCATATGAACATGCTGGAAAGAGATTTTCTTAGTTTGATAAATAAATGTCACATATGGCAGCTATTTTGGATTTATGACGTCATAAAACCAAACCCCACAATTTGAAGGTAACACCTGGTACTACATTGTTATGTAGCATACAATAAAGAGATTCCACATAACTGCACCTTCCTCTCACAAAAAAATCCTACTGAATACATTATTCATGTACACTATTGGATCTCGATCTGACCATGCATCAAAATTTCTTCCGACTTTTGCATAAGTGAATTGCCTGTCCTTTAAGAGATTAAGTTCTTTTCTTGCTGCTGCTTCCACTGAAGAAGGCATTATAGTAGGCCCTGAAACAGCTGCCTAGTGCTTTCTGAACTCATTTCAAGCCATTTTGAGGAAAGTTACTCATCTATAACTCGCTCAAAAAGATATTCCTTTGTAAAGCAGAATTGTTTGATAACATGCGAATATGATTCCTTATTGTATTTATCTTATACAAATAGTAGTCTTTGTTCTTCCTTAACTAGGGTATGGACCCAATCAACGAAAGAAAGATATTTGAATTTGTTGCTTCCAGTGCAGAGAATTCAGCGCAATATTTTTTACTGACACCAAAGGTAAATCACAATTCAAATATAGGCATACCTTGTGTGTACTGAACGAAAATAATAAGTTTTTTTTTTGCTTCATTCAAAAATTAAATGGGAAGAAAGGCGTATGTTGCGCTTTTAAAATTTTACATAAAATTCAAAAACTAAAGGCAAAGGCATTTCAAGATCGTAATCACTGTGAAAATCGCATATGCTCTTCTTTTTCTCAACTTTTAAGTAGTACATTCCATTATAACAGAGTTACTGAATTTGTCTTATCACATTTTATCTTTTTCCACTAAAAAATATAGAAAAAGTGTAATATATACTGCCCTTCTTGCACCCTTTCAATTATTATTTGGAAATTAATGCTGTTAACAAGCTATTTTTTAAATGAGAACCTTAAAAATAATCTCTTCCTCTTTCTCAAACTTTTTTACAGTGATGAGTTAAACGAAATTAATGACGAGTAAACAAGGGTTTACTCGTCAAACATTGTTGTCTGTGAAAGCTCAAAGGGCCTGAAGGAAAATGACGACTTATTAGGGTGACGACTTAACAAGGTTTTACTGTATTTTATTTTGTGTGGTGTTCTCCTTTCCTATGAAAAAGGTTATGCCAGGGTGAATTTCTAGGATAAGGAAAACATGAAACTTAAAATAGATTCCAACTGCAATAAAGTGAAAGTGAGCATGAAATTACCCAAATTCACTAACTGAAGGATGTAAAGATATGTATAGAGCTACTGAAAAAGGGTCAAAGAACATCTAGAGTAGAAAAATAAGAAAATAAGTTGTAAATTTTAATGACGGTGGAGACATTTTCTTGATGAGATGTAAAATTGTAACAAGTGTTGAGAAAAAAGAAATTGATTCTGTAAGTAATAATATTAAAATACAATATATCATAGTAAAATTTGATTGTCTGTATCATGGCAATAACAATCATTCAATTACCAGTTTTTAATATTTATAATTAAATAATAAATTACATAATTAAAATTCAATATCAATCATTTGAAATAACTAATGATTTCATTTTCAATTAGAAACATCAATTTTATTTATAATTGTGATGAATTTTAAGAAAATTAATATTCAGCCAAAGCATTAGCTGAATATTCGGTTATTCTGCCAAATCACTAATCGTCCCATCCCTATTTGTAACAATTTTGTTTCTTCAATTCATACATACTTGCTGTAAAACTGCTCTAAATCCTATATTTTGCTGCTCAGAAATAGACTTTATCATTTCCAACCAGGGTTGGGTTTTTGACATGACAAGCATCAAAAACTGGTTTAAACCATTAAAAACTGTTGAAAACCGTCAAAAACCTAAATGGATGCTTTTGGACAATATTTTGAACACAATATATTGATAACATGATAAGTAACTTTTTTTTTGTGTATATTACATTTTATTTTTAAACACTAATTTATTATAATTAGAACAAATATTAATTATAATTTGCAATTTTGAATTTTTCAACAGAGACAGTCTAGAGCAGATAAAATATAATATTTTGATTCATTTTATCTAAACTACTGATTACCTGTGTTCAATTTACTAAACAAAATAGAACTGTTTATTCAAAATATGTGTGATAGGAGATGGCAGGGTTAGGTTTTTGACCTCAGAAACTTAGTATTAAAACAGTCAAAAACTTATTGCCAATGTTGTTGTCGTTCGTACTTTTTTCCTTAGAATAACTTATAGGAGCTTTTCTTAAGCATTGCATATATATATATATATATATTATGCAATCAGCACTGCTAAATTAAAGGACATTTTAGTCATATAATTTAATATTTTGATTACTAGCTATATTCTAATGTTATGCATAATAAGGGTATCGTTTTAAGTGTTAGTGATTAGTTGAATAATTTAATAATAACAGAAATCAACATTACGTTTTTGGCATAAAAGAACTTTTTAAACACCTAATGAAAAAAATACAGCAGATGGTTTATATTAATACACATGTATAAGCAGTTGAAGAAATTTTTGAAGATCAAAAAAAATCTCATTGTTAATTGAGGAATATCAGATAGTTCCATAGATTTTCCTTCAGCTTTTATAGTATGCTCTATTCAAATCATATATTTTACAAGAAAAAAAATACACATACATTGTCCAAAGTAATTCTGTGAAGAGTATAAAATTATTTTACAATCATATATATATATATATATATATATATTAAGTATTTATTCTTTGTATAACTTAGTAACTTTGACACATTAGTGGCCGTTCAAGTATTACGTCATCATCGATGGGCGGGGGGGGGGGGGGGTCCCCGATTTGCTGACTTTTGATGACAAGGGAGGGGGAGGGGGATTTGGATAATGCTTATATGTCATCAACCACCCTTTATGAAAATATGAAATATTCTTAATGGCATCTTACTCGGTGAGCCAAAAACGAGAAAAACTTTTCGATTGTTATTGGGCACCTGAACTAACATTCTTCCTATTGATAAGTGCCCTACAGAGCCATTTTAGTGATCTCTAAATTTTTCGCGCATCCAAGTGATCTGGAAATGTGTCCGAGCCGCTTAAGTGCTCTGGAACTGTGCCACGCAGCACTCAAGTGATCCGTAATTATATGCCACGGATCACACACACACTTAAACAATCTGAGAATGCTCCCGCGGGTAACTTGAGTGATGTAAAACCACACTGGGGGCCACTTAAGTGCTCTAAAACTATGTCACATGTCACTGAAGGGATCTCTAAATGTGTCACAGGTCATTTAAGTGATCTGAAAAATGTTCTGGAATTATACCGCGGGACACTTAAGCGATCTGTAAATGCGCCGCTTAGTTCATTTTTACAAAATTACGTTTGAGGAGGGCAGGCCACATCAGATAACTCCCAGGGCCATATTTGGTCCAAGGGCCTTTATGCGATTTATCATTATATGGCTTAGAGGGTGGGTTGCAATGAATTTATTGAAGATAAATTTTGAGTTCATAGCCTTCAAATGGCATTGAAATTAACAGAAATTGATTATAATAACATATAAAGGTATTTTCTTCCGAAATTTCAATTAAAAACTTTTTTTTTTGCATTAAAAAAATAAATTTTTGATCGTGGGGAAAAGGGGGCAGGAGTTTCCCTATGTGTCCCCCCACCCCACCCGTGTAGCTATCTGATCCCACCAATATGCATTAGGATTCAGAGGTGCAGAACTGATGACTAAATTTTGCTGACAAGGGGGGGGGGGAAGGGGGTCAAAAATGGCTAAAAGTTTGCTTACGTAATACTTGAACGGCCCTTACATGCAATCACTACGTGTATTTTCAATGCAATTTTCATATTCAAAAGAAGCAGCTGACACAGCTGCAAAAGCAACCACTCGAGTAGATGAGTTAACTGAACTCTGATCACAAGTTAACTGTTCCGTGTGCAAAAAACATTCATAGAACAACTTTGATATATTCCAAATTCGACCAGTGTCAAAAATATGTGACCTGTCTCAGTGGAAGTGGGACAATGTCTCCTTGGCTCTTCTCTCTCAATTTACAACAATTTTTAGTGCCTTGACAATGGGTGCAAATATATTTCTGCCTTTTAATGGCATAATTGTTGTCACAATTATTATACATACTAGCTATAATACCCGGCGCTTCCCAGGTTTTCTTCAATGAGGCTGTTTGGATCACATGATATCTCCCTCTTTCTTTGAGGGACATGCAAATCGTGTCTAAGTTGACCAATATGGCGACTTCCTGCGCAACTTCATGAAATAAACAAATCTAGATTTAAAGAAACATAGAAACGAATATTTTTTCCCCTTTTTAAGGGGCGCTAGGTATTTCGATCCCCCTCCCGAACTTCAAGTTACCTATTTCTGCCTCCAAAAATGCTTAAAGCTGTGGAATTTCTTCGATTTACTTTACGGACCTATAATTGATTTTAAAACAACCTAAACTATATCAATTTATGCAGTTGAATATCAAAAGACGGAGACATTGATTTTCGAGCTTGAGAAGATATAAATAAAAAGTTGAAATTAATGTTATTGCCTGGATATCCAACTCTACAGTAGGTCTGGCTAATTACTTCATATTTAATTTTCTGGGCTTCGTATATCTCTAAGCGAACTCAATATTTCAAAAATCGAGTATTTAATACAATTTTTAAAATTATTGATGTGACAGAAAAAACCCCACCAAATTTCCGCATTTCTACAGTAAAATCGACAATTTTAACACTGATTTTTATGAGGATCACCCTTTTCCTGACCCTCAAAGCGATACTGATGATGATTATGACGTCTTTTCAAAACTCCTCATTACTGTGAGTATTGAAAATGTGGCCTACCATTATAAAGGCATATACATATGCTAACAGGATTAGAGAAGTGACAAACCATTGTAAAGGCATGAAACACATCTGAAACGCATTGCTAGGGAGCTACGGTAACCAAAGTAAACGTTCAGAAAGTGATTGTTGAGGTTAAAAACTATTGTTGCCCGACAGTTTTTGCTCATTTGGGGCACTTGCCCTGCTCTGATGAAATTTTAAAGTAGCCTATCGTTCAAGTCGGGTCCCATTTGGTATATATGCAAAATTTGGTGACGATCAATCTAAAATTGTAGATTTGTATAGAGAATATACACACATACACAGAAAATCAATTTTATATCTATATATATAAAATTGATTTTCTGTGTGTGTGTCTGTGTGTTCTCTATACAAATCTACAATTTTAGATCGATCGTCGCCAAATTTTGCATATATACCAAATGGGACCCGACTTGAACGATAGGCTACTTTAAAATTTCGTCAGAGCAGGGCAAGTGCCCCAAATGAGCAAAAACTGTCGGGCAACAATAGTTTTTAACCTCAACAATCACTTTCCGAACGTTTACTTTGGTTACCGTGGTTCCCTAGCAATGCGTTTCAGACGTGTATATGCCTTTACAATGGTTTGTCACTTCTTTAATCCTGTTAGTATATGTATAATAGTTTATGCCTTTATAATGGTTTGCCACATTTTCAATATACTCTCAGTAATGAGGCTTTTTGAATAGATGTCATAATCATCATCAGCATCGCTTTGAGAGTCAGGAAAAGGGTGATCCTCATAGAAATCAGTGCTAAAATTGTCGATTTTACTGTAGAAATGTGGCAATTAGTGGGATTTTCCGCCCCATCAATAATTTTAAAAATTGTATTGAATTCTCGATTTTTGAAATATTCAGTTCGCTTACAGATATACGAAGCCCAGGAGATTAAATATGAAGTAATTAGCCAAACCTATACTTTTCAGTTGGATATTCGAGCAATATCATTGATTTCATTTATATCTTCTCAAGTATGAAAATTAATGTCTCCATATTGTCTCTTTTGATATTTATTTGCATAAATTCATGTGGGTTAGGGTATTTTAAAATTAGTTATGAGCCCGTGAAAAGTGCATCGAAAAAATTCCACAGCTTTAACTAAGAATTTTTGGAAGCTGGAACAGACAGATGGATAACTTGAAGTTCGGGGAGGGGGGAGGGGAATCGAAATACCTAGCGCCCCTTAAAAAAAGAAAAATATATATTCATTTCTACGTTTCTGTGTGAATCTATATTTGTTTATTTCGCGCAGGTCGCCATATTGGTTAACTTGGACACGGTTTGTATGTCCCTCAAGAAAAAGAGAGGGAGATATCACGTGATCCAAAAAAGCCTCATTGAAGAAAACCCGGGCAGCACCGGGTATTATGGCTAGTATATAGATAAATTTATATAAAAGAAACATCCGTTATCCTTAAAAGAGGTTTTTAAAAGAACCATCACACACATTATCTTTTACATTAATTGTTCTTACCTTTTTTAGCCATGACCCAAGATAAACAACAAGATCAGCTTTGCAACCCATGGAGCTGTTTTTTTTTTTGTGAAATTATAGGAACGAGTGATACCAATAAGTGAACCCAATAAGTGTATTTATAACAGGACTGTACAAGGATTAGAACAACCCATCTAGGAGGCCCCAGCAAATCGAACTTGGGTTGTGACCCACCCTGGCTGTAAGTGTATTGGTACGGCCCATCTCAGATGCTCTTGTGAATCAAGTTTTGCCAGAATCTATATCTCAAGAGCCTCTGGCTGTGAATGGAATTTAATGATTCATCCTTAACCCCTGTTTTATACAGTTTGCTTGTATATAAGCCCTTTGGAAGACTTCACAATGACCATACGATCCAGTCCATCAGCTCCAGAATAGGATGACTTCTTCGACCTCTAGCAGATTCACATTAGAACTCAATTTATTATCAGTCTTCTATTTTTTAAGGATGTCAATGTCTTGAGATTCTGATGGGCAAAATGATCCGCGACATTGATATCTTTGTACTTATGAACTATTATACTTTGTACTTTACAGGTGTAAAGATGGTCCCTTAAGACCTTCGTTTTGTTGGATCCAGTATCTGGAATCTCGTTGAACTCATTCACTGAGTCACTACCATAGTGTGTCCTGAGCTGATATGGATGCAAGAGTGCCTCCTCAAAGCCTGTAGCTTCTTGTCAAGAATTTAGTACCAACTTGCCCACTATCATTCTTGGCAACATACAGATGAACTGCAATGACTAATCGGTGGGACCTCAGCAAAAGATCTTTCTCCAACACCAGTGTTGAACGCCTCAAAATTTGTCATAGAATTCTCCTGGATTTGTCTAGATTCTCCCAATCATGTTCCATCCCAGTTTCAAATGTTGGGCTTATTACTTGCATTAGCACTTGATCCAGTAGAATTATGGAAAAAACATCATGTATCTAAAACAACAGTTAATCTAATCACATGGATGCCAATTACCTGAAAACCTGTCATGATACTAATTTATCATCATATATTGTCTCCGGACACAGGTGTATTCATACTAGAATTAAGACTATATCCACTTTTGGAAATGAAATCTCACATAATAACTGGGGTTTAAACCAAAAAACGAATTGTTGCTCTCAAGCCGATATATTATCATAGAGCAGAATTAGTTGATGCACTTCCAGGTTTTTACAGCTTCATTGGCTGTGACAACAGCAAGTTTAATGGAAAAGGAAAATTAACATGTTAGCGAACTTTCCTAAATGTTGAATCAGGGCCGTAACTAGAGGGAGGTGGAAAGGGGGGGCAACTGTGTGCCCGTTCATGTTTGCCCTGGAAAGTAAAAATCCTAGTTATGGTTCTGGGTTGAACCATGTGTCATTGAACCATTTGCTGCAATAGGAAAGGAAAAACATTTATTCAGCGGTGGGAACTCTGCGCAGCACTTCGCCAAAATTAACATCTTGTGCCATCTTGCTCCAATAGTGTATTTCCATATTTTTGTGCGTCAAATAGCCAAAATAGCGAAATTTGCCCCAGTATGCCCGGAATTTCGGAAAGGACGCCAAGATTTTGGTTCCTGCTTGCTGCGAAACAATTCGTTCTGAGAAGAGAGTGTTTTATTCTTTGTACTTTTCAGCACCACCCTGTTCCATCTTCTGTAGTCGTGCTATCTCGTGACCTTGAAAAAATAGAAGTCTCTGTTGGAAAATAGTTTGATTACACTGTAAACTACTATGTTGGGAAAAAAACTCGCGACTAACCATTCGTGCTTTTCACGCTTTGTAAGCACTCCAGAGGTATTTTTCAAATTTGAACAAAAATTTTCAAACAAAAAATATTTAATTTTTATTTACCCCTCGCAACTTAACCCCAAGACAGTTTTCTTTTAAAGTGTGACAAGTGTTGATGCTATGGAATGCAATTTCCGTATTGAGCTCAGCGCCCTCATGAGGTAATGTGGACTATTTGTCAGTTGCTACTTGGCCATCGTACTGTACGCACGTTTATAACTTTGTTAATACCGCTTTACTTTATTATGTGTAGTAAATGTTTATATTATACATAATGTGTGTCTATAGATTCTTTCACCGACGTTCATAACAAGCATGTCGAACCGATAATCCATCTGGTTTCGCGTTGGAAGATTTGCCTTAAGTCCAGAGAAGTTTGTGAAATTAAAGAGAAGGTAGCGGATTTTTTTTTTCCGAATCAATTTTAGAATTTTCCCAGCAACTTCCCGCTCTCGACTTTGTCCCCGAAAATCAGATTGGTATGACTGCGGCTCCTTATTTAAACTATCGGCTCCTCATTGGGATTTCCATCGCGAAACCCCGATAACAACCGCGATCGTTTAGCTGAAGATGGTTTGCAATGGTCATTCAGCTTTAAAGAGCAAATGTGGGTCAGTTTCCGTTTTTAAAAAAAAGAAAAAAAAATCGCCACTGCAAGGAACAGAAATTACTGCAGTCGATCGTCATTGCGTCAAATCTCGATGTTTCGTGAAAAAAATTCATTCTGCGAGTGAAATAGCATGTCCGCAGAATTACGAATGCTGCTTTAGCAACTTTGCCGAATAACAAGTGTTAAATCGCCAATGTCGCCAAATAACGTGCTTTTTTTTTTCCTTTAAAGTATAAAAAAAATTTCTAGCCCATTTAAACTGCTGTTGTTCCAGATAGCAAATAGCGCCCTCAGTAAACAAAAAGTGTCATCTTAAATAGACTGGTGTGAAAAATTTTATGACAGCCGCTCTTTCAAACAAAGGTGTCAAAAGCCTAAAACACCAAAAACAAGCTGATGAAAAGATGTTTGATAACAAAAGACAGTGCAGTTGTTTTATTTTGAAAAGGGGTGGGGGTAACAAAAATATTCTTGTAAGTTAATTTCGCGGCACCAATTTATAAATATCTGGTCCAAAACTTCTCCGAATCCTATAATTTGCTGCTCCGAAATGGACCTTGTCACTTTCCACCCCCGTTTATTGGATACTTATTTCAGTGCTCTAGAAGAATTTGTGTGGCAGTTATACAGATCATCTAAATAAATAACTAACGTTAAAGATCTTCGTTGGCATATGTTTAAGAGACTGCAAGCTGAATCTGAGCGTCTACCATCCAACTCAAGCCGCTCTTAAACAGCACACACTTGAGCTCATAATCAAGCTTTAGTTTGGGCCAATGATATCAAACTGATGTATGGCCTCTGCCAGAATTGTATGGTTGTGAAAAAAAGAAAGCTGTTTTGTTCCAGTTATTACCGTTTTACCACCTGCTATAATAGAACTAATTGCATGTGACTGTGTAATACTTGCATGTATAAAACTGGGAGGTGTTCTTGTGTTACTACATGCACAGAAATGTGCAAATGTGAAGAAAAATGCATGAATTCGCGATTACGTTTTGCCAATGCATCTGATGGCGATTCTTCAGACTACGATGACTATCTGAACCAAAATGTACATTTTTCCCCCATAGTACATTATGTACATTAAATGTAGATTACGTTCATGGTCGGATACTTTTGGGGGGGGGGGCGCAGATTCCCAAAACTATACGGCCATCTATCGGTGATGATATGTAGTCAAGTAGTCCGAAACTAGGATTTTTGCCGCCTCCGCCAATTTAAAATTCGATAATTTTATATAATGGTGTATAAATGGTAATAGATCATTTTCAACGAGTCCAAGCATTGAATGAAGAAAATTATGCTTGTCGCATAGACTTCGCTGGGCGTGCAGCACGCCCAGATTTTTCGGCAACTGTTCTTTCCACCGATGAGTGCACTTTCGCACGAGAAGGTGCATTTAATACCCACAATAAACATGTCTGTAAATCCACATGCGCATCGGCAACGCTTCTCCAATGTTTGGGCAGGAATCATCGGTGACCACCTAATTGGACCGTATCTTCTGCCGGAACGCCTTGGCGAGGGCAAATACCGTTTATACGTTTTAATACGTTTCTGCAAGAGGTGCTGCCAGACTTGCTGGAGGATGTTCCAACTGCCCTCCGGCGGCGTATGTGGTTCCAGCACGATGGAGCTCCAGCCCATTTTGAACGAGAGGTACGGCACTATCTGGACGTCCCTTTTCCAAACCGATGGATCGGGCGAGGTGATCCTGTAGCTTTGCCACCACGATCGCCCGATCTGTCGTGTCTTGATTTCTTTTTGTGGGGGCAGCTGAAGTCTTGTGTATGAGACTCCTCTTGACTGTGAAGAGGACCTAATCGTAAGACTCGGCTGCTGCTGGGGAGGTCCGCGATATGCTTGGAATATTCCAGAGCTTTCGCCAATCCCTCTTTTGCCGCCGCTGTGCTTGCATCACCGTTGGAGATCGCTCTTTTGAGCCATTATTGTAAATTATTCATTCAAATTGCTTTTTTAACATGTTATTTCTGTGTTTTCTCCTCGTATCCTCGGTTTTACTATGTTGCGCCCTGTAGCATGTTTGCATTTCATTTTAAACCATGCATTCTCGGATGAAAAATGTTTGTTTTATCGTGTACTACCACCTCTTTAATTTTTCCCATCTTTTCTGAATCATAGTAGTATGACGTAAAACATATTCTCAGAGTATATTTAAAATGTAATGTTTAGTAATCTTTCTTTTTTGCATATTAGTTACTTCCAGATTTACCATACTCAAAAGAAATGAATGTTCATGTTATCCATAATGGTCCGTGTTTGGCAAATTGGAGTATTGACGACTTGATTGATGGAAACTCGTGATGAGAAGATCAAAACAAAACTCCTTTTCATTGTTTGTTACTTTGTCAACCTGTAAAAACTTTCTATCACACGTATTCACATACATTTTGTATCATGTATCTTAATAAATGATGGATATATTTTTAAGATATCTCTTCATTTTTTTTAATCTTTCTGAGGTGCACATTCTTTTTAAGAATTAATGCATGCTAGATTAGGAAACCCCTGTTGATGACAGAGCCAGATTAATCAGTAAGAACATGCTTAGGGCATCAAGAGAAAAGGGCATAAGCGGAGATAGACTTGGAAGTCTGGGGGCGCACAGTCATTATTGCTGGGGGCACGATGATGATGATGTCAGTTCTATTTAATATATACATTAGATCAGTCGACTCCACCTTTGACGTTGGGGGGTAATGCCCCCCCCCCCATCTCCGCCCATGGAAAAGGGGCACCACAACAAGTTATCAAATTACATATTTTTATTTATATGCAGCTTTTTTCACAGTATCAACGATTCGGTAGAAAATTCTCGAAAAAATTTGAAATGAAAATATTGTGAATGCAGGATGAAACGCATGTGCTATTTCCACGACAATAATATTGAAATCTCAAATCTAGAGAAACGAATAATATTTCAAGCTAAAGTTCACGTTAATGCTGAGTTTTTGGAATAAGATGCCATTTCCATAAAGTAAGCTCACAAGCAGTGCCGTCTTAACACATAGGCCCACCTGGGCCTCAAGTGCTTAAGGGGGGCCCTCGTGATGATGAGATTCGGTGCTATGAATTTCGAGAGAAAGCATAGAAATATATAAGCAGTCTCCAGAATATCACATTGTGGGAGGGCCCACAATTTATAAGCTCGTGGAGGCAGAGCCGGTCGCTCCCTAATCTAGTGGCGCCCCCTCCCCCAGGTGCGGATCCAGAGTGATGTGTCGGAGGAGGCAATTTTTACTGTCATTACTGTTCCGTAAAATACCGGACAGATTCATTCTCTCATATTATCAGACTCTTGGTGGGGCTATCACCCCCGCACATTCCCCCCGGTTGGATATAAAGGGACGAAGTCGGAAAAGCTGTCTTCCTAGAATGGGATTACTGCTATTTAACTTGTAAACAAGCATAAAAACCCAACTTGATTGATTTAATTAAGAGATTTAAAAAAATTAAAAAAGCAAAACGTCAAATCTTCATACTTATTTTAATTGAATTTTATGGTAAAATTCGTGTATATAGTCTGTAATGCATGTATTACGTACGCATAGGCGTAAACTTGTGTCCGGCCCATGGGCCAGAGCCCCCAGCGCCCCCAACATTTTTAAAGAGCCGGCTCGGTACCCCAAAAATTCGAGTGGATGTGTGTCTCACACTTGGCTCAGAAAAAACTTTTTGACAAAAAATTTCTCTAAATAACATTACACTAGTTCCATCTGCTCGAAATGTTATTTTTTTACTTTTCTTTCAATGCACTTGTTTTTTCTGTGACAATAGTAGTCTTATCTCGCAATCACCCCGGCATTCATCCATCCTAAATTGCATCCTCCCAGAGTGCTGCCTGGAGGTACGTCTAGAGATAACTTGGGGGGGGGGGATTCCTTTCTCTTGCTTGTACTGTCGGTAAACTCAAGAGCGTCTCTTCTTTTGTTGAGTGTGACCATTGGGGAAGGGGACATGAGACAACAGAAAAAAAGTGGGAGCTGATATGAAGAAATTAACATTGGTTGGGGAGAGAGCGCTGAAAGTTGCTGGCTGTCCCGTATATACGGGGCTGAAGCGCATACGCAGGAAACAGGACGCACTGTTTTTCTAACAATTATTGGGGGAAGGCTCAGCCCCCTTACAAACTTTATTGGGGTTGGGCTGAAATATCTTCCTCTCCTAGGTTCTGGTGCCTTTGATGAGGAATCAAATAAATCATAATAGTAAAATAAAATTACCACACACAAAAAAAGAAAATAAGAAATGAATGGAAAATTTCAAAGACCTGAGCCGGATACCATTGCATTCTAATGCTAGGAATATAAAATTTCCTTCTTACAAATCACGGATTCTCAAACTAGTTACGTTAGCATCACTCTTAGAAATTTTAAATATTTCAAGTAATGTTGAAGGGAGGTTAAAGGGTGAAATTTGCACCCCCCTCTAGTCCGGCACCCTGAACACTTGACCCCCCCCCCCCCCAGTTGCAGCCCTGTTTCCAGTACCCCAGCACTAGCCAGGGCCGGAACTAGGGCAGAAGGCATTTTTCACAGGTGGAAATCTTGAGAGGGGCTGCTAATTCTGGGGGGGGGGGCGAAAAATATCGTTTCGATCGATTTTCTCTGCGGAGAGGTTGAAAAAATTGCATACTCTTCCCTCCCTCCACGACTAAAATGATTCTGTCTTCGTTGGATAGGGCTTTTGGACTGAGATCTTTCGCGAGGACCTCGATTTTTCACACCCCAGTAGCACAACGGTATCGGCATGCGTCGGATCGACGTCGATGCGACGCCGGTTCGTCGAGTGGATACCGAGCGTCGAAAGAGGTCGGAAATTTCTACGTGTCCGATACCGAACGGTATAGTAAAAATGTATTCAGTCGGTAAACGCCAAAATACCTTCATTTTTTTCTCTAAAATAGTTTTACTCTCACTTTTACAGCATTTCGTTTCGAAGGAGAATATCTTAAACGATAATTTGTTTCTTTTGAAATAATCTAAATTTTTCGCCCATCATAACGTCGCACTTGCCATTTATAACGACCGACAACGACAAAGAACGGTATAGGACACTACGCGTTTCTCCCCTCCCGTCTTCCCTGTCAGTAGAGTTGCCAGATTGGCGGTTTTCCCGCCAAATTGGGCTGGTTTGAAAACGGTTCGGCGGGAAATTTTTGGCTTTGGCGGGTGGCGGTTTTTTGGGCGGTTTTTCCAAAATTGTGTTCATGGCGAATTTCTCCCTATTTTTCTTTGCTTGCGAGCAAAGAAGTTTTTCTTTCTTTCACTTTAGTCCCCACCTCATGTTGTGTTTTCTTCCTGACAAGGCAGAAGGGGTGGGGGGCATCTCACCCAACTATGGAAAGCCAGAACTTTCAACCATAATGCCTTAGCCACCCAATGATTGAAGGGACCGTAAAACAAAAACTTTGGAACTGTCCTAGGCTCTAGATCAAAGGTTGAAAACCAACCTTCATGATACCGCGGCCGATCGGTTATAATATATCCAACACTATAAGGGAGACTTCAGTGACGTCACGAGCTTCGCACGGAGGCCTTCTGCTATAGAAGGTGTTGCTCCGGCCTGACGGATGGCAAACAGTATCTAGACCACAGAAGCCTGTGAAAGAAACCGTAGCCTCCACAAGCGTGGAGCTGGCAGGGCTCAAGCCCGGGAACCAGTTCTGTCTTAACGCATAGGCCCACCCGAGCATGGCCCGGGGCCTCAAGAGAAGAGGGGGGGGCCTCAGAAAAACGAGAGGTAGTTGTATTTTTCGGGGATTTTCCATGTAGGGAATAAGAAAAATCACTTGGCTCTCGGGCCCATGATGCTCTTAAAACGGCCCTGCCAGGAACCCAGAAGAGTTCTTAAATTTTTTGTTTACTAGACCGTGAAAAATCTGGTCTGGGACCCATACCTAATTTTTAAAATCATTGTACCAAATTTCGTAGGCACCTATGCACAATTTGAGGCAGTGTCGTCTTGACGCATGGGCGGGCACGTCACGGAGGCCTTGAATGAAGAGCGGCGGGGGGGGGGGGGGGGGAAATAAAAAATGATATATGGTTAAGATTTGCGAGATTAAGCATGTGAATTGGTAAGTTGGAATTTGCAGTCTGAATAGAGGGCTGAGCAGAATCAATTTGTCCGGGGGCCCATGATGCTTTTAAGACGGCCTACACTTGAGGCCACATCTGGGCCGTTTTTCCAGGAGAGAGAATGTATAGCCCTGACTTTCGCAAAATTCTAAAAAAACGTATTTTTTCACGAAAAAGTGAAAAGTGGGGGGAGTTCGTGACAGGAAAAGAGTTATAAGCCACTTTTGCAGGATAGAATATCGTCAAACTGTAGCTCGCTTGTTGCTTCATAGATGGCAGCACAAGTTCAAATATTTTGGGCTACTTTTTGGCTACTTTTGAAGAGGATTTTGGCTGGAAATTTTTTAAGGACCTGGCAACTCTGCCTGTCAGTAAGCATCAACAAAGCCGGCCATTTTAAAAGCACGGCGTTAGTTACAAGCTGCGAAGGCCGGCGCTTTTATTGTTTAGGAACAGCTTGACGCCGAAGACAGCGTTTAGAGAAAAGGTAAGCATTATTTCACTATTGCTATCGAACTGTATGATAAATTTTCCAAGTATTAGATATTGTCAATGTTTATTTATTTTTTTTTTTTACCGTCGTTTTTGATAAATCCGTTCCCTCCTGCTGGGCTGTGATCTTTGGCGAGCCCTTAGATCATGTTAACATGGGCCCCCTGTAGTGAATTTACAATGTAAAAAAATAAATAAGGGTTGTCACGGCACTCTCTCTTGAGCCGTGCGTGCCGTAACCTTGGAGCTGAGGCTATTTGAGCTCCTATGGCCCACATATGGGGCGTAGCCATAAATTTCGTTCGGGGGGGGGGAGGGAGCCAAAGTGATAGAATAATAGATTTGGCCATCTTTTTCCCTTATATTCGATCATTTTCTCACATTTCGGGTGGGGGGGGGGAAACCAGACCCCCAAGTTCCCCCCCCCCGCCCGCTACGCCCTTGGCCCATATCCAGGGGTAGGGCGCTTAGACTAAGATCTGGGGCCCTTCTGTATTCATAGCATGGAAAAATCAAAAATGATGGTATTTTCCCCCGGGGGGGGGGCCTGTCAGCCCCACCCTTGTGATGAGCCATGTTGAGCGCTCCCTATAAATTTTGCGCTGAGCCTCCAACCCATATTCACGAATATACACAATACCACAAACCATTCCTCCTGCCTACGGGACGATTAGGGATTTTCAGCCCCCTCAATATTTTTTTCTTGTCAATAATTTTCATGTCAAACTGAATGATCATGGGCAAGGCAAGGTCGTAGCGTTCCGTCTTGGGGTCCCTGTTAAAAGGTTGCAAAATAAGTAAACATATTTTTTGTGAGGCTCCATTTGGCTCGATGCCCCAGCCTATTTACAGGCCCGATTTTTTGCCATTTTGTATCCTAAGCCTCACCCGTGGGCTATCAGGGCAGGGGTTTTTATGTTCTCTGAAGTAAACTTTTGTATAATATTATGTATATTTTATATGAATTATATTTTTATGTAGAAATTAAAGTTATTGAATTTTGTCATGACAGAATTCAATCATCATGCCCCCCTTTTCCCTGAATGCAAGGGAGCATGCTTAAAATTGTTTAAAGTATGTACGTAATAAATCAAATATGAACATGGAAATTTATTTGAAATCTATAGTATATACTTATTTGAAATTTTACATGCTATGAGTTAAACTTGACTGAAACTTCAACACAATGTGATAATTGGCTATATAAAAATATCGCTCTTTGGTCTTGGCACACTATTCTATACAGTGTTAAAATATTTCATCAATAACAATGTAACTCCTTTTGTCTCTGGCCACATTCCTTACTCTCTAGGTCACTCTCATGCTTGCACACTCTATGTTGTTCTTTTTTTTTGCCTCACAGCCTAGTTCATTGCTCTTTAAGCCAATCCCATGCTTATACACACTAACAAACCTGACCCCCAGCCAATGATTTGGCTGTAGTTAGCATGTTTACAAATCACATATCGCTCTCTGTAATTGTATATTTACCCAAAACATTATAAAAACTATTCCATCACTCAAAATCAGACATTGTATCAACAACCTTGGGGTTAAAAAATCTTTTTTATCATGAAATGGTTCCAACTTTCCCAAAAACTAATGTAATTGCAAAGAAGCCAGAGCCACATTTTTGTTCGATAAATTCAAGATCCTTATTTCTCTCTTCTTTTGTGACATTAATTCCCTATTAGAAGTTAACACTGACGAGCTTATAATAAATGCATAAAAGTGTGCATCTGTTAATTATTTTTCATATATATTTTTATATTCTGATGACAAAACCTTTTGTATTGTTTGATGTTGATGCTTCTTTTATCTTCAATTGCAGCTTTTTCCATGCCAATACACATTCAGCTATGGAGCAGTTGTGTGTGTGTTCCTTTGTACAAAATAGTTAATTAATTGGCTATTGGTTTCAGAATTGCAATTATGTCCTTGACATTTCTTTTTTAATAAATATTTAAGATTTCACTAGAGATGTTACTATCTGAGATCTGTGGTCTTCACAAACTTTGGTAACAACTGACGAATTTTTAACATAAGATTCAAGAGAATCACAATAAGTATTGTATTCCATCATACCTCTGCAGGAAGACCAATGCACTTCCACCTTACACATGATACCATGCTTTTGAGAGATGATTGCGGAAGTATCTAAATATACTTTTAACATGCTTTGTTACATCAGTTTTAACCAAATCTTCGACTAACAAGTTTAAAATGTGGGCACTGTAGCAATATGTAAGTCCCGAAAAGCCAAGCTTTTCATCCAGGGTCTTTCTGGATGAAACCATATTTGCAGTAACAAAATTTGATATGTTACATATGAAGTTTTCTTCTGTTGACTTCACTGAACTAAAAACCACATTTGCTAAATAATTTCCAGCATGTGATAAGTCAGATGTGTCAATAGTATCAACATAGATGGCTTTACCACACTATTTGATAACACACAGAATTTATTCATTATCCATCCATTCATTGCCATGCAATTTTTGATTTTCTAAGTTAACTTATAATATACATTATAATATAAAAATATTTGAAAATGCATTTAAATTAATTGATATTTAAAATAATCTAATAACAATTTAAATCACTTTAGAGCTGCATAAATAATTTTATTCAATTACAACAGATAATTTTTCATATCCGAAAAAAATTTGATTTAAATCATGATTTAAACTGCTGATTTAAATCACTACAACCCTGATCATTTTGTCACACACTCACCCGATTTCTTGCTCTCTCCAGGTCACTCCCATATTCACACCCTCTAAATCACTTTTTGTTACTCCTATGCTTGCACACACTGTTACTCATGTACTTGCACATTCTTTTTGCTGCATAGTGACTTAGTTCCATGATCTCTTGGTAGAGTGGGAAGGTTGAATGACATGACCAGTTGACTACTTGACCAGTCATTCCTTAAATTTGCAGCCCCTTTGAAATTTTTGCCTTGAGCTATAGCCCACTTAGCCTCTTTGTGAATACGCCATTTGGGGGTACCTTACCAGATTCCTGTCTGGGGGCCATCTTCAAGATGTAAAGAGGGGGGCATGCCTACTTGGTGATGTTGAAAATATTTATTAGCCCATTAACTTATATATAGATCATGGGGCCTCTGATATACTAATCTGGACCCATAATCGCTCAGAGCAGGATTTTTTATGTGGTTCTGTGTAGTATATTTCTAATGTAAGTGAACAGTGATTACATTCTTTTTCAGCTCCCCTTTCCACTCTATATGCAAGGGGCTATGATTAAAATTGTTCAAAGTATGTTCGTGAAATATTAATAAGCAAATGTATACTTTGAAATTTTTATACCACATGTACCTATTTGGAATTTTTCTAGGAGTTAAACATGACACAATGAAACTGCGATACAATGATAATTCCCTATATAATGATACCATGCTGTCGTCTCGCACTATTCCACCAATAAATCATGTGCAACGGTAAGTATTTTTCTTTTTCTTTAAATACCATTCAATTGGAATTTTACCTTTTATGATATTTTATTATTTTAAATAAAAGTTGTATCAGAAAAAAAGGAATCAACATGCGTTCTAATCTGTTGGAAACTGATGTTCAACTGCAGGGGCGTAGCCAGAAATTTCGTTCGGGGGGGGGGATCAAAGTGACAGAACAATGGATTTGGCCATCTTTTTCCCTTTTTTCGGTCATTTTCTCACATTTCGGGGGGGACCAGACCCCCCCCCCCTCGCTACGCCCTTGTTCAACTGCCATGGGGGCAAATGTGGTTAAAATGGTAAACTTGTATAATACAACCTTGAAAAAGTTAGTGAAAATTAATTATCAAATATTTTTAGTATAGACAATTCCTACAATAATGATGGTGATTTTGTATAATTTGTAATATAATTTAAGATGTGCAGTATATATGAAGTTAATGCATTGAACGATTATTCTCGGAGTGTGATTGTGCAGCTGATTGCTATACAGGGTTGTTATGAAGGAAATATTGCTGAGTTGGAATATCCCTCATATCATATATATGGCCTTGCTACGTTGAAATAATCTGTTTTTACAGTTAATAAAACCTTGACATGGAAAGTCCAAGCATAGGTCTCCATACACAACTAAAAGAAATAAAAATAATTTGAATTGTACACAAAATGGTTTCAAAGTGGTGCATTTGTTTGTAGTTTATGTGTACAATTGCAGACTATTTATATAACTTGCAATAAAATAAGGAGTAAAATCAAATTTCAGGATACAATGTAAAGAATATTCATAAGTACAGTATAAATGTGTTTTTTTTTTTTTAAATTACAGTTTTTCCTGTGCAACTGTGCTTAGGTTTTTGAAAATGTGATTGTGGAGACTTGAGCAAAAATTAGTGGAGCTTCTGCATTAATTTTCATTTCAAAAACCATGTTTTGAACAATTTAGAGTGAAAATTAATTATCAATATTTTTAGTATAGACAATTCATACAACCTGAAAATTAGTTTATCAAATGAACAAAACATTGCTTTAAATCTTGACCTCTACAAAAGATCAAGATTTAAAGCAAGATCTGAGTATATTCTTGTATATGCACACACACACATAGTTTGTAATTTTTTTACTACATTTTGTCTTATTTTCATTCTATAAAACTGAATTTGTTCGGCTAAGAGTCATCCAGTAAATTTCAGTCACTGTTTAGAAAGTCCAAATCAATCCAGAAATCAGATTTTTTTAACGTGAAGCTCAAGATGAACACCCGCTGATGCAAAACATTTCCAACATCCAGTGCAAATGTATCAGTAGCTATTATTTTTTGTGGTATTTGTGTGATTGGTCTGAGAGATTATTTTGATGTTAGAGAATATGATTTTTTCACACCATAAAGTTATCAAAGATATTGGTGGGACACCAGCTCAACATTTCAATATATACCTATTTAAAATTATCATGATTTCATGAAATATTGTTGGGGGGGGGGGGGGCTTGAGCCAGTGAAAAGTTGCACCTGCAAATTATACTCATAAAATATATTTCTCTAATGTAGGCTACTATCAAAATATTCTCAATATTCAATAAATTAAAAGAAATGTATTTTCAATGTTTTATAGGTTTTGTCTGAAACATAAGATTGCTGAAATTTTTTGCTGGCATGAAGCACCCTGTTCCATGTGCAATAAAAGTTTGCAGCTGTGTTAAAAAAATTTATCAATATTTGAAAATATCTCTTTAATAACTTGTATATGGAGCAATATTAAATCATGTCTAATAATTCTATTTGTGCTCGCTTTATCTTTGCTCTCTTCATTTAAACCCCAGAAAACTGGAACTAGTTTTATTTGAACAGGTCATATAAAATGCATTTAAAATTATTGGTGGTGTGTTCAAATGGCCTGAATTTCTAGAATCCTGTATGTATATAGTGTGAGGTAAGTATGCCAGTAATAGGCTTCCTTTTTCAAGTTTTAAAAAATATATATCAAAAGTTATGAGAAAACTCTGTAGCTTTTTTTACCATATACCAAGCTATATTCTTTCAGTTGCCGTTCGGTGTCCAAGCTGGTTTTGAAAAAAAAAATTAGGTGGAAAAAGGATGCCAATAATCAGTCAAAGCAAGACATTTCATTTTGCACTAAGAGTAATAATTTCATATTCTAAATACAAAATTGATTGTGCTTTAAAGACGTTAAACAAATTGCACTTGAAGTTGAAAGGGTGGCGGCCTACTCTAGGGTCAATCATTTTCACATTATTCAAATTGTATGACGTGACATTGTAATCAGGCCTACCAATCTTGCTGAAGTGATACCCTCCTCTGTGAACAATCTTAAATACATTTTGCTTTCAAACATACTATATCTTTTAAGAGAATTCTTTTCTATCTACATACAGATATTAAGACAAAAAAAATAATAATGAGACTAAATTCCTGCAGAAGCAACTTCTCGAATGCTTAAATATAAAAAAAATGAAGCTTAGAGAAAACAGAAAAAGCAAGAATTGGAAAAGAAAAGAATAAATAAAAAAATAAAATAAATAATAAAAATTAAAAAAATAAAAGCTCTCTCAAAAATACATATAACTATATGCCTGTTTCAAGAAATAAAAGAAAAATAATTGCTCAAGGTTTTTGAGTTTGACAGGAAATAATAGGCGTTTTGTTCATGTACAAAATTATGTGTTTACATAATACGTCCAGATATTATTGCATTATTTCCCACAGTTGAAATCGAAAGAGCAGCACCTTGTTTTTCTGTGGATAAAAAATATCACCTGTGAAAGAATACAAGAAAGTCAAATTTTCATTTTAAATTATACCAGAGACCTATTCCACTTATAATATTTTTCAGTGATGTTTCTTTTTACAATTTTGTCAAGCCTATTGCATATATTTCATTGTTTTCATTCAATATCTGGGTGGCCATTTACTGCTATATGGACTGTAAATATTTTATTTATATAATTCTTAGCAGTCAAAATTTGATCTAATAACAATAACAGATGAGTTTGAATTATAATAAATTATTATACAAATAATTATTTCAAATATTAAAAATAACATTAAATATTTTGAACTGGCACACTTACTTTTTGTAGCAGTACGTTCTATTTTTTACGTTCAGAACACATAAGTGTTTCGTATAGTAGTATAGAAACTGAATTCTGAATGTAACTAGAACTTATGCATCAGAGTTTTTCTACTAGTGTGCTACGTGAGAATTGTAGTTATGCCATAAACATTTTTTAAGGAAATTATCAGATTAATTTTTAAAAGAAGTCTGAAGCCGCAGATATTGATTATACAATATCTGAGTACTATACACCCATCCTCCGGGAACACTTCGATATATCTATGAGATGGGAAGCGGGGTGTGTCCGGTCTTCAAAGGTCAAAGTATCTGAGTACTTAAGTGCGAGGAATTTAATTCTTTTTTTCAAATTAGATGTATGTGTAAGAGGGGAAACTGAGCAATTTTGAGAGAAAAAAAGCAATAGTTTTTTTTTTAAATATTGGCCATGGTTCATTTCTGTTATTACTTAATGGAAGAATTTTCAAGAATTGCACAAAAAAAAAGGCATATAGAAATACCTCTGTTCTTGTTATCATACGTTATCATATTTATGGAAAGCAACCTTTTTTGCATTTCATTTGATACTATGGAACGCAGAAATCTATTACAAATAATAAGTCTTACAAGAAGATATTTAAACCTATCCCTGCTCAAAATTCAACCTAGAAAAAGCAGACATTGTAAACTGTATTAACTTGGATTTAACATTAAATTAACGGCAGATTGAGTTTTTGAATTTGAATTTATTTTTTGTGACCGATTATAGTAAATAGTTATTTAAAACATATTTTGTGACAATCGTAACAAAAAATTATTTTTCTATTTTATTTGAATTTAAGTGTGCCACAGGATGAAGAAAGGGCCGACTTCTCGAAATAGAAATGTGGCGACATGTTTTATAGTAATAACAAATCATAGCTAACGTAATCGTAAACGTCAAACTACGTCGACAAATGTATGACATTTTTATATCGACGTCGGATTCGCTACATCGAACTGTACAGACAAATATATGCCATTTTTACGTAGAACGACATCGGTAAACGACGTCGAACGTTCTCGGGAGAGATGTAGCTCGACGTCGGAATCGCTACGTCGAACTATACAGACAAATATATGCCATTTTTACGTAGAACGACATCGGTAAACGACGTCGAACGGTCTCGGGAGAGATATAGTTCGACGTCGGATTCGCTACATCGAACTATACAGACAAATATATGCCATTTTTACGTAGAACGACATCGGTAAACGACGTCGAACGGTATCGAAATCTCTACGTCGTTCTATATTGATGTGCTACTGGGGCAGGGAAGTGCTTGGAACCTGTCATAGGCGTAAACTTGTATTAGGCCAATGGGATCGAGACCCCCCCCCCCCCCAGGAGGGGCACTCACCGGGCTATAAGCAGGGCCATGGACTCCCACATACTAGAGAAGGGCTTCTAGCCTGGGATCTTTGGCGGTCCCCCAAAGCCAGACTTTTCACAGGTAATGGATTCACTATAATGGATTCGTAGCATGAAAAACTAAAAATGATGGTAATTTCTAGGCTCGAAACTAGGCTGGGGAAACCGGGATAATGATCCAAGAACCTTGGCCAAATGGGTGGCCCCCAACAAAAAAACATTTACACTTATTTTGCACATTTCTTAAAATCTTCGATAGTTTTTTATTCTGCAAAAAGAGAAGAGGGGGACGAATCCCCCTCCATTTTTGAGTATAATACTTTCAATGGAGCTCCCCCCTCCCATGAAAAACTATGCACCGAGGTCCCGAGAAGGCTTGCTAAAGCCGTGGCCCCCAAGGCTGGAGCCTAGTATACGGAGGGCGGAAATTTTTGGGAGAAAGAAAGCGGGAATCCAAAAAAAAAATTACTTTCCGAAATGCTTCCAAACATTTGAAATTTTTTTTATTCCACGTATGTGAGTCTTTTTTTTCTTTTCGCGATAAAGGCGGCCGCATCTGACAAAGAGCATTTCAATAGGGTTCAGTTTCGGCTGCTTCAATGCAGGTTTTCTGAATACAAGCACCATTTATTACTAATTAGAAGGACGGGGAGTGTATGCGTGTCGACATTTGTGTGGAATGTGTCACCTGAAGGCATCCGACCATATGAGGACCCCTGCTGTCATTTTGTCTCCGTCTGGACGCGAACCCAGGCCCTCTTCCATACCGGGCAAGCATGCTTTTCTTTCCGAGTTCACCTCAGCATAGTATCTAGAAAATAGGTGTTTCCCATATATATATCTTGGGCTGAGAAAAAGCCATCTATCTCTCTAAATACATGAAATGATTGATATAATTAGAGTCCGAATTTTCCACTTAAAAAATGGCAAAATATGAACTAAAACTGAGAAAAATAAAGAACAAATAACTACGCAAAAAACGCAAATACGTTTTTAAATGCATCTTTTCTATTTGTCTCGGTGCATATTCATTCGCAAAAACATTCTCATGCAAATGACTTTATTTTATTTAGGAACTCCTAGTTACTAGTACTGTAGCTGCTCACTAATAGAAAGAAAAATTTGCTCGAAAAAGAAGCAAACTACAAGTGCATACATTAATAATGTCAAAAATGGTCGGATTTTTCTCCTGAGAGATTTTACTTTTTACTTGAAAAAAAAAGAAAAGAAGCAATAAAGCACCCGGGCTTATATGGTCCATTGTAGCTAGACGTTCCTTGGAGTTGAGCAGCCAAACACCAAACTATTTGAAAATGTCGAATTTCCGATTCCATAGACGATGTTGACCATAGGCGTAAACTTCTATAGGGCCCATGGGCCCGAGCCCCCCCAACATTTTTGAAGACGCGGCTCAGCCCCCCCAAAATTCGTATGAATATGGCTTATTCATTTTGCAATGATGAAAATTTTTTTTTTAATCAAAAGTTGTCCTAATTATGAATTAGTTAATGGAAACAATCTGCTCAAAATTTTAGTTCTTTTAAAAAATCTGGATGGTCATTGGCTTTCTTGTTCCATGACAATACGTTTATCTCATTTCTTCCCTGCCGTTCAATCCCCAATTGCACCCTCCATCGGTTCCAATCCTTACTGCCAGAAGGCACGGCTGAGAGGAAGATTCTTTGAGGTGTTGAGGGGGCTCTTTCTTCTTTGCCTGTGGCAAGAACTGAGTGTCTCTTCTTTTGTTCACTGCGACCGGAGGACGGCCATGGCGCCGACATGAAAATAAGCCCAAAGATGCATGGTGGGGGGGAGGGGGGAGGTTGAAAATTGGGAAGCAATGATATTGAAACCGAAATAAATTACACTCTATAAAGAATAGGTGCCAGAACCTAGAGGCTGAGGCCATTTGAGCCCCCCCTCCCCCCGCAATAAATTTTGTAAGGGGACTGAGCCTCCCAGTAATTACTGAAAAAAACCATTGTGCAATGCATTCTCCCTCTCCTTCGTACACGCATGAGTCCCGTATATGCGGGAGGACCAATAACTTTTAGGCCCCCCCCCCCAATGTTTTTTTGAAAAATATTGGGGAAAAAAGCACATTCTAAATGCCCATTCATAACAGATCTTGAGGATCGATGCCGAAACATTTTTCGAGCCCCTTTACAACAAAATTTGACTGGGGGTGGGGGTAGAACATAGGCGTAAACTTGTATCCGGCCCGAGCCCCCCCCCCAACATTTTAGAAGAGCCGGCTCGGCCCCCCCAAAAATTCGAGTGGATATGTTTCTCACGCTTGGCTCAGAAAAAACTTTTTGACAAAAAATTTCTTTAAATAGTAGAAATCCATCTGCTCGAAATTTTATTTTTTTACTTTTCTTCAGAATCTCAACGCACTTGTTCTGTGACAATAGTAGTCTTATCTCCGAATCAATCCAGCATCCATTCATCCTAAATTGCGTCCTCCCAGAGTGGCGCCTGAAGGCACCAGTGTAGATAACTTGGGGGGGGGGGAGGGATCCTTTCTCTTGCTTGCACTGTCGGTAAACTCAAGAGCATCTCTTCCTTCTTTTGTTGAGTGTGACCCTTGGGGATGGGGACATGATACAACACAAAAAAAGAAAAAAAGTGGGAGGAGGTAAAGTGAACAATGATTAAGCTTATTAACAAGTTCTTCAAAACAGAGGCGCTGACATGAAGAAATTAACATTGGGTGGGGAGAGAGCGCTGAAAGTTGCTGGCCGTCCCCTATATACGGGGATGAAATGAAGCACATACGCAGGAAACAGAGGACGCACTGCATTGTGCTTCTGAAAACTATTGGGGGGGGGGGGGAGGCTCAACCACCTTACAAAATTTTTTGGGCTCAAATATCCTCCACTCCTAGGTTCCGGTGCCTTTGAGGGGAATCAAATAAATAATAGTAAAATAAAATTAACACACAAAAAAAAAAGAAAATAAGAAATGAATGGAAAATTTCAAAGCCCCCTGAGCTGGGTACCATTGCATTCTAATACTAGGAATATGAAATTTCCTCCTTATAAATCAGGGATTCTCAAACTATCTACGTTAGCAGCACTCTTATATAGAAATTTTAAATACGGTATTTCAATAAATGTTGAAGAGAGGTTAAAAGGTGAAATTTGCGTCCCCCCCCCTCTGGTCCGGCACCCTAGACATTTGACCCCTCCCCCCAGCCCTGTTTCCAGTACTCCAACACTTAGGTAGCCAGGGCCGGAACTAGGGAAGAAGGCAGTTTTCACAGGCGGAATTCTTGTCGGGACTGCTAATTCTGGGGGGGGGGGGTGTGGAAGAACGAAAAATATCGTTTCGATCGTTTTTTTTAGTGGGGAGAGGGTGAAAAAATTACATACTCTTCCCTCCCTCCACGACTAAAATGATCCTGTCTCCGTTGGACCGGGCTTTTGGACAGATCTTTCGCGAGGACCCCGATTTTTCACAGGGCGTAACTACGCTTACATGTCGTAAGCGTAACTTGTATGTT
This sequence comes from Pholcus phalangioides, assembly GCF_987345545.1. Classification (NCBI taxonomy): domain Eukaryota; kingdom Metazoa; phylum Arthropoda; class Arachnida; order Araneae; family Pholcidae; genus Pholcus; species Pholcus phalangioides. The sequence goes on from NW_028301621.1 coordinate 3,252,285, forward strand.
AAGTGCATTAAGTCGTAACTTGTATTACCTGACGTAACTTGTTTTAAGCCAATGGGATCGAGAATTCCCCCCCCCCTTGTTAATTTCGGAGAGCTGGCTCAATCTTCCCCTCTTCCCCAAAAAAAAATCGCATGGATACGTTTTCCACACCTAGACTCGGAATAATCACGTCACGTCAGTACAGTGAGTTTCGGCCTTACACGAAGCTGTGACATGTAAAAAAAAAAGTGGCGATTTTTCCACAAACACTTTTTTCCGGCCATTTTACAGGATGCGACCTCTATTTATCGGAAAATACTGTAATTTTTTCTATGTTCCATTGCAAATTAAATTGGGGAAGTTTTCTAAAAAGGATGTAGTATTTCTTACTTATGTTATTCAAAAAATTGTGTTTATTTCAAAATGAAGAATTATTCTCAAGGTTTTAATAGGGTTCCTCCTTTCCCGATCAATTCTTTTTTACGGACGAATTTCTATTTGTCCAGCCGGTGACCGCAAAGAGGGGGTTTTACATACCCTGTTTACGTTCGCAGCACTGTTAGAAATTTTAAATATCTTGCGGCATCACAGTCGATCTCAAGGAGGCATTTCGATGCTTTCCCCCCCCCCCCTTTCCCGACAATAAAATGATCTTCACTCCTAGTTACAGCCCGTCCGTGGCATCTAGTGGCGTGTTTCCCGGGGGGGGGGGGGGCACTCAGCGAGCTATAAGCACGGCCATGGACTCCCACATACTGGAGAAGGGCTTCTAGCCTGTGATCTTTGGCAGGCTTTTTATTCCATGTATTTTTTTTTTTCATGATCAAGGGGCCGCACCTTCTGCAGCTGACAAAGAGCATTTCAATAGGGTTCAGTTTCGGCTGCTTCAATGCAGGTTTACTGAATACAATCACCATTTCCTAATTAGAAGGACAGGGAGTGTATAGCGTGTCGCTTATGTGGGGAATATGTCACCTGGAGGCATCCGTCCATATGGGGACCCCCCTTCTGATCCTGAAAACTGCATTCTTCTTGACGCCGCCGGTCAAGGCTTTAAAAGCTTTTGTGCTTAATGGATGGCCATCCGTGAAGGACGCCGACATAGATGATCCTAATTGGAATATAAAGAAATTACGGTGGTGAAGAAAAATCTAGACGAAGTTTGTGATTCTGCAAAATAAGAATAGCTGTGTTTGGAGCCACTTGAAGTAAACTCCTTGTTTTTCCACTGAAACCCCCCCCCCCCCCACAAATGTTGAGATGGACAGTTCCACAGTATTTTATGGTTTGTGTGGACCACATTCGGTTGTGCACGTACAGTATAACCTTCTGTTAGTAAAACATGTTGTATTACAAGAAAACGGAAAAGTTCCTCGTGATTCCGCACAGTTTCCTGACAGAAAAAGTAAGCAATATTAAATATAGCTACACATTTTTGATAAATTCATGCATTTTAAACATTTTCTTTAATGATAATTTATTCAAAATCTTCAAAAACAATCTAGATTTTGCAGCCCTCTAATACTTATAATCAATAAAGCGTAGTATAAAATACTTTTTTTTCTGTTAGACATATCAATAAATTAATAAAACTTACCATGTTTTATTTTTTTCAATCATATTTAAAATTTATTTAAGAAAAATTTAAACTCCATTTGGCTTGCATACTTGTAAAAGTGACAATATTTGAATCGAGTTTTTAATAAGAAATTTATGCAACTAAAAAAATTATTATTTTTCTAATTTAAAACCTGATATATGACTCAATATATGAGAGTAAAATAAATCTTAAATAAGTGACATGTAATTTGATTTTGGGGGAAATATACACTGTATCATAAAATATAAATAAATACAGGGCTCGACAAAAATCATTAAAAAATTTAGGCACCAGCCAAATTTTGTAAGAGCCAAGCATGGTTTTTTCACGAGAAAAGTATCTTAAATAATCTTTTTTCAACCTTTCTGGGAATTGATGACCCCTTCCCAGGGCCGCAACTAGATACTTTGTCATCTGGGGCAATTCGGAATTTTGGCGCCCCTTGCATGTAGAAGAAGCAGTTAAAGGGTGAATTCGACTCACATTCTGGTCCAGCGTCCGGAGCACCAGACCTACCTGCTTTCTCTAGTTGTGGCTCTACTCCTTTCTATGTTGGAAGACAATTATGAAATCGGAAAGTTTTGAGCCATCACTAGATTTTGATTTAGCAATCACATATACGAAATTTTAGGTGCGAATACAGATTTTCCAGTCACCATGGTGACCTGGCACTTGGGGTTTGTCCAACCTTGGAATAAATAAAGATGCATATACTGTTCTGAATATATTTTTTGTATATAGTCATTTTCATGACCCCGCCCAGGGGATTTCGGGATTCATGAGATCTGGGGGATCCTGGGAGGATATACTTAGATTTACGGCATGACTAGATCTGAATAAATTGCCTATGGCGATAGACCGGAGTTGTGCTCGTTTCAATGAGAGAGAGAGAATGAAAGTATATTTTTACTTGGACCGTGATCAAACTAGAATGGGGCTCAAGGGCAAAGGCTACGCCCCCAACAATCAAATAAATTTTTGTTAATTAAATGCTTTTGGAAAATTGGCACCAACTCAAAAATTCTCTGGAAGAAATTCCGTGTCCCCCCCCCCCAATAGATTGGTTTTCTTGGGTACGCTCATGCTCAGGGGTAGTCCCATTCCAAGGGCGTAGCGAAGAGGAAGACTTGGGGGTCTGGTCCCCTCGTCCGAAATGTGAGAAAATGACCGAAAAAAGGGAAAAAGATGACCAAATCTATTGTTCTATCACTTTGGTCCCCCCTGCCGAACGAAATTTCTGGCTACGCCCTTGTCCCATTCACTTTGGTAACAATACATTAAATGATTGTTATACAGTCGAATATCCTGTTATAACGAAGTCCAAGAAACCGGAGAAAACACTTCGTTATAAAGAAATTTCAGATTGTTTGCATTGTTCCTATGTATACTTATTAGAGGGATTAGAAAACCATTCGTTAAAACGATATTTTCGCTGTAACGGTATTCGTTGAAACGGGATTCGCCTGTAATTAGAGCCCGAATTTTCCACTTAAAAAAAATGGCTAAATATGAACTAAAACTGAGAAAATATGTGCTAAAGAACAAATAACCAAGCAAAAAACGCAAATGCGTTTTTAAATGCATCTTTTCTATTTATCTCGGTGCATATTCATTTGCAAAAACATTCTCATGCAAATGATTTCTACATGTATTTTATTTAGGAATTTCTAGTTATTAGTACCGTAGCTGCTCACTAATAGAAAGAAAAAGTTGCTCGAAAAAGAAGCAAACTACACGTGCACACAAGTAACAAAACATGAATAATGTCAAAAATAGGCGGATTTTTCTCCTGAGATTTTACTTCTTTTTACTTGAAAAAAAAGAAATGACAAGCAAATAAAGCACCCGGGCTTCGGGTATGGTCCATTGTAGCTAGAAGGTCCTTGGAGTTGAGCAACCAAACTATTTGAAAATGTCGAATTTCCGATTCGATAGACGATTTTCCTGATCCATAAATCCATGGAAGTGAGCATGAATGTAATAAGTTCAGACTTTTAATTGTTCAGTTGGTCATCTAAACCGCTTTGATGATACGAAATTCTATGGAAAACGTCTTATACTCTTAGAGAATCAACTGATTTGAGATCAAAAATCAATTTCACATGACTAGAGTTCCGTTCAATCGTTAATATTAGAACGAAATGATCTCAAAGACGTCCCAATGCAGATAAAGCAGCAATTTTCAATAATTTTATGTTCTTACAGAGCGAAACGTGAAAATTCGTTTATAATGAGAACTACGTTACAGCGAAAACTTTTCTTGTGGTTGTGAGCTGTTGTTATAACGAACTTTTATTGTATTTATGAGCAATATTAATTTGAAAAATTACAAAAATTTAATTAATCTTCCGCACAACTTGAAAATTTGCACTTATTCTGAAAATTCTTCAATTACATACATTTATACACACATTAATGCTAAAAAGAGGTTAATTTATATAAATGCAACGAACAGGACTAATCATAACAAATTTATAAATAGTGCAAAAAAAAAAAAAAAAATGAATAAATCAAAAATAAAAAGGTAAATTTCCCGTGACCTTTCATTAAATGAAGTTGTATAATAACCAAGAATGGCCACTGAAGCTGTGCTTTCCAAAGTGTGAATGCAATTGTCCAAAGGGTCGATAGAAGCTATGGGTTTAGTATAGGATCCTATGGGTGGGCTTGAGTTGGGAGAAATGAGAAAGAAATTTTTTTTAAAGAAGAGCTATGGAACACGAAAAGTTTGGGAAACTTTTCACTGAAGCAGCGGTTCTCAACCGGTGCTCCGTGTACACTTCCCGGGGGCTCCGCACCCACTCGAAGAAAATAAATCAGTAAATTCGATAAATGAATATAAGAGGAGAGCGTACGGGGCTCCACCATAGAAATTTTACGCCGAATAGAGGCGGCCACTGATGCATATTTGTGTTTGAGTACAGGTGATCATTTGTGGAGATTTTACTGTATTTAGGAAAATGTAATGGAACCCTTTGTATATATCTCCCTATTACGTTTCTGACCTTACTTATTTGTACGAGGTTTTGCTTCAGTTTCTATACATTTCTATACATTATTCCTGTACACAGGGCCTAATTTCTTCATGGGCAAATGAAGCCTTTATAACTTTGAGCCCCCGAAATTCAAACAACATACATTCACTGACCAATTAACATCTTTGACTCTTGTCGCAAGAGCCTCCTAATTCCTGCTTTACCCAGGGCCCTGCCTGTATACACTTCAATTAATCGACGTTTTCACTTCGATTCGAACTCCCAAGTCTTTGGATAACACCTTTTCTATCAATCGAATCACATAATTTTTCAATTGGTGAAAAAATACAGTGTTTTACGGTTTTCAAAAACCCATCATGAAGAAACGTTGTAAGCGGAAAAACTAAGCGGGATCGACTGTAGTTTCTCATGTATATTTTTTACTGAAAAAGTAATAAAATTTAAGATGATTGACTGGTTCAATCAGGGCTGCAACTAGATGCTTGGTTACCCGGGGCAAGCGCGCATTTTGACGCCCCCCTTGTAATGTTGAAGGAGAGGTTTTAGAATGAAATTTACACCCCATCCGGTCTAGCGCCCGGGGCACGAGACCCGCCTGCTCCTCCCTAGTTGTGGCCCTGTGTTCAATGGCTTTTGACAGGTACTGAAATAATTATTGAACGGGCTACGGTATGCTGATAGCCAGGGCTGTAACTGGGATTTTTGTCGCCCCCACATTCGATAATTTTGTAACGGTGTTCTCTGCCAAGTAAAGGACGTTTTACATAACGTTTAAATAACACTTTTTTTTCGGTTAAATCTTGAAATGAATACCGTAAAATTGCTTGAGACTTATTGAATTGAAGAATTGCTTGAGCAACAGTAATGTTATGATAGTATTATAAGTATATTTCTTCTCAAGCATAAGATTTTGAATCAAAACGACAGATTTTCACAAAATTTTTTTTCGGAAACGTCTGTAAAAAAAAGGTGGTGGGGGGGGGGGTAATTTTCGTTTAGCAGTACTGCTTTCGCATTTATACGACGCGTCGTATAAACGAGGTTCCATTAGAGCCTGAGCCCCCCCAACATTTTCAATAAGTTTACGCCTATGGGTGATGAAGGATGAGACGGCAGGGAAACCGGTGATCGAATTTGTGGGACTGCGTCCAAAGATGTATAGTTTTATTACCGGTGACTGTGAAAAAAAGACTGCGAAGGGTGTCGTGCGCTCGGTTGTCAGTAAAGAAATCAGACATGCAGATTATCTAAATTGTCTGCGCAATAATTCTTTCATGAGGCACGACATGCCTAAAATTCAATCCCGGTCGCATGTGCTGCAAACAATTCAACAGCGAAAAATCAGTTTGTCGGCACATGACAATAAAAGGTATATTTTAGACGATGGCATAAGCACTTTAGCTTATGGCCATTGTAGCATCCGGTGATTTTTTTTATATAGTTTGATTTATACACGTTGTTATTTTTCATAGTTTTTATATCTTTATAATTTTTTTCTGCATATTCCGGTGATTTTATTATATAATCATCTCTCGAATGAAAAGATAACTCCCTTCCCATCGTGATGCTCATCAGTAAATATGGATGTGGTGGCTTCAGTAGTGGTCTTCAATTGTGTGGTAATCTTCAATTAATATAGTTGTGGTGGCTTCAGTAGTGGTGATGTTTGATATTAGTGGTGGTCTGCAAAAGTGGTGATCTTCAATAAATATAGTTGTGTTAGTGAATGAACAGTGCTTCATGGACGCTGTATATATATTTTAATTGGTGTTGGGTTTATTTTTGTATATATATTATTTAATTGATTTTGGTGAAGGGTTTATATGTATTTTTTCTTTTGATTTTTATATTTTTGGTGTTGGGTTTTTGTGTATATATTTCATTTGCATTGATTGTGTTAGAAATAAATGGTTTTTTTTATTCATTAATCAAAGTTTCTGTCGTCATTTGCGTATCTCATTGTTTTTTTGGGAATGACCCCCTTAAAATCGGTAATTTATGGATGACCCCTCTTACTTAGGAAGATGTAATTAATCCCCCGAAAAAAAGATCTCTTTCGTGAATCAGACGTTTAAGAATACACCCCTTATCAGTTTAATAATAATCGTCGATAGTGCTTGGGAAAAAAGTAATTCAGCAATGACCCCCTCTTATGACCAAGTTATCATTGCAGCTGCGGAAAGGGGGCAGCGTTGACGTCATGGGTTGGGAGTGATCAGACACTAAAGTTTTATTTAAGAAAGCCCCCTTATCACAGAAGAAAATGACTCAGGTGCTGGCTGCGGAATAGAAGGATGCGGTGGCTGCGGAATGGGGAATGGCTGCGGTGGGGCAGAAGCCCCTTTCTGCCCCTACTCCCGTGCTTGTATCTCCTGTCAACGAACCAAAGTGCACAAACACACCCGATCGCATCTCCGAGTTTTCCCTGTAACGTCAGAGAAATTTGCTCATTAAATTAAATTTACAGAAGACAAAATACGTTAATTTCAATCTTATGCAATCTGATTTACATCTTAATCTTAAATTTCACATCCTCGCTTGTGATTTTCAACTTCATTGTCATTGCGATACAATTCAAGAAGTAAATAGTATTAAATACTTGCGTTTAAATGTAGACAGCAGTTTAAAATGGAAATCTCATGTTCATGAACTACTTGAAAAACTTCGTTTTGCTTTATATAATTTTTATTATATAAGAAAGTTTCCGCTAATTTCTTAAAAGACCTATACTATGCTTGGTTTTATTCACTTATAAATTATGGTACAATTATATGGGGTGGTGATTATAAAATTAATTTATTGCCTTTATTTTCAATACAAAAAAGGGTTTTCAAAATTTTGAATCGAGGTCAGTCTCATTCTTCTACAACAATTTTTAGAAATCTTAATCTACTTCCTTTACGCCATATAATGCTCTTTTTCGTACTATTCTGTTCTTAAACCGTAATAAAGGCTTATGCAGTTTAAAAGATAATGTTTCCGAGCGAAGACCTCATATGATTTACCGTATTCCTACTTTTAGAAAAGAAATTTTTTGTAAACATTTTTATTATTTAGCTCCGAAATTATATAATTCACTACCACTAGAAATACAAAATATACCCACACACGCGGCATTTAAAAAAAATCATTATTCAAATTATTAATTTCAATTGACGATGAAGACTCTTATTTTGACCTTTAGGAGGAGCAAAATAAAATTGATTCAATTTAGCTTTGCCACTTTAATTATGTGTATTTTTTCAATTAAAAAAAAATTGTTTGTGTTTGTCTATGTATGCGCGAGTTTCATTTTTTTTTCATATATGTTTTATCTAATGTTTTGTTTTATTTTACATTTCTCGCCATGCATTAAGAACTTTGTCTTTTTTGTGTTGTGTATGTTTTTTCGTTCTTGATTTTTTATCTTTACGTATTTTTTTATTTGACAGTGATAATTTTGTCTCTTTTATGTTGTATATGTGCCTTTTTTTTATGTTTCTGTTCATGTCGTGTGTAATTATGTAAATTTTCAATCATCTGTACAGGAATCACAGCCTCTGGATGATAAATATGTTTTTTTAAACTAATCTAAATCTCTGTATGTTGGAAATGAATAAATTTGATTTGATTTGAAACATCGACATTGCGGGCAGACTCCGGAATTCCCAAGGTTACGAATATCTTCTAACCGTTATCTGCCGATTCTCAAGATGGATCGAAGCAATCCCAATCCGAAATACGTCCGCAGAGACTTATGCCCGAGCATTATACTCCAACTGGTTTTCACGATATGGAATTCCCAAGACCATCACGACGGACCAGGGTTCGCAATTCGAATCGCATCTATTCCACAAATTCAACAGCTTGTTCGGAATAAACCACATCCATACGACTGCTTACAACCCTAAAGCAAACGGGCTCATCGAACGCCAACATCGTCAGCTCAAACAAGCACTGAAGGCTAGCTGTCTCAGAGCCAGTAATCACCTATCTCGACAAATTGAAACGCACCGTGGGCACACTCAAGCCGATCCCGACTTCAAGGCATGGCGTCACACGTGATGTCTACGTCCCGCAAGCCCTGACGACCTGTACACACGTTTTCGTTATCACCGACGCAGTCTGACATCCTCTACAACCGACCTACGAAGATCCTTCGAAGTGCTGCCGCGATCCGAAAAGTTTTTCCGTGTACGTGTCAAAAACAGGGAATCTGTCATCTCGACCGACTGAATCAAACCGGCATATCTCCTCAACGACTAGTACCTGGACGGGCCAGGCATCGAAGTTCCATTAACACCAGAGCAGAAGATGTCGACGATTATTCCAGCCACCCGACACGTGACGTTTACACCGACTACTACTCCGACTCAACGTACACGTTCCGGCAGAATAGTCCGGATATACTGAATTACTCAACGATGTGACTCCGTCACTTAAGGGAGGGATACTGTGGCGACAGTGTCCACCCCTGGATCGCGCTATCTGCGTAATAGGATAAAGAGCGCACCTGCGCGACGGAGAACTGGACTTGCGTCTGACTCAAACCAGATAGCCACGCGTCGTCGCAACTATCCCTGGAGTGAATAATTGGATTTACAAACTCATAAGATGTTACAGTAGCTGACCTCTCAAATCCGAACTCCTCTGGACCTAGTTATTCCGGATTATGAATCCACTTTAGTTTAATTACCGAGTTTTCATATTTAAAGCAGTAATATACCTCTTTGAGCACCTTGATCCATATTTTCCTTTGAAAACAAAAATTAAAAAAGCAATATACATATACAGGGTGTGCAAAAACTCTGTGTAGAAACTTCAAAAATTCATAAAAACCGGAAAAATAATCGAAATAGAAAACGGTTTGCAGGGTTAGCATCTCTAGGCCACGGGAATTTTTTGAAGACAGGGAAAAAACTAAAAAAACAGCCGATAGGAAGAGCTGACGTACACAAATCAAAGAAAAGGTACGCAATAACGAACAGAATGCCTCCAAATCGTTTATTACAGCAGTATATGTTCCACGTGACCAAAACCACAGGGAATAATACATGGCAGGCGAGTCACAAATCCAGCAACAGCAGAGTGCAGCAGGTCCGGATGTATACATTACTCCTCTCGGTGGACGCATCTTCGTCTGTATCAGGAATGCTTTGACCGGAGTAGCAGTGTGACTAGTTACTCCATCTTGCATAAACGTGACGGTAGCAAGCGCATCTCTTTCTTTCACGCAAACATGGCACGACCTTCTCGCGCAGAAGCGTTAAGTAACGCTCTGCATTCACCGTAGCCGTTTTCGACCCATTTACTGGGCACTGCGTTTCAAAGAAGAATGGTCCTATGATGAATGAACCTGTGAACCCACACCACATTGCCACTTTTGGGGAATGCAATGGTTTCTGCGTTGTGACGTCCAACGAATCCAACTCCTTGAACTTATGTGGACTGCTCCGGCAGGTGCAGTCGAAACATCTGCCGGTTAGAAACACCTGCTCCTGTAGAGGTAGTACGCCGTCGTCTAACGAGATATAAAAACTTGGACAGAGAGAGAGACGAACCGAGATAGTGAATGGATGTGCGACCAACGGCACTAAAGTATCTAACTAAAATGTAGAATGTACATATATTGTTATTTGAAATTAAACATCATAACATAACCATAATCCAGAAAATGATTTGTTATCTCATAGGCAAAAATGAGTTCACCACTACGCTACAGCGAAAAATTTGGTGGCAGCGGTTTGAATGTTTCACGTCGTTTCGATGTTCCTCTTCGTAAAAGTATTTGACTGTTGATGTCTCCAACAGGAGTTTCGAATTTATTCATCAGTGCCGTCTGGAGAAATCGGAACTCTGGAGGAATTGGGTCGTCAGCTCCGTCTGGAGAACAATAAGTGCCTTGAAGTAGAGTAGTGCGTAAACAGCAGTTTCACCCAGTGACTTTTCCGACAGTGATAGTTATTGTTGGGATCATCAGGTCATCTCCGTTAGGTTCTGAGTTTCCCCGAAGTCCGAAGGGGTAAGTGCCATGATTAAGGCAGAAATTTTTTTTTTGAGGCACGGTATTGTTTAAAATATACCGCAGTTTTTATATTTTATTTATTTGTGGTAGATTGTATATTGTGATTATTCTTGAAAAATAGCTGAATTACTTTTATTTTGAAGTTAGTTTGTAAAACTAGTATTATCAGCTATGGCATTCCTTGCAAAAGCTAGAAAAGAAGATTTGAGGTTGTAGAAGAACGGGAGTTTGAATTAGAGAAACTACGCTTAGAAGCAGCAATAAAAAACGAGGGTCGAGGTTGTTTTCCGAAGAAAATTTTGATAACTTTGAACACATCAAAATGGTTCTCCTAAACAGGTTCAAAATGACCCCAGAAAATTTTCGAATGAAATTTGTCAAACATCAGAGAAATTCAGCCAAGCCGTGGCGGGATTTCGTTTTAGAACTTTCTAAATATTTTGATGAGTGGGTGGAAGGTTTGCAAGTTTGCAAGTGACTGATTTTGAAGGGCTAAAAAAATTGATGGTCACTGATCAAATAAAAAGGCGCGTTCCACCGGAAATAACAGAACATTATATTGATGAGTGGACGAAAATTATCACTCTCTATAAATTTGCCGAAAAATTGGATGCTTACGAGAATGTTAGAGAAGAGTCGAAAAACCCTCAGGACAAAAAGTATAGCAATAATAGATGGCAATATGCAGAAAAAAAGTTCCCTAATAAATCTGCCCACAACGAGAAAAAAGATCTACAAAAACAAGAACATGGAGAATTTGAGAAACGTAGGTCCCTTAAATGCTATCAATGTGGTTCGCCATCGCATTTACGTCCGAACTGCCCAAAATTGAAGCGGACATCAGAGGGTACAGCTAATTATGTTAATGATGGGTCAAAAGATCTTTTAGACCCATATACAACCCTTGGTAGAGTAAATGGCATTCCTATGAAAATTTTGAGGGATTCGGGGGCCACAATAGATATAGATTGTGAGAAGCTTATCACTCCTGATATGTTGACAGGTGAAAACATATGGCTTAAAACGCCGTTAGATCCTGATCCCAAGTGCCTACCCTTGGCACATGTTGAATTATGCGGTAGTTTTGGAAAAATATGTACCAAAGCAGCAGTTATTAGAAATGAATTACGGACGGTATCAGGGATGGATCAGGGACGGTATCTCTTAGGAAACCGTACGGCGGAGTTATTGGAAGAGAGTGAGAAGCCTTGTCTTTTGTTCCCAGAGGCGTTGAATGCCGTAGAAACAAGGGCTCAGGGCTCAAACGAAAGCAAAGTTTAATAATGGGATCACCCCAGAAGAGAAAAATGTTGAAGTTCTCGGGGAGAGTTGTTTAGACGCGCAAGAAAATAGAGAGGCAGGTGATGATCGTCTGTTATTAGATATTATTGTTGACGAAAGTGATAATCTTCAATTGCCAGAAATCAGTGAAGGGGCTGAGGAATTGTCTTTGTTGAAGGTTGGTTCTAAGAAACTATCTAAAATGCAGCAGGACTGTCAATCCTTAAGGGAATTAATTGCATTGGCCCAAAAGTCTGTAATCCTACTGCGAAGAATACATATGTTTTTGACAACAATCTGTTGTTTAAGAGGCATGAGGACCATCTCGGAAACATAACAAAACTACTACTAGTACGGATAGAACTCAGAAATAGTGTTAAGGCACTTTGCCATGAAAGCACTTCGGCTCATTTAGGAGTTACAAAATCAAAAGATAAGCTTTTGAGATATTTCTTTTAGCCTGGATGTTATAAAGATATGGAGGAATATGAGCGTACTTGTGACCAATGTCAAAGAGCGGGGAAACCTAACGAAAAGAAGAAGGCACCTCTCAAATTGGTTCCCATTATTCAGAAAGTATTTTCAAAAATTAACATAGATGCTTGTGGACCTCTTCCAGAGACTCCAACTGGGAAACGGTACATCATTACAGCCATGTGTCTATCTTCTAAATACCCAGAAGCTATACCGGTCGTTGATATTAAATCAGTGAGTGTGGTCAATGCACTATTCGAGATATTTAGCAGGATAGGTTTCCCGAAAGAAGTACAGTGTGATCAAGGGACGTCGTTTCCGAGTGCTCTCACTTCGGAATACTTTCAGAGATTTGGGATTAAGGTGAGTCACAGCTCCGTGTATCACCCAGTGGCGGATCATGATTTTGGGAGGCCCCAGGCGCAACCTGATCTGGAGGCCCCCCTATCAGGGGCGGATTAAAGGTCGGGGCTGTCGTCACCCCCCCCCCCCCCCCGAGAGCAGAAAAATTAAATGGGAAAAAAAATGTTTTCTACGTTTTTGACTGAATAACAAACCAAGAAAATAAATTTGCTTAAAAAAGGGGGGAAAATTCAGAGTTTTTTCCAAAAAAATCAGAACCGTCCTGAAAAATTGAACACATGGTCACAACCACCGCCCCCCCCCCACAAATTTGCGTTTATCCACCACTGCACCCTTTTGGCCCTAATAAGAACGAGATGATTCACTAAAATAAACAATATTATGAAAGTCATAACTTTTTTTTTATTTTTGCATCACTAAAACCATAAACACAAAAATAAGATAAGGAAATATAATGATATTCTCTGGTACTAGATGAGAAATAATCACACTCCCATTAAAAAAAAATCACAGTAAAATTCTGCATCATATTTTTAGTAATCTAAGATGTCCGTCCTGGTGCCTTCAGCCACACGGCAAAAATGGAGATCCGTCATAGTTTTAGTAATTTAATATTACTGATTAATAAAGATTTGATAATATCTCAAATATAATATATTTGATTTGATATAAAGATACTGATAATATTTAATAGAAAAACATTTCTTCAATAGAGGGAATAGAGGGAAGAAATTATATCAGAGTAAATATAAGAATTATATTTTTAATGGAAGAAATTAGTTCAGAATGAATTAAATTTAATGAAAGAAATTATTACAGAATGAATTAAATTTAATGAAAGAAATTATTTCAGAATGAATAAAATTTAATGAAAGAAATTATTTCAGAATGAATTAAATTTAATGAAACAAATTATTTCAGAATGAATAAAATTTAATGAAAGAAATTATTTCAGAATGAATTAAAATTATTGTCAGTGAAAGAAATTATTTCAGAATGAATTAAAATTATTGTCAATGAAAGAAATTATTTCAGAATGAATTAAAATTATTGTCAATGAAAGAAATTATTTCAGAATGAATTAAAATTATTGTCAATGAAAGAAATTATTTCAGAATGAATTAAAATTATTGTCAATGAAAGAAATTATTTAAAAAATTTTTTTTAGAAATTATTATTTTTTATTTGTTTATTCTATTTTATTTTTACTATTATTATATTAATTATTATTATTTTCTCTTTCACCCACCTCGTTGGGCACTCTGCCTGTTGTGGCCTTTGCATTATTTGTATTCAGAGTGAATAAAAATCTTCTATATTATGCCCCCCCCCCCGTTTCGTTTAATAACGAAAAATGCCACAGTATAACATTGTGGCCCGCGTACTTTATAAAATGTTTCAATATGGCCTGCTATGCCTCAAAGGTTGGAAGACCCCTGCAGTAGACTCTCGCTAATCCGGTACGTATTAGACCACGGTGTGCCAGATTTTACCGAAATTGCTGGATTAACTTTGAAGAAACACATTGAAATAATATATGAAATTTCGTGCAAAGACATAGTCAGGACTTGATTAGTAATTAAGAAATATTAGAACGTGTTAAGGGGTTAGGGCATCAGGAGAAAAGTGACACCACACCACCTAAATATCCTGGACTACTGGACGTGCTGGATTAGAGCACGACCGAATTCTCGAGAGACTACTGTAGTTGAATTGAAATGCTCAAATAAAAATTTATCAGATAATTTATATATTTTTAGTTTTGCTTACCGTTATTTTTGGAGATTCTGCAATCTAAATCCTAAAGGAAATCTTGAGGATCGGCATGAAAATTTTTTTCATTACAATAACACACATTACAATTACATTAACAATAAACACTTTTCGGTCTGACACAAAGATGTTGTCTACCCAAGCCTCCTTGACCAATCCAAAAATGTAGCTCTTTTTTTTAGAAAGAAGGAAAAGAAACCCCCTTGATTTTTTTCAGCCGGGGAGGGAGTGTTACAAGAGAAACAGAAAAATCACGTGATTCAGAATGCATGTCATTCAGCATTCATTTCAAACCCCACTTTTTTTTGTCATATGGTCGTATGGTTCCAGTCATAGATTGCAAATGTATATGTTGTTTGAACCAGCTTATAGTATTTCATTCAAACAAGTGGGAGACAAAATCACAATAAGAGCTCTACTACATTCATTTTAATTAGTACGAGTGTCTCTTCCTGTCGATGTCGCCGCTTGCCGATAGCCAGCCATCTTGTCATCCATTATACTGTATACAAAAGCTTACACCAAAGCTGTCGTATTATCGGCGCCCATAAAAGCATTTAATACTGTGGAATGAGACGTCTGTTTATGCCTTCACTCCAATTTTCATTTCGGACAGACATTAGGACCTGCTGTTCTCACCCCTCCTCCTGCTTGTGCCCTTAGGGAAATACTGTTTGAATATGACCCTCCCTGAATGATCTCTTTACAATGTCTCTTCTTTCTTTGTCGGGGAAGAACTGGCCCTTGAGAGCTGCGTCTTGTAAATTGTTCTTTTCTTTCAGTTCCCGTTTTTCTTCCATAACTCTTATACGTACAGTATACATAAAAAAAATAAAAAAATTGCGGTTAAAAAAAAAAAGGGAGAGCAGATACTGTACTTAGTTCAAGAGATTTGTTGATGCGCATGTAAATTCATATGTAGGATGAAGCACACAACTATTTGGAGGCCCCCCGCTCTGCCGAGGCCCAAGGCGCGTGCCTCATGCGCCTGTGCGGTAATCCGCCACTGGTATCACCCACAGTCCAACCCTGTGGAACGATTTCACAGAACCATTAAACGTTTGTTGCGGTGTCTGTGTGAAGAATCTGGGCCCGATTGGGAAAAATACCTTCCGCTAGCATTGTTAGCGTTACGCACAGTTACACACGAAATTACAGGGTTCACTCCTTCAGAAATAGTGCACGGGAAGAATCTGAGAACTTCAGAAACATTAGTGTATGAACAGTGCACACAGTCAGGGGATGAGGAAAGTCCTGTTATAGAATATGTTCTTAAACTCATAAATAGGATGAAAAGGTGTCAGGACTTGGCAGTTAGCAAAATGGAAGAATTACAGGTAACTAGAAAAAAATGGTATGATAAAAATTCTGTAAAAAGGGAATTTAAGTAACGTGACGAAGTACTCATTTTTGCAATTTCTAAACCGAATAAGTTAGCAGTTCAGTGGACTGGTCCCGGTGTAATTCAAAATAGACTGTCAGAGACAAATTACATTGTTAAGCTTCCGGATAGAAAAGAACAAATATATCATGTAAATATGCTAAAACCGTATTACAAAAGACCCGAGAGCATTAATTTCTTGGATTGCGTAGGAAATGATGGGTGCATGAACAATGATATAGATTTTCCCCATTTGGATACCAATCCAAATATTTTCAATTTTGAAGACATTGTCCAGAAAAGCAACTTGGTCGAACGTATAGATCTCCAAAGAATTGAAAAATTGCATAATTTGTTAAACAAATATTCTGAAAACAAATTTCTAACGAGCCAGGGATGACCCATCTGGTTGAACATGATATCACATTGATAAATGATAAGCCCGTCAGAGCTAGGCCGTATAAGATTTCTCAACGACAGAATGGTATTTTAAAAACTGAAATTCAACGAATGTTAGATTTGAAAATAATTGAAGTAGGGGGAATCAGATTACACCTCACCAATGATCTTAGTTGAAGCACCATATAAGGATCCCAGACCTTGTATTGATTATCGCCGGTTAAATGAGGTGATACGCACCGAATTTTTTCCATTGCCAAATATCGAGGAAAGGCTTGAATTAGTTTCATCAGCAAAATTTATTACCTTATTGGATTTATCCAAAGGATACTGGCAGATTCCATTGAGTCCCACAGCTCAAAGATTTGCCGCTTTTGTTACCAGTTTCGGAACGTACAGGCCACTACGCATGCCATTTGGTCTGAAAAATGCTCAATATTTCTTTAGTAAACTTATGGCAGAAATACTAATGGAGTACGAACATTTCGCTGTACCATACCTCGATGATATAGCTATATTTTCTGAGTCATGGGAGATACACCTGAAACATGTCGAATTAGTGTTAGAACGCTTGAAGAGAGCTAAATTAACACTATAACCATCAAAATGTCGTTTCGCCCAAGATCATGTCAAATATTTGGGTCACATAGTTGGGCAGGGGTATAGGAAACCATGTGAAGCGAAAATAGAGGCCATTGAAAAGTTTCCTACTCTAGAAACCAAAACTGAAATCAGAGCTTTTTAGGATTGGTAGGGTATATAGTCATTACATTCCTATGTTTTCGGTATTGGCTGCACCGTTATCAGAAGCTTTAAAAGGGAAAGAAAAGAAAGGAGAAATCATCTGGACTCCTGAGTGTAATGCGAGTTTCACTTGTTTGAAAAACAAGTTAGTTAGTCAACCAGTGCTATATGCACCCGATTTCTCTTAGCAATTTATTGTGCAGACTGACGCGTCAAATATGGGAATGGGTGTCATTTTAGCTCAAGAGGATAGTGCAGGAGAAGAACATCCTATACTTTTTCTTAGCAAAAAGTTTTCTCAGGCAGAAAAGAACTACACCACTACTGAGAAAGAATGTCTGAGCATTATTTTTGCTGCTAAACGTTTACACTATTATCTAGATGGTCAAAAATTCTTAATTGTCACTGATCATAATCCTCTCGTGTGGTTACAGAAGAATTGTAGCACAAACCAGCGTCTGATGCGTTGGGCATTGTCACTCCAACAATATGACTTTCAGATACAGCACAGAACTGGTCGCAAAAATAGGAATGCTGATGTGCTAAGTCGTAATATTCCCGAATGGCCTGCAATTTGTTGAGTGTTTCGAAAATTATATGCATGAATGCTTTAATTTTTTCTTGTTAAAAATATTTTTTTTTGTGTTATAATTGCATTATAATTGCAGAGTTTAATGAAGAATTGTTTTTCTTGTATGTTGTTCAAAAATTATTTTGAATTCGGTTATATATAAACCTAGAAAATTCTACGTATCATATTATTTTTTTTTATTTTTCAAATTTACTTTTCTGTTATTTAATTGCATGTATCGCGAACAATTTTTTTTTAAAATTTTTTTTGTGCCTCAATTTGCCTGTCATGGTACTTCAGTGGTAATATACCCCTATATAAGTGTTAATATAATTTTATTGCAATCTTCTTATAAGCTTATTTGTTTTTAATTTAGATTGTGAATTTCCATTGTGAAAATCCCAATGGAAATTTTTTTAAGGGGGGATGAAGCTGTGACGTCCATTGAATCCAACCCCTTGAACTTATGTGGACTGCCCCGGCAGGTGCAGTCGAAACAACTGCCGGTTGGAAACACCTGCTCCTGTAGAGGTAGTACGCCGTCGTCTAACCAGATATAAGAACTTGGACAGAGAGAGAGACGAACCGAGATAGTGAATGGATGTGCGACCAACGTGGTCGGCACTAAAGTATCTAACAAAAATGTAGAATGTACATATATTGTTATTTAAAATTAAACATAATTTAATCCAGAAAATGATTTGTTATCTCATTGGGAAAAATGAGTTCACCACTACGCTACAGCGTGTACTCACGTGGATTAGACGTCACCCAGATGCGACAGTTATGGGCAAAGCGGCTCAAGATTTTTTAATACAGCTTTGGTTATGGGTATTAACGTCGCTATGAAGCGAAAAATGAGCTTCATCTGTCCACAAGATGTTAAAGACCCGGGTAAGATTCTGTTCGATTTTGGAGAAAGCCCACCTCGCAAATGCTTGCCTCTGTACGGTATCTGCAGGTAAACGTTCATGGCATGACTGCAATCTGTATGGGTACAGATCGAAGAGGATGGTGGCAAGCATAGGCGTAAACTTATTGAAAATGTTGGGGGGGCTCAGGCTCTAATGGAACCTCGTTTATACGACGCGTCGTATAAATGCGAAAGCAGTACTGCTAAACGAAAATTACCCCCCCCCCCCCACCACCTTTTTTTTACAGACGTTTCCGAAAAAAAATTTTGTGAAAATCTGTCGTTTTGATTCAAAATATTATGCTTGAGAAGAAATATACTTATAATACTATCATAACATTACTGTTGCTCAAGCAATTCTTCAATTCAATAAGTCTCAAGCAATTTTACGGTATTCATTTCAAGATTTAACCGAAAAAAAAGTGTTATTTAAACGTTATGTAAAACGTCCTTTACTTGGCAGAGAACACCGTTACAAAATTATCGAATGTGGGGGCGACAAAAATCCCAGTTACAGCCCTGGCTATCAGCATACCGTAGCCCGTTCAATAATTATTTCAGTACCTGTCAAAAGCCATTGAACACAGGGCCACAACTAGGGAGGAGCAGGCGGGTCTCGTGCCCCGGGCGCTAGACCGGATGGGGTGTAAATTTCATTCTAAAACCTCTCCTTCAACATTACAAGGGGGGCGTCAAAATGCGCGCTTGCCCCGGGTAACCAAGCATCTAGTTGCAGCCCTGATTGAACCAGTCAATCATCTTAAATTTTATTACTTTTTCAGTAAAAAATATACATGAGAAACTACAGTCGATCCCGCTTAGTTTTTCCGCTTACAACGTTTCTTCATGATGGGTTTTTGAAAACCGTAAAACACTGTATTTTAGTGACACGTTTTCACCAATTGAAAAATTATGTGATTCGATTGATAGAAAAGGTGTTATCCAAAGACTTGGGAGTTCGAATCGAAGTGAAAACGTCGATTAATTGAAGTGTATACAGGCAGGGCCCTGGGTAAAGCAGGAATTAGGAGGCTCTTGCGACAAGAGTCAAAGATGTTAATTGGTCAGTGAATGTATGTTGTTTGAATTTCGGGGGCTCAAAGTTATAAAGGCTTCATTTGCCCATGAAGAAATTAGGCCCTGTATACAGGAATAATGTATAGAAATGTATAGAAACTGAAGCAAAACCTCGTACAAATAAGTAAGGTCAGAAACGTAATAGGGAGATATATACAAAGGGTTCCATTACATTTTCCTAAATACAGTAAAATCTCCACAAATGATCACCTGTACTCAAACACAAATATGCATCAGTGGCCGCCTCTATTCGGCGTAAAATTTCTATGGTGGAGCCCCGTACGCTCTCCTCTTATATTCATTTATCGAATTTACTGATTTATTTTCTTCGAGTGGGTGCGGAGCCCCCGGGAAGTGTACACGGAGCACCGGTTGAGAACCGCTGCTTCAGTGAAAAGTTTCCCAAACTTTTCGTGTTCCATAGCTCTTCTTTAAAAAAAATTTCTTTCTCATTTCTCCCAACTCAAGCCCACCCATAGGATCCTATACTAAACCCATAGCTTCTATCGACCCTTTGGACAATTGCATCGACCCCTTCCCCCAGGGGTCGATATTTCACACTTTGGAAAGCACAGCTTCAGTGGCCATTCTTGGTTATTATACAACTTCATTTAATGAAAGGTCACGGGAAATTTACCTTTTTATTTTTGATTTATTCATTTTTTTTTTTTTTTTTGCACTATTTATAAATTTGTTATGATTAGTCCTGTTCGTTGCATTTATATAAATTAACCTCTTTTTAGCATTAATGTGTGTATAAATGTATGTAATTGAAGAATTTTCAGAATAAGTGCAAATTTTCAAGTTGTGCGGAAGATTAATTAAATTTTTGTAATTTTTCAAATTAATATTGCTCATAAATACAATAAAAGTTCGTTATAACAACAGCTCACAACCACAAGAAAAGTTTTCGCTGTAACGTAGTTCTCATTATAAACGAATTTTCACGTTTCGCTCTGTAAGAACATAAAATTATTGAAAATTGCTGCTTTATCTGCATTGGGACGTCTTTGAGATCATTTCGTTCTAATATTAACGATTGAACGGAACTCTAGTCATGTGAAATTGATTTTTGATCTCAAATCAGTTGATTCTCTAAGAGTATAAGACGTTTTCCATAGAATTTCGTATCATCAAAGCGGTTTAGATGACCAACTGAACAATTAAAAGTCTGAACTTATTACATTCATGCTCACTTCCATGGATTTATGGATCAGGAAAATCGTCTATCGAATCGGAAATTCGACATTTTCAAATAGTTTGGTTGCTCAACTCCAAGGACCTTCTAGCTACAATGGACCATACCCGAAGCCCGGGTGCTTTATTTGCTTGTCATTTCTTTTTTTTCAAGTAAAAAGAAGTAAAATCTCAGGAGAAAAATCCGCCTATTTTTGACATTATTCATGTTTTGTTACTTGTGTGCACGTGTAGTTTGCTTCTTTTTCGAGCAACTTTTTCTTTCTATTAGTGAGCAGCTACGGTACTAATAACTAGAAATTCCTAAATAAAATACATGTAGAAATCATTTGCATGAGAATGTTTTTGCAAATGAATATGCACCGAGATAAATAGAAAAGATGCATTTAAAAACGCATTTGCGTTTTTTGCTTGGTTATTTGTTCTTTAGCACATATTTTCTCAGTTTTAGTTCATATTTAGCCATTTTTTTTAAGTGGAAAATTCGGGCTCTAATTACAGGCGAATCCCGTTTCAACGAATACCGTTACAGCGAAAATATCGTTTTAACGAATGGTTTTCTAATCCCTCTAATAAGTATACATAGGAACAATGCAAACAATCTGAAATTTCTTTATAACGAAGTGTTTTCTCCGGTTTCTTGGACTTCGTTATAACAGGATATTCGACTGTATAACAATCATTTAATGTATTGTTACCAAAGTGAATGGGACAAGGGCGTAGCCAGAAATTTCGTTCGGCAGGGGGGACCAAAGTGATAGAACAATAGATTTGGTCATCTTTTTCCCTTTTTTCGGTCATTTTCTCACATTTCGGACGAGGGGACCAGACCCCCAAGTCTTCCTCTTCGCTACGCCCTTGGAATGGGACTACCCCTGAGCATGAGCGTACCCAAGAAAACCAATCTATTGGGGGGGGGGGGACACGGAATTTCTTCCAGAGAATTTTTGAGTTGGTGCCAATTTTCCAAAAGCATTTAATTAACAAAAATTTATTTGATTGTTGGGGGCGTAGCCTTTGCCCTTGAGCCCCATTCTAGTTTGATCACGGTCCAAGTAAAAATATACTTTCATTCTCTCTCTCTCATTGAAACGAGCACAACTCCGGTCTATCGCCATAGGCAATTTATTCAGATCTAGTCATGCCGTAAATCTAAGTATATCCTCCCAGGATCCCCCAGATCTCATGAATCCCGAAATCCCCTGGGCGGGGTCATGAAAATGACTATATACAAAAAATATATTCAGAACAGTATATGCATCTTTATTTATTCCAAGGTTGGACAAACCCCAAGTGCCAGGTCACCATGGTGACTGGAAAATCTGTATTCGCACCTAAAATTTCGTATATGTGATTGCTAAATCAAAATCTAGTGATGGCTCAAAACTTTCCGATTTCATAATTGTCTTCCAACATAGAAAGGAGTAGAGCCACAACTAGAGAAAGCAGGTAGGTCTGGTGCTCCGGACGCTGGACCAGAATGTGAGTCGAATTCACCCTTTAACTGCTTCTTCTACATGCAAGGGGCGCCAAAATTCCGAATTGCCCCAGATGACAAAGTATCTAGTTGCGGCCCTGGGAAGGGGTCATCAATTCCCAGAAAGGTTGAAAAAAGATTATTTAAGATACTTTTCTCGTGAAAAAACCATGCTTGGCTCTTACAAAATTTGGCTGGTGCCTAAATTTTTTAATGATTTTTGTCGAGCCCTGTATTTATTTATATTTTATGATACAGTGTATATTTCCCCCAAAATCAAATTACATGTCACTTATTTAAGATTTATTTTACTCTCATATATTGAGTCATATATCAGGTTTTAAATTAGAAAAATAATAATTTTTTTAGTTGCATAAATTTCTTATTAAAAACTCGATTCAAATATTGTCACTTTTACAAGTATGCAAGCCAAATGGAGTTTAAATTTTTCTTAAATAAATTTTAAATATGATTGAAAAAAATAAAACATGGTAAGTTTTATTAATTTATTGATATGTCTAACAGAAAAAAAAGTATTTTATACTACGCTTTATTGATTATAAGTATTAGAGGGCTGCAAAATCTAGATTGTTTTTGAAGATTCTGAATAAATTATCATTAAAGAAAATGTTTAAAATGCATGAATTTATCAAAAATGTGTAGCTATATTTAATATTGCTTACTTTTTCTGTCAGGAAACTGTGCGGAATCACGAGGAACTTTTCCGTTTTCTTGTAATACAACATGTTTTACTAACAGAAGGTTATACTGTACGTGCACAACCGAATGTGGTCCACACAAACCATAAAATACTGTGGAACTGTCCATCTCAACATTTGTGGGGGGGGGGGGGGTGTTTCAGTGGAAAAACAAGGAGTTTACTTCAAGTGGCTCCAAACACAGCTATTCTTATTTTGCTGAATCACAAACTTCGTCTAGATTTTTCTTCACCACCGTAATTTCTTTATATTCCAATTAGGATCATCTATGTCGGCGTCCTTCACGGATGGCCATCCATTAAGCACAAAAGCTTTTAAAGCCTTGACCGGCGGCGTCAAGAAGAATGCAGTTTTCTGGATCAGAAGGGGGGTCCCCATATGGACGGATGCCTCCAGGTGACATATTCTCCACATAAGCGACACGCTATACACTCCCTGTCCTTCTAATTAGGAAATGGTGATTGTATTCAGTAAACCTGCATTGAAGCAGCCGAAACTGAACTCTATTGAAATGCTCTTTGTCAGCTGCAGAAGGTGCGGCCCCTTGATCATGAAAAAAAAAAATACATGGAATAAAAAGCCTGCCAAAGATCACAGGCTAGAAGCCCTTCTCCAGTATGTGGGAGTCCATGGCCGTGCTTATAGCTCGCTGAGTGCCCCCCCCCCCCGGGAAACACGCCACTAGATGCCACGGACGGGCTGTAACTAGGAGTGAAGATCATTTTATTGTCGGGAAAGGGGGGGGGGAAAGCATCGAAATACCTCCCTGAGATCGACTGTGATGCCGCAAGATATGTAAAATTTCTAACAGTGCTGCGAACGTAAACAGGGTATGTAAAACCCCCTCTTTGCGGTCACCGGCTGGACAAATAGAAATTCGTCCGTAAAAAAGAATTGATCGGGAAAGGAGGAACCCTATTAAAACCTTGAGAATAATTCTTCATTTTGAAATAAACACAATTTTTTGAATAACATAAGTAAGAAATACTACATCCTTTTTAGAAAAATTCCCCAATTTAATTTGCAATGGAACATAGAAAAAATTACAGTATTTTCCGATAAATAGAGGTCGCATCCTGTAAAATGGCCGGAAAAAAGTGTTTGTGGAAAAATCGCCACTTTTTTTTTTACATGTCACAGCTTCGTGTAAGGCTGAAACTCACTGTACTGACGTGACGTGATTATTCCGAGTCTAGGTGTGGAAAACGTATCCATGCGATTTTTTTTTGGGGAAGAGGGGAAGATTGAGC
Organism: Pholcus phalangioides; assembly: GCF_987345545.1. NCBI lineage: Eukaryota > Metazoa > Arthropoda > Arachnida > Araneae > Pholcidae > Pholcus > Pholcus phalangioides. Next base: position 3,276,483 of record NW_028301621.1, read on the forward strand.
CAGCTCTCCGAAATTAACAAGGGGGGGGGGGGAATTCTCGATCCCATTGGCTTAAAACAAGTTACGTCAGGTAATACAAGTTACGACTTAATGCACTTAACATACAAGTTACGCTTACGACATGTAAGCGTAGTTACGCCCTGTGAAAAATCGGGGTCCTCGCGAAAGATCTGTCCAAAAGCCCGGTCCAACGGAGACAGGATCATTTTAGTCGTGGAGGGAGGGAAGAGTATGTAATTTTTTCACCCTCTCCCCACTAAAAAAAACGATCGAAACGATACTTTTCGTTCTTCCACACCCCCCCCCCCCCCAGAATTAGCAGTCCCGACAAGAATTCCGCCTGTGAAAACTGCCTTCTTCCCTAGTTCCGGCCCTGGCTACCTAAGTGTTGGAGTACTGGAAACAGGGCTGGGGGGAGGGGTCAAATGTCTAGGGTGCCGGACCAGAGGGGGGGGGGACGCAAATTTCACCTTTTAACCTCTCTTCAACATTTATTGAAATACCGTATTTAAAATTTCTATATAAGAGTGCTGCTAACGTAGATAGTTTGAGAATCCCTGATTTATAAGGAGGAAATTTCATATTCCTAGTATTAGAATGCAATGGTACCCAGCTCAGGGGGCTTTGAAATTTTCCATTCATTTCTTATTTTCTTTTTTTTTGTGTGTTAATTTTATTTTACTATTATTTATTTGATTCCCCTCAAAGGCACCGGAACCTAGGAGTGGAGGATATTTGAGCCCAAAAAATTTTGTAAGGTGGTTGAGCCTCCCCCCCCCCAATAGTTTTCAGAAGCACAATGCAGTGCGTCCTCTGTTTCCTGCGTATGTGCTTCATTTCATCCCCGTATATAGGGGACGGCCAGCAACTTTCAGCGCTCTCTCCCCACCCAATGTTAATTTCTTCATGTCAGCGCCTCTGTTGTGAAGAACTTGTTAATAAGCTTAATCATTGTTCACTTTACCTCCTCCCACTTTTTTTCTGTTGTATCATGTCCCCATCCCCAAGGGTCACACTCAACAAAAGAAGGAAGAGATGCTCTTGAGTTTACCGACAGTGCAAGGGAAAGGATACAAATACACTCGAATTTTTGGGGGGGCCGAGCCGGCTCTTCTAAAATGTTGGGGGGGGGGGGCTCGGGCCCACGGGCCGGATACAAGTTTACGCCTATGTTCTACCCCCACCCCCAGTCAAATTTTGTTGTAAAGGGGCTCGAAAAATGTTTCGGCATCGATCCTCAAGATCTGTTATGAATGGGCATTTAGAATGTGCTTTTTTCCCCAATATTTTTCAAAAAAACATTGGGGGGGGGGGGGCCTAAAAGTTATTGGTCCTCCCGCATATACGGGACTCATGCGTGTACGAAGGAGAGGGAGAATGCATTGCACAATGGTTTTTTTCAGTAATTACTGGGAGGCTCAGTCCCCTTACAAAATTTATTGCGGGGGGAGGGGGGGCTCAAATGGCCTCAGCCTCTAGGTTCTGGCACCTATTCTTTATAGAGTGTAATTTATTTCGGTTTCAATATCATTGCTTCCCAATTTTCAACCTCCCCCCTCCCCCCCCCACCATGCATCTTTGGGCTTATTTTCATGTCGGCGCCATGGCCGTCCTCCGGTCGCAGTGAACAAAAGAAGAGACACTCAGTTCTTGCCACAGGCAAAGAAGAAAGAGCCCCCTCAACACCTCAAAGAATCTTCTTCTCAGCCGTGCCTTCTGGCAGTAAGGATTGGAACCGATGGAGGGTGCAATTGGGGATTGAACGGCAGGGAAGAAATGAGATAAACGTATTGTCATGGAACAAGAAAGCCAAAGACCATCCAGATTTTTTAAAAGAACTAAAATTTTGAGCAGATTGTTTCCATTAACTAATTCATAATTAGGACAACTTTTGATTAAAAAAAAATTTTTCATCATTGCAAAATGAATAAGCCATATTCATACGAATTTTGGGGGGGCTGAGCCGCGTCTTCAAAAATGTTGGGGGGGCTGAGCCGCGTCTTCAAAAATGTTGGGGGGGCTCGGGCCCATGGGCCCTATAGAAGTTTACGCCTATGGTGGCAAGCCGAAGAGTCTGGCAGCGTCACGAGCACTGCTGGTCCCCGAAGATGATTCGGACGCTAACGCTTCCATTTCGGCTGTAACACGCGGCGAACGTGACTTCCTTAAATATTATCGTCCGGCTCTCTCTTACACGATACAGCGTTCCAGTTTCCTCAAACCGCTAAACAAGGTTTATGAGGCCTGTCGCTGTTAACCCATTAACGACGACTTTGATTTTTTTTAAAACAAAAAATAATCAGTGGAACCACTTTCACCATTTATTGGCAAAGAAAAAACTTAAAGTTTAGAATATCAAATTTTTGTTACCAGCCAGCATTAATGGGTTGAAGGCCCTTTTCCAGTCCTCCTATTCTTCTGAACTCGGAATTTACGCAAGGCAATGGTCGCTGATTCCTGGTTCACGTAAAACAACTTCACGAACAAAGCTTTATCCTTCGCACTCAGCATCCTTGTTCACATACACGTGTAACAAGCTACTCGCTAACTTGTTACATTAATTTGTAGTTAAATTTTAATGAAGCTGTAGCGACCTCTACTTGAACTTTTACCGATTGCGGAAAAATAATGACGTCGCACTTCGCAATTTTCTGGTGCGAATATTTGTTACCTAGCAACGCAAGTTGCGATAAAAAATCGAATGTTTTTCTTCGCAGTCGGCAAGCAACCATTGTTATGTGATGTCTTTCATTTTTATGTGTCCGCACCAAATTAAACATGTATTATTTAAAACCTTCTGATTGTTATTATATTTAATAATGGAGCTCAACAGCCGGTCCTACAGATAGGCGCCTACACACCGGTGCCCTGCATCGGTCCCTAAACTAGGTGCCAAAACTGGTGACCCGGACGTGATTTTAGTGATGACTTGCTGAAATCGTTGTGGTTAGCGCGACTCCCCGCTAACGTCCAAGCTATACTAGCTGCTTCGAGCGAAGGGCTTCCACAACTCGCTTCGATGGCAGATAAAATCGCTGAGTTGGCCATTCCAAATATCTGTTCAGCATCCGGTCGACCTGAGAACGCAATCAGCCAATCACTGGAGCAACAAGTCGCAGCTCTGACCAAAGAGTTGAGTGAGCTGAAGGCCGCTATTCACACTTCACAGCAACAGACTAGACCTCGATTCCGTCATCGAGAACGGTATTCTCGCTCGCGATCCCACAGCCGAGCCCAATACAAACAAGCTGAAAATGGCTTCTGCTTCTATCACACCAGTTTCGGAGCTCAGGCTAAGAAATGTCAACAGCCCTGCTCCTTCAAAACCTCACCGGGAAACTAATAAGGCAGTCGTCCACCGGCCAAGGTCACGGCTGCCAATTCGTCGACAGAGTCATACTGGCCGATCCTTCCACTAACTGGACTTTTTTGATCGACACGGGCGCTGATGCGTCAGTCGTCCCGCGAACTGTCGTCAATACCCACAAGAAACCCGAGAAGTTGATTCTTACAGCCGCCAATGGTTCCTCTATCTCAACTTACGGTACCAAACTTCTAACATTGAATTTGAACCTCCGAAGGACATTTGCTTGGCCGTTCATCATAGCCGACGTAACCCGACCAATTATTGGTGTAGATTTTCTATCGCATTTCAACCTGTTAGTCGATAGCAAACATCATCGCCTCATCGATGGAACGACCTTGCTATCTGCCACTTGTTCCATTGCAAGAAATATCGCAGCTCCATCTTTTTGCTTGAACGGTATCGATCTATTATCATCACCATATCGGGATATAGTCAAAGAGTTTCCTGATATTCTCCGTCCACACATCCAAAATAAGAAAATTAAAGAGCACAATATCAAGCACTTCATTGAGACTACAGGTCCACCAGTTTTTGCCCGACCTCGACGGCTTTCCACGGAAAAGTTGAAAGTTGCGCGAAAAGAGTTCGAGTTCATGATGCAACAAGGACTTTGTCAGCCTTCGAAGAGCAGTTGGTCTAGTCCACTCCATCTAGTGCCAAAGAAATCTGGCGACTGGAGACCGTGTGGAGACTATAGAGCACTAAACAAAATCACAGTTCCTGATCGTTACCCGATTCCTTTCCTCATAGATTGCTCGCACATTCTCCACGGAACGACAATATATTCCTCAATCGACCTGATTAGAGCGTATCAACAAATTCCAGTGCACGAGCCGGATATTCCAAAAACAGCAATTACTACACCGTTTGGACTCTTCGAATTTCCGTATATGACCTTTGGATTACGCAATGCAGCGCAGACCTTCCAGAGATTCATGAATACGATCCTACAAGGATTGGAATTCGTATTCTGTTATTTAGACGATATCCTGGTAGCTTTTCCAGACGAGCAAACTCATCTCCAACACTTACGTGAAGTATTCAGTCGACTTGACGAATACGGACTGTGCATAAATGTACCAAAATGCATATTTGGCGTCCCGACCATCAAATTCTTGGGATATGAAATTAGCAAGAATGGACTCAAACCGTTATTCGCCAAATTAGATGTCATCAAGAACTTTATGCAACCCACTTCCGCCACTTCCTTGCGCCGATTTCTGGGCATGTTGAATTTTTACCACCGGTTCATACCTAGGTGTGCGGACCTGCAGCGACCACTCACCGCTATGTTAGCAGGTCATGCGAAAAACAGCCGGAAACCACTCAATTGGACTCAACAAGCTTCACAAGCCTTCGCCGATGTCAAGGAAGCGCTATGCAACGCCACTTTGCTCGTTCATCCAAAGCCAAACGCGCACATTTCTCTCGTAGCAGATACATCGGACAATGCCATCGGTGCAGTGTTACAGCAAGAGCATGACGGTGTGATCCAACCCCTCAGTTTTTTCTCTCGCACACTCTCCCAGTATCAAGTAAAATACAGTGCGTATGACAGAGAACTTCTAGCTATTTATAGCGCAGTTAAACATTTCAAATGCCAGCTAGAAGGACGTCATTTTACCATTTATAGTGACCATCGTCCATTGATGTATGCCTTCAAACAAGACCCGAACAAAGCTTCGCCTCGACAACTACGGCAATTAAACTATATCGCAGAATTTACTACTGATATCAGGTATATTCCCGGACCAAACAATGCAGTTGCTGACACTTTGTCACGCATCGCTACTATTGCTTCTTCATCACCAATCGACTACAATGCGATTGCCGACTCTGAATGTGACGATGAATTACGTGAACTCCAACAAAGCTCATCATTGAAAATCGTCAAACCGCGTTTGCCGGACAGTAATATAACGAAGCACTTGTTTTGTGACATTTCTACGGGACACATCCGTCCTTATATTCCAGAATCACACAGAAGACAAGCTTTTGAATCACTCCATACGCTTTCTCATTCAGGTATCAAAGTTGGTTTCTCAACGCTTCATCTGGGCAACATCAAAAAAGATTGTCAGGCGTGGACTAGAGCATGCATTGCATGCCAACGTTCTAAAGTTCACGGACACACTCGTTCCGCTCTGGTCGAATTCAAAGTACCAAACAATAGATTTCAACACATCAATCTCGACATAGTTATGGCCCATTGCCATTATGCCAAGGCTCACGGTACCTCCTAACGATAATAGACAGATATTCCAGACGGATCGAAGCCGCACCTATGCCAGACCAAACTGCCGAAACAGTCGCCAAAGCCCTAATTGCGACCTGGTTTGCCAGATTTGGCATTCCACAGAAGATTACCACAGACCAAGGAAGACAGTTTGAGAGTCATCTCTTCCAAACCTTAAGCAGATACCTCGGATTCCAACATCACAAGACGAACGCATATCATCCTCAGGCGAATGGACTCATCGAGAGACAACACCGATCTCTGAAAGCTGCCCTAAGATGCCGAATCCAATCCCATGCAGCTTGGGTTGACGCTCTTCCATTAGCACTACTAGGCCTGAGATCCGCAGTGAAAGAAGATTTAGGATGCTCCTCCACCGAAATCCTCTACGGATCACCATTGCAACTGCCTGGCGAGTACTTCTCCGCAATACCAGACATCAAACAATCCGATTTCGTCCATCAACTTCAAAAACTAATGCGTTCAATGAAACCCATACCTACAACAACTCACGGATCTACGCCAACATATGTTCCTACATGTCTACAATCCGCATCTCATGTCTTCCTGCGTAACGATGCACCACACTCTGCCTTGCAACCAACGTATCAAGGCCCATTTCTGGTCAAAGATCGACGAGATAAATTCTTCGACATCGACTTCAACGGGACATCCAGGAGAATCTCCATCGATCGGTTGATCGATGGAGCCCTTTTCCAGTCCTCCTATTCTTCTGAACTCGGAATTTACGCAAGGCAATGGTCGCTGATTCCTGGTTCACGTAAAACAACTTCACCAACAAAGCTTTATCCTTCGCACTCAGCATCCTTGTTCACATACACGTGTAACAAGCTACTCGCTAACTTGTTACATTAATTTGTAGTTAAATTTTAATGAAGCCTTTTAGAATATAATTTTATTTACGACACCAGACAGTCTGGGGTTGGACTTTTATTCAGATATCGTGTATAGAAATAGGTGAGGCACCTATATGCACAGGTGTTACCTCCAACGCCTTTTGCAGATTCTCAGAATTGACCCTGCCCTTTGGGCAGTGGTACCTTGAGAAGGAGTGGCAGATGGATTTATCATTGGTATGTAGACATCGGGGCAGCAGCGAGATTCCAGCAAGGGATTCTAGTCTGGGACCCAAAGGGGAGGGGGGTGACGTTTAGGAGACGGAACCAATGAGAGGGAAACAGGAGGAAATTGGACGAGAGAAGGTGGTTGAAAGGGACAGAACGAACTGGGTCTTGATGAGAAGTGGTTGTCCGGGTTTTGGGGAACAGTGGAAGGAGCGGAAGATGACGAAAGCCTGGGGTAAGTCTTGACCTATTGCTTTCTCCATTCCTCTCTCGCTCAAGGCATAAAACATATGTACTGATTTTATAAATCAGTACATATGTAATTTAAAAACAACCTCATATATACATTATTTGTCAAAGCTGTAAATAAATAATCTTTTACTCCGACCTGAGGACAAGGGTTGAAAAATTGAGTGGTATTAATTGGTATCTCGAGTATCAAACCCCAGATGCTGAGATTAGCTCTGGGACACACGGTTTACAACGGTGAAGTGATTGTGGATTAGGAGCGCCAGTTCTTATAACCATCTCATTTGCATATTTCCACCGAAGTCGCTCGTATCAGTGCCATCTATCGGCTGTTTTTTTAGTTTTTTCCCTGTCTTAAAAAAATTCCTGTGACCCAGCGATGCTAACCCTGCAAACCGTTTTTTATTTCGGTCATTTTTCCGGTTTTTATGAATTTTTAAAGTTTCTACGGATGTTTTGCCCACCCTGTATATGCGTGAAGTTACAGATAATTTGATTAGAGAAATAATTTCTATTTCATTAAATGAAAGGTATTCTTTAAACATTTTTTTTGTAGTCATTGCTTGAATATCCGAAAAAATTTGTATTTTCTGTTTCTGAAGATCGTAAAAAAACGGTAGGTTTCAGATTCCAAATTCTACATTCGATATTCGTACTTCGGTTCCGCGTTCTAGCTTTTTCATAAGTTCAGCTTTCTTACGTTCAAATTTCTCCGTTTGCAGCTTGTATCTGCCACATCACTTGACGATTTCAGCATATTTGGAAATTTACTTAGATAATCACAGACACTTCTGAACAAGTTCTAAAACACCAAGGTACAGTGTGGAGTATTGAAATGAGTTATATTTTCATTTAGTGATTATATGAACTTTGTGATTAGTCAGAAAGCTGAGTTTTTGACTAATCACATTCATTGAGATACACAGTTGTCACCATTGTTTCCCAGAAGCTGGAAAATCGCAGTGGACATTAACAATAAGTGGTAAAAATAGAAATAAACTGTCCGAGGCATTAGGAAAAGCCGAAACAGCATTTTGGCAAGGAAGAAATATCAGAAGTACCCTGTAGGGAAAAAAAATTCAGCCGAAAAGTGTAAGTATTTTATTCACTTAACTAGTTGGAACATTTTGACACACTTGTCATCGCATCCGCTCCTTCACCGATGTTCTTGGTTCTTTGTCTACGTATCGTATTTCGGCATTTCGAAACAACTTATCGAAGTCTTTGATGGACATTCTGATATACCCTTCCGGTGGCACGTGATCAGCTGGAGCGTAGTATGCGTGGAATACCTGCTGTGTTTTAGCAACTCCTTTGTCATCGTTACCACTGCCTGATATGGATTTATGGTACACGAACTTTCCGTCCATGTTGTCATACATTGGAACTCCAAACTTTACATCAGTGGAAGAGCTTGGAGAAACGTTTGAGACATTACTGAATTCTTGATACGAATTCGGCTCACTATACGCCAAATATTCCGGGGGTTCCAGCTGTACAGAGTCACTGCCAGAAGACATTTCTGGGGATGTAGTTCTCAGGCTAGGGTCCGTTGGCAGTTGAATTAAGGCATATTTTTCAGCACAGTTCTCCACCGAGGAGGTGATTGGGTGCATTTCTACGGGAATATTGTTTCGCTGTTGGTATACAGTTCCGTCTTCCTGGATATAAGCTAAATACTCCGGGGTAGACACGTATTGCACATTATCGTGATGATGGGCACCGTGATGCAAGTCATGATTATGACTATCTCTGTTGACAATCATTTCTCGGATAGGAGGGTTGGCATTCGATAAGATGGTCGGACCATCCAATGAAACTGGATTTTGTAACAGATCAGAGGTGGTATATTGAAGTAAAAAATTTTTTTGTTCGTCATACCCTTTTCCGATGCTTTTTGTCTCAGGTTGATCCAAAGCATAAAAAAAAGGTTCAGTAGCTTTGTTGCTTTTCACAATCTGTTCGGGAAACTTTACGTGCTTCGAGGCTGGATATTTTCGGTGTGAGGTTGAATGCACGTTGACAGCGTTCGCGACAATGTTTTTTGTGTTGAACACCACATTTCCATGCAAAGGCACTGATGACGAGGTCTTTACACTGCTCTCTAAAGGTGTGGTGCCCCTTTGATGCTTTTTAAAATCGAGTATTTTGGAATAATGCTTGTCGACATTTTTTATTTGTCTCTGGGGTGATTGGGAATGCTCGTTATTTGCCAGTGGCAAATATCGAGATGGTTTCACTCTATCTAATGGTAAAATCCACGTCTGTTTGTAGGCACGAGTGACCGTGTGATCATTAACACCTGAAATACCGAGACCTGTCGTAAATGCTAGGTGGTGTGCGATCCGCGGCGGTTTAACCAGAGGACTCTTGAACATCTGCATGGGTTTACGGGGTACCTCCACGTAAAGCGGCTTGTATTCTAACTGATGTGGTGGTTTGTGTTGTGAATCGAAAGTATTATAAAATTGTCTTTTTTGCTGGTGAATGTGTGGAGTGCGAGACACAATTGCGTATCCGGTTGGAAACGTGTTCAGCCTATATGACGGTGTATGCTGATCTTGAATCGAGTTACTTCCCACATGCTGCGAGCGGAAGCGGGGGCCAAAATAAAACGGATCCCCGGGAAGTATCGGTTTCCAACCACCATAGAAGATCTTAGGTGGAGTTATGGCGGCTGTGTATATGGCGTTGATGATGGTCCATGGCAGAAGAAAATTCATCTTTGTGACCTACAGGCAGGAAATATAAGAAAAATAATTTTTGTGTAACAGTGATCTACAAACATTGATTAACAATTCGCAATAATCAAATTATATCGTATCTAACAAATTCGCAATAATCTATAATCTATATGTATATAATGACATGTCCTGACTTATTCCTCGCTGATTCATCCCCGCCGAGCCGAAACCGCCAAAGTTATGAATATGAAATTTGGTCAGTAATTCAATTTTATGAGTATCAGACGTGTTTATACAGTTTCAAAGGAACTGAAAAAAAATGAATTATTGAGTGTTGTCGCATGTGAAATCGGATGAATCGATCATGGAAACGAATTAGACCCTTTCTCAAGTGGACACGATTCCCCAGGTCGCCATTTGCTTCTGATTCAGCAAGAATGGGTTAGAATACTAATTCTAACCAGTTAGAATAACTATTCGTTGAATTTTTTCAGAATTTCATTTTCAAATATTTTTTTTACTTATATCTTTGGTGGTTTCTTTAGATTGTTTCGTTTATATACACAATTATTTATTTACAACACATAATATATTTACATCACAGAAACAAATACTGCAAGAGAAAAATATAGAACGTGCGCGGAGACGACAGATACACACGTGTTCATCAGTGAGTGGCCCAGGGCCCAGGCATAACATAAATATCAAATACCTAGACCCAAGGTTTCTAGAATATATAAGGTTAAATACAAATATACAAATACAACGCCACAACAGGCAAATTGCCCAACGAGGTGGCTGCTTAAGAACATCAGGGATCCCCGACGAGCCATTTTTTGGAGGCCCTACCTACCACTGCTACACCACACATGCACACCCCCCCCCCCGCGAAACCCCCCAACGAACCCCTAACGAATCGGTACATGCGGGAATGTGCGTGTACGTGTAGTGCAACCTGACGTAAAGTTTGTTTCTGTGTAATGTTTGTTATGTGTAGTGCGGTCATCTGCCCCCGGTTTTTCTAACTATGAGTGAAGTGTTATGATTGAATGATTTACCGTTGTAGGACTGTTGCTCTCTGTGGCGAGACTTTTTAACGGGGAGATCGGCTCGCATTTGCGCCTTGAAGTTGGGAACCACAGAAAACCAACTTCAGCCGACCACCACTGTGGGGTTCGAACCCGGATCCTCGCATCACGAGTCCGGCACTATAACCACTCGACCACCACAGCGGTTAAGTATTAGCAAGCGCGCGCTTCGGAATGAAACTGGTTTTGACGTCACCCGATTCCTCACATGACCCACTCAAACGGGAGCATAATGTAAAATTGTCGGTTTTTAATGAATTTTTTCGCATAGTCTTTACGCTAAGAATTTCATTATTTTTTTTTGAGCGGATGCCACAGAAACCGCTTATTGTCAAGATATTTTTGTTTAATTTTTAAAAAATTTATTTGATTTTTAATGAATTTTTTTCCCAACTCATGTATGCAATGTTAAGTCAATGGAAGCAGCTTCTCACTTCCACGAGAGGGAAATTCTAGAAACCATGAGAGGGAAATTATCAGGAACGCGTCTTTACGGAGAAAAAAACATACAGGGAAAGAAATTCTCCGCTGTGGTGGTCGAGTGGTTATAGTGACGGACTCGCGATGCGAGGATCCGGGTTCGAACCCCACAGTGGTGGTCGGCTGAAGTTGGTTTTCTGTGGTTCCCAACTTCAAGGCGCAAATGCGAGCCGATCTCCCCGTTAAAAAGTCTCGCCACAGAGAGCAACAGTCCTACAACGATAAATCATTCAATCATAACACTTCACTCATAGTTAGAAAAACTGGTGGCAGATGGCAGCACTACACATAACAAGCATTACAGAAAAACAAAAAAAAAATTTCACGTCAGGTTTCACTACACGTACACGCACATTCCCGCATGCACCGATTCGTTGGGGGTTCCACGGGGTAGGGGGGGAGGTACATGTGTGGTGTAGCAGTAGTAGGTAGGGCCTCCAAAACATGGCTCGGGGATCCATGATGTTCTTAAGTCAGCCACCTCGTTGGGCAATTTGCCTGTTGTGGCGTTGTATTTGTATTTGTAAAAATATTAGATACATTTGCAAGTGTTTAATAATTTTGGTTGAATTAAAAAAAATTTCTTGGTAATAACAGTTATTATTAATTGTTAATTATTAATTATTATTTATTACTAGTTATTTATTATTATTTATTATTATTATCATTATTTTGAACTCGCCCACACCTGAACTTGTTTAAACAGTTATAATGTAGTGAAATTGATTCCCAAACAGGATTCCACGGAACCGTGGGTATGGGTCAATAACAAGAGGAAGGGGTTTTCGTTCGTTTTTTAACTGCATTAAAAAAGGTAATCGCGCTCTTTCCTAGTGTAGTCTTAACGTATGGGCCCACCCGGACACGGCCTGGGGGTCTCACGCAGAGGTGGCCCACATGATAATGAGATATCGTTCGAGATTCAGCATGCAAATTGGTAAGCAATCACGGGGCCACAAGGAGGGGGAAGCAGTCATGTCTGGTGCCCTGGACGCTGAACCAGAAGGGGTGCAAATTTCAACCTTTAACCATAGGGGGAGATTGACTTGGAAGTCTGGGGGGGGCAAGTTCATTATTGCTGGGGGGGGGCACGATGATGATGATGCCAATTCATATATACATTAGATCAGTCAACTCCACCTTTGACGCTGGGGGGGGGGGGGCATTGCTCCCCACGCATCTCCTCCCATGCCTTTAACCTCTCCTTCAATATTAAAAGGAGGCACTAAAATGCGTGCTTGTCCCGACTGACCAATCATCTAGTTGCGGCACTGTGTAACCATTTCTAGCTAGGTAGGGAGGTCTTAAAAAATCAATTTTTCCGGGGACCCCAAGATTGCTCTTAGGACGACTCTGCTCTTCTCGCTGAGTACGGCAGTGCCGCGAGATATGTTAGGGATTATATTGAAGACAGTGAGGGCTGTGATTCCCGAATGGTGAGCCACATCATCTTGAGATGTCATTGCTATTTGTACCGCAAATATTCTGATATTCTGCTGATACTTTTATTGAAAATTGTCTTATTACTACACATAGGCGTACGCAATATTTTCTCAAGGGCTGGGTTTCATTTTTTTTCTGATGGGGGTGGGAGGCCCGTCATTTCAATATTTTCTGGGGGGGGGGGGGACAAAGAACTTATACTCAATATATGTATGCACATATATCGCTTCTGGTGCATTTTTTGAAGAACCCTGCTTTATAATACGTTTGGTTAAACCTAGCGTGCACAACTTCCGGTTCCCCATGGCCGAAATTAGGCAGCTGCAAAACTTGAAATTTTATTGAATCCATTGATGAAAAATACGTCGATTTATTAAAATACACACACATATGGTAGTGAATCTGCAGCACCCCACATCCTTGGATGGGGGCCTTAATTTTTGAAAGGACCCCCAGACTAAGATTTTTATCTGGCTTTCTTGGTTGAAATTCAAGAAATTTTATATTTTTATATATTTATAAACATAAGACCGATAACTAAAGCCCCTACAGCCCGGTCTGCCTTTCCCATAAATTGGCCATGCCACTGTGATGAGCCCTCGGTGCAAGGGACTCACCCTATCAGACTTGAAGCGCCAGTTATCCCGATTCAAAATCTTATTTCACAGTATTAGACATCAGGGTCGCAACTAGATGCTTGGTCAGCCAGGGCAAGCATGCATTTTGGCGCACCCTCATAATGTTGAAGGAGAGATTAAAGAGTGAAATTTGCGCCCCCTCTAGCACAGCGCCCGGGGCACCAGTACCGCCTGCACCCCTTCCCCAGTTGCAGCCCTGTTAGACATTATATTGTTCTACATATTTCTCGTGAACGTGAAGCTTTGTAACCACCTGCACTGCCCATGCGCTAGAACGGCCCTACTTACTGGGGCCTCCTCCTCGGAAATATTTTTTACGGATCCAAATTCGAAGACCCTCCTACGCCCCTAAAAGAAATTTCGGTGGATTTATAGAGCAAAGATTAGTTAACCTCTGGGCCCAACCCCTATCACCAGGACAGCAAAACTGTTCTTGCACCGGGCCGCTGAATGACTAAATCCGGTCCTGCCCCCGGGCCATAGGCACTGGAACCTGGGGTTGAGGCAGTTCGACCCCCTCCCTAATAAATTTTACAAAGGGGCTGAGCACCCTCCCCATAATTAATAAATATACAATGCAACAACCACTGCCCCACCCGCATAAGGGCTAGAGTCCCGTATATATGGGACTACCAGTCCTCCACCCATAGTGGTGGGATGACAAGAGATTCCATACGGCTCGCGAAAAAGTGTTGTTAAGAAAGTACCTAGTGCTTACAACACGATAATTGTATCAGAGAGAGTTTGTGGCCAGCAGCTAAAAAGTACACGCTTGGGTAACACGTATGCAAAATCGAATTATATTATATAATGCACTAATGATTGTGATGCAGTAGTAACTATGCAGAAATTATTCGAGCATCAATTAAACATTTTGAAATTAATTTTATCCCTGTTTTCATTGTCATATGGCCCGCAAACCTAAGAGTTTGAACATCTATGTCGGGGCCCAAATCAGACATGGGGGGTTATCCGTGACCTGGATCAAAGACGTTTTGTTAATCAGTGAACGCATGTTGTTTAAATGTTGGAGCTAGTAGGCAGGGCCGTAAACGGGAGGGGAACGGGTGGGTCTGGTGCTCCGGATCCTGGGCTAAATTTTATCCTCTGACCTTTCTTTCGACATTACAAGGGGACGCCAAAATACTTGCTTGCTCCGACTGACCAAGCATCTATTTGCGGTCCTGTCCCACGGCAAATGCTTCACTTCCCTATGCGGAAATCAGAGCCGCAACCGATACTTGGTCAGCCAAGCAAGTACATATTCTGGCGCTCCCTTGTAATCAGGGTCTCAACTGGGGGGGGAGGGCAGGTGGGTGTCGTGCCCAAGGCATGCCCCCCACAAGGGGTGGGCTGGCAAGGCTCCAGCCCTGGGGCCCCGGGACGATTTTCATTATTTTTTGTTTTTCACGCTATAAATCCATCATAAAAGGGGCTGTGAAAGTCTGGTCGGGGGGCCTGCAAAAGATTCCATCCTAGGGGCCCCACTCCAGGATGTGGGGGCCATGGCCCAGGGCGCTGGACCAGAGGGGGAGCAAATTTTCTTCCCAAACCTGTCCTTCAATATTACAAGGGGGCGCTAAAATGCGCACTTGCCCTGGGAGACCAAGCATCTAGTTGCGGCCCTGCTTGTAATGTTGATTGAAGGAGAGGTGAAAGGGTGAAATTTGCCCCCTCCCCAGACCAAATCCGCCTGCTCTCCCCTAGTTGCGGCTCTGAATGTAAGGCCGAGTTATAAAAAAAAGATGAAAATTTATTTCAATTAATATATTCCCACTGAACGTTGAACATCAAAAGGCCATCATTTATGGGGAAAATATTTTCCCCCATTCTGATAATTCCCTTTCCGTTTCCCTTTTCGATTTTACAAACGTGCATACTTCCCATTGATTTAACATTGCATACATGGGTCGAAAAAAAAATCTGTCAAAAATAAAAAAAACTTTCAAAAAAATAAAAAAAAATATATTTTGATAATTAGCGGTATTTGTGGCATCTACTCTGAAAAAACGATAGCGTTTTGTGAATTAGAACTATGCAAAAAAAATTATCAAAAAACAGTAATTTTATTCAATGTTCCAACGGGAGACGGTCGCGTGAGGAATCGGGTGACGTCACTTGATTTTTCGAAAAGAGTAGCTAGAAAACCGGTTTTACAGCACCCCCTGACCTAGACCCAGACGGCTTTGCCTCACGATTCCTGTGTCGTTGCCACCGGGAGAAATGAAATAATAATTATATCCTGGCGAGACACCACAGTGTCATCATGCGGGGAGCACTACAGTACACCACCCCCCCGTAGTCCGAAGGACGAGGAAAAAAGAGAGGAAAACAATTAAATTTTAAAAGTCACGTGCTTCAATGAACATAGACGGTTTTACCAAATATTTTTGCTGGTCGGTGTCTTTTTAAGGATGCTTTTCGGAATGATGGAGGAAGACTTTGAACGAATGCATGTGTCATTTTGTTGTGCGGCTGAGGCACACTGTTGGTGAGCAGAAAGGCAGGTTTTAACCCACCATCATGCGAGGGGAGTACTCTACATATATTTATAAATTTTCTTTCCTATTCTCAAATCTAGACTATACAGATCTTATATAGCCCTGTCAGAACAGTGGTATGCGCCATTCACAAGGAGTGTATGCAGCATTTGTATGTTATAGAAATAGGCTACTCCATTTTCATCGATTTGATATATTTGGTAGTTTAAATATTTTATTTTAGTTACATCCGCTGGTTCTGACGTTTCCCATTGTAATCCCATTGTTATTTACATATATAGAATGAAACCGGTTGCGGGGAAAAAGTATTATCACTGTAGTGCTCTGTATGCGCGTCTCCCAGTTAAAACCTTGCCGTGACAATAAGGTATAATACAAGATATACAGAAGACTGGATGTTGTGAAGATATTTAGTATTTGAGATGTTCATTTTTTAAGGAAGGAAAAAACTCATCTCTGCCTCTACCGGGAGTCGAACCCGAGTCCCTCGATTGCCGGACGAGTGCTCTGACCACTAAGCTACAGAGGAGATAGAGATTTCCCTTCGCTAGAGCGTATATATGCCGAACGAAACCGGTGGCTCGTCGTCCATGAGCTATTAGCTGATCGGTTTCACCGTCCATTGCACGGTTCCGTTCGACATATATACGCTCTAGCGAAGGGAAATCTCTATCTCCTCTGTAGCTTAGTGGTCAGAGCACTCGTCCGGCAATCGTCCGGTAGGATCGTCGTCTTTGGTGTACGTTCTTATTGTATTTTTTCTTTATTAATAAATTACTGTCAGATAAAAAACCGTCTAATAAAAAACCGTCTTTTCGGCAGAAGAGTCTCAAGACGTTCAAATTTTCCATGTCATTTCTGGGCGAGAGCGTTTCTAGACGCTCGTGAAAGCCTCTTCCTTCCCCCCAAAACCCTTTGTGCCTTGAGTGACAAGCTGTAAGGCTGGGACCTGACTACGGCGCGGTTGCACGCGGTTGAGGTTGGGGGGGGGGGGAAGGCATCATCTATAGTTTTATTCTGTCAACGCACAGATACAACTGCAACCGCGGTTTTTTCAACCGAGAAAATCCACATTTTTTGGGACGGTTGGGGTAACCGGAAAACTGCCATCATGTATTGCAAAGGCTTGAGCTCCCTGATGACGGTTCGGCTGGACCTGCGGTTGCTCTCTTCCATTGTCTATTAAGTGGTTTGACAAGGAGGGTGATGGGATTTCGGATGCACTGGACAAAGGAATTGCTCTCCTTCTCAGGCTGCCATAAAAAAATGAGAGGAGAAGACAAATTCGAGGAACTGTATGGTGAAGTTCCATGCGACGGAAACTAATTCTTTGTTTGGTGCTTTTGCACCAAACAAAGAATTAATAACAATAAAATAAACCAATGAAGATAACAATAAAAAAAACCAATGAAGAAAAAATTAAATTTTTCTAACTAGTGAAATTTTTTTGCTTTCCTACATGAGCATACGTTGAAACTCGGTTATAATGACATTCATAAACTAACGTGATTACGGTAAAACCGAGATGTATATTTTAGAACACTTGAATGAAATGCATTGGATCCCAATTATAACGTTTTAGCAAAAAACCAATTAGTTACCTCATCCAAAAGAGTACAAATTACCACGGGGCCCAACCATTTATAATAAATTCATAAAAAATTAGAAGTAAAAATAATCAGACATCTGAAGGAATATATTTTTATATTTGCAAATTCTCCATATCAAACTTTTGAAACATTTATTAAAAGCCTAAGTATGAACCGGGGAGGAAATATGTCCCTAAGAGCTGCATTGTGTGTTTTGCTTTCATTATTCTGTCTTTATGGTATTTATTTTTGTATCGTATATGAATGTGGCTGTCTATCTGTTGTTTTTGCAATGAAAAAAAACCATCTAGGCCAGCGGTTCTCAACCGGTGCTCCGTGTGAACTCCCAAGGGCTCCGCGGCCCTCGAGGAAAATAAAAAAAGAACCAGTAAATTTGAAACTAGGGAGAGCGGGTCCACTGTATCGAGTGCTGAACTAGGGGGGCGCCGAATTGCCCCTTTAACACCACTCCTTCTAACCTTCCCTTATACGGGGACGCCAAAAGCTTGCTAGCTCCAGTTAAAAAAGTATCCAGCTGCGGCCCTGTATGTACCTTAAACCTTGCAACATACATACTGATGAACAGGGCCACAACGACATGCGTGGTCAGCCGGGGCAAGCACGCATTTTGGCGCCCCCTTTTAATAGAGATGAAGGGTTAACATTTGCGCTCCTGTCTGGCTCGGAGTTCGGGGGCATCAGTCAGCGCCGTCTTAACGCATAGGCCCACCCGAGCACGGCCCGGGTGCCTCAAGAGAAGAGGGGCCTCCCAAAAATGAGATACGATTGAAATTTTCAAGGATTTACTATGTAAGGCCTCCTAAAAACCACTTTGCCCGGGGCGGGCCCATAATACTCTTAAGACGACCCTGGCACCAGTCCCACCTGCTCCTCTCTAGTTGTGACCCTGATGTCGTAAGTACAGGGTGTTAAGAGGGCCTGGGTAGCAAGTTCAGAGGGGTGGAAAATTTGAGTAATTCGTGGTCAAGAACTTTAAATTATAACGTGAATGGGGGCAGAGCAATTCGAATAGCCAGCACGTGGCGAAGCCATGAATCTGTGTCTGGAAACGGATTTAGTGTGAAGCATGTAAATAATTTCGTATAAGGACATTACGTTCCCTTCCTGTCATCGCATCATTAACTGATCGGGAGAAATGATAAACGAAGTTTTTATGACGTTTTTCGTTACCACGGTTCTTCGTGTTCATCACAACGAATTTACTAATCCTCCGTTGATGGATGTTCTTAGTATTATTATATAGCGTTATACTGTATCATGTGTGATTGAATAAATTAAAAAAAAATTACATTAAACGAAAATATCATATGTTCCAGTGGTGGCCAATTTTTTTGTGAGCTAATGGCCCTTTGTACCGTATTTCCTTCTCGTGCTGCCCCCCCCCCCCATCTTTCCCCAGGACCTTCTACCCCGGGTGGGGGGGGGGGCACTGCACTGTTTCACTTGTTAGTCGAAAATTGAACTGCAGCTTAATCCCATTATAGCAAACTTCCAAGAGACCGGAGAAATCACTTCGTTACAAGGAAATTTCCTTGTAAAGGAATTCCAGGTTGTTGCCGTTGTGCCTATGTAAACTGTTGTGGGAGGTTAGAAAAGTTTTCGTTAGAACGATATTTTCACTGTAACGGCGGTATTCGTTAAAACGGGGTTAGACTGTATTTGTCTAACCCCGACATTTGGGGAGATTTATTTGACATAAATCTCCCCATGGTCTCATTGAGATATCCTGAAAATTTCTATGTACTCGGTTAAGCAGTTTTTGAGGAAAAACTACTCGAAGTACGAGAATTTAAACTGTAATCACCCATTATGTAATTATTTACACTCTAAACCAGAGGTCCTCAACCTTTTTCTAGTTGTGAGCACTGGCTGTACCCATCATCGAAAGGAGAGCACCCTTACAAGTTTGATCATACGTATGCATGAAAAATTAGGATTATAAGGGGACGTCGCGTTGAAGGTGCGTCTCTTTTCCGTGAGGTGGCGGAATATCCCCAAGCTCTTGATATTGGAGGGGGTGTCCAATTTATACACGAAACTACGGAACTTAAAGAAGAAGCCTTTATTTTGAAGCACACTCAAAACAGACAACCATACAGAACGGAAGCCACATTCCAACTCACGTTCTCTTCTCTTGGAAGATAGATTTTCTCTTCTCAACTTCTTTTAACAACGTATAAACAAACAAAACGCATTAGGTGCTGTAAGGCCACAGAGAGTTAGTAAAAATATCCATACTGGGGAAAATAGATTCGTTACAATCTCCCCCTCTGGCTCCGACGACGTCTCGGCGAGGAGCCAGTAAGAGCCATCTTTCCTTTGGGAGTAGTTCCTGACGAACAGAACGGGAAGCTCCGGGCAACTGGTGACACTCTTGTGTCAGGTCGAAGTTCAGTTTTCGAGTCACACCGGTTCTGGGGACGTCGACTAGGGTTCGGATGCACTTTTGAAGAATGCCGCTCTCTTGGGGTCCGGGAAACCGCAGTTGGGGTTTCAGCATCTCGTAATGGAATCAACTCCCTTTGGAATCGGTACTGGTTTACGGGATTCAAGACGAGTTCTTGTTTCCTCCCGTTAAGGAAATCTTCAGATTCCTGAGTAGGCTCAACGTTTTCAATGATCTTATCCAAAACATCATTCCCACTTTGGGACTCGCGGAGAGTCCGTGAACTCTTCTCCACTACAACGAAGTTGAACAGCTCACACTGCTTGGCTCCTTTACCAATTGGACTGGATAGCTTATCAGTGTGGCTGCCTGGACAGTTACGGGCAATGTGACCACGATTTTTACACTGATAACACACTATCGGATCCCAACATCTTCGGGCAACGTGTCCACGTCGACCGCAGTTATAGCAAGCATGCCTTCCTCGCAAGGTCGAGCGAGAATTTGAAACACGACACTTTTCGTAGCCTTCTCCAGGGCCACCTTTACAGCGGTATACCCTGTCATTACCACTCTTGTTGATCTGGTGCTTGAAGAAAGGTCTTCCTCCCCCTAACTTGGAAATCTATGGGATTCTTCTGAGAAGGAATAAAGTTCTCGCTGCTCGATGAAAGGTATCGGGCCTCCCCCTGGCTTGAAGCATCGCTTGAACTCCGCCGGGGATGAATCAAGTTCTCGTTGCTGAGAAGTAAGGTGGGTACCTTTATCTTCACGAAGTCGACGCGATTGTGACTCGGCAGGTAGTTCCAGGAGGGCACTGCTTTCAGATGGGCCTTCGACGAACGGATGTCGCTTCTCAGGAGCTTCAGAGAAGTACCACTTTCCTTGCTGAACATCCAGGACGATTCCAGCATCACTGAGAAAGTCGGTACCGAGAAGGGTTCGGTTTTCTCTGGCCTGTGGTAGCACCATCATCTCGGTGGGAATCACTTTACCTTGGACGTTAATGTCCACAGTCGTAGTTAGGACTTCGGCTCTACGAGCATATCCATCGGCTAGTCTCATAACGATAGTCTTGCGGGAAAAGGACAAACCATGTTTTTGTAGGAGATGATATAGCTTCTTCCCTGCCACCGAATGTGTGGCACCGGTGTCAGCACACACGGCTCCACGCTTATGACAGATCATGACTTCGATAGCATTTTTTTGACGTCTCTCAGTTGAGAAACTGTAAAAGTCCAACTCGTCGACACTAACTTCTGGGGTGTTCGTGGCAGGATTGCACGTTCGACATCGGGACTTGACGACACCAGGTTCTCCGCACCCGTAACATCTTAGGATATGACTGCTACTGTCATCTTTCGATTCCGTATTAGGATGGGATGATAAACTGTATAACTCCAAAGCGTTGACACTGGGTCCTGGTCTATCCGTTGGAGGATTACACGTTCGGCATCGGGACTTGGTAACACCAGGTTCCCCACAACCATAACATCTTAAGACAGGATGACGTCCTGCATCTTCCGATTCCGGATTCGCACGTTGATTAGAATGAAAGTCTCTTTGTCGCACTGGGGACCTAAGGGGTTCATGTTGCTTTGACTGCAACTTCTTCCTCTCACATGGGATCTCGCTCTTTTTGTTTCGAAGGTTATCATAAGCATCAATCTTCTCCACGATTTCATCAGGGGTAGTCCACTCACTCCAAACATGTTCTTTTACTTCGGGTGGAATCCTCTTCTTCATCTGATCCGAAATCATCAGATCTTTCAGCTCGTCAAAGTTGCTAATGTTCAGTTCGGACAGCCAGCCTTCGAAACAACTTTGGATCTCAAAGTGATAGTCCTTCCAGGTACTTCCAGGTGATTTTCTGTGCGTAGAGAAGAGCTGCCGGAACCTTTCTGCACTCAGCTTGAAACGGCGTAAGAGAACCTCCCGGATGTGGTCGTAATCATGGGCCTTATCTTCAGGTTCTCGAGCAATGAGCTTAGCAACTTCATTCGGCAAAACTCCCAGCAGATACGCAACCCAGTTCACCTTCTCCACTTTCAAGAATTTTAGCTGTCTTTCAAACAACTTTAGGAATAGCGACATATCATCTTCACTAGGATTGAAATTCGGGATCAACCTCTTCACGTCGAACTTGGGCTGATCGATGAGAGCGACGGATGGCTCTTCTGCCGGTTGCGAGAGTCGTTGAAACTCAAGCTGCAACCGCATCTTTTCAAGTTCAAACGAACGTTCTCGTTCCTTTTCTTCGGCGATCCTAGATTGTTCTTTTTCTCTTTCCTCAACTATTCTAGCTCGTTCTTCTTCTCTTTCCTCAACTATTCTAGCTCGTTCTTCTTCTCTTTCCTCAACTATTCTAGCTCGTTCTTCTTCTCTTTCCTCAACTATTCTAGCTCGTTCTTCTTCTCCCTCTCTTTCTCCGATAATAGTAGCCAGCAGGGCTTTCACGAATTCTTCCTCATAACCGGAGGACTTTGTTATTATATGCTTGAGATCTACTACACGCGAATCATTCGGAACTTCCTCTCCTAATTCTAGAGCGAGTAGGATCAAATCACGTTTCTTACCTTTGGCCAAGTACGCCATTTCGATTTTAGGAGCTATCAGGAACCTCACAGTTGAGATCGAATGTCCGTTTCGTACTGCCTTGAGTTCGAGCCACGACGTTGGGCGCCACTTTTATAAGGGGACGTCGCGTTGAAGGTGCGTCTCTTTTCCGTGAGGTGGCGGAATATCCCCAAGCTCTTGATATTGGAGGGGGTGTCCAATTTATACACGAAACTACGGAACTTAAAGAAGAAGCCTTTATTTTGAAGCACACTCAAAACAGACAACCATACAGAACGGAAGCCACATTCCAACTCACGTTCTCTTCTCTTGGAAGATAGATTTTCTCTTCTCAACTTCTTTTAACAACGTATAAACAAACAAAACGCATTAGGTGCTGTAAAGCCACAGAGAGTTAGTAAAAATATCCATACTGGGAAAATAGATTCGTTACAGGATGATTTTAATCCTCGAATGAAATTTGAACGAGGTAATTTGATTGAAACGTCGATCGAATTCTAGCAAGCAATTATTGGGCAAGAGCTTCGAGAACTCCAGTTGCTTCAGGTAGCACCGTGGTGCTCGCGAGCAACAGGTTGAAGATGCCTGCTCTAAACCATTATACTACATCTGGTCATGTAGGCCCTATGTGAACAAGAAGCCCAGGGTCACGCGAATATGGGTGGCTTTAAGATGGCCTTGAATTAATTTCAAACGGCAAATATTGTTACAGAAAATTAAATTCCATTACATGAATGTTTTTATTAGTATATACAGTAAAACCCCTCCTTCTTGTGAACACGGACAGGACAAAAAAATTAAATCCATGTAAAATGGGTGACCGTTAAAAAGAGGTTTGAAATTCATACTTTTATATATTATACAACTGTAAATTATTATTTGTCCATAAAAGAGGGAGTATCCGTTAAGAGGGGGTTTTACTGCAATGCAGCTTATGAGCACGAATTCGCATGCTAACTGGAGCCAACTTCAGCTTGGCGAAAATAATTTAGTCAATCCCGAGATGTCACGTGACATTAAAAAATAAAAAAAACCCCGGTTGCTAACAGCAGTGTGTGTTTCACGCAA
This sequence comes from Pholcus phalangioides, assembly GCF_987345545.1. Classification (NCBI taxonomy): domain Eukaryota; kingdom Metazoa; phylum Arthropoda; class Arachnida; order Araneae; family Pholcidae; genus Pholcus; species Pholcus phalangioides. The sequence continues at coordinate 3,299,895 of NW_028301621.1, forward strand.
AATTCCACGGTTGCTGATAAGATCAACCGCGCCAGCCGAACCGTACTGTGCCGGCAGCCTAACTCTCCTTCTTATTCAGGTGTCCCTTTGGGGCTACTTCACAAGAGCAGAAATTTATACACTAGGAAAGAGAGCGTATGTTATTCAAGTTCGCGTTCAAGTACCGCAGACGACAGGCTATAGACATACCCAAGTCATAAATACAATAATACAATGGCTTCGGTAGAATGCTGCATACTTCGGCATCGTTCACAAGATGCCCAGTTCTGTTAATTGACAACTACAATGTGGTAGCTGTGTTAGAACAGCTCTATGTGACGTCATAGCATCTTGTGACGGCACGAATATGCAGAAAAGGTCGATTTTACAATTAAATGAGAACTAATGAATTGAAATTGATTTATTATGTCAGATAATTAATAATAATTTATATTTATTATAAATGTTATTATTAACAATTGTAATTAATAATTTATACTACAATAATAAGAAATACAAATTAATATAATAAAACTAAGTAATATTATTATAATAATTATTATTTTGATGTATATAACCTATGTTATTTTTATAGTCAGTAATTATAAGTTATTATAGTTATTAATTACTTGATTGGACTGTCGGTACATTCCTTTCGTCGGGTTTTATCCTTACTGAATTACAGATCTCTTGGTGCTGTTGGAACAACGTCAATAGTTACCCAGGGCGACCGAGCGTAGCGGGGGCGAGCGGGAAGCGGATATATCCGCGGCGCAAGCGAAGCGCGTTACTTGTTGGTAGATTTTCTTGCTTGATTGGTTCAAGCAAGATGGTCATTCATGGTCATTCTTGATAATATGACCATGATACCTGTAGAAAACCCCTGTAGCAAGAAAATCTACCTACAAGTAATGCGGCGACCCGCCCTTCGGGCGTGGGGGTCGCGGGGCACAGCTCCCTCGCTACGCTCGGTCGCCCTGGGTAACTATTGACTTTGTTCCAACAGCACCAAGAGATCTGTAATCCAATAAGGATAAAATCAGACGAAAGGAGAAAATAATCTTTATAATCAGTATAATGACCTTTATACTGTTTTTTTACAATATTTATTTCATTAAATAATAATTAATATTATTATGTAATAAATTAATGTTATTCATAATAATCAAGTGACGTCACAGTCTGGCCAATCGCTGTCGTGGTTATAAATACCATCAAATACAGCGAAATTCAAGTATTTGATTCGTCAAAGCCGCACAGGTGGTCAAGGGCGTCCGAATTCCAGATGTCAACAAAAAAACAAACATGGCGCCCCGGTGGAAGAATATATAGCTAGATTAAAACGCTCATATTACCTTTAGTTTAAATTCATCGCTTCAATAAAAGATTATTTATCATAAAATTGATGAAAGGTAATTATATATAACAATTAAAGTTAGTTTCAGTGTGTGGCATGATCAAAAATTAATAATTTAGGGAATATCATGGCTCCACGTCTTATTAGGGTTACCATAGCTATAATTCTTGAGGAATTAGGGGTAATATGAAACTCGCCAAACTTCTTACAGAGATTTCGCCAAGTTGGCACGAAACCCGATTACGGAAATATAGCCCCAAGAAACACAAGATTAGAACACAAATTACACACAATTCCCTTCCAGGGGAAATAATTATTTCAAGTAGCCTTCCATATGCAGGGTTTCTTCATTTTTTTCTAGTTTTCCTTTTTGTCATTCAGATATGATCGACAAAATCGTTTTATACTGTCATGATCCTACGACAATAATATATGTTAAAGACAACTAAATTATGTGGGGAGGGGGGGGGGGCAGAAATCTAAATTCGGCAAATAATACGATCAATGTCGTGCTTTAAAATTTTTTTCATCCGACACTAGAGTCAAGACTATTTTTGCATTGTAAAATTTTAAATTTGACTGCTCCATCTTCATTCATGTACTGTACATATAAATATATTCACGCAAAGAACAATATCAGAAATTCCGAAAAAAAGAAAAATGTGTACAAAGAAAAAAGGAGAAAAATAGAAGGCATACAGCATAAAAATAAGTACAATCAGGCCCGGACTTAAGCAGGTGCGAAAGGTGCAGTTGCACCGGGCCGCAAAATTTATGGGAAAATTATGCAAAATTTTCCTGAAAGAAAAGAAACCCTTTCTTTTAAAGGAACCCTTTTCTTCTGAAATGGGAAACATTTGTGAAAAATTTAATTTTTTCCTCTGAAACTTACATTTGGTGGAAAAAGAAGCAGCTTTCAGTTCAACCCCAATAACATTTGATGTTATGGCGCTGATGGTCATTTCAATTAGTGGAGGAATTCCGATGTGCATATGCGTAAACCTGTATTGGGATCAAACCTCTTCCCCCCTAATATTTGTAATACTAATGGAAACATTGGGTTTTATAGCCCCCTTCCTCGCCAATATTTTTTGAGCCCTTCCACTATTTCCAATGAGGGCCGCAACCAGATGTTTGGCCAGCTGTAGGAAAGCACGCATTTTGGCTATCCTCTCTAATATTGAAGAAGAGGCTAAAGGATGAAATTTGTGGTCTCTCAGGTCTGGCACCCGGGACATCAGAACCGCCTACTCTCTTCCCCCCGCCCCAGTTGCGGCCCTGTTTCCAGTATACAATAAAAAGGAATATAATCAGAGGTGGATTATATTCTTTTATCGGCGGGCGTACTGGACACGCGCCCGTTGTCCCGACTTCTAAAGGACCATATAAGTTACGATTAAATAAAAAACCTAATCTTCATACTTTTTTCTCATTTAAGAGGCCCATTATTTTCTTTTGCTCCCGGGACCTCGACCAACACCCGCATAGATAGGATCTTATCAATAAGGGTGTTGCCTTGACCGACTTTAATCCGTCACTGAATATAATAATAATAAAAAAAGACTTCTTTGTTAACATTACTTTCCTTTCAACACACATTCTGATTTTGATCTCCATCACACTGCCTGTAAAATTTTCGTTGCACGCTGTAAAACCAAGACTACCAAAATATTTCGGTTCGCAAATTGGGAAGTTTGTAAATCGGGGACTAATTACATACATTTTTCTAGAGGGGGGCCGCAATTTTTTTTTTTTCTGCACCGGGCCGCAAAATTCCGGCCTTGAGTACAATAATGTCCGAGTTTTGACTTTACATATAGTTTCATTGATTCCTCCTCCTCTTCGCTCCAGAAATTTGACACTACAGTTCTTTGCAGGATATCAGTTCAGTATCAGCTGGCTATTTGTTGGGTGTCGTGCCCTGTGCGGCCAAGATGGATATCGTCGTGCCCTGAGCGACCAAATCCTTCTCCATTCTTTACTTGGACGAATCCTTTCTTTTGTGATATCTTGGTGAATAGAGTAATCTTTCGATTAGATTTCCCCTTTCTTCCTTTGTATTGCAACTTCCCTCATAGGTGGAACTATAGGAATACACTAGATAGCATTTTTATACGTTTTTGAATATCTCCTCTATGGCATTTTCCCATTTATACGACACACAGTGGGGTATTTTACCCGAAAACCTGGCCAAAATTATTTTTACATTTTCAGTGCACTATTTTGAACTGATATGCCGATTCATTTATCGTTAAAATACTAAAAGAAATAGTTTTGCAGGATAAATTACATAAGATATAAGCAATATATTTTGACATAAATTCCCTCAATGATGAGGGAAATTCCTTAATAAAGAAATCCAATTGATGAGAGAGAAATTCGCTTATATTGTTGGACTCTTGAACGTTGTGAAGTTAAATTATTTATATTTATTTACTTATTGATTTTAATTTGATCGTTATGATTATTTATTTTTTAATATTAAAACATCGATATCATTTTCTTCGTTTACATTTGACACCTTTTCTTTTGAATCTTGCATTATTCTCGAAATAGTTTGTGTTATTTCATTTTGCAAGTTTATTTCCGCGAAATACGATATTACTGAGGAAATGTAATTTTTTTTCTTCGCTGTTTGTAAAATTTTTTAACAGGGACGAGTTTCAATTTTTTTATGTGTAGCTCTTGGATGATTTTCAGATAATGGCTTCAACAAACATCTACAAAGTGATCTATTATTTTAAACTACTTTGTTGAGTACAAATATGTTTCGTTATCTCTATCTTATCCATAACTAAATCTTTCAATAATTTTGAAGGTTCATTTTTGCTATCTGCTCGTAATGTCATTCCTGTATAAAGCAAAAGTCATTTTTTGTGTTTTGTGAATTTTCTGTAAGGTTTCCTAGCTGCTCCGTTTTCATTTTTTGGCGCTTTCGCTTGAAATATTAAATGAATTGTTTTATAGTCCAGATCTAGCTGTTAAAGCATTGGGGCCATTCAAGTATTACGTAAGCAACTTTTTAGCCATTTTTGACCCCCCCCCCCCGTCAGCAAAATTCCGTCATCAGCTCTGCCCCTCAGAATCCTAACGCATATTGGTGGGATCAGAGACGTACACGGAAGGGGGGGGGGGCATCGGGGGCTCGTGCTCCCTCCCACGATCAAAATTTTTTTTTTAATGTAAAAAAATGTTGTTTTTTTTAAATTTGAAATTTCGGAAGAGTATATATTTATATATGTTATTGTAATCAATTTCTGTTAATTTCAATGTTATTTGAAGGCTATGAACTCAAAATTTATCTTTAATAAACTCATTACGACCCACCCTCTAAGACATTTTTTTTTAAAACTGAATCAATTTATTCACTTTCACTTATACAAAGAAAGGGGGAAAAATATATATATGTAACGGTAAAAGCCCGAAGAGTGGTAAAACCTAGGTTTTACCACGCTTGAAAACGTATACATTTCGGGCTTTTACCAAGCACTTCGGTAAAAGCTGACATTTTGTAACTTTCATGAAAATTAGTAAAAATGCGAATTTTCTAATTTTCATGAATTTTAAAGCTTGTTATTTATTAATCACAACGATCCTGATGCTAATTAAGATCATAATTAATTAACTAATTAGTGACTAGAATTCATGGAAATTAGTAAAAATGAGAATTTTCCAATGTGAACGAAATCTTTAAAGTGCGTTTTATCTTTAAGAACCGAGTTTTTAATCTTTAAAGAACTGAGAGTAAAATTTTTTTTTTGGCCTATAAATCTTTGTGAACCTCTTAAAGTTTCTCCCATCTTTTCTGAATAACCCGGTATTATTCGTAAGACCTCATGTTCCTCAAATAGTGGCTATGCAAGAGGGCTGTCCAGATGGTCGTTTTGGATCGGTATTGATGTACACACCGCTGGGAAAAGGCTTGCTGGGTGTTGCTTTGCTATATCTTTTGGTGTGGAGCTGGACTGCACTGGAAGTTGCATCTGCGTTCACCTGGGCCGAAATACTGCCTTATAGGGCATACATGCAGCAGTAGCTTGCGTGCAGAGCCTATTCCAGGAGCTGGATTTGGTTTGCATTACTGCTCGTTTGAAAAGTGCTCGAGCCCTTCGAAATGAGGCCATAGTGTCACGGATATCCTGTCCAGTCCTCTTCATACGGTTTAGTTTTCTCTTGATGGCTCGTACTTGACTTTTTTTGTGGGATTTTGAGCTCCTCCATCCACCATTTGATACCCTTAGGGTGTGAGTGGGTTGTTTTTACAATCTAAAATAGCCTTGCAGTTAATTTTTATTACTTCCATCAGTCTTGTGGCATGCTGCCGTAGCTGGTTTTGATCGGTAATCTGTATCAGCTCCTCCTGAAATCTTTGAAGTACCGCATGCATACTCCCTTGAAAACGACAATCTTCTTTGTGTGGTGTGAAAATGGTGTGGTTTGTAGCGAGTAAAGCGAATCCTTTCTAATATTGAAGCAGATCCTTTTAAATATTGAGACAGATATTTGTGCATGCTCACTTATACTTTTTTAAACCGAGCACAACTCGGGTCTATCGCCATGGGCAATTTACTACCTAGTGAGTTGCGCCAGAAGCCGATCGTCGCCAAATTTTTCACATATACCAAACAGGACCGGGATTGAACCTAGGCTACTTTAAAAGTTCGTCAGAGTTGGGCAAATACCCGAAATGCGCAAAAAATCGTAGGGCAACAATGGTTCCTGTGCCCCAACAGTCACTTTTAGAATGTTTTCGCTCGCTTATGCTGTCCACTCGTTCATTTTTTCTTTCATGTGTTCTTCGGAAGCTTTAGCCAAGGAGCGTTCAACACATGGCCCAGTGGCCACATGTGACCTTCGAAGCTTTTTGCCGTGGCCCGCCGACGAAAAATCTTACATAGTTACAGAATTTATGAGAATGCTTGGAAAAAACCCCTTGATGAAGAAGAGAGGATTTTCAAGAGTATTCATCGAGGGAATTCCACCTGTGATAAATTTTTATTTTTTATATTGTTCGTTATGGAAAAATTTGATTCGCGCGAATGTGAAGTTGAGAACGAAAGAAGTATTGCGCTTGTTTAGTATAATTTAAAAAAAGTAGACAAGCTATCAAAATGGAAGCAGTTACCGATGAAATCGAAAACCTTGTTATATCTTTGAGTGGCTTGTCAAATAAAAGCTGTGACATCTTTGCGAACTCTTTTACTGAATGCTAAAAAGTTATGATAAAATAATGACAAATATGTGAGATAAATTTTCTTATTTATAGTCGTTATTATCATAATTTATGAGTTTAAAATACAGTAATTTCAATCATTGATTTCAATGAATACTAAATATTGAAGTTGGCTTCATTGAAAAATCCGGAACATTTTTACGAAAAAGTCAGCATAGCAAAAGGTACGTGAAAATATAGCTGAGCGTTTATTTTCCTACTTGCAAAGGCTTTGATAATATCCGAAGATGATGTCTCTCGCTGCTATTACTGCGAGGGTTTTGACCGCTGGAAGATAAATCATGGAAAGAAAAATCAAGTTCCCCTGCGGGGATCCACGGCCTCTCACTTGCCGGGTGAGCGTACTAGACCACAAAGCCAAAGAATCCTCTTTGCTTAGAGCTTGTGTGTGTGCAGAATGGGGCCGTACATGAACAGCCAGACATAACTCAGGTTAAAGCTAACAATTTCTGACACTGCCACCAGATGGAAATTTATCCAAAAATGATGTCTCTCTGCTACGAAAGTTTTGACAGTAGTCCACGTTAGGTCTGGCTGTCCATGTACGGTCGCGTTCAGTGCACACGAGCTGCAAGGAAAGAGGATTCGGTGACTTTGTAGTCTAGTGTGCTCATCCGGCAATTGAGAGGAAGTGGGTTCAATACCCAGTAAGACCAGTTGAATTTTCTTTCCTGGATTTATATTAGTATCAGCCAGCTGTTAAAAACCTTCGTTTGGATAGTGGAGAATGACATCATCCTCGGGTAAGTCGCAATATGGTGGCAGGGTACTAAACTATCTCATGACGGGCGGCGGATAAGCTCGAGCTGCCGCAGGGAGGGGGCAGTGCTAATAAGACAATGAGTTATATGAGGATTTTCAAAATATCTAGAAGAAAGCAAAGAGCTTCAAAACTTCCTGTGGAGTAGATGACACTGTCCGATTCCTTTTTTTGTAAAAAAAGAGTAAAAAGGTATTCATACAGGATAGTTCAGATAAGTGGTTTTGATATTGAATCTGGCAGGCTTTTTTTGATCAAACAGGATTTCTATCAGTTCCAAAAATTGCAGAAAATAAAATGGAACAACTCCTACCCACTGTGCTTAGAACCCACGCTGCTTAAGCAATGACAATGATTTAGAGAATAATTCTTTGAACCAACTTTGATTGGAAATTCATTTAAGATAATTAATAGGAATAAGATTTTTGGCTATATTTCGAAAAACATTACCTGCAAAATTACTATAAATAAAATTCAATGAATTTGCCAAGACAATCATAATAAATCATTTTTAGAATTTGCAAATTACAGTTATTACGATTAATATCACAACTGTATAATAACATATTTTTCCAAAATTTGCCGATTGGTTTTGGTTGTTGCCGAGGTGAAAAAAGTCCGACATTAGCTGTAATTACAGTTTACTGCCAATTATCATTAAAATATCCGGGACATGTGCACTCGATGGCGTACGGGAAATTAGAAAAATTCATGAACTTGAATGAATAATTAATTAATTAATTATGATTTTAATCAGCATCGGGATCGTAATGATTAATAAATGACGAGGTTTCAAATTTATAAAAATTAGAAAATTAGCAATTTTACTAATTTTCACGAATTTGAATGAATAATTAGTTAATTAATCATGATCTTAATTAGCATCAGGATCGTTGTGATTAATAAATAACAAGCTTTAAAAATTTATAAAAATTAGAAAACTCACATTTTTACTAATTTTTTCGAATTTGAAAATGATTAATTAGTTAATTAATTATGATAATAATTAGCATCAGGATCGTTGTGATTAATAAATAACAAGCTTTAAAATTTATGAAATTTTAAAGATTCGTATTTTTACTAATTTTTACGAATTTCAGTGACTAATTAGTTAATTAATTATGATCTTAATTAATATCAGGATCATTGTGATTAATAAATAACAAGCTTTAAAATTTATGAAAATTGAAAAATTCACATTTTTACTAATTTTCATGAAAGTTACAAAACGTCAGCTTTTACCGTAACATATACAGTATACATGCACAACATGTTACAGACGGAAGTAATTTTTGATACACTGAGTTACATGAGAGGTGACAAGGGGTAACTTGGTTACAACAAATAATGAAGATAAACTAAAAGTCAATAGTGAAATTAGTATTGCTATGTTAAAAGCGCGAGAATAAAAAAAGAAAAAAGAAATGCATACATGAAAAAAATATACATATCAGCAAATCCAGAAAATACATGCAGTGAGTATGAAAAAATAGAGGTGGCAGACAGGAATTTATATGTAAAAAATATGCAAATCGCTTCGGTGAAACAGATCAAAATGTATAAGTTTACGTCTGAGTATTAAAATAAGTTTCAATACGAATGTATGTTAGCAACGTATTGTTGAAGTCGTCGTTAAAAAGCAGGAAACAGTGTTATATTTTGCAATTCAATAGGTAAAGTATTATAAATTTTAGGAGCAATGTAAAAAAAATGTTGGCAAAAAATATTTTGTCTATGTGAGGGAATCTCAAAGACCACATGAGGTCGTCTCAAGGAAACATTCATTTTGGGTGTGCAAAGATTTTTGATTTTGTGCAGAAAAAATATTGCTTTATAGAAGACAAGTTGTCGTAGGTTTAGGATATATTTATTATATAAATAAATGTCATTTGAAATTGAGTAGCCTAAAAACTTGAAAAATTTGAATTGAATAGTTATAATTGGTAATAAGTTAGTCTTACAATCGCAGCCCCATGTAAGTAGACCGTATTGTAATGATGAATGAACCCAAGCGTAATATGCAAATGGTAAAACTTATACAAGAAAAATCTGAGTTTTTTCGTGAGGAATTCAACATGAGATTTCCATTTCAAATTAGAATCAACGTACACTGGTGAAATAAATTGAGAGAATTTGCATATTTTATCGAATTTCATGAAAAGAACTGAACTGAATGTAAAACCACTGCTTCTAGACAAAAATGCAAATCTTGTACGTCAAATACGTAAGCGTACACGTGCGTGTAGGCGGAGCCAGTAGAGAAACAGGCTTTATAAGCGCGCGTAAGTTAAGACGCATTTCGTTCGCTAGCACACCTCGGCGAATTTCTTGGTGTTATTTTGCAGCAATCGGTTAATTTTAAATTGTAACAGTAAAAATGAGTAACCACCAACGTTTAGATGATGGAATGAGGTGGCGAATTGTGGGGAGGCTAGAAGCAGGCCAATCTCAAGTCCAGATTTGTAGAGAGTTCAATTTAACGCCCAGCGTCGTGTGTAACTTATGGAAACAGTTCCAGGTTACCGGATCCATCGAGAGAAAGCCTGGGCAAGGTCGTCCAAGAGCCACGACGGCCAGAGAAGATCGCCATTTGTCGATTATAGCGAGGCGTAACAGGAGTGCTACCGCTTCTCAGCTCTCCCGTGACTTGTATGCAGCCACAGGAACCCGTGTATCAAGGGTGACTGTTTCCAAAAGACTTCATGAGAGAGGGTTGTTTGCAAGAAGATCTGCCGTTTGCGTCCCGCTCACTTCTACGGACAGGAGAATCCGTTTATCATGGTGCATAGAGATTGGAGTATGGATCAATGGGCGACCATTCTCTTCACTGATGAGTCCCGGTTCAGCCTAAGCACCGATTCTCGTCGTACGTTCATATGGAGAGAACCAGGGACCCGCTACCTACCCTCCAATGTCCGCGAAATCGACCATTATCGCAGAGGAGGCTCAATGGTCAGGCATCATGTTGGATGGCCGCACACCTCTCCATGTCTTTGAAAGAGACACTGTGACTAGTGTGAGGTATAGGGATGAGGTCTTGGAGCCCTATGTTCGCCTTGTCAGGTGTGCAGTTGGCCCTGAGTTCATTTTAGTGGACGATAACGCGAGGCCACATAGAGCTCTTCTGCTCGACGATTTTCTAGAGAGTGAGAATATTCGCCGGATGGATTGGCCAGCCAGATCTCCAGGCCTTAACCCTATAGAGCATGTCTGGGACGCTCTGGGGAGGGCAATTGCAACTCGCAATCCCCCTCCGGGAACCATCCAGGGAATGAAAACAGCGTTGCTGAACGAGTGGGACCAATTGCCACAGGAAATGATAAACTGCCTTATTTCAAGTATGAAATCACGCTGCGAGACCTGTATATCTGTAAGAGGGGACCGCTGTTTCATACCTTCCGACTCCAACGAGTGTTACGCACGATCATGCGTGTGTATTACAATTATTAAATGGTTATTTGTTTTGTATTGTATGTACATATCAAATAAAATCGGTACAGTAGTTCTAGAGATAATCGACCAAGGCTGCAAATTCTTTTAATTTCTTACACCAGTGTACATACCGAGATATTCCCACGAGAAGACCTCTCCTAGACATTGACAATTACAAGCATGAAGTGAACAATCTGTTTCATGAGATTTGAGAACAAGATTTGAGTTGGGACTTACCCTGAGGCAAAAGTGTATACATTTCGTTTTGTCAAGGTTTAACCTCATATCGTTCTGAGCAAACCAATCGTTAATAATTAGAAGATCTTGCTCAATTTGAGATATCAATGTAAATTGATCGTCGCATGAATAAAGAATTACAGAGTCATCGGCGTATGTAATAATTTTACCGAAAAGTTTCAAAGTACAAAAATCATTGATGAAAATAATGAAAAGCAATGACCCAAAATGCATCCCTGAGGAACTCCTTTACCAATGTTCGAGTAAGAACTAAATGAATTGCTAATTTTAACATTTTGTGTTCTATTTCTTAAGTAAGATCTGAACCAAAGAAGTGGTTCACCCCATAATACAGTTTACTAAGTAAAATTTCGTGATTTACGGAGTCAAATGCCTTAGAGATATCAAGAAAAATAGCTACAGTTTGTTTATTTCTATCGATGCAAAGTAAATGTAAGTAATCGATGTAAGTAAATTTGCATACCGAGCAATGCAACACACATCTATTTGTGTTGCATTTGTGTAAAGCATATTCGGTACTGTGTCCCCGCAAAAATCCATATTGATTAGGAGCAAAGAAATTGTTGTTAAGTAAATAACTAACAAGTCTGATTTTCATTGCAGATTCTATCAGTTTAGAAAAAATCGGTAAAATCGAAATAGGAGATAGTTGCTCAAGTTATTTTTATCTCCAGATTTGAAAATGGGAATCACAGTAGCACATTTTAATGAACAAGGAAAGCTATTATGAGTGATGGAATTATATATATATATTTATAAAATTTGTGAGAAATTGTACGTTTTTAAAACTGAAAGATTTCAAAATCTTAGTGTTAATCCCATCATAATCCGAAGTATTCTTTCTACAGATTAAATTTACAACGCTTAGTGTATTAGAGTCCTCAAGTGGATAAAAGACAAATGAAGTTGAAGAATTTTTTAAAATCAACAGTATTTACATCAATGAAGGTTTTACAGCTTATATTATTGAAATGAGAATTAAAGTTTTCAGCTAAAATGTTATCGTCAGTGCTATCAGGCAACACATTCTTAGAAATATTACCAGTTAAATTATTTACGAAAGACCATTGTTTTCTATTTGTGTTGCATTTTTTTAATTCAGTGCAGAGATATTTATTTTTTGCAGTAACAATTTGTAATTTAAGATTTCGAGCAACTGATTTATATGCACATTTCTAAATTTCATCAAAAGGATGCCTGCGGCACTTTTTCCAAAGTTTTTCTTTGAGAAGAATTAATTCATAAATTTGATCATCGACCCAAGGCTTTCTATATTTAAATCTTTGGTTTTTATTGAAACTAAAATTTTGCTTAATAGAATCTGTAATATAATGTAATCTATAATATTAATAATATTAATCTTAATCTTATTAATATTAATGTTAATCTAATAATATAATAATTATAATATTAATCAAATAATATAATAATTATAATATTAATCAAATAATATAATAATTATAATATTAATCTAATAATATAATAATTATAATATTAATCTTAATAGAATCTATATATAAATCTATAATATAATCTATCTATTATATTGAATGTCTATATTATCAGAAGGACAAAAAAATTTATAGTTCGAGAGAAAATTACAAACCGCTTTATAGTTTATTGAACGAGTTGAATGAATGAGTGTCTCCTTGAGATTTAAATTATGTGGACCAGTAAACTTAACCCTGCACACAACTGCATAATGATCTGTAACATCACATTTAAAAATGCCTGATACAACATCCATATGTTTTGGAGAATAACGAACAAATAAATGATCAATGCATGTTGCAGTATTTGCAGTGACTCTAGTTGGTTCACTGTATAGAGAGATCAATCCATTTTCAGAGAGATTGGTTAGATAATCAATGATGTACGGTTGATCCGATAAAATATCAATATTCAGGTCACCTATTAGTATTAGATTATCAGCAGTAATGTGCTGGATGAAACCCATGAATTTACTATTGAAATACTCGATTGTATTGAATTCTCGCCGTGATCGTTGACTGATACAGTCACGAAAAAATTTACTCTCCTTCAAACGACTTGCTAAGAAAAATTGAACAAGCCGCTGGATCCTATCATCAGAAGTTTTCAGGCGGAAGGCCCGGATACTTCCAGTTAGACACGTGCAAGTGGCCGGTATCACTACCGAAGTTGTTAGCCGATATTCTACGGTGGCAGTGATCGTAAAAGGACGAGGCGCAAAGGGAAGGAAGCCGTCGACGGGTAAAATATCTCTTCGTTGCCGACGTCAGGAGAGAGTGACACTGACCGTGTTCCTACAAAAGAGTGGACTGCTCACACGCTTCGAAGGGGTGAGTGAAAAAGTTATTTAGAGCGCAAAACGGATATTTTTATTTTGGTGGGAAGTAAATTAAAATGGAAAGGGATTTTTCGTTTATGCACTCGGTCATACGCCGTCGGTAAATGTTAAGGCAGCCTGGCCAAATTTAATTACAGTTGCTAGATATGCTAATCAGGCCACCGATAATTTTCATGAAATTGTGTTTGAAAGTTTTTAGACTCTGGTGGTCGAATTAAATAGACAATATGAAGAGCATTTGCCTATTGGAAGTTCTATTTGTAGTGATCCAGAGTAAGGATCAGAAGATTAATTGATTTATATTATAAGTGTAATGTGATAGAAAGTTAATTCCTGTAAAATATTGATGTGAAATATGGCTAGCAACATATTAAACTGCTGCTATCTGCATAAATCGCCAATTCCAAGTCACAAGAAATCGTGACTAGTATTATCACGCAAATACAAGATTTTCACTGATCAAGATTCAGATGCCAAGGAAGCCGTAGAAGAGAAGACGGACATAGTAGAGTCCGTGATGCGTCTTGTCGAGTCGCTATCTGCTGATGCCGTCACCATCTCGGACTTTCCACAAACAAGAAGAACATGCAGGGACGATCTACTGTTCAGGAGGACCTTCGAGATCAGAAAAAGAAGACGCAACCTGCTAAAAAATCGGTGGCCTCTTTTTTTTCTCCTGTCCCGTTTCCCTCGCCAGGAGCAATTGAAGCGAGTGAAAGTGATCTAACTATCCCTCTTCAGCCTCTGGAACTGCCTGCGGTGGTACCAGATCAAGTTGCGGCAAAGAGTGATGAAGAAATCGCTGATCCAATCCCCTCGACTGTGATAAATCGAGGTCAAAGAAGGAAGATACCCCCAGTTCACATCTCCAGCCAAGGAAATTGGAGAAGAATTTCCAAAGATCTGGATGCCATATGCCCCTCTGGATTTCAAGCAAAAATCGTGAACGGCAGAGTCACGGTAACTCCAGGGTGTGCTAATGATCACCGCCTCATTACTCGATATTGTGAGGCAAATAATATTGACTTTCACACATATCTCTTGGATTGTGACAAACCAGATTCATACGTCATCAAGGGTCTGGAAATTGACTCCTCTAACGAGGACATTATGCTCTTATTACAGGACTTAAATTTCCAGGTATCCAAGGTTCAGCAGCTGAGACGACGCCGTGACGGAAGGAAGCTACCTATCTGGAAAGTGGACCTCCCCCAAGTCCCGAAGTCGGCGAAGATCCTGGACCTAAAGGTTATAGATCACCTCAAGGTAAGGGTCGAGAAGTTCAAGAACAGAAATGCACAGAAGAACATCATCTGCTACCGCTGTCAAAGATGGGGTCATCACAGTTCCGGATGTGAGGCGCCGGAGAGATGCGTCAAGTGTATTCTCCCACACCCGTCCCGTCTGTGCTCTAACGTACGCGGAGTGGACACCCCTCAGTGCACAAACTGCTTACTGTTCCATACGGTGAATTACCGAAAATGTAGGTTCTCGCCGTACAGTAAACAGTATAAACAAGCCGAAAAAGAAGCCCAGTCTAATCGGGACCTTCTAACAAGCCTAAGGTGCGTATTCAAGCCAGAAGGCCCGCAACCCCAACTCATGTGGGAAAAAAGTCTGACAAGCAGCGTAACTGCCCAAAGAAACATGCATCTCCTAGTTATTCGCCGGGTACAAGTTTGGACAGCGTCGTTGATCCAATCGACGAACTGGCCACCGAAATTCAGCCCTTCATCATGAAGTTCATAGGGGCCAACAGCGAGTTAAGCCTAACCGAACTCGTTCAGCGGTTGCAAGCCAGCGTTGGGAGATTGGCTTCGGTCATCGAGAAGTCGCTTTCAACGATCAAGATGGACTAAGTTTTCAAGATCTCTGGGGTTTTTTGCGTTACAGCCCGTAAGGGCTGGTGTTTTTTCCCCAATTTCCACCCTGAACAATCGATAATTTCGACTTGTATCATGTTTTCAAGTGAAATTGCTTCTCACCCAATGGGGAACAAGCTGCAGTTTGGACCAATAGGAGAACTGCCGTGGCGTCACAGGCTTAAAGAAGTGTTGTGGCGGCATTTTTATGTCTCTGACCAAAATTGACAAAATTTTCCCGGATATGACAAAATTTTTTCTTTTTTCTCACTTACATACACGCATTTAGGCCCCTTTCACACGGAGCGGATGCGGACGCGGGTCCGCATACCCTTTCAAACGAGCGCTGAAGATGCGGACGAATCGCCCGCATCTTTAGTTCGAAATTCGTGCATATGAACTGTTTTTTCGCAATTTTTGTAATTATTTTCCACCTTCACCCCTGATTCAGTGGCCATAGGCAGCCTAGAGGCATTCTTTGGTGGTTTAATCTAGAGCCACATAGAATATGGGAATAAAGATGTCTTCATTCCGATCCTCACAAGTAGTCGATGGGAGAAAATGTCTTCAAATATTTTCAAAATATTTTGAAAAAAAAAAATCCGTCTTTTCGGAAAAATATGGAAGAAAAATTCCAAAAACATCCAATGTTCGAAAAATCAAATCCAAAAACATCCAAAACTTTCGATGTTCCAAAAAAAAAAAAAAAAAAAATTCAGGAGATATCAAAGAATTTGCAAGTAGTAAAAAAGGGAAGGGGTAGAGACTTTCAAAATGCCTGTGCTTAGAAATATTCGCATCACAATTCTGTCTTAGGCCGGGATTACACTATAAAAGTTCGTTTATAAAACTTGAAAAATGCAACCAATAGGCGGATCAGTTAAGTTCTCTCGAATGTAACAGATGTGTTTATTGGTTACATTTTTCAAGTTTTATAAAATAACTTTCATAAACCTTTTAGAGTGAAATCCCATCCTTAGATTAGTCTCACTTCTGAAATATAAAATTTCATTTTTTCAGTTTATAGACTGAATATCGAGTAAAATATACTTGTAGGTATCGGGGAACCACCAAAAATATTCAAGTGCTAGGGGTCTTCAAACGACTTAATCCGGCCCTGAGTGAACACCGTACGTGGATAACGTTGCTTGATAAAAGTATTTTTTTTTAAGTTTAAAAAAATTAAGTTAAAAAATTTAAAAAAATAACAAATATTTAAAATAATATTTCAGATATTTATATTTTTAAATAATTTTAAAAATTTAAAAAGAAAAAAATTAAAATTTTAAAATTAAATTTAAAAGTTATTAAAGTATGTAGTCAATTAAATATTCGTAATGAACAGAACGGCTTATAATTTTGGTCCCGTCAGTGGCCGTTGTTGACAGGTTTTACTGTATAAAATTGTGAAATATGGACAAAAGGCAGTTGAAGTTGCTATATCTCCATCTCAGAAGGAAACGGAGGGATAGACGTATGTAGGTACATTATATTAATGAGCAGGGACCATCATATGGTGTTTTTAAGGGTATTTATGGCAAATAATTAAAAAAATTCCGTGAAAAATCACCTTCAAAAAGTAGCCAAAGATGCGGACGAATTCGCTCCGCATCCGCATCGTGTGAATAGCTCCGAATAAACCTATTGTCAAAACTTCTATGTGCGGATGCGGAGCCCGCACTTAAGGGCCCTTTCACACGGAGTGGATGCGGATGCGGATGCGGGTCCGGAAGAAGTTTTAACAATTGGAATATTCTGCGCCTTTCAGACGAGCCGAAAGATCTCCGCACCTAGGAAATGTTCATGCGGGTCCGGACGTCGTCCGCATGTGTCAAAACCTAAGTGCGGGCTCCGCATCCGCACATAGAAGTTTTGACAATAGGTTTATTCGGAGCTATTCAGACGATGCGGATGCGGAGCGAATTCGTCCGCATCTTTGGCTACTTTTTGAAGGTGATTTTTCACGGAATTTTTTTAATTATTTGCCATAAATACCCTTAAAAACACCATATGATGGTCCCTGCTCATTAATATAATGTACCTACATACGTCTATCCCTTCGTTTCCTTCTGAGATTGAGATATAGAAACTTTAACTGCCTTTTGTCCATATTTCACAATTTTATATAATAAAACCTGCCAACAACGGCCACTGACGGGACCAAAATTATAAGCCATTACGAATATTTAATTGACTACATACTTTAATAACTTTTAAATTTAATTTAAAAATTTTAATTTTTTTCTTTAAAATTTTTAAAATTATTTAAAAATATCTGAAATATTATTTTAAATATTTATTATTATTTTGAATTTTTAATCTTTTAATTTTTTTAAACTTAAAAAAAAATACTTTTATTAAACAACGTTATCCACGTACGGTGTTCACTCAGGGCCGGATTAAGACGTGTGAAGACCCTAGCGCTTGAATAGTTTTGGTGGGTCCCCCCCGACCTACAAGTATATTTTACTCAATATTTAGTCTATAAACTTAAAAAAAATGAAATTTTATATTTCAGAAGTGACTAATCTAAGGATGGGATTTTACTCTAAAAGGTTTATGAAAGTTATTTTATAAAACTTGAAAAAAGCAACTAATAAATTGCAAGTGCAACCGATAAATTTATTAGTTGCTTTTTTAAAAGAATTATTATAAAATTTTTATAGTGTAATCCGTACTTGAGGCCGGGATTATACTATAAAGTTTTGTAAAAAATCTTTTATAAAAGTTAAAAAATTCAACCAATAGGCGCATCGGTTGCATTTAAGCAAATGCAACCGGTGATCTTAATGGTTGAATTTTTCACGTTTTATCAAAGAGCTTTTACAAAACTTTTATAGTGTAATCCCAGCCTAAGACAGAATTGTTATGTGAATATTTCTAAGCACAGACATTTTGAAAGTCCCAACCCCTCTCTTTTTTTATACTTGCAAATTCTTTGATATTTGCTGAATTTTTTTTTTTTTTTTTTTTTTGGAACATCGAATGTTTTGGATGTTTTTGGAATTTTCTTTCATATTTTTCCGAAAAGACAGATTATTTTTCAAAATTTTTTGAAAATATTTTAAGATATTTTCTCCCATCGACTACTTGTGAGGATCGGAATGGAGGCATCTTTAGGCTCAATGATAAAAACCACCAAAGAATGCCTCTAGGCTGCCTATGGGCACTGAATCAGGGGTGAAGGAGAAAAATAATTACAAAAATTGCGAAAAAACAGTTTTTATGCACGAATTTCGAACTAAAGATGCGGGCGATTCGTCCGCATCTTCAGCGCTCGTTTGAAAGGGTATGCGGACCCGCGTCCGCATCCGCATCCGCTCCGCGTGAAAGGGGCCTAAGTTTTGACACATGCGGACGACGTCCGGACCCGCATGAACATTTCCTAGGTGCGGAGATTTTTCGGCTCGTCTGAAAGGCGCAGTATATTCCAATTGTTAAAACTTCTTCCGGACCCGCATCCGCTCCGTGTGAAAGGGCCCTTACTGACATTCACATTTTTCCCTTCTTCACAGGCCCGTCTTGGGCCCGCTCTTAATCCCACAATCAGCCTTTCTCGAGCTGGGCATGGGGGCAAAACTTTGATTCTGGTCTGGTCTGTAATGTGATTCTAAGAGGAGTAAGGGTATGCTAAAGGAACAAATGGATCTCGTAAATAGAGTAGTGATTTTCTTCAGAAATTACTGTAATCACAAAACTTCAGGTAAGTCGGATAGGAAAAAATCCAAAGTTGCTAGGGATAACAAGGTTAATCCAGAGGTACTATTCTCCAGTTCAGAGTCAGTCTCTGAAAGAAAAACAGGTAAGTCAAGAGGTATATTCAGTACTAAGGGCTTTTCATATACATTGGTACAAAGAAGCAATAGTGAAAAAAATAAACAGTGTCTCTTAGATGAAAAAAATCAGAAAACGGTATTTAATCCGGATAGTGGAAACAAGGATAATGACTTAAACTGTGAGAAAAGTAAAAAATCAGACGAGAATATCCACATACAAGGAAACTGCACGGCTTTGACCTACAAAACAGGGATAAATCCAACGGATTTGGTCAAGATGACAGACTCGAATGGAGTAGAGGAAACAGAAGAGGATACAAATGTGCATTTAATTGACTCTGGACTTAAAGCACATAATTATGAAGAAAATAGCAACGAAGACGGAAAAAATCATAGTAGTGATGATCTTCGGGCAAATGACATCCAGAGAGCAAGGGTCAGTGCTAAATTTGGTTTTCCGTTCACAGCTGGATGGCACGGAGTCTGCAAACAGTGAAAGTGACCAAATTAATGAAGAAGAAGATAATGAAAATTAATTTCAAACCATACTAAATAGAGGAACAAAAAAAGCAGACAGGAGAAAATACAAACCTCCAGACATCTACTTAACACAACTAGAAAACTGGATTGCATTAAGAAACAAGCTCAACGAAATATGTGAGAAAGGATTCAAGGGTATTCAAAGAAGAAACGATTGGGTGTTACAAGTTGAAACAATTCAGGACTGGGCAAAGGTCAAACAATTTCTAAATACAGAAGGATACGAATTTCACAGCTTCAAATTAAAGGAAAAAGAGTCAATCAAAATAGTTATAAAAAATATATATGTTTCATGTACCACGGATATAATCCAAGAAAACTTGGAATCACTGGGTTTTGAAATTGACACAATAAACAGACTGGTTAGTTTTAGGAGCAAAAAGGAATCACCTATGGTGGTCGTTGAGATGCCAAAAGATAAAAAGAACGAGAAAATATTTAGACTTGACAGTCTTTTGAATATGGCAGTGCGAGAGGTGGACCAGTTCGCTGTCAGCGATTTTTTCACAGCCAAATAAGCTGTAATAATGCAGCTAGATGCATGAAATGGGGCCAAGACCATATGACCCGCGAATGCAGCAAAAAGAAAGAGGATGGACCCGGTTCCTGTGCCAATTGCAAGGGAGATCACATCAGTGCATGGTCTGGGTGCAAGATGAACCCAAGAAATAGAGGACAAAGTTTCAATGCTCAGAAGGAAACTGGCAATGCACCAAATGACTGGAGGAAGTCTACCAATAATATCACAAGAATACCAGTGAGAACAACCCAAGCTCCAATGCTGAAAAATACAAAGGCTGGTGATTTCTCAACTCAAAAACAATTTCATCAAAGGGGAAAAAACCGAAAAGACGGCATAAACCCAAAAAATTACAAAGTATGGATAAATCCCAATTGGAGAAAAAAGAACAATATAACAAGACAGGAAAAAAAGCAAGAGAAATTCGGCAACGCTGAAAAAGGGATCACCAGTAGAGCAGAATTCTGGGAACGAAGGAAAGACAGAAATGCTGATAGACATGCATCAAAGGAACTGGAGAAATCAGAAAAAACAGTAAAGGCCGAACACATACTGGGGAGTCGACAAAGAGAGTGATTTCAAAAGAGAAAATACATCGATGCTCATCTCGATGTCCCCTCACATACTGACGAGGCGGAGAGAGCGAAAATGACCGCAGGCGTTCTGAAGGGTAAAGAAGAGAATCCTTTGAGCGGGAAAAGTGACATCTCGCCAACTAGTAACCCTACCAGCCTGTTCATGCCAAATCAATCAGTTTGGCAATATTGGAGGATTCCAATAAACCAGCGGTTCTAAACCAGTGCTCCGTAGAGCCCTTAGGGCCCCGTGTGAACTCCCAGGGGCTCCGTGGCCACTCGAGGAAAATAAATAAAAAAAACCAGTAAATTTGAAAAAAATAATTATTAATATTTTTGAATAATGAAAATAGGTCAGAAACTTTGATGAATAAATAAAAAAGTACGCGTCCGGGGCGCCGCCATAGAAATTACATACCGGAAAGGGCTCCGTGGGTCAAAAAAGGTTGAGAAGCGCTGCAATAAACCCATTAATCCTCAAAAGACTACAAGTCCTGATATATGTTTTTAATGACTTCTTGTATCAAACCATTGTTTCGAATATTATTGCATAATGTTATTATATTATAATATTATTGCATAATGTTATTATATTATAATATTATTGCATAATGTTATTATATTATAATATTATTGCATAATGTTATTATATTATAATATTATTGCATAATGTTATTATATTATAATATTATTGCATAATGTTATTATATTATAATATTATTGCATAAAGATTTAAATAATTATACTTCAATCAAGATAGAGAGACAACAGAATTAGTTAGACACTGAATAAAAATACGTGCCTATAATCCGCAGAAGCTAATTTCGATACTTTCTAAAGAAAATATCACCGTTAATGAGATGAAGCGAGAAGTTATCCATACACCTCGATGACGCAACTGTAATTTTTTTATGGCCACCGTATCACTATGAAAATGATTGTTATTAGCGATAAATGTATACGTGGTCGTTAATCAATCAGAGTGGATCCATTATTTATGACATCCCAGAATTATAGATTCCTCCTTTATGCAGGGCCGTCTTAAGAGCATCATGGGCCCAAGGGCCAAATGATTTTTCTGAGGCCCTACCTACCAGGCAAATTCTCGAAAATCTCAACCACATCTCTCTTTTGTGAAGCCTTTTTTATCTTGAGGTCTCCCGGGCAGTGCCGTCTTAAGGCATGGACCCACCCGGGCACGGCCCAGGGGCCTCACAAAAATGAGATGTGGTTGAAATTTTAAAAAATTTGCCTGGTAGGGCCTCAGAAAAATCACTTGGCCCGGGGGCCCATGATGCTCTTAAGACGGTCCTGCTCCCTGGTCGTGCCCTGGTGGGCCCATGCCTTAAGACGGCACTGCTTTTGGCAGTGTTCTATTCATAACCAATTTCAATGAACCCGCGGATGCTGCAATAAACTGGTTTTGATTTTGTAAGAAATATAGAGATATGTATTGTGTGTGAGATGTTCATTATTTGTATCAGAAAAAAGCTCGTGTCTCTTTCATAACACACGGCATTCCAATTCAAATCCACGGAAATAACAGATATTCAGTACAATAAAATAAAAGAGAAAAAAACAGAAACCGTGTTTCGACAATGTTAGTAAGCGATGAGCAATCATCACGGTGTTTATCCGTTTTCCTAAAAAACGGGTTCTCGATCTCAAACATTTTCCACCCGCGCCGCCCATTTCTCTTATGAAGAGCCATTGGCGTACGCAAAGGGGGGATTTGGGGTTCTAACACTCCCTCCCCCCTTAAGCCAAGATTATAGTGTTATTTTGCCGGAAAAAACGTAAACCCCCCCAGAAGGAAAAACAAATCTGAATGTCCCCACCCCCCGAGAAAATTCTGCGTACGTCTATGTGAAGAGCAGTTGTAAGAAAAGCATTTCTTTGAAAAACCTTTGTCAAGACCACTGCGAAGCTGCACCCCTGACAAAGGTTGGCGCTCACAGTTTGAGAACCCCTGCTAATCCATCAACGTGTTGACAAATACAGGGACGTCATTCGAGGGAGGTCATTCAACACCTCGGAGATGTAGCGCTGGCTTTTTAAAGTACCGGCAATGCGTACTAGAGGAGTGCGAAAGTGATATCCAATACCGCCCCATACCATAATACCCGGTGCAGGACCAGTGTGGCGGTGCATAACGCAGCTGTTCAGCATCCTCTCTCCACGGTGTCTCCAGACTCGAATCCGACCATCGTGGTGTTGCAGACAGAAGCGTGACTCGTCAGTAAAGACAATTTCATTCCATTGTGCCGTCCACATCCTCCTTTCATCGCACCATTGGCGGCGGAGACGTCTGTGGTTCTGCGTCAAGGGTAGACGAAGCAATGGACGTCTTGCGGACAGACCACTCTGCTGTAAACGGCGTCGAATGGTACGCGCAGACACTGGATGATGCGGTACAGACTGAATGTGCTGTGCTATGGTTCGTGATGTGGCTGAGCGATCCGTCACTGCCATACACACAATACGCCTGTCATCACGTGAAGTGGTGCACTGAGGTGGATGCGATCGAACACGTCGGTCCGTCGTACCCTCCTGCATAGGCGTAAACTTATTGAAAATGTTGGGGGGGCTCAGGCTCTAATGGAACCTCGTTTATACGACGCGTCGTATAAATGCGAAAGCAGTACTGCTAAACGAAAATTACCCCCCCCCCCCACCACCTTTTTTTTACAGACGTTTCCGAAAAAAAATTTTGTGAAAATCTGTCGTTTTGATTCAAAATCTTATGCTTGAGAAGAAATATACTTATAATACTATCATAACATTACTGTTGCTCAAGCAATTCTTCAATTCAATAAGTCTCAAGCAATTTTACGGTATTCATTTCAAGATTTAACCGAAAAAAAAGTGTTATTTAAACGTTATGTAAAACGTCCTTTACTTGGCAGAGAACACCGTTACAAAATTATCGAATGTGGGGGCGACAAAAATCCCAGTTACAGCCCTGGCTATCAGCATACCGTAGCCCGTTCAATAATTATTTCAGTACCTGTCAAAAGCCATTGAACACAGGGCCACAACTAGGGAGGAGCAGGCGGGTCTCGTGCCCCGGGCGCTAGACCGGATGGGGTGTAAATTTCATTCTAAAACCTCTCCTTCAACATTACAAGGGGGGCGTCAAAATGCGCGCTTGCCCCGGGTAACCAAGCATCTAGTTGCAGCCCTGATTGAACCAGTCAATCATCTTAAATTTTATTACTTTTTCAGTAAAAAATATACATGAGAAACTACAGTCGATCCCGCTTAGTTTTTCCGCTTACAACGTTTCTTCATGATGGGTTTTTGAAAACCGTAAAACACTGTATTTTTTCACCAATTGAAAAATTATGTGATTCGATTGATAGAAAAGGTGTTATCCAAAGACTTGGGAGTTCGAATCGAAGTGAAAACGTCGATTAATTGAAGTGTATACAGGCAGGGCCCTGGGTAAAGCAGGAATTAGGAGGCTCTTGCGACAAGAGTCAAAGATGTTAATTGGTCAGTGAATGTATGTTGTTTGAATTTCGGGGGCTCAAAGTTATAAAGGCTTCATTTGCCCATGAAGAAATTAGGCCCTGTGTACAGGAATAATGTATAGAAATGTATAGAAACTGAAGCAAAACCTCGTACAAATAAGTAAGGTCAGAAACGTAATAGGGAGATATATACAAAGGGTTCCATTACATTTTCCTAAATACAGTAAAATCTCCACAAATGATCACCTGTACTCAAACACAAATATGCATCAGTGGCCGCCTCTATTCGGCGTAAAATTTCTATGGTGGAGCCCCGTACGCTCTCCTCTTATATTCATTTATCGAATTTACTGATTTATTTTCTTCGAGTGGGTGCGGAGCCCCCGGGAAGTGTACACGGAGCACCGGTTGAGAACCGCTGCTTCAGTGAAAAGTTTCCCAAACTTTTCGTGTTCCATAGCTCTTCTTTAAAAAAAATTTCTTTCTCATTTCTCCCAACTCAAGCCCACCCATAGGATCCTATACTAAACCCATAGCTTCTATCGACCCTTTGGACAATTGCATTCACACTTTGGAAAGCACAGCTTCAGTGGCCATTCTTGGTTATTATACAACTTCATTTAATGAAAGGTCACGGGAAATTTACCTTTTTATTTTTGATTTATTCATTTTTTTTTTTTTTTTTTGCACTATTTATAAATTTGTTATGATTAGTCCTGTTCGTTGCATTTATATAAATTAACCTCTTTTTAGCATTAATGTGTGTATAAATGTATGTAATTGAAGAATTTTCAGAATAAGTGCAAATTTTCAAGTTGTGCGGAAGATTAATTAAATTTTTGTAATTTTTCAAATTAATATTGCTCATAAATACAATAAAAGTTCGTTATAACAACAGCTCACAACCACAAGAAAAGTTTTCGCTGTAACGTAGTTCTCATTATAAACGAATTTTCACGTTTCGCTCTGTAAGAACATAAAATTATTGAAAATTGCTGCTTTATCTGCATTGGGACGTCTTTGAGATCATTTCGTTCTAATATTAACGATTGAACGGAACTCTAGTCATGTGAAATTGATTTTTGATCTCAAATCAGTTGATTCTCTAAGAGTATAAGACGTTTTCCATAGAATTTCGTATCATCAAAGCGGTTTAGATGACCAACTGAACAATTAAAAGTCTGAACTTATTACATTCATGCTCACTTCCATGGATTTATGGATCAGGAAAATCGTCTATCGAATCGGAAATTCGACATTTTCAAATAGTTTGGTTGCTCAACTCCAAGGACCTTCTAGCTACAATGGACCATACCCGAAGCCCGGGTGCTTTATTTGCTTGTCATTTCTTTTTTTTCAAGTAAAAAGAAGTAAAATCTCAGGAGAAAAATCCGCCTATTTTTGACATTATTCATGTTTTGTTACTTGTGTGCACGTGTAGTTTGCTTCTTTTTCGAGCAACTTTTTCTTTCTATTAGTGAGCAGCTACGGTACTAATAACTAGAAATTCCTAAATAAAATACATGTAGAAATCATTTGCATGAGAATGTTTTTGCAAATGAATATGCACCGAGATAAATAGAAAAGATGCATTTAAAAACGCATTTGCGTTTTTTGCTTGGTTATTTGTTCTTTAGCACATATTTTCTCAGTTTTAGTTCATATTTAGCCATTTTTTTTAAGTGGAAAATTCGGGCTCTAATTACAGGCGAATCCCGTTTCAACGAATACCGTTACAGCGAAAATATCGTTTTAACGAATGGTTTTCTAATCCCTCTAATAAGTATACATAGGAACAATGCAAACAATCTGAAATTTCTTTATAACGAAGTGTTTTCTCCGGTTTCTTGGACTTCGTTATAACAGGATATTCGACTGTATAACAATCATTTAATGTATTGTTACCAAAGTGAATGGGACAAGGGCGTAGCCAGAAATTTCGTTCGGCAGGGGGGACCAAAGTGATAGAACAATAGATTTGGTCATCTTTTTCCCTTTTTTCGGTCATTTTCTCACATTTCGGACGAGGGGACCAGACCCCCAAGTCTTCCTCTTCGCTACGCCCTTGGAATGGGACTACCCCTGAGCATGAGCGTACCCAAGAAAACCAATCTATTGGGGGGGGGGGGACACGGAATTTCTTCCAGAGAATTTTTGAGTTGGTGCCAATTTTCCAAAAGCATTTAATTAACAAAAATTTATTTGATTGTTGGGGGCGTAGCCTTTGCCCTTGAGCCCCATTCTAGTTTGATCACGGTCCAAGTAAAAATATACTTTCATTCTCTCTCTCTCATTGAAACGAGCACAACTCCGGTCTATCGCCATAGGCAATTTATTCAGATCTAGTCATGCCGTAAATCTAAGTATATCCTCCCAGGATCCCCCAGATCTCATGAATCCCGAAATCCCCTGGGCGGGGTCATGAAAATGACTATATACAAAAAATATATTCAGAACAGTATATGCATCTTTATTTATTCCAAGGTTGGACAAACCCCAAGTGCCAGGTCACCATGGTGACTGGAAAATCTGTATTCGCACCTAAAATTTTGTATATGTGATTGCTAAATCAAAATCTAGTGATGGCTCAAAACTTTCCGATTTCATAATTGTCTTCCAACATAGAAAGGAGTAGAGCCACAACTAGAGAAAGCAGGTAGGTCTGGTGCTCCGGACGCTGGACCAGAATGTGAGTCGAATTCACCCTTTAACTGCTTCTTCTACATGCAAGGGGCGCCAAAATTCCGAATTGCCCCAGATGACAAAGTATCTAGTTGCGGCCCTGGGAAGGGGTCATCAATTCCCAGAAAGGTTGAAAAAAGATTATTTAAGATACTTTTCTCGTGAAAAAACCATGCTTGGCTCTTACAAAATTTGGCTGGTGCCTAAATTTTTTAATGATTTTTGTCGAGCCCTGTATTTATTTATATTTTATGATACAGTGTATATTTCCCCCAAAATCAAATTACATGTCACTTATTTAAGATTTATTTTACTCTCATATATTGAGTCATATATCAGGTTTTAAATTAGAAAAATAATAATTTTTTTAGTTGCATAAATTTCTTATTAAAAACTCGATTCAAATATTGTCACTTTTACAAGTATGCAAGCCAAATGGAGTTTAAATTTTTCTTAAATAAATTTTAAATATGATTGAAAAAAATAAAACATGGTAAGTTTTATTAATTTATTGATATGTCTAACAGAAAAAAAAGTATTTTATACTACGCTTTATTGATTATAAGTATTAGAGGGCTGCAAAATCTAGATTGTTTTTGAAGATTCTGAATAAATTATCATTAAAGAAAATGTTTAAAATGCATGAATTTATCAAAAATGTGTAGCTATATTTAATATTGCCTACTTTTTCTGTCAGGAAACTGTGCGGAATCACGAGGAACTTTTCAGTTTTCTTGTAATACAACATGTTTTACTAACAGAAGGTTATACTGTACGTGCACAACCGAATGTGGTCCACACAAACCATAAAATACTGTGGAACTGTCCATCTCAACATTTGTGGGGGGGGGGGGGGTTTCAGTGGAAAAACAAGGAGTTTACTTCAAGTGGCTCCAAACACAGCTATTCTTATTTTGCAGAATCACAAACTTCGTCTAGATTTTTCTTCACCACCGTAATTTCTTTATATTCCAATTAGGATCATCTATGTCGGCGTCCTTCACGGATGGCCATCCATTAAGCACAAAAGCTTTTAAAGCCTTGACCGGCGGCGTCAAGAAGAATGCAGTTTTCAGGATCAGAAGGGGGGTCCCCATATGGACGGATGCCTCCAGGTGACATATTCCCCACATAAGCGACACGCTATACACTCCCTGTCCTTCTAATTAGGAAATGGTGATTGTATTCAGTAAACCTGCATTGAAGCAGCCGAAACTGAACCCTATTGAAATGCTCTTTGTCAGCTGCAGAAGGTGCGGCCCCTTGATCATGAAAAAAAAAAATACATGGAATAAAAAGCCTGCCAAAGATCACAGGCTAGAAGCCCTTCTCCAGTATGTGGGAGTCCATGGCCGTGCTTATAGCTCGCTGAGTGCCCCCCCCCCCCCCGGGAAACACGCCACTAGATGCCACGGACGGGCTGTAACTAGGAGTGAAGATCATTTTATTGTCGGGAAAGGGGGGGGGAAAGCATCGAAATGCCTCCTTGAGATCGACTGTGATGCCGCAAGATATTTAAAATTTCTAACAGTGCTGCGAACGTAAACAGGGTATGTAAAACCCCCTCTTTGCGGTCACCGGCTGGACAAATAGAAATTCGTCCGTAAAAAAGAATTGATCGGGAAAGGAGGAACCCTATTAAAACCTTGAGAATAATTCTTCATTTTGAAATAAACACAATTTTTTGAATAACATAAGTAAGAAATACTACATCCTTTTTAGAAAACTTCCCCAATTTAATTTGCAATGGAACATAGAAAAAATTACAGTATTTTCCGATAAATAGAGGTCGCATCCTGTAAAATGGCCGGAAAAAAGTGTTTGTGGAAAAATCGCCACTTTTTTTTTTACATGTCACAGCTTCGTGTAAGGCCGAAACTCACTGTACTGACGTGACGTGATTATTCCGAGTCTAGGTGTGGAAAACGTATCCATGCGATTTTTTTTTGGGGAAGAGGGGAAGATTGAGCCAGCTCTCCGAAATTAACAAGGGGGGGGGGGGAATTCTCGATCCCATTGGCTTAAAACAAGTTACGTCAGGTAATACAAGTTACGACTTAATGCACTTAACATACAAGTTACGCTTACGACATGTAAGCGTAGTTACGCCCTGTGAAAAATCGGGGTCCTCGCGAAAGATCTGTCCAAAAGCCCGGTCCAACGGAGACAGGATCATTTTAGTCGTGGAGGGAGGGAAGAGTATGTAATTTTTTCACCCTCTCGGTGAAAAATATCGAAACGATATTTTTCGTTCTTCCACACACCCCCCCCCCCCCAGAATTAGCAGTCCCGACAAGAATTCCGCCTGTGAAAACTGCCTTCTTCCCTAGTTCCGGCCCTGGCTACCTAAGTGTTGGAGTACTGGAAACAGGGCTGGGGGTAGGGGTCAAATGTCTAGGGTGCCGGACCAGAGGGGGGGGGGACGCAAATTTCACCTTTTAACCTCTCTTCAACATTTATTGAAATACCGTATTTAAAATTTCTATATAAGAGTGCTGCTAACGTAGATAGTTTGAGAATCCCTGATTTATAAGGAGGAAATTTCATATTCCTAGTATTAGAATGCAATGGTACCCAGCTCAGGGGGCTTTGAAATTTTCCATTCATTTCTTATTTTCTTTTTTTTTGTGTGTTAATTTTATTTTACTATTATTTATTTGATTCCCCTCAAAGGCACCGGAACCTAGGAGTGGAGGATATTTGAGCCCAAAAAATTTTGTAAGGTGGTTGAGCCTCCCCCCCCCCCCAATAGTTTTCAGAAGCACAATGCAGTGCGTCCTCTGTTTCCTGCGTATGTGCTTCATTTCATCCCCGTATATAGGGGACGGCCAGCAACTTTCAGCGCTCTCTCCCCACCCAATGTTAATTTCTTCATGTCAGCGCCTCTGTTGTGAAGAACTTGTTAATAAGCTTAATCATTGTTCACTTTACCTCCTCCCACTTTTTTTCTTTTTTTGTGTTGTATCATGTCCCCATCCCCAAGGGTCACACTCAACAAAAGAAGGAAGAGATGCTCTTGAGTTTACCGACAGTGCAAGCAAGAGAAAGGATCCCTCCCCCCCCCCCCCAAGTTATCTACACTGGTGCCTTCAGGCGCCACTCTGGGAGGACGCAATTTAGGATGAATGGATGCTGGATTGATTCGGAGATAAGACTACTATTGTCACAGAACAAGTGCGTTGAGATTCTGAAGAAAAGTAAAAAAATAAAATTTCGAGCAGATGGATTTCTACTATTTAAAGAAATTTTTTGTCAAAAAGTTTTTTCTGAGCCAAGCGTGAGAAACATATCCACTCGAATTTTTGGGGGGGCCGAGCCGGCTCTTCTAAAATGTTGGGGGGGGGGGGGGCTCGGGCCCACGGGCCGGATACAAGTTTACGCCTATGTTCTACCCCCACCCCCAGTCAAATTTTGTTGTAAAGGGGCTCGAAAAATGTTTCGGCATCGATCCTCAAGATCTGTTATGAATGGGCATTTAGAATGTGCTTTTTTCCCCAATATTTTTCAAAAAAACATTGGGGGGGGGGGGGCCTAAAAGTTATTGGTCCTCCCGCATATACGGGACTCATGCGTGTACGAAGGAGAGGGAGAATGCATTGCACAATGGTTTTTTTCAGTAATTACTGGGAGGCTCAGTCCCCTTACAAAATTTATTGCGGGGGGAGGGGGGGCTCAAATGGCCTCAGCCTCTAGGTTCTGGCACCTATTCTTTATAGAGTGTAATTTATTTCGGTTTCAATATCATTGCTTCCCAATTTTCAACCTCCCCCCCACCATGCATCTTTGGGCTTATTTTCATGTCGGCGCCATGGCCGTCCTCCGGTCGCAGTGAACAAAAGAAGAGACACTCAGTTCTTGCCACAGGCAAAGAAGAAAGAGCCCCCTCAACACCTCAAAGAATCTTCCTCTCAGCCGTGCCTTCTGGCAGTGATTAGGGGTTAAAAGCGGACGAGACATATGCGGACATGTCGGAAATCGGGACATATGCGGACATTTTATGTTTACCAATAATCAAACGTTACTGGCGAGTAATTCTGGCGATTTTTAAGGTACGTTCTCTGGTCGCGATCGGGTCAAAATCGGACATTTTATGTTTACTGATAATTTAACACTTATTGGCGAATGATTCTGGCGATTTTTCAAGCTACATTTTCTATATGTGTTGAATAAAGGGGGGGGGGAGAGAATAAGTTCCTGGAAAGTTTGAAGAAGAATCAATATATGTCGGCTGCCGACCCCATGGGAGATTGTACTATGAAGAAGAATGAATTGACTGAGAGCTGGGAGGATTAGAGTCAATTGTTGCCTTGTTTTCTTCTGAGAAACGTCGTTTTCTAACATTGCCGTCCGTACCTCCAAATACGACTCTTATCCAGCCCATGGATAAAAAAGTAATTTTAAAACTTTGAGAAGGTTTAAATCAAAGGACTTTTAAGAAGATGTTTTGCAATAATCTCTGCCACAATCGCTGACTTCTGCAAACATAATTTAATACACTAATACACTACATTCCCCATAATTTTTATTCGTGAAGCTTTGCAAAAAGTGACTTACACAGGGGCGCCGTTATCAGACATGGGGCCATCTCAAAAATTTCGAGGCATCAAAAATGTTTAGGACACCCTTAGTCCCGATTTTATATATTTTGTGGGGGGGGGGGAGAGAGATCATCAGCTATTATTTCAGAATATGCAGGAATGCTGAGAAATATCCTAACAAAAAATTTTAAATACGCAATAAAATGTAAATAAAAAAATGAATGATAATTCAGTACTTAAAGGTAGTTTCAAAGTAATGAGGGGAAACAATATTCCAGAAACTGATGAAAATTTTAGAATTGAGGAATTAAAAATAACTGTAAGAAATGGATCCAATAGCAATGAAAATTCAGAATGAATTAGGAAAATAATAACAGAATTGATTTTTTTTAGAATGAACGGAAGAAAAAATTCTAGAATTGATGAAAATTCGGAATTAATGCAAGACATTGCAATGTAAGAATTGATGGAAGCCTCCAATAAGTTATCGTGAGTGCGGGGCCCGGTGCAACCGCACCTGCCGCACACCTCTAAGGGCGGCTCTAGACTTACAGAACCATGAATTCCGTTTGGGACGCATTGTAGCCAGATTGCTTTTCAGGCAGAAATTTCGAGTGTTTTGACTCGTAGACTGCTCAACACTAATTTTATTGCCAAAAACTTTTTAGTGATTTCAGGGTAATTTTGAGTGCTGATTCTGTGTGTGAATCTGGCATTATTTGTTTTTCAAACGCTCTAATTTTTAACATAAAGTGAAAACTAAATTTCAGTAGTACTACATAAGCAGCACACAAATCGCATTTCAATCTGCGAGCGGAGTTTACATCACTAGAAAGATTGAATCAATTTAATTATGAAAAGTAATCATGAAAAGTAATCAATACATAAATCGGAAGATAAGTCAATACTGATGATACTTAGGGCCGGACTTGGGCAAGTGTGAAGGTTGGCCGCAACCGGGGCGTTAAATGTTAGGGGCCGCAAAAACGTGATGAAAGAAAATACTTTGATTGCATTTTAATTTAAAAACTTCGTTTTCAACAAAGCGAATGCATTTAAACCTCGCTACAACGATACTCAATATAACAATAAATTACTCTACAACGATATTTTTTCAAGCCTTGTTTGAAAATGCCTATACTCTAATGTTAAATTGTTACCTCTCGACATAACGATATATAATCCCTACATAATCTACAATGACATTTTTTCTTGGTCTGCAGAGTCGTTGTATCGAGGTTTCGCTGTAGCTTAAAATTTTGTCTAAAACCTTTAAAATTCAGACATCGAACCTCTATCGAACCAGATCTATTCCTCTTGCCTAGGGTTTTCACAGAACCCCTTCCTCCAAGTCAAGTAAAGGATGGAGGTGGATCTAGTGCTCCGGATGATGGGTTGCTAAATTCTTCTTTTAAAATTTAAAAAATTACACAAGGTAGACATAATGCATACTTGACCGGCTGAAAGAGTGTGAAGTTGAGGTCCTGGGTAGGTAATCGGTTCAATTTCCCCGACAGCTCTCCAACCTTTAAATGCCTGGAAGCAGCGGGCAATATCGTTTAAATTTATTGTCGAATAATTTTTTTTTCTATGACCATGAAATAGTAGTTTGATGTTCATTCTGCCTATGTAAACCTGGCGTGCTCCAGGGTGTTCATAGTTACTCAGGGATTAGGAAACTCCGTTTTCGAGGGCCACAAAATGCTTAAGCCCGTCCTTGATAACAAAATAATGCGTATTTGTAAATCAATAAATGCACATCTTTAAAAACACTCCACTCAATTATCAGATTTCAATATGCAAGCAATGCACGTCACACGAAATTTGTGGTACATTTATGTTCAGAATAAAAGTAAAACAATATATGTATAATATACATTATACATATCGTGTATACATTTATATATCGTATAATATATGGAATGAAAATAAGGGAATATATTTAGGATATCAGAATAGATCAATGCAGTAATGATATGCTCTATAATGTTGCATTTTGTCCTCTAAAATGAACACAAAATGATATTAAATTAATTCAAGGGGAAGCACTTGCATGATTTTCTGTTATGGGTTTTGAATGTCTTTCATAGGAGGCTTTGGTAGAGTAATCAGCCATCATACGCGAGGCTCGAGCTTGCCTTGATAATTCTGTTCCATTACTTTCATATCTTGATGAAACCGCCTCTCTTGTCATTAAAATGACTCAGATTGTCTGTGAAATTGGACCAAGTAACTAAGAATAAAATGCGCATTTGTGCTCATATTAACAGTCTATTTTTCAAACGTTTGAAAATTTTTAAATTCAAATTACAAATTAATCGTATTTTACTGCAATTCTTCATCGTTCTCTGCTTTGTAATCATTCAACAACCGATACGAAACATGATCAAATTGAAGATTGGACGGATATTGATTAATATCCGTCAAAAATGCTGAAAATTTCGAATCTTTAAGAAATTTATGAATTTGAGAACCATCAAAAATCCCTGCTCACAGCTTTTCATTGTTCAGTCCAGGAAACGTTTTACAAATTAATTGGAAGCACTCGCCACTTTATTTATTGAGCACCTTTATCGAATTGCTTCACTAAGCCGAGTTTTATATGAAGTGTTGGGAGATGTATTTTGTCTATGAACCACTGGCTCTCTAAAAATATTTTCTTTGTTGTCCCAGTAAGAGGTTCATCAGCTCAAGATCATGACAAATAACGAATGTCTGATGATGTGATATACGTAAATCTTGCGCATAAAATTTCGAAATTTCGCAAAAATAAAATTTTCTAAATCGGAGATTTTGCATTTATTCGCAAAAATGAACAAAACTAACGATATATTTTTCCTTCAGGTTTCATTTTGAAGCGAAGTAATAAAGTACTTAATTAAAAGCTAATATTTCAGTAGTCTCTCCATATCTCCTTCTTTAATAGTACTTCCCTCTGTGAGTAGTAACGGCGTTGTAGGTACATAATACAGTCGACTCTCGGTTTACGAAGTTAATTCGTTCCTGAGGTAGGTTGGCAAACCGAAACACATTTGCCCATAGGAATTAATGTAAAAATAGATTCATTCGTTTCTAAGACCCCGAAGATTCCTACAGTGTCAATTTTTGCACTTTTTCACGCTCAAGTGAATAACTCGAAACCTATTGAAATAATCATACTGACACTAAAAACACTTTTTTCCAGAGAAAATCCAGACTTTACGAGAAAACGGGCATATATGCTATATATGGGCAGAGCTGTACCCATGTCTAGTCTGATTAATTTCATCTATTAATCTCAGTGTCAAAGCTCTCGAAATTTCTGCCTGCAAAGCAATCTGGCTACAATGCGTTCCAAACCGAATTCATGGTTTTATAAGTCACTTGTTGCCAAACTTCATCAATAAGTTCTATGAGCAATGTGGGACATTAAAATGATGTTTCTAGAAATCAGATAGTAGTAATTATATATGTGTCAGAGGTTATTGTAAAACATGTTTCAAAAATTTCTTTGATGAAAACCGTCCCAAAATTTGAAATGACATGCTGATCTATGAGCTAGATAAAAGGTGTCGAATTCGGAGGAATGCATTTGAAAAAATCGAAATGCGGCCGTAGACACTTCAATTTCTCCATTATCATTTCGAATTTAGTCAAATATTTTCCTGCTTGTGTGTTCGTAAACCGAATCAAATTTTTTTGTTGGTAAACCGAATTATACGCAATCTGAGACGTTCGTAAACCGAAGGTTGACTGTGTCAGCATTCTTGCTATTAGCGGGACTACGAAGACTTTGAATAACTGCCTTTGCAAAGTAGGTAGTAGAATTTCATTATATTTAACATGTGCATGGCCATCAACAGAAGTCTTTTAGATGACTACTGAAAGTAGTATGATTCTATTTATCAATGACTTCATACCATGCCATAACGTTGCAAAAAATATTATCTTGGAGAAGCTTTCCAAAGCACAAAATTTGGGTGCAAAGTTGATGTAAGTGTTGTCACGGCGTCAGGCCTATCTGACGCCGTGACAACACTAGACGCAATATTATTAGCAACTATAGCAGCAACTATAGACGCAATAATAATATGTTGCGTCGAATATCGTGTAAAATAAATGTATTTAAACTCTTCTGCTGCTGTCAAACTTTTTTCTGTCTTTTCGAAAAAAATGGCTCTGACTTTTGCGTTCATGAGAAAATTAACTTGATGCGCAAAACGTGCGCGAATGGATATATAGTTTGGTCCTTCTATAAATAGTCAATAAGATCCATAATTTTCGGACATAACTCAGAAACGGAAGGCAACTGAACTCTTAATTCACGAGTTAGAATTCAAAAGCATTTTACTCAGCAAAATCACAACCCATTTTCGCTTAAAATTGTAAATCTTCGAAATTTTGAGGAAAAGTTATAAAAATCAAAATTTTCGTATTTACTCATCTACATCGGCTAATTTCACTTTTATCGCATTTATTCCGTAAATATGAAAATTACACTTCCTTAATGATGATATGAACGCAATAATATTGAGAATAAGTTAGGAAAATAAATAAAAAAACACAAAAGTGAAAATCTGCCGCAAAAAATAGTGATTACAGACTGCATTGGAATGTTGAGAATATGTATTATCTCAAAACTAGAGTCACACACATTTCGTCAAAACCAACACCAGTTTTGGAATCAGCAGCCCACTAAACCCTAAAACCATTGAAGTTTCTTTGGTAAACCGATTTTTTTTTTGTTTTGAGCAGTGTTCTAGAGGATATTTTAACACTTCTAACGAAATTAGACATTCTCTGCCCCAGTCTGGCTGTCTCTCTCTGAGGGAATTCGTTTTTATTTATTTTATTATTATTTTTTTTATTCATTATTCAAAGTTCTTTATGACTTTTTTTCAAAAACGTTATAAGCGGGATCCGAATTGGACAAAAACCGAGACTGCCATGTAAAACCAACAGATCTATCCACCCTATTTTGTAAGTTAACTATCATTCTCCTTCGACGAAAAAAAAGTTTACTCCCCTCCCCCGCACTCATGAGAAAATCTTCCGTACACTACTGAATGGAATTCGCTGCACACACAATGTACTTACAGTTCCTGTTTGAACTAGACTGGGACAGAAGGAGTCTTCTCCTGAACTGGGGTCTTCCGTGTACCTATAATAATTAGCTAAAATTTTTCACAAGCATCTTTATAGTTAATTTACTGTGCTATCAAACAAAAACTATAGCATTCATATATCTGCAAACCATGTCAGTCTCCCTTATAAAGATGTCATGGGTCTTCGCAGTCCTAATCTGTAACGAATTAAGTTATTGAATTAATAACAAAGCAGGGGAGATTGTGTCTGAATAGGCAGGTCCAAAGAAGAGAAACTAGAAAAATAATTGTTTTAATGTAATTATTATACAGTATGTCATCAAATGGAAGTAAGTTCCTTATAGCCGTTAACTGCTCATGTTTCAAATGCCGCTACACAAGTAGAACGCGGATGGGGCTCCAGCTTTGTGACCCAGGATAAACGTAGTATTTTCTTAACATTTTTTATTATATTTACCTTTAAATCAATATAGCCCCCCCCCTCTCGAGAGTCGTTTTCTATCGTTTTTCGGATAATCCGAGTCGGTGCTGTGGGTTCTGAGCACCCATGGTAATGGTAATTTTTGGCATGCATCCGACACCTGCAGAATCGATCAGAAAGCAAATTTATTTGTTTAAAACAAAGATGAGTACCTACTGGTTCAAAACACTTTTGAAACTCCTGATCTTAGTCCTTGGTAATTTGAGGTAGTCTCGGTGCCATTCACCCCCAGATTTTCGACCAGTGACCCCAGTAATTTTTCTCGAACGATTGAATATAAGCAAAGGGTGTCCGGCCTCCTCCTCCGGTTCGTACTCCTCTGGAGCATTTGAAATAAATTTCTTAGTAAATGTAGTTATTCGTGCTCTTCACCCATTTTCGGACAAGTGTAACTAATGATGGTTCATCAATAAGAGCTGCAATGTGGATCAAGTTATCAAGCATAATCAAGAACAATAAAAAATCCTGGACCACAAAACGGATAAGTTTATTCAAACGTGGGACGTATGGTCACGCTTATTTTTTTCTTCAATAAGGTGGAAGCTAGCATGAATTACGCAAGTTCCACTAACTGAAGGTTGTACCTAGACCAGATACGTATTGATCTCCTGAATGAGACAAAGAACATGGAAAGAGAGGAAAAATAAGAAAATAAGTCGTAAATTTTATGATACATTACTATATAGTTGGGAGTAAATAATGGCTGAGACATTTTCTTGATTAAAGACGTAAAACTGGTAACGAGTGTTGAAAAGGAAATTGATTCCATAAGTAATATTGAAATACAGTACATCATCCTTAAATTTGATTGTCATTATCTTGGCAATAAAAATCTTTTAATATTTATTTAAATAATAAATAGTATAACTAAAATTCAATGTCAATCATTTGAAATTACAAATAATTTTATTTTCAATTAAAAACACCAGTTTTATATATGGTTGTGTTGAATTTTAAGAAAATACATACTCGGCCGCCGAGTATTCGGTTATTCGCTCAAATCACTATTCGTCCCATCCTTAATAAGACAGTAATAGAATTTCAATTCTGAATCAATTAAGCATGAAGATCGCATGTATCTAATTGATATCTATCGTTTCGATTCATTATGCTCAACTCAAAGATTTTTTAATAGACTACCTATTATATGCAAATGCATAAATATTAAATAATGCAGTGGATCCCGCTTATAACGTTTTCCAAAAAACTGTCATGGAAAACGTTGTAAGCGAGAACCGCTTTAAATGGGAAATCTTAATGAGAATTACAGTCGATCCTGCTTATATAGTTTTCCCGCTTAGTACGACTTATTCTGGTGTTTCCAACTCACTAATTCGCTCTAAGATTTTCCATTTAAAGCATTTCCCCGCCTACAATGTTTTTGTGACAGGTTTTTTGAAAAATGTTATAAGCGGGATCCACTGTACTTAGAGTTGAGACCACAGAAATAAGTCGTACTAAGCGGGAACGTTAAAAACGGGATTGACTGTAATCGGAATAAGTGTGTGTGTGTGTGCATAGTTTTAGATCACTTCATTAGAATAAAATCTTTTTTTAATGTTTCTGTCGAACTAGTTCACATGTTTTCTATATTATCATATTTCTATCCACGTGTGACATCTATGAATTGCCGTGATTTTTATTGATTAAATTTAGTTCAGTTGATGTAGTTATTTTTATTTTCCCACGATATATCTTGCATGTACGATCAATCGATATCGTTTATGTATATGATCGTATAAGTGCTCATTAATTTATGTATGATTTTACTAATTTTCCCTCTTATGAAACAATCAACTTCCTTTGGTTTGACAATGCCGTAGTCCACGCACTGTGGTGATAATACTCAGGCGAGATTAGTTGTAGAGACCCTTCCTAGGATAGAAATCCCTCGGGATAAGGACTTATGATCACCTCCGCGCCGAGCCCAGTAATAATAATGACAATAGTTCTACTGAAGCTATATATTATTATAGTGTTGGTTATGTCGGCGGTTTTTTTTTTTCGTGTAGCAATCCATCACTTGTCAGTGGTTCAAAGAGGACGGGTTTTTCTTAACTTGTTCTGGCGACTGGTAGACGACTCATGTCTTTCATTGTTCAAATTTCATCAAAAGTTTCTCTGTATGTCTTTATAATGTCCATCCAAGAGAAAATCGCCACTTAGCAGCTTGGTGGAAAAATTAGGGATAAACCGCCAACATCGCCGGCTCGGCAAAATTTGTCCGATTTTGACCCGGTTTCTTGTTGTATCCATTTTGTCGCCATTTAACAGGTTGGAGAAACAAATGGGAGATACAGCGCCAACATCGAGGGCGCGGCAAAATTTGTCCGATTTTGACCCTATTTCCATGTTGTCCGCATATGTCCCGTCCGATTTTGACTCGCTACCCTGGCAGTAAGGATTGGAACCGATGGAGGGTGCAATTGGGGATTGAACGGCAGGGAAGAAATGAGATAAACGTATTGTCATGGAACAAGAAAGCCAATGACCATCCAGATTTTTTAAAAGAACTAAAATTTTGAGCAGATTGTTTCCATTAACTAATTCATAATTAGGACAACTTTTGATTAAAAAAAAAATTTTCATCATTGCAAAATGAATAAGCCATATTCATACGAATTTTGGGGGGGCTGAGCCGCGTCTTCAAAAATGTTGGGGGGGCTCGGGCCCATGGGCCCTATAGAAGTTTACGCCTATGCCCTCCTGCATCCAACGATCACATATCCGCATTACAGTTGTTTGGTTTCGTCCAACACTACTACCGATTTCCCTGAAAGATAATCCACAATCTCGGTAGGCCACTATCCTTCCTCTGTCGAACTCGGATACTTGATCAAAAGATTATCGTTTTTTTGAAAAAACCACAAGAAAAACACAATTGCCGTACTTCAAATCGTCGAAATCTCCAAGCCTTAAATAGCGCTTTGAAGTGGCGCCACAGGCGCGCGTGATGTGCGTCTGCGCTGAAATTCCAATCATTTGCATATCTCACCTCCGCTAATGCATGTTGTAAATTTCATATTATTTGCATGCTTCCTTCAGGGTGTTGCATTTACGGTGGCCAGCAGTGTATATATATATATATGTTACCGGCAAAGTATGAAATCCAGGCATTCTATAGAATGCCTGGTCGTTTCAGGCAAAGTATGAAATACCGGTTTTATTCTATACTTTGCCTAGGCATTCTATAGAATGACTAGTCATTCTATAGAATGCCTAAACACAATCCAGGCAAAGTATGAAATATCTTCTTCCAACAAATCTCTTTAGGGATATATATTACATAAAATTAAAATTTCGCCGAATTTTCGTCATTTTTTCCCGGAAACGTTTTTCTTTCGCTCTCGTGGAAAAGGATCTGTTGAGGGGCGGTATAAAATATTACAATTTCATCGCATTAAAATTAAAAGGATCTGTTGAGGGCCGGTATAAAATATTACAATTTCATCGCATTAAAATTTTACAGAATTTTCGTCATTTATTCCCGAAAACGTTTCCCTTTCGCTCTCGTAAAAAAGGATCTGTTGAGGGGCGGTATAAAATATTACAATTTCATCGCATTAAAATTTTACAGAATTTTCGTCATTTATTCCCGAAAATGTTTCCCTTTCGCTCTCGTAAAAAAGGATCTGTTGAGGGGCGGTATAAAATATTACAATTTCATCGCATTAAAATTTTACAGAATTTTCGTCATTTATTCCCGAAAACGTTTCCCTTTCGCTCTCGTAAAAAAGGATCTGTTGAGGGGCGGTATAAAATATTACAATTTCATCGCATTAAAATTTTACAGAATTTTCGTCATTTATTCCCAAAAACGTTTCCCTTTCGCTCTCGTAAAAAAGGATCTGTTGAGGGGCGGTATAAAATATTACAATTTCATCGCATTAAAATTTTACAGAATTTTCGTCATTTATTCCCGAAAACGTTTCCCTTTCGCTCTCGTGGAAAAGGATCTGTTGAGGGCCGGTATAAAATATTACAATTTCATCGCATTAAAATTTTACAGAATTTTCGTCATTTATTCCCGAAAACGTTTCCCTTTCGCTCTCGTGGAAAAGGATCTGTTGAGGGGCGGTATAAAATATTACAATTTCATCGAATTAAAATTTTACAGAATTTTCGTCATTTATTCGCGAAAACGTTTCCCTTTCGCTCTCGTAAAAAAGGATCTGTTGAGGGGCGGTATAAAATATTACAATTTCATCGAATTAAAATTTCACAGAATTTTCGCCATTTATTCCCAGAAACGTTTCCCTTTCGCTCTCGTAAAAAAGGATCTGTTGAGGGGCGGTATAAAATATTACAATTTCATCGCATTAAAATTTTACAGAATTTTCGTCATTTATTCCCGAAAACGTTTCCCTTTCGCTCTCGTGGAAAAGGATCTGTTGAGGGGCGGTATAAAATATTACAATTTCATCGAATTAAAATTTTACAGAATTTTCGTCATTTATTCGCGAAAACGTTTCCCTTTCGCTCTCGTAAAAAAGGATCTGTTGAGGGGCGGTATAAAATATTACAATTTCATCGAATTAAAATTTTACAGAATTTTCGTCATTTATTCCCGAAAACGTTTCCCTTTCGCTCTCGTAAAAAAGGATCTGTTGAGGGGCGGTACAAAATATTACAATTTCATCGAATTAAAATTTCACAGAATTTTCGCCATTTATTCCCAGAAACGTTTCCCTTTCGCTCTCGTGGAAAAGGATCTGTTGAGGTTCGTAATTTTTTCCGAAAACATGCATTGGCCAGCGACGACTTCCATTCTTATTGGTGTATAATCGCACCATTTGATCCACGATGTCGACTCCTTATTTAATTTCGTTATTGTAGGCAACTGTTTCTGGGGTCTTTTTCACGTTTTCGTTGATAGTTACATCCAGGGGTGGTCTTAGGGCAGTGTGACCGGTGCAACTGCACCGGGCGCCAAATGAGAAGGGGCGCCGAAACGTGTTAAATATACATTACTAGAAAAATATCTTTAAGATACGTATTTATAAAAAAATTGTAAAATATAAATGAAAAAAATGACCGAGATGAATTTAAAAAAAAACAAAGATTTGAGTGTTTATAAAATTAGTTATTTTTCGAAACGAAAATAATCGATGGGCAGTTGGGCAGTGCATAATATCGCCCCTTCCCCAGGGCCGTGGCGTGCTTTCTCGGGGGCAGTCTTTTCTTGGAGTCTCCTTGAAATGGCTATGCTCAAAAAAAGGAAGAGTTACAAGCGCCCCCCCCCCTCCATTCGGCTCGTTGCGCCGCCCAAGTTGCCTCAGAATAGTTACGGGCCTGCCCAAGTTGCAGGGCCCGATGCTTTAGCTGGTGTTAGCCTGTCCCTTCCGTTTCTTGGTACTGGTTCTGAAAGGGGTAATTTCAAATGAAGTTCATGAGTTTCATAAATATGAAAAGAAATCATACGGAAATATCACTAATTTAACCAGTTTTATTATCATCTTAG
This sequence comes from Pholcus phalangioides, assembly GCF_987345545.1. NCBI lineage: Eukaryota > Metazoa > Arthropoda > Arachnida > Araneae > Pholcidae > Pholcus > Pholcus phalangioides. The sequence goes on from NW_028301621.1 coordinate 3,342,235, forward strand.
CCCGTACGTGATGCGTGCACTACACGAATTTTACCATAAAACTCAATTAACATAAGTATGAAGAAGATTGATCCTCCGTGATGAGTATCCTGCACAAATGTGTGACGTTTTGCTTCTTTAATGTTTTTAAATATCTTAATTAAATCAAACAAGTTGGGTTTTTATGCTTGTTTACAAGTTAAATAACGGTGTGCCGGGGATGGGGGGGGGGGTGTCACCACACAAAGAGTCAAAGAGTGTCTGATAATATGGTAGAATGAATCTGTCCCGTATGACTAGCAAAAATTGCCTCCTCTGGCACATCACTCTGGATTTACGCCTGGGGGGGGGGGGGGCGCTGACTACTTTTTTTTGCACCGGGCGCCACTGGGCCTAAGACCGGCCCTGGTTACATCAGTACGAAGTGAACTCAGAACTAGAACATTTTTAATCTTTTTTCTCTGATAAGATGTCAGTGTGATATCAGTTCCTGTTTTTGCAGTTGGAAGTACCTCACGACGGTCTTTTTGAAGGGTCCCAACCAAGCTTGTCCTTTTAAAAAATGCACATAAATAATCTCAGTGATGTAAAATAATCATCTGTTGTTTTGTTTCGACGTTCTCCTAGATAAGGTTCGACTAATCGAATTACATGTTCATAGACAAGTTGATTTGCTGGTCTGGTGTTATCTGCCCCAGTGTAATCGAAACTGATTTTCTGTCCATTCAGAATATATTTGGAATCAACGCAGGCAAGAAGCCAGAATTTTATCCCAAATTTATCTGGCTTACTCGGGATATACTGTGTAAATGGGCATCTTGCTTTTGAGGGTAGAAGTTGTTCGTCCACAGTTAGATTGGGCCCTGGTCTGTAGCAAATCGCACTGTATTCTATGAATGAAATCCATAGTGAACATGCAAGAGAAAATTGGTCAGTTTTTAATATTTCAGACTTTTCAGATTTCAGATCGAATCGCATGAATTTCAAAATTTCTTTGAAACGATGTCTTGTCATTGTTTGGGGAAAAAAAAGGGACCCCAAATCTCGACGACCACAATGAATTCAGTAGGAAGTTTTTTGCACCTCTTGCATACATAATGGATATCGTTGCATCCAGTTCAAGCAAAGAAACTGACCAAGAAGTTTCATTCAGACGACGATGGGCTTCAGCTTCTGTATATGTCGAATCATTTTATCGCAGAAAATAAGGCGTCACGAACCCGGAACACTTTCATTTATGTTTTTTTGAACGCATAAAATGTGGGGCCTTGATTTTCTCTCAATATATTTTGCGATCCTCGACATCCTAAAGTTGAGGAAGGTTCTATGATTTTCCATATGTTCCCATCTGCTGCAGTTTCTTAGATCATTTCTGTGGCTTCAACGAGTTATAATGAGTCACACCACGGTCATTTTCTGCACACAAGATCTAATTAGACCGGGACCTACAATTTATTGCCGATTGCGAACGGCAAGCTTGTTTCTATGCTCATCATCGAGAAGTTGGTGCACTAACTCCTCAATGGGGGACTTCCTACGGTAGCAATTTTTTCTGCAGTCAAGTCGCCGTGTCTGTTGTACCCCTGTGTCAGGAAAGTTTTCTGACAAAGACGAACCGGGTATCGAACTCGCGACACCTCTAAACATCCTTTGGTACTTTAGGCGAGTATCTTATCGACCTGGGCTACCGCGCCCGAGAAATAATTTTATATTGATTTAAATCTTCGTCATCAGAACCGCTACTTTCTTCACTACAGTTCGACATAGGGTAGATCTATGCTCTTCTGCACTTTCATCATAACTGCTTCCAGAGTTTCTCTCATCTAATCTTTGCATCTCCTGGAGTATTTCTTCAGTAAATATACGTTTTCTCGTCATTTAAAACCAATGTTTCCCAAAGTGGGCAATATCGTCTCCTGGGTATAACAGAGGATCCTATGGGTTCGCTTGAGTTGGGGGGGGGATGAGGGAAAAATTTATCTGAAAAAGGGGGCGGTGGAACAAAAAGTTTGGGAAACTATGTTCTAAACTAACTGTTTGAAAAGATCACATGCACTCAAATTTTCTACGTCCCAGAATAAACAATTTAACGGATAATATGGCAAGAATGCTTGACAAAAACCAAAAATGACACACCTGCTGACGACACTTGCAGATAAGAATGAGAGGAAAAGAAAGGTCACACACAAGGTCAAATGCAAAAAAGACTTTCAGAAGGATTATAACCTACTTAGAAATCAATTGTGACGACGATAGTAGTATTTACCGCATAATGTGCTAGAATATAAGGAAGGGTCACTATGCCCCCCTTCGGTCTTTCTAGGTATATCTGCACGTAGCTTCGTTGTTAAAAAAGATAACGAAAGGAAGCTTTGGTATACAATAAGAACATGCTAATTCAGGAAAAGTTCAGAAATTCCAGGTGGTTCGGTTTATTCTTAGCAGAGATATGTAAGCTTAAACAGCGTGCAAGGTCAAAAAGACCCCCGTTTCGTCTTTCTACTGTTAATATTTCATCATTGATAAATGGAACTTGCAAATGCGGATTATGCGATATCATTTTGTCTTGAAGTAACCGAAATTTTCATCCACGGATTTATGAACAAAAAATATAATGTATAAAGCGCCCGTTAACTCATCTATTCGAGGGAAAGTGACCGTGGTATGTCGGTCACGGAAAACAAATTGGTATACGTAGGTTTACCATATTTTATCGGTGGAAATACGGGAGATAGAGATCCTAAGTAAAGAATTGCTTATTGTTAGGCCGACCATATTTGCTCGAGAAAAATACGTGAAATTGGGATTCGAAATACGGGAAAATGCGGGACAATGTCAATTATCGCTAAATGATGCCAAAAGTAAGCGAAGTCGTTAACTCGTGCTAAAATCCAGAAAATTCGCCAATCGCGAGAAATAAAGTGCCACTTCAAATTACAGTGAATTAAAAAAAAACATGACAAATGTGTGAGATGAATATTCTTGTTTTTAGTCTCTTAATGAGGCTTTTTGAATCACGTGATATTTCCCTTTTTCTGGACGGACATACTGCATGGTAACCAATATGGCGACTTCCTGCGCAACTCATGAAAGACATAAATCAAAATTAAAGAAACGTAGAATAATACGTTGTTTTTTTTTTCTTTTTGATGGGTGCTAGATATTTCGAAAATTTTCTTGAAGCTCAAGTTATCGATTTGCCTGCTTTTGCTTCAAAAAATGCTTGATTAAAGCTGCGGAATTTCTTCAGTGTAATTTATGGACCCATACATATTAATTCTCATTTTCGTGCTTGAGAAGATATAAATCAATGTTATTGCATGAATATCTAACTCAAAAGTAGGTCCGGCTAATTATTTTATATTTAATTTCCTGTGCTTCATATTTCTAAGCGAACTCAATTTTTCGAAAATCGAGAACTCAGTTCAATTTTTAAAATTATTGATGAGACGGAAAACCCTACTAAATTTCCACATTTCTACGGTAAATTCGGCAATTTTAACATTGATTTCCATGGGAAAAATCATGCTGCGCTTGTCCCTCCAAGTGATACTGATGATCATAGGAGTACGCAGAATTTTCTCGAGGGGGGATTTGAAATTTGTTTACCCTCTGAGGGAGTTTTACCTTTTTTCCTGTAAAATAACACTATAATCTTGGCTCGGGGAGGATGGGGGGTGGTTAGAACCGCAACCTCCCCCCCCTTTGAGTACGCCAATGCTGATGATGATTATGATGTCTATTCCAAAAGCCTCATTATCGTGATGTAATTTCTAAGCTGGAAAGATAATTTTAATCGTTGATTTGAAGAATAAAAAGTCAAGTTGACTTCGTTGAAAATATTTGAAAACTCGGGACATTTGTGCAAAAAAGTCGGGACAGCAAAAAAACAGAAAAAAACCGGGACTGTCCCGAGAAATACGGGATGTATGGTCACCCTGCTTATTGCTATTCTATCTCTCAAAAAATTGTCAAATGTTGAAAAATTGCTAATTATGGTTAACATTGATGGGAAAGAAATGCTGATGGGTATGTACGAAGAAGGACTACAATAAATTGCAGTAAATAAAAATGTATTTCACGAAATAAATGTTATGTTATTGATATTTTTTTTTAAATGTCTTGTTTTTGTTATGTAAAAAAGAAACACGTCACAAATATACGACATGAACGTTTATGTTTACAATCATAATTAATCGTACCGTGATTTGTAAGAAATTAAAACTATCTTCCTCCACGTTTTCAGTCAAGTTTCAGTGAGTCAAGTGAGTTTAGTCGAAAATACGGGACATTTTCAAAAACAAATTCGGGACAGTGAAAATAAAAGATAAATAGCAAAATATAGGCCTACTTAGCAAACGTTTTGTGGTGACCTTATGCATATGACACATATGTCACGCATTTCCCGGGACATTCCCGTATTTTCACTTTATTTTGACTGTCCCGACTTTTTTGCAAGAATGCCGTGGTTCGTCGCGAATGTTCTACATTGTAGAATCTACAAAGCCTACTTTTAGATGCTTATAGTTTTATACTTTATTAAAATCAACTATTGAAATTATTTTTCAACGCATAAATTATATCACTATAATTGCAACTATGAATAAGAATATTCACCTCACATACGTCATGACTTTTTTACTTTCTTGATAAAGTGATCCTCAAATATGTTCAAGAGATCCTGTATGATCTGTCCAGGGAATTTGTTAATGTTAATAAATATCCATGCCCGAGAGAATCGGGTTTGGAACCAACACTTCCACAGTAAAACGCTAGCTCCCAAACTACTCCACTTGCAAGACGGCAAATACTAAACGTTGATTTAATTGTTTGCCCCTTCAAACGTTTTATTTCGTTATTTTACAATGTACTTCGTGGAATCCATTTTTGTTCACTGCAATTCTCTCAGAGTAATGCTTTGTTTCCTGCCATTGGTGTTTTTTAGTGATTTCTGCAAAAGTTGGCAACTTTGTTTACATTCGGCGGCAGTTATGGCGATGATTGGCGATGTTCCGTATTTTACCCGTATTTGAAATCCTGAGTTCCGGTATTTTTCTCGAAGAAATTTGGTTAGCCTAAATGTGCAATAAAACTTAGTGACACGGTTTTTACAATCTACCAAAATTACGTGAATTCTTTGTATAGCAATGAAATCATTTACCTCAACTTTGGGAGCTTACGTCAGTGGTGAAATAATTGACGTTATGTGTCTCATCAGGCCCCTAGCCAGAAATTTCATTCCAAGGCCAAGGGGAGAATCACTTTCATTTCGTGGGGAGGGACCAAAGTGATAGAAAACTGGTTCCAAAATTTTTTACGCCGCGGGGCACTTTTCAGAATTGTTATCATTGAGCACTAATTTTGACAGCATTTACAGGTCGATGCCATGTATAAAATACAGTAATTATGATAAATCTGGTGATTATGCATAATCGCCGGTTATTCACAATAATTTCATCCGTTTTGATCAGTGATTATGCATAGTAATCGATATAAATCCGGCGATTATGCGTAATTACAGATTTATGCCGTTTTTTTACAGTAACATATTCCACGAAAAACGTCCAAAAGCGATAAAATGTTGTTGTCCGTATCCGATTTGAAATTCCAAAAAGAAATTACCCGCTTAAATTCAGTTGTGATTTATTTTGACGAATGAATTTTAAGTTGACGAAAATGTGACATTTTATATCGTCCATCCACAGATCCCTTGTCAAGAAAGCCAAAGGAAAAGTTTACAGAAAAAAATTAAGAAAAATTATATTAAATTGTAATCGTATAAATTGAATATTTTATACCGCCCCTATAAACAGATCCCTTTTCCAGAGAGCCACACGTTTCCTGGAAAAATCGAAGAAAACTGTGTGAAAATTTAATTTGACGACACCGTCCCTCAAGGGATTCCTTCTCAAGAGAGCAAAAGGAAAACGTTTGAAATTGAAAACTGTGCGAAATTTTAATTTGACGACACCGCCCCTCAAGGGATCCCTTCTCAAGAGAGCGAAACGGAAATGTTTCCGGGAAAAAATGACGAAAATTCTGTGAAATTTTAATGCGACGAAATTGTAATATTTTATACCGCCCCTCAACAAATCCTTTTTCACGAGAGCGAAAGGGAAACATTTCCGGGAATAAATGACGAAAATTCCGTGAAATTTTAATTCGATAAAATTGTAATATTTTATACCGCCCCTCATCAGATCCTTTTTCACGAGAGCGAAAGGGAAACGTTTCTGGGAAAAAATGACGAAAATTCTGCGAAATTTTAATGCGATGAAATTGTAATATTTTATACCGCCCCTCAACAGATCCTTTTCCACGAGAGCGAAAGGGAAACGTTTCCGGGAATAAATGACGAAAATTCCGTGAAATTTTAATTCGATGAAATTGTAATATTTTATACCGCCCCTCAACAGATCCTTTTTCACGAGAGCGAAAGAGAAACGTTTCTGGGAAAAAATGACGAAAATTCTGCGAAATTTTAATGCGATGAAATTGTAATATTTTATACCGCCCCTCAACAAATCCTTTTTCACGAGAGCGAAAGGGAAACGTTTCTGGGAAAAAATGACGAAAATTCTGCGAAATTTTAATGCGATGAAATTGTAATATTTTATACCGCCCCTCAACAAATCCTTTTTCACGAGAGCGAAAGGGAAACGTTTCTGGGAATAAATGACGAAAATTCCGTGAAATTTTAATGCGATGAAATTGTAATATTTTATACCGCCCCTCAACAGATCCTTTTCCACGAGAGCGAAAGGGAAACGTTTCTGGGAAAAAATGACGAAAATTCTGCGAAATTTTAATGCGATGAAATTGTAATATTTTATACCGCCCCTCAACAAATCCTTTTTCACGAGAGCGAAAGGGAAACGTTTCTGGGAATAAATGACGAAAATTCCGTGAAATTTTAATGCGATGAAATTGTAATATTTTATACCGCCCCTCAACAGATCCTTTTTCATGAGAGCGAAAGGGAAACATTTCCGGGAATAAATGACGAAAATTCCGTGAAATTTTAATTCGATGAAATTGTAATATTTTATACCGCCCCTCAACAGATCCTTTTTCACGAGAGCGAAAGAGAAACGTTTCTGGGAAAAAATGACGAAAATTCTGCGAAATTTTAATGCGATGAAATTGTAATATTTTATACCGCCCCTCAACAAATCCTTTTTCACGAGAGCGAAAGGGAAACGTTTCTGGGAATAAATGACGAAAATTCTGCGAAATTTTAATGCGATGAAATTGTAATATTTTATACCGCCCCTCAACAAATCCTTTTTCACGAGAGCGAAAGGGAAACGTTTCTGGGAAAAAATGACGAAAATTCTGCGAAATTTTAATTTCATGTAATATTTTATACCGCCCCTAAAGAGATTTGTTGGAAGAAGATATTTCATACTTTGCCTGGATTGTGTTTAGGCATTCTATAGAATGACTAGTCATTCTATAGAATGCCTAGGCAAAGTATAGAATAAAACCGGTATTTCATACTTTGCCTGAAACGACCAGGCATTCTATAGAATGCCTAGGCATTCTATAGAATGCCTGGATTTCATACTTTGCCGGTAACATATATACTTTGGCGACCAACCCCCCCCCTTTTCTCATCACAACATATCTTGTTTATTTCGCCCCACTTCATCAGCCTACTATGGAAAGGGACATGTGAAAGCACCAAATTTTATAATAAGAAAACAACAAAAAACAAATGTGAATCATCAAGTACCCCCAGAAAACTTGCCCATGGGGGTCCCCAGACTCCAATTCGCTGAATTTTAGCGGGGCCCAGACTGGATTTATCTCGGGCTACCGATGTGTTGCAAATTTTACATTGTTAAACAACAAAAATCAATGAGATTCATCAAGGGACACCCAAAATGAAACCTGTCAACATTTCCATGGGGCCCCGACCTGGAGACTTGTCGGACATCTCCCCGGTGAGGGGCCACGAAAATTTTAAATTTTTATCAATTTCACAACGAATGAAATCCAGGGCCCCCATCCAGCAGCAGGGACCCAATACTCAGATTTTTAGTGGGGGACGCAGACTGAATTCTGGATTTATCTCGGGCTTCCGCTGTTGCAAATTGTACAATGTTAAACAACAGAAAAGAATGAGATTCATCCAGGGCCCCCAAAGGAGAACCTGTAAACATGGGGCCCCCGACTTGGAAGCTTGTCGGTCATCCCCGGTGCGATCGCCGTGAAAATTTCCATTTGTATTCATTTTACCAACGAATAAAATCCAGGGTCCCCAACCAATTACCTGGGACACCAATTCGCATACTTTTAGTGGGGCCCCCAGATTGGCTTTATCTTGTGCTTTCGTTGTTGCAAATTCTAAAACGTTAAATAACAGAAAAGAATGACATTCATCCAGGGCCCCCAAAATGAAACGGTCCCCTGACTCGGAGCTTGTCATACATCCCCCCTGTGAGTGCCACAGCAAATGTTCATTTGTATTCATTTTACCAACGAATAAATTCCAGCCCCCCCCCTCAATTACCCGTGACCGAATTCGCAAATTTTATGGGGTCCCCAGACTGGATATAGCTTGAGATTCCGCTATTGCAAATTTTTCAATGTTAAAGCAGCAAGAAAATAACGAGATCCATCAAGGGCCCTGGAAATCAAACCTTTTAACTTCCCCATTAAGGTATATGTGCAATCCCCCCAGGTACCCCGACCCTGTGTGTTGGGAGCACTGGTGTTCTATGTATATGATACATATACATACCTCTCAGCATGACCCCCCCCCTTCCCCCACAAGGGCAGGGCTGACAGGGGCCGGAACGATTCTTATCACTTTTTGATTTTTCACACTATAAATTAACCACAGAGGGCCATGCTAGAGTTAAATGAATACTTGACCTAAAATCGTAACCGATTTCCATCACTCAAAAAACGTCACTCACTTCCGTAACATAAAATCGTCACTAATTTCGGTTGCTTAGAAACAGGCCCTTTTCGAGTTTGTGATTTTATATTATAGAGTAGATATACATAAATTGAGTTCATGTTCTTTGCCTGCCCCCTTCCCTGGAAAACGTTGAAATGACGTTCCTGGAAAAATCTCTACAAATTTTCGTTGAAATTCTAAGAACATGTTCAGTATTGAGTAGAAAATTAATGTCGACCAGCAATTCTCAACCTTTTTTCTGAGTCACGGAGCCCTTTTTAGTATATAATTTCTACGACGGAGCCCCGTACGCTACGGTTTTTTTTTTCATTTGGTCATCAAATTTACTGATTCACTTTACTTTAATTGAGTGAACGTGGAGCCCCCCTCAACCAGTGCACGTGGAGCACTGGTTGAGAACCGCTGGTGTAGACAGTACATAGATAAAGTTTTCTTTCTAAAAGATTTTTGATATGTTTGTGGGGAGGACAGGTTTCTTCCGCCCCAGCGACTGCATAATGATTTATAGTGGTATATAACTTATGATTTTATAATCTCATATAAATAAATTGTCCAAATATTCTAAGGAATCAAACTCTTCAGTGTATTATAATGCAACGTCTTTGCTAAATAACATAACTTTTAACGTAGACTCTGGAATCTCTAATCATCATGGATCTAATTTGCATGATGAAGTAATCTTTTGCGATCAGATTATTAATCTGGTTGAGAGTGATTTTGATTCCGATTTATTACCTGCAAATCGAAGTGTTGATTTGTTGCCTTTATCTCAAAATGCGAATTTGAATTTTGTTGATGCACACACTGATTTAGTCATTTGTAACAGAAATGCCGATTTAAATGTTGATGGTCAGTGCCGTATCTTTAATATTAACAATCAAAATGTCAATTCAAATGAAAAAAATCAAAATGACAATTTTTATGTGTTAAATTCAAATAATATAATTAACGGTAATCATGATAATTCCGATGAAATTGTTGGAAAAGAAAAAAATCTGTGTAGCCAAAGCGAATTCAATATTTTCTATTGGAATATTAATGGATTTTTCAATAAATCACACAATGTTTTCCGCCGTATATGCAATTTTGACATTTTCATTCTAACTGAGACCTGGATGTCAAAAAATATACTGCCACCAATAATTTGGAAAAATTTTAAGTTATTTCAAATAAACGCAAGTAGAACACACAAATTTGGTAGATGCTCGGGGGGGGGGGGGATAATTTTTGGAATCAAATCAGGTATCGCAAATATTGTACATTTTGATTCATCGCAAAACTGGATTGTTTGCAAAATTAATAAATTAAAACAAATCAACGTGTCTCCGATTTCTATTGTTGGTGTATATTTACCCCCGGGCACAGATCATGATCATTTAGTTTTCCCTCTAAAAAATGTAATCCTCAATCTGATCGATCAAGGTTTTAATGTTATATTGTGTGGAGATGTTAATGCACGTATTGGACTGAAAGGTGATCTATATACCGGGAATAATATTTTTCATAGTTCCCTTTCATTAATCCGTAAATCTCTTGATAATAATTTAAATAATCGTGGAAAATTGTTTTTGGATCTATGTAACGATTGCTCATTGACAATCCTAAATGGAAGAATGGCGAGTGATTTTATTGGACAATTTACTTTTATTGGGGGGCAGGGATCTAGTGTCATTGATTATGTTGCAACCTCTCCCGCTTTATTGCAGCTTATAAATAAATTTGAAATTGTTCACTGGATTGAGTCTGACCACAGCCCTTTGGTGACATCCTTTCATTCAAATATCCGAACATCCCAGAAAAATAATAAACAAAAACCTCGCACATTAACCACTAACAAATTGATTTGGAATCCTGCTCTCAAAGAACATTTCCGTAGTGAGTTAAACTCTAAAATGACAATCTCTCCAGAATTTTTTTCAAATCTCTCGGTTGATAATTCAGTTTCTGTTGTTGAGAATGAAATAAAAAATGCTGCTCGTTCCGGGGGAATGGTGAGAAGTTACGGCTCTAATTGTAAGCTGTATGAACCATGGTTCAATTATGAATGCAAAAAAGCGTTGACATTATGTAAACGGGCCTTAAAGAGATTTAGGTCCTCTCATTCAGAAATTGATCGATTAAACTACATATCTTGTAAGAAAAGTTACAAAAGTACCCTGAGACGAAGTAAACAAAATTATTTTTTAGATTTTAATGCTAATTTAATGAATACCAGAAATTCAAAGGAATTTTGGTACCTAATAAATAAATTTAAAAGAAATCGCAGAATCGTTCCAGACATTTCAATTGAAAATTGGTACACTTATTTTGCCAATTTTATGCCCTCAAGAAACTCAAGTGCACCTGCGAGAGATATAATTTCTTATAAAGATCCAATTTTAGATCGGGACATTCTCATGATCGAACTTGATTACAATCTTAAAAAACTCAAGCAAAACAAAGTACCTGGACACGATGATGTTAGAAATGAATTTTTAATTAATTTACCAGAAAATGCTAAACTTCTTTTACTAATTCTTTTTAATAAAATATTGTCATCCAATACATTCCCCGACGCATGGTCAAAATGAATTCTTAACCCCATTTTTAAAAAGGGTGATGTCCATCTCGTATCAAATTATCGCGCAATTTCTCTAGTTTGCTGTACGTGCAAATTCTTCACCTCCATTCTAAATCAGCGGCTGAACTTCTGGTTAAGTGATAGTGATATCATTAGTGATTATCAAGCAGGGTTTAGGGAGGGTTTTGGCTGCATTGATCATGTTTTCACTTTGAATTCTTTAATCCAATTGCAGTTTTCGAAAAAGAGACGTAAACTTTATACCGCTTTCATTGATCTCAGTCGCGCGTTTGATTCTGTAAATTATAGCATTTTATGGGAACAGTTATCTCGTTATGGAATTAGTCCCGGGTTCATCTTAACTTTCACCAAGTTTCCCTATAAAATCTGGTGTATTGCAGGGAGAGATCTTAAGCCCTAACCTTTTCTCCCTATATATCAATGATATAGTTCCGTTATTGGAAAATTCGGGTATTCCTGGCATATGTGTTGACTCTAATACTGAAGTACATATCCTGCTTTATGCAGATGATATGGTCCTGGTTGCTGATACGAAGCAAAATCTACAGCGAAAAATCAATTTAGTTTTTAATTTCTTTGAGAGTATCGAATTGGAAGTTAATTTGAATACAACAAATGTTGTTATTTTTAGAAAAGGGGGCAAAATTGCCAAATCAGATAAATGGTTCTGGAAAAATCAAGAAATAGAAGTGTCCAAACAATATACTTACGTAGGTGTGCCTTTTTCTTCTTCTGGTTCTTTCTCCATAGCTGCTTCTTTTTTTTATTAATAAAGCAAAAGTTGCTGTTAACTCTTTAATACCTTTGTTAATTAAAACTAAATGCAATAACCTTGGTACTCATTTGAAATTGTTTAACTCACTTGTTTCCTCGGTGTTATTGTACGGTTCTGGTGTTTGGAGTCACGGGTACCTTGACGAAATTGAAAAACTCCATTTAACTTTTTTAAAAAGAGTTTTCCGATTGAGATCCAACACACCTGGCTATATAATACGATACGAAACTGGACGAGCAACTCTAAAACGATCGGTAATAAAATTAATTCTGAATTTATGGGTACGCATTCTGAATCTTATCGATAACAGGCTAACTAAAAAATGTTTTATTGCCCTTAAAAATCGGAAAAATAACAATACCACTTTTAACTGGGTTTCTCAAGTTGAACATATTTTATCCGAATATGGCTTATGTGGCTTATGTATGGTCACTGTCTATTCCCGAAATTAAACGTACTATTCCTTTCATTTTAAATCATATTGTAACTTGCGATTATCATAAAGATTATAATCATATTTTAAACTCAACATATTTCCCACATTATAAACATTTAATTTTTTCATTTTTACGCGAGCCATATTTTAATTTTAATTTACCGTTCAGAGTCATTCGTACTTTTTTCCGACTGAGATCTAGTTTATCCTTTCTGAGTGACAATGGTGAAATTACATTTTGTTATAACTGCGAAGATGGTTACTTGGAAGATGGTTCTGCATACAGAAAGAAATCTGTACGTTTTGTAGTTCTGGACTCAATGGTAGTGTCGTACATATCCTATTTCATTGTTCCCTTTTTCATGTTTACCGTAACAGATATATTTTGCCGCACTGTGAATTTATTAATTATAATGAAAATGGATTTCTGCAATTATTAAATATTAACACATCGAATAGAAATTTTATATTAGATATACACAATTTTTTTAACAATGTTTGTTTACTTCTATCTGAAGTTGATATGTAAAAATTAATTAACCCCCGCCCCTCGTTTCATTTTATTACTATTTTTTGAATTATGATGTATTTTTGTAAATGTATTTTTGTGTGTAATTATGATGTTGCCGGTCTTTGTAACGGGCCAATGGCCTATATGCAAATAAATATTATTATTATTTATTATTATTATTATTATTAACTTATGATTTTATAGTGGTTTTCCAGTTTCCGACAGAAATTTGCCACCCTTTACATTTTGCAGCCCAGAGCAAAGGCGTAGGCATGAAAAAACATTGAGAGGGCTGAAAGTTGCCAGTCGTCCCGTGACGAGCCTCGAGCCCGTATGTAGAAGGATGCAGTGCCCCGCTTTATTTATTCATTAATTGGGGAAGGGGGTTCTCAGCCCCCCAACACAAAATTTATTGGGGGGGGTTGAAATAGCCCCCCCGCCCCCGCCATGTTTTGGTGCCTACGTCCCATGGCAGTACGGCAGTACGTTTCTTATTAAAAGCTATTCAGAGACAATTGAAATAAGAGATGTAAGGGGAGAGGGACGAGAATGTGACGAGGAAAATTACGATGAAGGGGAAGTCTCTAATACTTTGAACTTTATTATAATGAAACTTTATTGGCAATGAAATTTATATGGAAATTCTTGGCTACTAAAAACCATGCTGCAAAAAAAAGAAATACTTGCAGAAGCATTCAAGCAAATCACAGAAGTTCTTCTACAATGAATAACGAAAGCAGGCCGCTAGAGGTTGGAACGCATTAGAACGCTGATGGACTAATAAAAAAAATAGCAGAATTAAAGGAATTACTCATAGATAGAAAAACGGATATTTGCTGTATAAGTGAAACACACCTAAAACCAGGATGGCAGGCAAATATCCCAAACTATAACTGTGTAAGAAAAGACACAGTGGATGGTAGAAAAGGAGGTGAAGCGATGTATATTAAGAATAACTTTAATTATGGAAAAGTGAACATACCAGACTCAACAACTACAGAAACGGTTATTGCGAACATTGAATACAGCAATAAAAAACTTATAAGATTTACAGCTATCTACAAGCCTCCAGGAAATGCAATAGACCTCAATCGCTTAAAGAAATTGTTCGACTGCAATCACACATGTATTATAATGGGTGATCTCAATTGTAAAGACATTTCATTTGGCTGCAAAAATTACAACAGACAAGGAAATATGTTAAAAAGATTCTGTGAAACTGAAAGGATAAGAGTGCATGAATCAGAAGAATCGACTTTCTTCCCAAAAAATATCATACATCAACCAGATATACTTGATATCATGTTATCTAAAAGGCTCAATATATATGTGGAACCCAAAGTGCTAAATGAACTTGACTCGGACCATTTACCAGTGAAAATAATTTTGGACTTTTCAATACTCCACAAAATGGTTAAAAACAAAATTACAAATTGGAAGAAATTTCAAGAGAAATTACAAGCACCAATTCTTATCCCTCGGCAAGACTCAAAAGAAGAAGCTGAAAACATGACAAGGGAAATAACAAACTCAATTTTAGAGACAGTAAAATATGCTACAAAAGAAAAAATTGCTCATCCAAACCCTCTTGGACTTCCCATGTGGCTAAAAGAAAAAATTAGAGAAAAAAACAGACTACGTAAAATGTGGCAAAGGACATGGAACCTGGAATTTAAAAGGCAATAAGCCAAACAGGTCAAAAAAGATATAGATGAACACACACATGAACGTTTTGCACAATGGCTTGAAGAAGCTTCTCCGAAAGATGGGACATTATACCAGATATATCATAGAATGAAGAACAAAAAAGACAAACTGCCACCCATCAAAAACTCATATGGCATTCTGGTATATAACAATGCTGAGAAAGCAAAAGAATTTGTTAAAATTTATGAAAAACAATTCTCCCCAAACAGAACTGTAAATCAAAATTTTGTTCAAAATATTGAATCACAACTTCATGATTTTCTAGAAAATGACATTCCAGTAGATAATACAGCATTCAGACCAATCACAATAAATGAGATAGAAGAAAATATGGCCAGTATTAAACCAAGGAAAACACCTGGATATGATGGAATAACATCAAATTACCACTCACTCCAAACGTCATCGTGTCGATAGTAAACACCTTCAACCTTCTTATGGGAATAGCTTACTTCCCAAATATGTAGAAAAAGGCAATAATTAAAGTAATTCTGGAAACAAACAAACCCCAAGAAGAAGCAAGCTCTTACAGACCAATTGCTTTGCTACCACACCTTTCCAAGCTATTTAATCAATAACAGCAAGAATAGTGGAAACAACTAATAGACATAAGCTAGGACGTATAGAACAATTTGGTTATAAAGCAATGCATGGTACAACTATTTAGGGTAATAAATCATGTACAAAAAGCAAGCATGTACAGCAAGAATCAAGAAAGAATATACCGTAGCAGTAGCACTTGACTACAGCAAGGCATTTGATTGTATATGGCAAGCTGGTCTACTACATAAAATGTTAACTAGAGGATATCCCCCAGTTATTATCAAGTTCCTTTATTCATATTTTTCAAACAGAGTTTTTCAAGTACAAATTGGTGAAGATAAATCGAGAGAGGGAAAAATATCTGCAGGAATTAATCAAGGAATCCAATTTGGGCCCCTACATTCATAAAATATTCATGGATGATTTCCCAAATATAAATCAAGGGCTCCTTGGTATGTATGCAGATGATGTAATTTTGATGCAATCTGATGACGACCCACAAAAAGTACTAAGAATGGTGCAAGATGAAATATATAAAATAGAACAGTAGAACTATTTTAACAAAGCAAAACATAATCCTGAAAAATGCGAAATGGTATGGTTCTCTACTGGAAAATTACCCACAAATACTTTTGTCAACATCATGGGACACACGATAAATCCATCAGATGGTATTAAATATCTTGGAGTGTTTATAGAGACAACAGACTAAATTTCAAAAGACATACTGCAAACAGAATTAAACATGTCACGATAAACATTGATCAAATTCTGAGATTCTGCAATCCCAGAACAAGATTGAGTATCGAAAACAAAATATTGATGTATACCCAAGTAATTCGACCATCTCTACTATATGCAGCTCCATCCTGGGCTTATGCTTCAAAAGGAAATATTTACATATTGCAAGTTTTTCAAAATAAAATTCTGAGAAAATTCACTGGAGCGCCAAGATATTTCAAGGTGACAGACCTTCATAAGAAATTAAAAGTAGAATCCATATACAAGTATGTGAAAAGAACATCTGAGAACTTTTACAATAGACTGGAGAATTCTAATGTTGATCATTTTCAGGAATTAGTTGCATACAACCATGAAGAAAGATTGAGAAATCTAAGACAAAAAAATGTTCTGATGATTCAGTATAGAGGAGAGTTTAAAAAAAAAAAAGGGAGACAGGGGAGCAAAGAGAAAGAGAGACAGAGACCGAGAGAGACCACACAGGTAAGTGGAAAACAGGACATTTTATTTTTATTTGGTATTTTGGTAGCATTAATACTGATTGCATTCTCATTTTTTAGAATAGGGAATTAAAAAAAATCGCTTTATTATTTTCGTTTGTAAATAATGCCTTTCAAAATAGAAAGATAAAATTGTAGTTTTACATATTCTAGTTTCAAAGTTAGAACTAGCTTACTCATAAATTTAGTAAGCGCATAAATTGATGGAATTATGAATATAATCGTATTCAACCACAGTAATTTTGCATTCATTTTGTAATTTTTATGCAAAAAATGGCATGATAAATAAGTTTTCGAAACAAATAAAAGGACTATATTTGTCTGATATTTCAATAATATATGAAATGAAAAACGAAGAAGAGAAACTAAACCAAAAAAAACCAATGATATCAGAAGGGAGATATGAAGAAGATATTTCAAAAATATGTATGATTAGCAAGCAAAAAAGCAAAAGATATGGCAAACATGCCTAACACGGATCCTAGTTTATGAGTTAGGAAGATAGTTTTAATACTTGATTCAATGAAGAATGAAAACTTAAGTTGGCTTGATTGAAAATGCGTAGAAAAAAACGGAACATTTTCCGTAATTTCGGAATTGTCGAAATTACTTGAAAATACGGATTTGTTCTGAGAAAAACAATAGTGTTCATAGATATATGAACATAAATGAAAAATAATTTTAGTATGGTAAGTGTGTAGAAGGCTACATAGCAACCATGGAAATGTTATTAAAAGTATAAATCAGCGTTTTTTTTTCAACTTTACACTAATTTACATCATATTGCCAGTAGGGGGGGGGGGGACACGTGTCCCGTATTTTGCGAGACATTCTCGTACTTTCATGTACATTTGGCCGTTCTGACTTCCTTTATACAATTTTCCAATTTATTTCAACAATTTGATTTTAAAATTTTTACTGAAATTGTGAATGAAGGTAATTTTCATAATTTATAAAATATTTTGATAATTATGGCTATAATTATTAAATTCTCATCTTGTGTACTTGCCATGTTTAACATTTTTTTGGTTAGAATTCAATTCGCTGCGATTTCTAATCTCCCGTCATTTCTCACCCCTCGTTAATTTTTCAGAAATTTTAATACAGTTGGTAATTTTGCCAACATCTTCAGTGATGTCCCGTATTTTTCTTTATAAAATTCTAATTTTCCATATTTTTCTAACAAAATATAGTCACCATGCCATGATGAACGATCTTTTTCCTGAAATAATTTTTTTTACTGTGATTTGTAGTAGCTCAAAATGTCATTTGATCATTTTTGTCGCACCACGGTCATTTCCTGCACACGAGGGCTAATTAGATCGGGACCTAAAATTTATTGTCGAT
Source organism: Pholcus phalangioides (assembly GCF_987345545.1). NCBI lineage: Eukaryota > Metazoa > Arthropoda > Arachnida > Araneae > Pholcidae > Pholcus > Pholcus phalangioides. The sequence continues at coordinate 3,360,284 of NW_028301621.1, forward strand.
TCCGAACGACAGACTTTTTTCATACTCACCGAATGGGTGATGCGTTAACCCCTCGATGTGGGACTCTGTGGTAGCAATCCTTTTCAGTGGTCATGTCGCGGTTTCTTTAGTACCCTGTGTCAGGAAAGTTTTTGACAAGGACGAACCGGGTATCGAACTCACGACACCTCTAAACATTAGTTATAAACCGGCACTGTCCCTGAAAACAGGACGTCTGGCCACCTCTCTTTTATTAATCTTTAACAAAAAACTTCTGTTTTGCACTGGATGATACGAGCGTTTAAATGCGGCCGATTCAGCCAGTTAAGACTTATTTATTCCGAAAATTAAATTCACTTGGCACTCTACGAACATGCTCGGCATTGTTCACGAACTTTTACAAAATTTAAATGTAGGAATGGGGGAATGGGGGGGGGGGTTCCTTTTTCGAATTAGAACTTTCTTGTTATTTTTTCCATGAAATTAAAAAAAAAAGCAAAAATCAATAACGACGCTCACGTAGGTAAAAATTGAATAATTTCGATTGAATGGACATCTCACTATTAGTTTGATATACTGTCATGTTTATGTCAGGTTGTTAAGTTTTCTCGCAAAACTGTAACGACTGTTAATTGTAATGACTAATGGCTGAGTTTTTTTCTATGTTATGGTATCCAAGGAAAAATGGCCTGTAGCAAAGGGTTTGTGAAACAGTCATCGTTTGAGTCCTCGTCTCATCGAAATCATCAAATGTGATCGTATTTTAAATATAACGGATAAAAAATTTCCGACCTAATTTTTTACTCATTTTCATCAAGTTTTTATATCACCGCAACTGTCTTTGGAGTGTAGTGCGAGAACAGCTTGTCGAAACAATTTGAAACGGTGTGATGGGCTGAATTTTAAATATTGTGTTCTACACAGGAACTTTTTTGTGTGCGAAAATCCGAAGTTTGAAATATGAAAAGAATATCTGAAGAAGTTAGCGGTAACCCTTTAATTTTGTAACATATGTCCATAGCCTTTGAGAAAACATCCCACAATGTACCATATGTCTATAGCACCCTTTTGGATACTGTCAACGAATCGAAGAAAAGTCTTGAATATTAGGAAGAGGATATAACGGTCGGTAATAGTTACGGCATTCAACCGACTAAAATCACCACATATGTGCCAACCACCTGTCTTTTTTGCAACTAGGTGGATAGGGCTAGTCCACGGGCTTTTGCTAGGCTGAATGATGCCTTGCTTCAAAAGCAAGTTAAATTCTTTCTTGACGGCCAACAGCTTTTCAGGAGAAAGACGTCTAGCCTTTGCGAAGACGGGAGGCCCTGAAGTTTCGATGAAGTGGGTTATGGCATGTTGTTTGGGTTGAGAATTTAAGACCGAACCAGTAAGATTTGGAAACTTGGTCAAAATTTTATGGTATGTAGTGGCACCAGAAACTGTCGGTAGACCGAGAGAAGAACCGGTAGTAACTACACCAAGAGAGTATAGAGTTGTCAAATTATCAACCAACCGGCGATTCTTGACATCAACAAGTGAGCCGAATCTCTCCAAGAAACCGGCACCCAAAATAGAATTTGTGACGTCGTCGGCCACTAAGAAATTGAATGAGAATATTCTCCTCAGTCCGAGATCAAGTTCAAAATGCTTAGTTCCATATGTGTGAATTTTAGTGCCATCAGCCGTATACAACGAAAGGTCGTCGGGTTTAGAAACTTTGGCAAGTGATTTAGGGGAACAGCTCACAGCTGCACCACTGTCAACAAGGAAACGAATTTTCGATTTTCTATCACCAATGAATAAGCGACTTTGAAAGTGGCAATCTCCGGCCGCCGCTGTAGCAGGATTGCCCACTATTTTTCCGAGTGTTGCCAAGGTGAAATGCAACTATGTGCTTTTTCACCATATCGAGCAGGATACCAGCACAATTTGTGTCGATCGGAGTGACCTGAAGATTTTTTTCCGCTCACGAGCTTTCGAATTGTTTCGCGACCGACCTCTGTATTGGTTTCGAGAACGGGAGAGTTCCTCGAATCGTGTAGCGAGCGATGCAATTTCTTTTTTAAGTTCGTGCAACTCTGAAGAAGGCAGAGGAGATTGAGACTCGAAGCTTCTAATATACGATCAGCTATCTGAGCTAAAGAATCAAGAGGATCCTGGCAAATCGACAAAATTTGTTGAACACTGACGGGTAATCTTTGCTGCCATAATGTGCTCAAAACATCATCGCTGATTGTGTTATTCGAAAAGTTTCGCATCTCGCAAAGTAGTTGGGACGGTTTTTTGTCGCCTAACTCGCACTCATGAAAAACATTTCAAATGAGCAGTTTCAGATTGAGCAAATCGAGAAAGAATGCGTTTCTTTACAGTCTCATAAATTTTGTGGAGGAGGATTACGTACTAGTACTAAATCACTCACGTAAGACAAGATTTTTGTGCCGAGCACAGAAATCACCGAACGAAACTTCGTCTTATCCGTGGTAATGCCTGCCGTGATAAACTGGGATTCCACTTGAAGGAACCATAAATCAACGTCGGCTTCCCAAAATGGAGGCGCACGGAATGAAACACGTGACACTTCGGCTCCCAAAAGGGAAAGTTCAGTCTGATTGGCAGTTGTTTGCGTATTTGCCATAGCGAAAAAGAAGGAAGATGACAATAGTCCTACGAAAGAGAGAGATTATTCACTCACCACGAAACTGAAATTAAATCCAAGTTGCAGAGAAATATTCATGATCCGTTGTAAACGTACGAAGCCGAACTGGAACAGTAGTTTCAGAAGTTAGTATCCAATTGTCCAGAAGTATCCTCTACGGAAAATGAGTTCACCATTATGGTTGTTATCACTGGTATGAAGGCGATGTGCTGACACTTAATTTTAGTGACTTGTCCATAGATATGACTCCACAAAATAAAATTCCTTAGAACGGCTAAATATACAGTTTATTAATTTGACGAAACACAACGTCACACATATTTAAACAGAAACGAGAAAAAAAAAATAGACGGGCACACGGAAAATAACACATCTTAACTCTGCAAGAAACGAAAGCCTTTTCTCTCAAAACAGCGAAAGAGGTGTAAAGAAAAGGCGCACTCAAGAAAACGCTGTGTTGGCAGATTTATAATATTGGAATGCCAACACCTACGCACACTCTTGACGACAGCACCGCCACAAATTTTATGTGCTGGTTAAATCGTTCACCTTGTTGCTTGTGCTCACTAGTATCGCCTAGATTTTCGGAAAAACGGTCTATGTGGCTGTGCAAGTAATGAACTCATATTGCAACCGAGGTCTGTAAAGTTGTTCAGCATGCTGTTAACTAGTTCAATATAGTTTTCAGCCTTGTAGTTGCCAAGAAATTTTTTGACAACAAGGACAAATGAGATCCATGCTGTCTCATTCATGGAATTTACGAAATGAGGATTATTTATGAGCTGTCTGTTTTGAGGAACATAAAAAATTCCAGCTTTTAGTTTTTTGTCCTATGTAGCCTATGCAAAGCAAGGGCTGTCCGGATCAAGAGTTTTTATGAACTGTTTCATTAACCCTAGCTTTATATACACAGACAGACAGACATGAGACCGCTGACCGCCCAGAGAGACCATCTTGGGAATAGCTTTATATACAGAGGAGGCAAGCTGTTTCGTCTGGCTAAAGGTTCACGAATGACATTTTTTTCTCCAAGAACCATGTTCTCTCTCGTAGGACAATCTTTTTTTATTCAATGATATTGTTTGGCACTGCTATCCCATAGGCTAAAGAAGCAAGGATATTTCGTGTAGCGCCCTTGCTGACCAAGGAGAAAGTTAGCCAGTTTCAAGTCCACACAAATTACTCATTGATATTCGTGGAAAAATCTTCTCCATGACCAAAGCAATAGTATCGTATTCCTCTTTCATTTTGGTTGAGTGAGCGAAACCGTCTTATTTACGAATGAAACAAAAACCGTAGTATTTGCGACCGAAGCCACAGGGAGACATCAAAGGGAGGGTAAGTTGAAGGAAGATGTAGCAGGGGATTTACAGCCCTCAACGTGTCAGAACTATTTTACGGAAAGGAGAGCACACTCGATTTAACGGACTAGCGGCGTATGGTTTCTCGTGAAATCCGGTTTTTCTTTTGAAAATAAATAGCTCCACTGTTTTAGTGCAACTTCATAAATGTCATCGATAGTAACGGAATAAAACATTTACTGTTTTTGATGGGTACGAAAGGGGGTCAACAGAAAAATACCTGAGAGGACCTAGATCCCCATCACCGTCCCTTACTTGCGGAAAGGTCGCCTGCACACGATATTTTGCTCCAGCCGACGCGCAAACCGTCACAACGCTAGCGGCGCGTATCTGCTTCACCTTCGGGTAAAAAATTTCCCTTTTTACGTCAACCAACCTTTCTCGTGGTAGCGAAGCGTCATAGCCGGCGCCATCTTAATTTCCATTGGCATCATGCATCGCTAGAATAAACAATTAACTATGCGGTAATTAGGCAAATAATAAATGTTGGATTGCCGATTCAAGTGTTCGTCATCCGTGCCCAGAACTGACTTGAATCAAGCAGGCCGAGGTTGCAGTGTCCAGACGACCAAAGTGAGCAAGACCAGTGTGACGCCAGGAGATCTCGACAGCAGCATCACAGGGCCAGAACTACAAGATTCCGGAAAAATTTGCGCGAATAATTATTCTGTGTGTTAGTCCTTTTTAGTTAATCAATGTAAGAGTACTTCGGGTTCCGGAATATATTCAGGTTAGTGTTTTATATACACTCATGTCCATAAATTGAGGAACTCCGGCAAATAAAGGTTCAGAAACAAAACAAACGTTACTTATTCATAAAGCCCATTTATTAAACAAAAGATAAAGAACAAAAACGATGGTTAATACATTGTATGTCTCCCATGCAATGAAATACAGTCCGTACAAAGCCTAGGCATGCTGAGTATCAAATTATCGATCTGATCTTGGGAAAGATCACTCCACTCAGCAAGCAATGCTCTCCGAAGTTCCGGTACACATGTAGGAGGTGGTTGACGGGCTGCAACTCGTCGGCTAAGCATGTCCCACACATGCTCTATCGGATCAGGTGAGAATGCTGGCCATTCCATACGGGTTATATCCTCAGATTCAAGGCATTCGTTTACGATGTTTGCTCGGTGAGGACGGGCGTTGTCATCCATAAACATAAATTCTGCGCCCATGGCACCCCTAAACAAACGTACATGTTGTTCCAGAATGATGTCCCGATAAATTTGGGCTTTCATGGTTCCGGTTTGAACATGCAGATCTGTTCTGGAACCCAGTATAATTCCACCCCAAACGAGCAATGCTGCACCACCGTAACGGTGTAGTTCAATGATGTTGTCTTGGTGGTAACGGAGTGTATATACATTTGCATATCGTTTAGCCAAAACTTTTTCTTAACGTTTTACACATGCCATTTCGATAGGGGTCTCATCGTTTGATCAGATTTTATTTATTTATTTTTAATCCTCGTGCCACGTATATTTTTGTACATTTCTCGTTGTTTAACGTAGGCACGTTTTTCTGTATTTTCCCCCTAGCGCCATTTTTTTCATTGTTCTCCACCGGATAGGTAGCTAGTATTTTGTTCTTCGCTGTAATATTTTTTTCGAGTTTTTCTGTCCGCCCTCGTACTTGAATAGCCATTCTGTAGTACTTCATGTAATATATGTATATAGTGTACTTGTTTTTTTTTTTAATTCTCTTAGTTTTATACAATATCTCTCGAAATAGCATTCTTTGATATATTCACGTGCACGTGCCGAGCCACACACTGTTCTTAGATTTAATTAAATTTTCCATAAGTCGTTTTTAGTGCGAGGTCGTATTTAGTAACACACAAAACTGACATGTCTTTCTCTCTGAGACTATCACTTGACGACCAAGATAGCCCGACGGCCAATTCCTTGAACGATGTCTCTACAACGGGAAACGACACCACCTTCCCCGACACGCTCGGCACAACAACGAATGAATCTGACAAAACACCCAAAGAGTTGATAGATGAAATTGGGAACAATAACTCGGAAGAAAGTCGCCTGAGCAATATTTCTATTGAAGCTCACAAACTGTTAGACAGCCTAGAGTCCAGGATCATCAAGCTCGAGCTGGCGACAACAACACAAGCTAGGAATACAATGGACAACGACATCCAGACAGACTCTTTTCTCCATGCCTTCGCCTCTACTCAAACCCTACCCTCCTTCACATCAATCTTTGGTGATATTCCAAATCCTATTCCCACACTTTCATCTGAAACCCAAACATCTCCTTTAGCTGTTTCTCAATCCCAGTCTCTCTCCACTACATACAAATACAAATACAAAAACAACGCCACAACAGGCAAAATGCCCAACGAGGTGGCTGATAAAAAGATGCCCATAAAAATATGGATGTCATATATTTCAAAAGTACAGCAACCCAATTAAAAATGCAATTAACATAAATTATAAACAATATATACACATGATAAAATATTGTACAACGCCCATAAAGAATACTTATGATTGTCTTATTCTAAGAATGGATAGCTTCTCGATTTACCCCAACATGTTTATCATATTTCTTTTTAAACTAGTCAATTGTGTTACAACTTACTACCTCCGGGGGTAAGCTATTCCATTTATTGACAACCCTATTAGAGAAAAATTCCCTGCGACACCATAACCTTGCATCGATACTGGTGTCCCCTTGTAAAAGCACCAACATCCACCAACACTTCACTTCTCAACCCTTTCCTCTCTCCCTGTTACCTCCACTCCCAGCCCGTCTTCCTCCGCCTCCTCTCATTTTTCTCTCGATCCTCCTCTCAGATCTTCCTCTATTATTCCAAAATCCTCTTCTCGTACCACATCCAACACCGTCCTTCTCTTGACCTCCCTCCCCATGCACCCTCTATAATCCCAAAATCCTCCTCTTGCACCTCCACTGAACCTTCCTACCACCGCCTTGGACAACCTCTTAATATCCCACATTTTGTGCTTTACACCCTTCCCCCTATCAAATCCCTACACATCCTGTTAAAACCTCGCAACAAACTTTCATCTAAAACCACAGACACACACGCACGCACGCACACACACACTAAACTTTCACAACCTGCAATCAAAGCACCCTCAACATCAGCTCACCACCCCGAACCTCTTCAACCCCTGCTCAAAGTTCTACCGCTTCAACCTGTTCTCAACACGCTACTACTTCAACCTCTTCTTTCAACACTGTTAACTGTTGCACTGACCCCCCCCCCCCCCTACCTCAACCATATTCTCAACTTCTCCGTTCTCCGTCTCAACAGACAGGTATACACCCTCCTGATATAATTCAAAAGCCCGATAGACGATGAGCACATACACAACGAGCAGGTCAAGCTCAAGGCATTCCTGAGAGCTAAAGTCGATCTACCGGCACACAACATCAACATTCAAAAAGTAAGACCGATCAGGAGTGGTATAGCTATAGACCTACCCACTGAGGAAGACAAGCACTGGCTCGAGGAACTACTAAAGAAGCTGTGTTACAACAACACAACTCAGAATGGCAGGTGAAGACCCCCATGACAACACAACCAAAACTAATCATTTATGATGTTCCGAGCAATACAACTGACCAACAAGTTATTGACGCCATATCTACAATCGTGCAGGCACCCGAGCAGATCAACACAGATTCTAGAATCTCGACCAAACCAGACACAACACACATTGTAGTGGCAGTCCCTGGTAGGGTACTAGAACGCATTCTGTTGGCAAAATCACTTTTCATACACTGGGAAAGTTACCGAGTGCCCGAGTACCTTCAAGTACGACGCTGCACAAGGTGCCAATCCCACAAACACACCGCAGGCCAGTGCCAGTCAGAAACACAGTATTGTGCCACCTGCTCCGGTAGGCACAATACATACACATGCACGGAGGATCGTGTCAGGTGCATCAACTGTTTAATGAGCAATGACGACCACTACACAAAATACCCGACAGGACACAGAGCATCTTCCTCGGGATGTCATTGCTACAGGGCTTTAATCGAACGGCTGAGGAAGAAAATAAACTACAAATAATTCTCTTAATATTTTAAATAAAAAATTCCCTCAGTACAATTAGCTAATACAAAACTAAATCCTAAATCTCAAAATGAGCTCAAATAGAATGCCAGATGTCATACCCCACCTCTTCCCTACACAATTAATTAATAAATCTACCATTAAACTAATCCAACTTAATTGCGACCACACGAAAGCGGCCATGGATAAACTTCCAATAATCTCAAATAAATACCAAATCGACATATTCCTCATCCAGGAGCCCTAATAAAAGAATACCCAATATCCCAAAATCATGGTCGGTCTGGCTCGCAAAAGAAAATAAAGCTGCAATAATCTGTCCTAACCAAAACATAAAACCAATTTTAATAAAGTCCCTCAATCACACCGTCGCCGTTAAACTTTCTTTCGACAACAAGCCTCTTACTCTGATTTCAGCCTACGCCCCTCCCCATGGTGACCTGAAAGAAACACTCGCTGAAATTGCAATTATCCTCGATGCAATCAAACCAGAACAAGCACTGACCCGACCTAACTCTCTCAACAAACACAGAAATAGTGCAATGTCTAAATAGAAATATAACAACGAACAATAGACTTCTCAGCCAGCCTTCATAAATACATTCTGATAGAACTTAACATCTCTGCCAACGCTATCTCACTCACAAGATTCAAAAGTAAATTTGGTCTCTCTAAACTTAACAAGCATCTCAGGGACATCCCCAAATTAATAACTTTAATTAATAATTGCCACACCTCGGAGGATCTCAACGCCAATACGGAAGCGTTGGAAAACTTAATTTTCCAAGCTTGCCATAAATCTCTCAAAAAGAAAACATCCAATCTTAATATCAAAACCTCCTGGTGAACCCCCCAAGTAAATGCCGCCCAAAATAAACTCAAAGCTCTACAGCTTAGAACGCAAAAAGCCTCCCCAGATGAAAAACCCAGACTTTTTATCTTATATATAAATGTGAAAGTATGTATGTATGTATGTTCTTTATACAAATCTACAGTTTCAGACCGATCGTCGCCAGATTTTGCATATATACCAAACAGGTCCGGGATTGAACCGTAGGCTACTTTAAAAGTTCGTCAGAGCTGGACAAATGCCCAAAATGGGCGAAAAACTGTCGGGCAACAATAGTTTTGGGGCCTCAAGAATTACTTTCGGTACGTTTACTTTGGTTACTGTGGTTTCCAACAATGTGTTTCAGACGTGAATATATGCCTTTACAATGGTTTGTCACACCTTTAATTCTGTTATTATAACAGTTTATTCCTTTATAACGGTTTGTCACTTTTCCAATCCTCCCAGTAATCGAAGAAAACCCGGGAAGCGCCGGGTATTACGGCTAGTAATATTTAAACGTGAAAGAGCAAAATTTTACAAACTAATTCGCAAATCAAAAAGAGAAACCTTCAGAGACTTCTGTAATAAAGCTTCTAATCCTTATGGTAAACAATATAAAACAGTTAAGTACAAAAGCACCATCCCCTCCCACCTTTTCAAACTTCTTGGAGAAGATGCACAAGGAACCCAAAGAGATTTTGCTAATATAATTCTGGAAAAATTCCTTCCCGCACCACCAGTCCTCCGCACAGAGCACGAACACTACGACATCGTCGAACTACAATGACCCTCCATTCAGTCCGGCCGAAGTGGATAGGAGTGTAAAACTGATACCCACAAACAAAGCCCCCCGGTCCTGATAGTATTGACGGCCCGATAATCAAGAATGTACACCAGTGATTCCCAACGTGGGCGTTAACGCCCCCTGGGGGGCGATAGAATGTTCCAGGGGTGCGTTAGAAGCTATGGATATAACATAGGATCCTATGGGTTAAGGCCGGTTTACACGCATCGTCTTGTCGTCCGTTTTGGGGGAAAGAGGGAGTGTCTGCGATAAGATGGTGTCGTGTAGACGGAAAAAATCGAAGGTCAAGTGGTTCAAGGTCGCGTCAAAAAATCTGGTGGCCGAGCAATAGTTTTCCGTGAAATCCTACGATAAAAGGGTGCGTGTAAACGCGTTTCCGTTTTGTCGTCAGTTTTTTCCCTCCTCGCACCCTTTTTTATGGAATGAATTTTCGTGTACAGTCGATCCCGGTTATAACGTTCCCATTTATAACGTTTTCCCGCTTGATACAACTAATTTTGGGGGTCTAGGTAATTCTAATTGAGATTTCCCGTTAAAAGCGTTTTCCCGCTTACAACGTTTCCTCATGGCGGTTTTTTGAAAAACGTTATAAGCGGGATCCACTGTATTTTATTTTAATTTCCTGAATTTATTTTTCCCAGTCAGACCTATTTATAACGATCGCGGTTTTAATGACAATTTTTCTATAACAACAATTCTTGGCGGAATGACTAATTCCCATACAAAAGAATTTTCATGAACGTTGCTTACAACGTCGAAGAAATTCAACGCCCTCGGTTACAACGATTCATTTTTTTTGTCACTCTTTCTTTTGTTTTCATGGCATGCCTTTTTAAGAAAATTCTCTATTTTTCCCAATTTTCGGTAATTCTACCAACAATCGGTTATATTTTTAGCAAAAATTGGTGATGCCTCGTATTTATGATCCCAATTCACCGTACTGTTCTAGATGAATTATGGTCAATGAACACTTTATTTACATTATATTTGATTTCATCTGATTACATTTTTGATCCAAAAAATAAGTACGTCAGCCTCGCTTGGAATGACTAGAGCCCGGAAGTTTAGGCACTAACGATGGTCGAAATAGGCAGGCAAAAAGGCACTAAAAATGAATAAAATAGGCACAAAAAAAAGACATAATTTTAATGAAAAAAAAAACTACAAATAACTAAAAATTAAGGTATTAAGTGCCTGAAAAATCGATTGTACTTAATCCGTCTATTATTTTAATTACAATGTACACTGCTGGCCACCCAAATTGCAACACCAAGAAAGACGAGATATCACAACAATATTTATTTTGTAGATAACATGTTGACCAAGCATCAAATGATTAAATTTATAGACTTCTGTGAAGTGTGGTTCCTGCCAAAATCAGTAGCCAGAGTAGCCGCCATTGTTGGAGATCACCGCTGCCACACGCCTCGGCATTGATTCAAAGAGACTTTGGATGTGTTCTTGGGGTACAGCAGACCAAGCAGCTTCCACGCGTTGCCAAAGTTGATCTGGTGTGGCAGCTGGGGATGTAATCTGGGTCAATCGTTGAGCAACCATGGACCACATGTTTTCTATCGGCGAAAGATCCGGAGAGCGAGCTGGCCAGGGAAGCAATTCAATCTGGCGATTGACGAAGAACCTTTGGACAATGCGTGCCACGTGTGGTCGCGCATTATCCTGTTGAAATATGGCTGTGGGCAAGCCCTGAAGGTAAGGAAGGACAACTGGGTCCAACACCTCGGAGATGTAGCGCTGGCTTTTTAAAGTACCGGCAATGCGTACTAGAGGAGTGCGAAAGTGATATCCAATACCGCCCCACACCATAATACCCGGTGCAGGACCAGTGTGGCGGTGCATAACGCAGCTGTTCAGCATCCTCTCTCCACGGTGTCTCCAGACTCGAATCCGACCATCGTGGTGTTGCAGACAGAAGCGTGACTCGTCAGTAAAGACAATTCCATTCCATTGTGCCGTCCACATCCTCCTTTCATCGCACCATTGGCGGCGGAGACGTCTGTGGTTCTGCGTCAAGGATAGACGAAGCAATGGACGTCTTGCGGACAGACCACTCTGCTGTAAACGGCGTCGAATGGTACGCGCAGACACTGGATGATGCGGTACAGACTGAATGTGCTGTGCTATGGTTCGTGATGTGGCTGAGCGATCCGTCACTGCCATACGCACAATACGCCTGTCATCACGTGAAGTGGTGCACTGAGGTGGATGCGATCGAACACGTCGGTCCGTCGTACCCGCCTGCATCCAACGATCACATATCCGCATTACAGTTGCTTGGTTTCGTCCAACACGACTACCGATTTCCCTGAAAGATAATCCACAATCTCGGTAGGCCACTATCCTTCCTCTGTCGAACTCGGATACTTGATCAAAAGATGATCGCTGTTTTCTACGAGGCATAATTGATCGTTTTTTTGAAAAAACCACAAGAAAAACACAATTGCCGTACTTCAAATCGTCGAAATCTCCAAGCCTTAAATAGCGCTTTGAAGTGGCGCCACAGGCGCGCGTGATGTGCGTCTGCGCTGAAATTCTAATCATTTGCATATCTCACCTCCGCTAATGCATGTTGTAAATTTCATATTATTTGCATGCTTCCTTCAGGGTGTTGCATTTACGGTGGCCAGCAGTGTATAATAACTGCATTATTATTTAAGTTAAACGGATTTCAAGTCAAAAATAAAATCTTACTAGACCGTCAGGATTAGGCCAATTCCAGGGCCACGATTACCAGACGCGGGATCGGTAGGGATAATAATCTGTGGAGCTATCTCGAGTTGCGAATGATTCTCGTTTATTTGTCGTATCATTTTGAATAATCATTATCATTTCTATAGTTGAAACATGGCTATCGTGTTCTATTTTTGTAAAAGAAAAAAATATTTTTATATTACTACGTATACAAGACTACTTCAAGCGTGGGGCCCTGCATGACCGCATCTGTCACACACCCATGAGGGGGAGCTCTAGTCAATTTAATCGATTTTAAATGTGCATGTTTAATAAATAACCATGGTTATTTGCAGTGCATTTATGGTGCAAAAAATAAAGCCAAACAACATGGGCCCCAGAGCCCTGTTTGCTCCTATTCCGCCTTCCATAAGCCATGTTGCCAATTCAAGACCTTTTCGGACAATCATCGGTCCACTATACAAATACAAGTCAAGTCAACTCATGTGTTGACATTTTGTTCTTGTGCGCTATAATTTTAATTAATTTATATACTTTTTGCTGTTGTTTTTGTGGTTTCACGTTCGTTTTTTTTTTTGAGTTTGGAAGTAAATTGTGATATACTTCGAACTTATACGGTCTTTTTTATTGCACGAACATATGATACTGTGAGCAAATTGTTCTGTTTTTATTTAAGCCTAGCTTGCAATTGCAGCGTAAAGTAGTGTTTAATATACAAATACTGGAATAGTTAGGGTTAAGATCGAGATGACAGACGAGTGCCCTTTGTCGCCTATTGGAAGCAAGGTCTTCAATGGTGAGTTCTACAAGCATTTGGATGAAATGACCCTCCTGTTCACAAGAGTCTGTGATGGGAAAAGGGCAGAGGCAGCCGAGAGAGACCGGTTTCTCGTGCTGAGGAATGAAATGATGAAGCTGTATGATGAAGTCCATGTCGTAGGAAATGAACGTTCTTTGTCGGAGGTTGCTATCACTGAGCCGCCGCCTAGTATCCATGAAACTGCTAATATTTCAGAGATTATTGAGATAAACTTTCAGAAGTTTGAGGAACGTTTTAGTAGACTAGAGAGCATTGCCCAGATCATTCCCGGAATGCAGTCAGAGATAGCTAACTTGTCAAATGCTATGCGCTCAAACGTGAACTCATCTGGAGCAAACAATTGCGAATCATTGCCAGAGCCTGTTGCTACCGCTTCGTATGCCCAAATATTGACTGATACTTTTAGGGGAAAGGAAAATTTGTCAAATAACAACACGTTTCGGGCAGTCCACCCTCGCTTGAAAGTGGATGATATTAATCAAGTACCACCTGACCGTTTACAGCGATCCAACGTCGCAACTGGGACTGATCGGCGTAATGAATTCAGAGTGGGAATGTCTACGACGTCGCAGGTGCGTGTAGTGCCGACGGTTCGCAAACGTCGGTTGCTGGTGAACAGATTTGCTCCAGAGACATCTATCTCGGACGTACGTCGCATACTGCAAGACACGCAACTCGAGTACGACTGCGTTAAGCTGAATACAAGGAACTCAAACAACTATGCATCTTTTGTACTAACCACTGTTGATAGTAATTGGGATTCATTGAGTGATCCATTCCATTGGCCATCTGGTATACACATCAGAGAGTTTTTTGGTATTCCCAGATATCATCTGGAGGATCCGGCTGGAGATTGTACTATAACATTGCCCGGAAGCATTGCCCGGTCAGAGGGACACCTCTAATCAACAATGACTGTACGGACAAGAGTCATCGTCAATTACTTCAACAAATGAACACGCATCCGATTCTGAATCAAGAGTTACAGGTATATTCATGAAACCCAGAAGTATTGTGAATAAAATTGACGATTTGCGTTGTTACATTCAGTCATACGAGGTCGACATTCTGTGTATAGCAGAGACTTGGTTACATCAGTCAGTTTCGTCTTCTTTGATATGTCTACCAGGATACGATATTTTCCGATACGACAGAGAAACTACTGCGGGAGAAGGTGTATGCATTATTATTCGAAGCAGGCTGAAACCTAAGCTGGTGAACGTGCATAATGGAAATCAAGATGTTGAGATAATATCGGTGGATATAAAAAGCGGAAATAGGAAGTGCAGGCTTATTACGGCGTACGTTCCACCAAATAAAGCATGTAATTTAGATCATTGGTGTGAGTTTTGGAGAGAACTAAGGCATTACTGCTCTGCGCGCTTTCCGGTGATTTTGGTCGGGGACTTCAACATGCGGGGAATCGATTGGATAAACGGGAGATTCTCGTCTGAATTGGAGTCACAGTTCATGTCAATATCAGCAGAACTAGGCCTTGTTCAGTTGGTCGATTTTCCCACGAAAGGGGAAAACTTCTTAGATCTTCTGTTTGCTACCGATCCTTCGGTGGTCTACGACATATATGCACTTCCACCCTTCTGCAACAGCGATAATCCACCGCACTTGCCGATACACTTCTCATTGCATATTACAACAGGATTAGATTGCCGATCAACACTAAACTATCACAATGCAGATTATCCACGATTATCAGCTATTGTAAAAGATCTGCAGAACCAAGTACTGGCTGGAACTATCTCAGCTGCGGATGCTTTGCCAGCTCTATTTCTGCGGTCTCGTGAACATGTTCCCCGTCAAATGAGATTTAGAAAAAAAGATAAGGTTTTACGAATGCTAAACAATAGGAAATTGCATGCTTGGCGTCAATATAGATCAATACCTAGTCAAACCACTAAAGAACAATACAAGGTCATGGCTAGGAACTATGCAAATTACGTCCAAGAGAAAGAGAGTTTACATCTCCTCAACCTCTGTAAAAATCATGATCGGAACTTTTTCCACCGAGATGTCCGCAGTAGACTTCGTGTATCCCGGGACATACCAACGCTAACTGTGAATGGCACCACGATAACGGAAGATTATGAGAAAGCAAACGTTTTTGCGGACATATTTTCTGGTTCATATAATTTCAGTTGTTCCGGTTACGACTATCGTTATCAAGGACTTATGAATGATCATCCCTTCTTTCGTGACATGTTCAGCACTCAGACGATAAAAGCCATTATTGCTTCTCTTCCTGGTCGATCATCTCCGGGTCCTGACGGAATACCCAGTTGTTTCTACAAACGTCTTTCAGACCCGATATCTTCTCTGCTTAGCTCCATCTTCACATCCTTCTATGACTACGGGTCTATCCCATGCTCTTGGAAATCTGCAGTTATTAGTCCAATTTATAAGAATAAAGGCTCCAGGGCAGATCCGAATAATTATCGCCCGATATCGTTAACCGATATATCCTGCAATATTTTCGAGAGATGCATCGTCACTCAGTTACTTCCATTTGCCGACGATATGGGCTTAATCCCCTCAGTTCAGTTTGGCTTCATTCCTGGCCGTTCCTTACCAGTGCAGCAGTTGATTTGTCATGATATATGGGAGAGTGCTATAGACTCTGGACAAGAGATTGATGTAATTTACGTCGATTTCCAAAGGGCATTTGATAAAGTAGACAGATTGCTACTACTGAGGAAGCTAGCTTACATGGGGGTTCCGGATAAAGTTGTGAGGATAATTCAAGAACTGCTGTCAGACAGAGTTCATCAGGTTCGCGTAGCCAGCGTGATGTCTGGAGAATGTCAGGTGCCAAGCGGAGTTGTCCAGGGATCGGTGTTAGGCCCGATCTTATTTACTTTGTACACTTACGATATTACTCAGGCTGTGTCACCCATCTCTCTATTGCAATTCGCTGATGACGTGAAGTTATTCTCTCCAGTGGAAAACACTAGGGGCTTAAGAATTGTATGCCAACAACTTTTCCAGTGGAGTTGTCAGTATAAGCTACCTATTTCATCATCAAAAAGTGGATCAATGCATTTAGGTAGACGCACCGATCCTGAATATTACCAACTAGGTAATGGAACGTTACAGCAATTGGATACATGCGTTGATTTAGGTATTGCAATGAGCCGCATTCTGGATTTCACTGATCATTATCATGGCATAGTCTGCAAAGCTAACAGAATTTCATATATGTTACGTACGGCATACCGTAAGTGTGATGCGCATACGCTGTCATATGCTTTCTGTGTGTACGTTCGCCCGACCCTGGAGTGCGTTCATCTGAAACAAAATCATTCACGGCTAATATCATCCGGTCAAAGCAAAATTAATACATGCCAACACCAATCTCTCAGATCACTTAGTTGCGTCTAAATGGGGCTGGGGAGGGCGACTTTCTGACGATAAGTAATACTGAGATTTGTGAAATTTTAAAAAGAGCGATTTTTTTTTGAAGCTTTCAATGCCCGTAATATTCAAGTTTTACAGATTATGCCTCTGAAATTCACTAATAAACTTAAAACTGGTAAAATAGGCATTTATGGCACGATAATTTCAAAAAAGGCATTTTTACCGGAAAAGTTTAAAAATAAGTAAAAAAAAACCATTTACGTGGCATTTTGCCTGAACTTCCGGGCTCTACTAAGGACGAATCGTTTGTACCAAAAAAATTTCGCAGAATCTTCGATATCATTTTAACCGTGTTTGGCTGTATAAATAAAGTACTTTTTTTAATTATAACTTTGCGATCTGCAATTGCTGAACTGGTCAAAAACCTTTTTTGATCAGTATGGGCACCTAAAACTTTTTTTATGTAGATACGGAATTTCGGGCTGAGGGTAGTACGAAATGTTTTGCACGCCATAATCCATTTTGCTTATCGAGAAACTTCTGAAAGTGGTACTTTAACTCAAGTGGAGAGTTACGGTAGTCTCTCGATAATTCGAGGAGGATCGGACCGAGGCCACCTCGGATTAAGTAAACAATTACGAAGAAAACGGTCAAACTTTTTGCACATCTCTCAGCGACCCCCGAAAGTTGAAATGGTCTGCGTCCATTCAAAGAAGGAGTCTATAAAATCCACGTATCAGAAGACATATTTCAGGGCACTTTTTGCCTTTTACCGACCTCAGTTTTACGTATTTTTCATGCCCTGCGCATAAGCGGAGATAGACTTTGAAGTCTGGGGGGGGGGGGGGAAGGGGCATGATGATAATGTCAATTCATATATACGCATATACATTATATCTGTCGACTTCAATTTTGACGCTGGGGGGGGGGGGGTTGCATCCCCCCGAGGCGTATCTCCACCTATGGCAGTGCACCAACATTTTTTTGTTGGGTAATCTTCGTTTTTTGTGAATAGTTCATTTTTTTTTTTGTATTTTGATTTTATATTATGTTCCCTCCACTTCATCGATTCTTTAATATAGTAAATTATGTCTCTGACCTGCGATTTCTTTTATTTTTCTTCCTGCTCTTCTGCAACTGATACAATTGGTAAAGAGTGAATAGCAAGAGCGCGTCTTCCATTGTGGACATCCATCAACAGTCACAAGCTGGATCGCAAGATAAAACGGTTGAAAAATCGTTGCGTGTAGACACCCCCAAAAAATGACACGATTTTCAGACCGGTTTGGTCCCTCCCCAGAACGTACGATAAAACGGTGTGTGTAAACCGGCCTTTAGATTGCGTTGTGGGGCGGTGAGAGAAAAAAATTTCAGAAGAAGGGGGCGATGGGACAAAAAAGGTTGGGAAACTATGATGTACACGGGTGTGGGTCATAATCCCGACAGACGAAATCCCGACAAGTCACAATCCCGACAGACGAAATCCCGACAGGTCAAAATCCCGACAGGGTCGAAATCCCGACAAGTCAAAATCCCGACACGGTCAGAATCCCGACAGGGTCGAAATCCCGACAGGTCAAAATCCCGACAAGTCGAAATCCCGACAGGGTCAAATTCCCGACAGGGTCAAATTCCCGACACGGTCAAAATCCCGACACGGTCGAATTTAAAAATTCAATTTCGCCGTATAAGCCGCACTTCGCGATTTCTGTCGGGATTTGAATTTTTCGTGGCGAGGGGCGTGGGGGCGCCGGTGAGAATGATGAATTGCGATCAAATAAAATTTTTAAATTTTAATTTCGCCGTATAAGCCGCACTTCGCGATTTCTGTCGGGATTTGAATTTCTTGCGGCAAGGGGCCTTGGGGTGACGATGAGAATGATAAATTGCGATCAAATAAATTTTTTAAATTTTAATTTCGCCGTATAAGCCGCACTTCGCGATTTCTGTCAGGATTTGAATTTCTTACGGCAAGGGGCGTTGGGGTGACGATGAGAATGATAAATTGCGATGAAATAAATTTTTCAAATTTTAATTTCGCCGTATAAGCCGAACTTCGCGATTTCTGTCGGGATGTGAATTTCTTGCGGCAAGGGGCCTTGGGGTGACGATGAGAATGATAAATTGCGATCAAATAAATTTTTTAAATTTTAATTTCGCCGTATAAGCCGCACTTCGCGATTTCTGTCAGGATTTGAATTTCTTACGGCAAGGGGCGTTGGGGTGACGATGAGAATGATAAATTGCGATGAAATAAATTTTTCAAATTTTAATTTCGCCGTATAAGCTGCACCTCGCGATTTCTGTCGGGATTTGAATTTTTTGCGGCAATGGGCGTGGGGGCGCCGGTGAGAATGATGAATTGCGATCAAATAAATTTTAAAATTTCAATTTCACCGTATAAGCCGCACTTCGCGATTTTTTGTCGGGATTTGAATTTCTCGCGATGAAGGGCGTTGGGGTGACGATGAGAATGATAAATTGCTATCAAATAAATTTTCAAATTTTAATTTCGCCGTATAAGCCGCACTTCACGATTTCTGTCGGTATTTGACTTTCTCGCGATTAAGGGCGTTGGGGCGACGATGAGAATGATGAATTGCGATCAAATAAAATTTTCAAATTTTAATTTCGCCGTATAAGCCGCACTTCGCGATTTCTGTCGGGATTTGACTTTCTCGCGATTAAGGGCGTTGGGGCGACGATGAGAATGATGAATTGCGATCAAATAAAATTTTCAAATTTTAATTTTGTCGCATAAGCCGCACGTCGTGATTTCTGTCGGGATTTGAATTTCTCTCGGCGAGGGGCGTTGGGGCGACGATGAGAATAGTGAATTGCGATCAAACAAAATTTTCAAATTTTAATTTCGCCGTATAAGCCGCACTTCGCGAGTTCTGTCGGGATTTGACTTTCTCGCGATTAAGGGCGTTGGGGCGAAGATGAGAATGATGAATTGCTATCAAATAAATTTTCAAACTTTAATTTCGCCGTGTAAGCCGCACTTCGCGATTTCTGTCGGGATTTCCGTTTGTCGCTGCAAGTGGTTTGTGGCGCATACCATGATCAATGGAGATCAATAATTTGGAAATTCATTTACTTTTCCAACTTGGCGAAAAGCAAAGGATTCAGGGTTGCCTTTTTCTGGCATTTATCGATTTTTCTATCCTCCACAAACACTGCTGTTCCTTATTATTTTCTTTGAGAATTTTTCGAAATTCTTTCTCGCTCAAGTTTCAAATAGACTTAAAATGTCAAATGATATTGCACAAAGTTAGACCGTTTCATGAAGATCTTAATTTAAAATTTTCAAGGTTTTCGAAAGCAATGTAATAGTAGAGAAATATTTTTATTCATATGTATAAAATTACATGTCTTGACAGCTTAATTCACTGATTCATCGCCGAGCCGCAACCACTGAAGGTCAGGCCCGTATCTAGAAATTCCATTCGGGGGGGGGGGGGACAAGGTGGTCAAATAATATATTTGGCCATGTTTTAACTTATTTCAATCATTTTCTCTCATTTCGAAGGACCGGATCCCCAATTCCCCCCTTCTCACTACGAAGCTATAAACATAAAATTCTGTCAATAGTTTTATTTTATACTGTTGAGACTCCCAAAAAAATTTCTTAAAATTCTATCTCTAAGTTGGTCTTAAGGCTTTGAAGAGAGTATGCAAATTGTGTGGTAGTGTAGTTGCATACAGGGTGTCCTTTAAGAGTTAGTACGGCCATTGTCTTCTCAACCATCCGTGGTAGAGATGATTTCAGTTTGAAAAAATGCTCAAAAGGCGTTCAAAAATTACCCTGTACCAGTTTTGAGAGTGAAAACACAGTGTGTAACAAAATAAAAAAATATAAATTTTTAAAACTTCTAATTATAAAGTGACTGCACCGTATCTCCTGAGACCAACAAAAAAAATCTAAGTTGACAAGTACAATGTTCGCCGAGATATTTGAATTCAAAATTCGAAGGAAAGGTGGAAAGGACAGCATAAATTTGGGGAAGGAGCGTTGTCGATTAGTTTTTGCTGTCTTTTCATAACTTTTCTCCAGTTTTCGAATTCAAATATCTTAGCGAATATTGCACTGAGAAACATGCAATTTTTCTGTTGGCATCAGGAGAGACAATGCAACAACTTTCAAATTGGAAGTTAAAGGACGGGAAATCAAAGAAAAATTTAGATTTTTTTGTTTTGAGCCACACACACTGTATTTCCCGAGGATGATATCACTTTCCGCTATCTATACGAAGGTTTCAACGGTTGGCTGATGCGAGATGAAGTTAGGAAGGAAAAATTCACCTGTGCTCTTGCTAGGAATCAAACCCACGTTCTCGAGCTTTCTGGGTGAGCCCACTAGACTACAAAGGCAAAGAATATCAATTTTTCCTTGGAACTTGTATGCGATGAACGGTCGGACCTAACTCAGGCCTCTGGAATCACGAAGTGCGGCTTATACGGCGAAATTAAAATTTGAAAATTTATTTGATCGCAATTTATCATTCTCATCGGCGCCCCCACGCCCCTTGCCACAAGAAATTCAAATCCCGACAGAAATCGCGAAGTGCGGCTTATACGGCGAAATTAAAATTTGAAAAATTTATTTCATCGCAATTTATCATTCTCATCGTCACCCCAACGCCCCTTGCCACAAGAAATTCAAATCCCGACAGAAATCGCGAAGTGCGGCTTATACGGCGAAATTAAAGTTTGAAAATTTATTTGATAGCAATTCATCATTCTCATCTTCGCCCCAACGCCCTTAATCGCGAGAAAGTCAAATCCCGACAGAACTCGCGAAGTGCGGCTTATACGGCGAAATTAAAATTTGAAAATTTTGTTTGATCGCAATTCACTATTCTCATCGTCGCCCCAACGCCCCTCGCCGAGAGAAATTCAAATCCCGACAGAAATCACGACGTGCGGCTTATGCGACAAAATTAAAATTTGAAAATTTTATTTGATCGCAATTCATCATTCTCATCGTCGCCCCAACGCCCTTAATCGCGAGAAAGTCAAATCCCGACAGAAATCGCGAAGTGCGGCTTATACGGCGAAATTAAAATTTGAAAATTTATTTGATAGCAATTTATCATTCTCATCGTCACCCCAACGCCCTTCATCGCGAGAAATTCAAATCCCGACAGAAATCGCGAAGTGCGGCTTATACGGCGAAATTAAAATTTGAAAAATTTATTTGATCGCAATTTATCATTCTCATCGGCGCCCGCACGCCCCTCACCGCGAGAAATTTAAATCCCGACAGAAATCACGAAGTGCGGCTTATACGGCGAAATTGAATTTTTAAATTGGACAGTGTCGGGATTTCGACCCTGTCGGGATTCTGACCGTGTCGGGATTTTGACTTGTCGGGATTTCGACCCTGTCGGGATTTTGACCTGTCGGGATTTCGACCCTGTTGGGATTTTGACCTGTCGGGATTTCGACCCTGTCGGGATTTTGACCTGTCGGGATTTCGTCTGTCGGGATTGTGACTTGTCGGGATTTCGTCTGTCGGGATTGTGAACGGAACCCGATGTACACAAACAATACCCAACTCTTTTCCTCACGCTGTTCAACAAATGCCTCGAACTAAAAACATTCCCCAACATCTTTAAGATAGGGCAAGTAATACTCTTTCAAAAACCAGATAAAAAACCAGATGTAATCGACTCGTATCGTCCAATAACCCTTTTGCCCGTAGGAGGTAAATGTCTTGGAAAAACTTTTGACTCAAAGACTCACTTGGAATCTCAAAACTATAACTCTAACCTTCAATTCGGCTTTAGGTCAGGTAATTCCATATAGGCGATGCCCTCAACCTAATACTCACTAAAATTAACGAATTCAAGAGCAAAGAACTGGACGTCGCCTTTATAAGTATCGATATTGAAGGAGCTTTCAACAACCTGACCTATTCCTCAATAAACCAAGAACTGTCCAAAGCTCCCCTCCCTAACAACATTAAATCAATGTTTTCGGACCTCCTAGCAAATAGGCATGTCTTAATCACAACACCGGAAGACCTGGCGGTTAGAAAACAGGATATTGGCTGTCCACAGGGTTCGTGTAGCGGGCCGGCTTTGTGAAATCTTGTGGCCAATCAAGATCTAAAAATCCCCCTACCGGAAGATTGCGACAAAGGCAACTAAAATTCTTAATGATTTTTCGAATTGGCTTAATGAACATAACCTCAAAAAATAAATATCCCCCAGGATCAAAATTAATGGTAAAAATATTAAATGTGTAAACAATATCAAATATTTAGGAGTAACCATCCAAAAAGACCTCGGCTGGGAATCGCACATCAATGAACGCAAACTAAAAGTGACTCTCTCTCTCTCTCTCTCTCGCTTCCATTTTAAACTAACTAAAATAGCAGGAAAATCCTGGGGCATCTCACAAAGCATTAGGAACACCATCTACAAGACGGTAGTGGTAGTCGAGAGATTCTTAGCCCATGGTGCCTCAGCTTGGTATAAGCATCCAACCAAAAAAACACAACAGGCCCTAGATAGCGCACAAAGGAAATTTCTTTTAACAATAACCGGAGCCTATGACACAACAGCCACGCTCGGACTCCAGGTGGTAAATTCACTAACGTTTAAATCAATTATTAATTCTCAAGATTCGATCGTATAGTTGCGTTGTGTTAGACATATAAAAACAAAATTATCGTAACTCAGGGATAAAACGCACGGAGGCAAGTTAAAGTATAACAAAAATTTCTTTAATTTATAAATATCAATTACAATCATTAACCTTAAGAAAAATGCATCCTATATCTATTTACGAATAATATATTACCATACCCGACAGGTGAGTCAAGGTATTACCTTATGCATCTGAGAACATGTAACATCCTGATTATTCAGTGGACATTCAGGTCACAGGAAAAGTAGATAAGCGTACTCACCCCGCTCATTGTTGGTGATGTCCTTAACATCCTTGGTGCTGCTGCTTCCGCACACTCCGGCACTTCCTTCACAAGGCACTTACACACGGTACTCCAGACGTTTCATATTCCGCGACTTTCTTCTATATATATAGAGTCTGACTCTCTCTCCGCCAAACCAATGTTCAACTCTCATAACTCTCTTCACCAAACTCCTCTATCAAAAAACCCATTTCCAACTTACATCTCACTTTCTATATCCCCTTTCATCCTCTTCGTCTCCTCCCTAGAACCCAGGCTCCGTCTTGAAATTTTTCTTTTCGTGCTACATTTTAATTTGAGGCCTCCAGGGAAGGCAATTCGATTGGACTTTCACGTGACCATTCCGGAGAAGATCTCTGCTATTCATCCCTAATAAATTTCGCCCCTTCCTAAATATTCAGAACGCCTACGTGCACCGGTCACCTTCATATCAATACCTAAGGCGACTCCCATGTTACAATCAGAGCACAGGTGTTCTAATGGGCAATGCCACTTTGTATTTATATTCCCTCTCTTACATCCATTTCTAAGCGAGCAATATCCTTATTATTCATTAATTTCAACATTTCATTATTCTCGCTCTCCATAACTTCTCCACACCTACGAATCGAATCTCATTCCGTGACAGCTCCTATTCATGTATTTTAGAAAAACACCTTTCTCCTGTCACCAAGCCTTGAGCATGCCAGGTGACGGTTATATACCCGTGTGAAAGTCGCACCGACAGTTTGCTTAAGGGTAACCTATGCATGACGATTCGATCTCTTTCTAATATTCTCACTCTTCAATATCCTCTTTCTTTTCAAGTTGCGTTCAAATTGCATCTTCTTTTCAGTGAAGGTCCCGAATCTATTGACATCCACTATTCATGTATTTTCCATCTTACATTGACATCCACTATTCATGCATTTTATATCTTACATTCTTATTTCATAGCTTCATACCTTGCCAGATGAATTGTGCTTCATCGGCAGTTGGCCTAAAGCACGTTCTTCCTTTCTTACATAATATTTTATCACTCGTGGCCGCCCTGCACGTGCTCTTTACAACTACCCAAAGTCAAGCCTCAATTAATACCACACCTGTTACCCAGTCACCTTTCAAATAATCTTTTACATACAGATCATCTTTAACACTTAACAATTTAAATAAATTAACAATTTTTACTAATTACCTTTTCATTCGCATAATTACGAATAATTATGAGCGGAACGGACCCGCTCATATGATCACAGGCAACGGCCACTACACCTAAAGCTTCAAATGGAAGCAGTCTACACAAACGCAGCTAGGTTTAGGAAAAACATTCCACCAGAAGCCATCTATATCTCTCTAAACCGTCCCACCCGGGGGCCATTTCCTGAAGTTAAGAGAGGCTACTAATGCCTCTACTTCAGCGCCTCACGACACAGTGCGTGAAATTAGGAAGGCAGATTCATGTGTCTCCAGTGGTGTAGATGGTAGCATGCTTGCCCGGTATGCAAGAGGCCTGGGTTCGAGTCCCGGCGGAGACGTGATGACTTTTCTTTCCGAGCTCACCTCAGCATAATATCCGGAAAATAAATGTTTCCTTGATATCTCTAGCTGAGAAAGAAGCCATCTATTCCACCAGAACTTCTAGATTTTGACCCCAATAACTTTGAAGCACGGGCTGGCATCACCAACCCTCCTGCTCAACTATCCCCAATCAAATTTCGATTGACGGCCACGATATAAAACTAGCAAACACCCACATATACACAGATGGCTCCAAAACCGATGAAGGCGTCGGGGCAGCCGACGTGTATTGTGTATACACAAACAATACAGAAAAGCAGCGCTAGATAAAAACAATAAAAACTAGATAAAAACAATAATAAAACAATACAAATTAACAATCGGTAACTTTCAAGCAGAATTGTTAGCGATAGAAGCAGCTGCACAATACGCAACGGGAGCAGAAGAACGAGTTTTAATAATAACTGATAGCCGTTCCTTCCTTCAAGCACTTCTAGATCCAACATATAGAAACACAATAGTACGTGTATTGAGGCAGCATCTATTAAATAACCCAAAAATTTTCCTACGTTGGACCAAGGCCCGTGTAGGTAATCTTGGAAACGAGAGAGCAGACACTCTGGCCAAAGCTGCAATCAACTGTGGCAATAAACTTGATAACCCTTTCCCACTAACGCTCCTGAAGCGACAACTTAAACAAGCAACCCTCCAGAAATGGCAGCAAATTTGGGACCAAGGAACAACAGCTAGGAAAGTGCACGAAATTGTCCCTCGAGTCACATACAACACACTAAATTGGAATAGGGAGGTGACTATCTTCATAACAGGACATGGCCCATTCCCTATATATCTATAAGAACGGAAACACCGCCGAACAGACAAATGTGCCTGCGGTATGGTGAGTACTCCTGTTCACAATACTTTTATTTTATATATTTTCATTCAAATCCACCGGAGCAAGTGAACTTAACCCAATAAAACTGATGGACTTCTAGCCCACAAGTTATGAAACCCATTTGCTCACCAATAAGGTGTTAAGCGAGGTGGCTCGCTCCGATGGATATTTTATGTTTCACAATAAGATTGTCATTTCTTTTTCTTTTTGTATCTTGTGTATATAATATGGTAAGCTGTGGCCGCTGTGGTGGTCGAGTGGTTATAGTGCGGACTCGTGATGCGAGGATCCGGGTTCGAACCCCACAGTGGTGGTCGGCTGAAGTTGGTTTTCTGTGGTTCCCAACTTCAAGGCGCAAATGCGAGCCGATCTCCCCGTTAAAAAGTCTCGCCACAGAGAGCAACAGTCCTACAACGGTAAATCATTCACCCATAACACTTCACTCATAGTTAGAAAAACTGGGGACAGCACTACACATAACAAGCATTACACAGAAACAAAACTTTACGTCAGGTTGCACTACACGTACACGCACATTCCCGCATGTACCGATTCGTTGGGGGGTTCCGCGGGGGGGGGGTGCATTTGGGGTGTAGCAGTAGTAGGTAGGGACTCCAAAAAATGGCTCGGGGATCCATGATGTTCTTAAGTCAGCCACCTCGTTGGGCAATTTGCCTGTTGTGGCGTCGTATTTGTATTTGTATAATAGATGAGATGGCATGGGGAGGGGGGGGGGGGGCTCCATCCTAATATGTGTACATTCATCCGTCTTAACTAAACCCCGAAACTTTTCTCCAACTCCCAATCCCATCTCGTCTGTAATCACCACAAAATTTGTTACTCGTGACAGTACCCAATTGTCCGGAGAAAATATGTTGTAAAAATTTTGTATGTTTTTTTGACACAAAATAGAGTGTTCCAGACTCTGCCATTAAGCTGGGCTGGAAGAAATCTCGGCAACGGGATAAGTCCAGTGGCAAAGTTCTGGCGTTCATTCATTCATTCATTCGTCATTTACCTGTCCCTTGGGGTTTCGGTCACAAAAACTACGTTTTTTTCTTGAGTCGCAAATGTCGCGGTCGCAAATACGACACGGACTGAGCACAATGGGTACTGACCCCTTTAAATTCGACCCCTTTATCTTCCCATTAGTCCAATGGCGTAGATGTTCTGTACTAGTTTTACACACTATTTGTGTGTGGAGTCCAAACTTTATCTTTATGGACGCCCTCCCAACTTTAAACAGTAGTTGTTAGATGTAAACACTAGGTTATATCAATAAATACGGCTTCATACAATCAGCTGATAGCACTATAGAGGGGGGAAAAAAGCAGAGGAGAAAACAATCCACATAAAAAACTTAACTACTACTCAATGTTCAAATATTTCATAATTTAGCTACGCTGAATCTCAAAAACTAGAGTTGATAGAGAAAAACTGTTTTCATATTTGAAACCAACACACAAAATACAGTTAAAATCAGTTAAAAAAATTCCAGGCACCAAAAAAAATTTTTTTTGTTGTAACGTTGTGTAATTAATGAAAATTCAGAAGTATGTTCCGTAATTAAAAATATATACAGGTGCATTTACACTTAAATTAATGAAAATTGAAGATAGGTAAAAATTAGCGCAAATTCAGGATGAATAAAAATTAATAAAAAATTAGGATTTATAAAAATTAGATTTTCAAAATTTAGAGTGAATCACACAATTAATGGGAATTGGAATCAATGAAAATTCCGAAATTAATAGAAATTGGAATCAATGAAAATTCCGAAATTAATAGAAATTGGAATCAATGAAAATTCCGAAAATAATAGAAATTGGAATCAATGAAAATTCCGAAAATAATAGAAATTGGATTCAATGAAAATTCCAAAATTAATAGAAAATAATCCCATAATGAATGAATATTTAGAACTGATGAAAGGTCAAAAGAAATGAAAGGATTGATGACAACTTAAAATTAATGAATAATTCCAAAACTGCTGAAAATTCATGTTTAATCAAAAATAACAACTAGACTAATGGAACACCAAAATTAGTGAAATTGGTAATTAAAATTCAGATGAAATGAAAAATAATTCCTCGATCGATGAAATGCCGTAATTAATGAAGATTCATAATTATAGCCACACAAGTTCAGAAATTTAAGGAAAATAATTTCATAAGCAAATTAAAGAAGAAAACGCAAATTTCTGAAAATCAATAAAAATTCAGAATTATTAAAAATTTATGAAAATTCTGGATGAATAAAAATTGAGAATTAATAAAATTTGGGATAGGTAAAAATTAATGAAAGTTCAGAACTGATGCCTAAATTCAAAGTTTGGAAACATTCACAATTAATAAAAATTCTGTGTATAAATGAAAATTCCGAAATTAATGAATCCCATAATGAAGGAAAATTTAGAACTAATGAAAGAACAATTCTAATATTTGTAATAAAAATAAAATGTGTGATAAAACTTCAGAAACAAATAAAATATTTCCGGAATTAATTGAAGAAATAATTGGTAATGCTGTATTTATGTAAATAACATTTATATTGAACAATATTTCATACCAGAATGAGACATCTCATTAACTGTTTATTTTTGAGAAAAAAAAAACCTACCAAATAAAGCAGAATCGTGCACGTGGTACACGAAAATCTGCGGCTCAGTAGCAGCGCCACGAGTGCACGCGTATACATGATTCGCGAAGCGTAGTGTCGTGCCTTAATTTGAGCTGTCCTAATTTTCGTTGGCTGCAAAACTGAGTGCTGCCCTGCGTTGTGTCGCACATTTGCGCCCAGCTTTAGAGAAAGTCAGTGGCGGATCATGATTTTGGGAGGCCCCAGGCGCAACCTGATCTGGAGGCCCCCCTATCAGGGGCGGATTAAAGGTAGGGGCTGTCGTCACCCCCCCCCCCCCCCCCCGAGAGCAGAAAAATTAAATGGGGAAAAAAATGTTTTCTACGTTTTTGACTGAATAACAAACCAAGAAAATAAATTTGCTTAAAAAAGGGGGAAAAATTCAGAATTTTTTCCAAAAAAAATCAGAACCGTCCTGAAAAATTGAACACATGGTCACAACCACCGCCCCCACCCACAAATTTGCGTTTATCCACCACTGCACCCTTTTGGCCCTAATAAGAACGAGATGATTCACTAAAATAAACAATATTATGAAAGTCATAACTTTTTTTTTATTTTTGCATCACTAAAACCATAAACACAAAAATAAGATAAGGAAATATAATGATATTCTCTGGTACTAGATGAGAAATAATCACACTCCCATTAAAAAAAAAATCACAGTAAAATTCTGCATCATATTTTTAGTAATCTAAGATGTCCGTCCTGGTGCCTTCAGCCACAGATCCGTCATAGTTTTAGTAATTTAATATTACTGATTAATAAAGATTTGATAATATCTCAAATATAATATATTTGATTTGATATAAAGATACTGATAATATTTAATAGAAAAACATTTCTTCAATAGAGGGAATAGAGGGAAGAAATTATATCAGAGTAAATATAAGAATTATATTTTTAATGGAAGAAATTAGTTCAGAATGAATTAAATTTAATGAAAGAAATTATTACAGAATGAATTAAATTTAATGAAAGAAATTATTTCAGAATGAATAAAATTTAATGAAAGAAATTATTTCAGAATGAATAAAATTTAATGAAAGAAATTGTTTCAGAATGAATTAAAATTATTGTCAGTGAAAGAAATTATTTCAGAATGAATTAAAATTATTGTCAATGAAAGAAATTATTTCAGAATGAATTAAAATTATTGTCAATGAAAGAAATTATTTCAGAATGAATTAAAATTATTGTCAATGAAAGAAATTATTTCAGAATGAATTAAAATTATTGTCAATGAAAGAAATTATTTAAAAAAATTTTTTTAGAAATTTTTATTTGTTTATTCTATTTTATTTTTACTATTATTATATTAATTATTATTACTTTCTCTTTCAGCCACCTCGTTGGGCACTCTGCCTGTTGTGGCCTTTGTATTATTTGTATTCAGAGTGAATAAAAATCTTCTATATTATGCCCCCCCCCCGTTTCGTTTAATAACGAAAAATGCCACAGTATAACATTGTGGCCCGCGTACTTTATAAAATGTTTCAATATGGCCTGCTAAGCTTCAAAGGTTGAAGACCCCTGCAGTAGACTCTCGCTAATCCGGTACGTATTAGACCACGGTGTGCCAGATTTTACCGAAATTGCTGGATTAACTTTGAAGAAACCCATTGAAATAATATATGAAATTTCGTGCAAAGACATAGTCAGGACTTGATCAGCAATTAAGAAATATTAGAACGTGTTAAGGGGTTAGGGCATCAGGAGAAAAGTGACACCACACCACCTAAATATCCTGGACTACTGGACGTGCTGGATTAGAGCACGACCGAATTCTCGAGAGACTACTGTAGTTGAATTGAAATGCTCAAATAAAAATTTATCAGATAATTTATATATTTTTAGTTTTGCTTACCGTTATTTTTGGAGATT
Source organism: Pholcus phalangioides (assembly GCF_987345545.1). Lineage (NCBI taxonomy): Eukaryota > Metazoa > Arthropoda > Arachnida > Araneae > Pholcidae > Pholcus > Pholcus phalangioides. Next base: position 3,390,737 of record NW_028301621.1, read on the forward strand.
CTGCAATCTAAATCCTAAAGGAAATCTTGAGGATCGGCATGAAAATTTTTTTCATTACAATAACACACATTACAATTACATTAACAATAAACACTTTTCGGTCTGACACAAAGATGTTGTCTACCCAAGCCTCCTTGACCAATCCAAAAATGTAGCTCTTTTTTTTAGAAAGAAGGAAAAGAAACCCCCTTGATTTTTTTCAGCCGGGGAGGGAGTGTTTAAAAGAGAAACAGAAAAATCACGTGATTCAGAATGCATGTCATTCAGCATTCATTTCAAACCCCACTTTTTTTTTGTCATATGGTCGTATGGTTCCAGTCATAGATTGCAAATGTATATGTTGTTTGAACCAGCTTATAGTATTTCATTCAAACAAGTGGGAGACAAAATCACAATAAGAGCTCTACTACATTCATTTTAATTAGTACGAGTGTCTCTTCCTGTCGATGTCGCCGCTTGCCGATAGCCATCTTGTCATCCATTATACTGTATACAAAAGCTTACACCAAAGCTGTCGTATTATCGGCGGCCATAAAAGCATTTAATACTGTGGAATGAGACATCTGTTTATGCCTTCACTCCAATTTTCATTTCGGACAGACATTAGGACCTGCTGTTCTCACCCCTCCTCCTGCTTGTGCCCTTAGGGAAATACTGTTTGAAAATGACCCTCCCTGAATGATCGCTTTACAATGTCTCTTCTTTCTTTGTCGGGGAAGAACTTGCCCTTGAGAGCTGCGTCTTGTAAATTGTTCTTTTCTTTCAGTTCCCGTTTTTCTTCCATAACTCTTATACGTACAGTATACATAAAAAAAATAAAAAAATTGCGGTTAAAAAAAAAAAGGGAGAGCAGATACTGTACTTAGTTCAAGAGATTTGTTGATGCGCATGTAAATTCATATGTAGGATGAAGCACACAACTATTTGGAGGCCCCCCGCTCTGCCGAGGCCCAAGGCGCGTGCCTCATGCGCCTGTGCGGTAATCCGCCACTGGAGAAAGTATAGGCTTCTATATCTCCAGGTTCCACTGGCCTAAAACAGAATGTTTTGCGTTTTTCAACGAGCATTAAAGTGAACGAAAATATTCTGCGGTAAATTCTGCGTATTTCCACAATAGTGTTTTCTTCCCAGAAGAGTCATTTTCTTAAGATTATTCTCGAGATTTTTCTGCAGCAGCCACTGACTGTTCTGTGACGTACACCAGTTTTTAGCATATTCTGCTGTGAGTTTCCACTGTGATCAGTTAGAAATACAGTATTTTTATGCTCAACTAGTTTATACCTTTTGCTCTTTCATTGTGGCAGAAAATGAAGTCGGTCTTTCGCCCTTAATACATTTACGAGAGTGTATCTAAATACATTACCGAAAAAATGTCTATGATTATCATAATACAGATGGTCATATTACACGAATCTTTCTATTTGACTCGGAGAAAAAAAAAAAAAACGATGAATCACACAGTCTCAAAGAAAGTTCGTGTCGAGACATAATCCAGGATTAGAGAGAAAAAAATAATATTGTAGCCTCGAATGTATGTCAACTGTAGTGAATGAATGGAGGAGGGAAAAATATTGTGTATGTATCATACAAGTTTTTGGTGAATATATTTAGGCTTCCAATGCCTCTTTTTTAATCGTCTATTACCCTCATTTGCGATGAAATAAAAATAACAATGAACAATGGCTTGAAGAGTAAAACGAGGGGATCAGCTTTTCATTTGCTTTTATTTTTATAGAATTTTCAACTTTATCGACTAATCTTCACTGAAATGAATAAATATCAATTACTAGGTTTTACGTGATAGTTGTATGTTGATGTCGAGCTTTGACTTCTGACACAAGTTAATATTTGTATAAAATTATTTTTCATTGAGTACTACAATGAGTACTAACTACCGTGACAGTAGTTACATCTCGATACTGAATCCCGAGATCCTTCTTTTGCCTCTTAACTCCTCTACGTTCCTTCACCTACAATAATGGTTTGAGGGCCTCGACAAAGATTTTTCTTAGTGTTTACTTTGTTTACCGTCGTTCCCAAAGGATATGTCAAACATGTTTATCCCTTTTAGAATGTTTTGCAACTTCTTTAATGCTCCCAGTCATAGGCGATTACAGAGGGAGGGGAGATTGCGTTCAGTTAGAAAATTGTATTATTTACATATGGAGAAATTCCGGGCAGCGCCGGGTACTATTGTTATTGAATGCTTTGCTTGATACTAACACTAAGGAAAAAACCAACGATAAGGGCTAATAACAAGAAAAACTACGAATTTTCCAAATGCATTTAGATACATTGTGGTTCTCTTCTCCAGAGGAAAAATATAGAACCATGTTTTTCCTGGCGTGCTCACTATCACGTTGTAGGATTTCCGAATTCCTAACATTTTGACAGTGGCGGATCATGATTTTGGGAGGCCCCAGGCGCAACCTGATCTGGAGGCCCCCCTATCAGGGGTGGATTAAAGGTAGGGGCTGTCGTCACCCCCCCCCCCCCCCGAGAGCAGAAAAATTAAATGGGGAAAAAAATGTTTTCTACGTTTTTGACTGAATAACAAACCAAGAAAATAAATTTGCTTAAAAAAGGGGGAAAAATTCAGAATTTTTTCCAAAAAAAATCAGAACCGTCCTGAAAAATTGAACACATGGTCACAACTACCGCCCCCACCCACAAATTTGCGTTTATCCACCACTGCACCCTTTTGGCCCTAATAAGAACGAGATGATTCACTAAAATAAACAATATTATGAAAGTCATAACTTTTTTTTTATTTTTGCATCACTAAAACCATAAACACAAAAATAAGATAAGGAAATATAATGATATTCTCTGGTACTAGATGAGAAATAATCACACTCCCATTAAAAAAAAAATCACAGTAAAATTCTGCATCATATTTTTAGTAATCTAAGATGTCCGTCCTGGTGCCTTCAGCCACACGGCAAAAATGGAGATCCGTCATAGTTTTAGTAATTTAATATTACTGATTAATAAAGATTTGATAATATCTCAAATATAATATATTTGATTTGATATAAAGATACTGATAATATTTAATAGAAAAACATTTCTTCAATAGAGGGAATAGAGGGAAGAAATTATATCAGAGTAAATATAAGAATTATATTTTTAATGGAAGAAATTAGTTCAGAATGAATTAAATTTAATGAAAGAAATTATTACAGAATGAATTAAATTTAATGAAAGAAATTATTTCAGAATGAATAAAATTTAATGAAAGAAATTATTTCAGAATGAATTAAATTTAATGAAACAAATTATTTCAGAATGAATAAAATTTAATGAAAGAAATTATTTCAGAATGAATTAAAATTATTGTCAGTGAAAGAAATTATTTCAGAATGAATTAAAATTATTGTCAATGAAAGAAATTATTTCAGAATGAATTAAAATTATTGTCAATGAAAGAAATTATTTCAGAATGAATTAAATTATTGTCAATGAAAGAAATTATTTAAAAAAATTTTTTTAGAAATTATTATTTTTTATTTGTTTATTATATTTTATTTTTACTATTATTATATTAATTATTATTATTTTCTCTTTCAGCCACCTCGTTGGGCACTCTGCCTGTTGTGGCCTTTGTATTATTTGTATTCAGAGTGAATAAAAATCTTCTATATTATGCCCCCCCCCCCCCGTTTCGTTTAATAACGAAAAATGCCACAGTATAACATTGTGGCCCGCGTACTTTATAAAATGTTTCAATATGGCCTGCTATGCTTCAAAGGTTGAAGACCCCTGCAGTAGACTCTCGCTAATCCGGTACGTATTAGACCACGGTGTGCCAGATTTTACCGAAATTGCTGGATTAACTTTGAAGAAACCCATTGAAATAATATATGAAATTTCGTGCAAAGACATAGTCAGGACTTGATCAGCAATTAAGAAATATTAGAACGTGTTAAGGGGTTAAGGCATCAGGAGAAAAGTGACACCACACCACCTAAATATCCTGGACTACTGGACGTGCTGGATTAGAGCACGACCGAATTCTCGAGAGACTACTGTAGTTGAATTGAAATGCTCAAATAAAAATTTATCAGATAATTTATATATTTTTAGTTTTGCTTACCGTTATTTTTGGAGATTCTGCAATCTAAATCCTAAAGGAAATCTTGAGGATCGGCATGAAAATTTTTTTCATTACAATAACACACATTACAATTACATTAACAATAAACACTTTTCGGTCTGACACAAAGATGTTGTCTACCCAAGCCTCCTTGACCAATCCAAAAATGTAGCTCTTTTTTTTAGAAAGAAGGAAAAGAAACCCCCTTGATTTTTTTCAGCCGGGGAGGGAGTGTTTAAAAGAGAAACAGAAAAATCACGTGATTCAGAATGCATGTCATTCAGCATTCATTTCAAACCCCACTTTTTTTTTGTCATATGGTCGTATGGTTCCAGTCATAGATTGCAAATGTATATGTTGTTTGAACCAGCTTATAGTATTTCATTCAAACAAGTGGGAGACAAAATCACAATAAGAGCTCTACTACATTCATTTTAATTAGTACGAGTGTCTCTTCCTGTCGATGTCGCCGCTTGCCGATAGCCATCTTGCCATCCATTATACTGTATACAAAAGCTTACACCAAAGCTGTCGTATTATCGGCGGCCATAAAAGCATTTAATACTGTGGAATGAGACATCTGTTTATGCCTTCACTCCAATTTTCATTTCGGACAGACATTAGGACCTGCTGTTCTCACCCCTCCTCCTGCTTGTGCCCTTAGGGAAATACTGTTTGAAAATGACCCTCCCTGAATGATCGCTTTACAATGTCTCTTCTTTCTTTGTCGGGGAAGAACTTGCCCTTGAGAGCTGCGTCTTGTAAATTGTTCTTTTCTTTCAGTTCCCGTTTTTCTTCCATAACTCTTATACGTACAGTATACATAAAAAAAATAAAAAAATTGCGGTTAAAAAAAAAAAGGGAGAGCAGATACTGTACTTAGTTCAAGAGATTTGTTGATGCGCATGTAAATTCATATGTAGGATGAAGCACACAACTATTTGGAGGCCCCCCGCTCTGCCGAGGCCCAAGGCGCGTGCCTCATGCGCCTGTGCGGTAATCTGCCACTGCATTTTGATGCTATCGCGAACGGGAAATCGTATTTCCTGAGATCAAACTCCGTTTATACGACTCTCCTGGTTTATACGACCTTTTTCCGCCCTCGATTACTCTTCGCTCTTTTAAAAAAAGCTTTTAATTGCAAAACAACACACACAAGTACATGAATACAAATAACATACAAACTAAGACAATAGAACAAAAACAAAACATACACTCTACAGCTCTTAAGGACCCAATAGGATTTAAGGAGCTTAATAAGATTTTTCTCGAATCAATAAGCAACAGTAATTATACAGTATTATGTATAACAATGTAAATACAGTAAAACCTCGTTAAGTCGTCCGTTAAGTCCGCTTAAAGGTCTGGACACACATATCCGCACCGTGCCAGGACCGTAGCTCGGGCGTCAGTTGGCCGTGGCTCGGCTCGTTCCTCTTCAGACCTCACCTTTCCGTGTGTTGCCCGTGTCGCTGCCGTATGCTGACTACGAAGCTGTGTCGATTGCTTCAAGTCTTTGACGCAGCCGGTTCGGTGTAATCAAAATGTTCAGTAAATTAATTAACAAGAGTGATTTGGATATAATAACCCTAGCGTAAATTAACAATAATTAATTGTTCTAAACATTTCTGTAAATAATCTATACATGTATATAAATTTTTTATTTTGGATTGATCTCCGATAGATTTTTTGTATGTGACAAACCCGCAAAAAAGGATAGGATCTATTTAATGCAGCTGAAAATAAAAAGACGGCCATTTGCTTAGTTTGACTATATGCATTCTTGTTTATAGTTTGGAGAGAGGAGATTATTTACGGAGTGATAAAAGGGGAGAGAGAAAAAAAAAGTCATATAGAAATTAAAACAATCTGTGGGGGGAGAGGGGTACTCTCTTCCTCACCTACACACTCGTTTTTTTTCTATTCAGAGTCAACGGCCATCATAAATATAATCATCTGTAGGGGCAGGCGGTGTCAAATTCCGATAACACCTCGGAGAAGTGTATCTCAGCTCAGTAGGAGCATATTGTACGAAAGAGCGAGCATATCTTTTACTCTGTGTGTGTGTGTGTGTTCGCGGAATCTTCTAAACTGAAAATTTTCTCCTCTGCAGATGGCAAATGGATATTAAAATCAATAACAATTGGGGTGTTTAGTTTGCCGGGGCTTGATTCAATGATAAAGCCTCACCAGTATTCGATAGTAATTTAAAACACTCATTGCCAAAGTCCCAGTCGCTGAAACACCTTTGTCAGATATTTAGCACAAAGGTGCTCGACTTTTTGGAAGGTGTGGGCCATTTCATTGTTTTGAAATATTTCGCGGGCGTCTTAAGTTATCCAGAAATGAGTCTCGATCCTCCAAAATTATCTAAAAAGAAGTGGCACGTGCCGCTTAAGTGATCTGCGAGCGTGCCGCGGGCCACTCGAGAGATCTGGAAATGTGCCACTAACCACTCAAATAGGATAATCTGCAAATGTATCACGATCCACTTAAGTGAACTGGAGGTGTGCCGTTAGTCGCTCAAGTGATTTTGAAATGTGCTTGAGACCACTCGAGAGCCTTGTTTTGTTTTTTGTTGTCACGGGCCGCATTTGAAGCACAGGACATGGGTTAAGCATTTATGGCTTAACATGTTGCATCTGACGTGAGTACCAAATTTAAAATGTCTCCTATATTTTCCCATAAGAAAAAACCCAAACATTTTCGAACCGTTTTCTATTTATATATATAATTTATGTTAAAACCAAAACAATGATTCATTTATAGAGCATCGGAAATTAAACCCAGTTAGTTTTCCAAGTTTACATTATTATTTTAACAAAAATCTCCCCGGCAAAATTTCGTTATATGCTATGTGAAACATAATTTTAAACTTTGTTTTCCCATCAAAGTTGTGAAAATGTTTATCCATATGTTTTCTACATATTACGCTAGTACCACAGAAGCGAGGCCAGGTGCGTCTAAACAATTTCGGGGCACGAAAAATGTTTAGGACACCCCCTCTCTTTAACAAGATTTCATATATTTTGTGGGAAGAGGGAATCGGCATACTGAATATACACGAACGCTAAGAAATACCCCCATACAAAAAAAAATAATAACTACAGAAATGTGAATTAACACAAAAATTAATGGAGGTAATTTTAAACTAATGTGAGAAACCGTTTCCGAAATTAAGGATAACTTTAGAATCGATGGATTAAAAATAATTGAAAGAAATTATTTTAGTACCAATGAAAATTCAGAATTAATGAAAGAAATAATTTCGGAATAGATTAAAATTTAGAATTAACGGAAGAAGTAATTCCAGAACTATTGAAAATTCAGAATTAATAAAAGTAATAATGCAGAAATTGATTAAAATCAAGAAATCTTTTATAAAAAAAAATCTGCGCGCTCTCTCTCTCTCCCGAGACCGCACCGTCACCGTAAAAATATAAAATAAACTAGTTGGTGACGGTGCGGATATGTGTGAACGGCTGCATTGCTTAGCAAAGAATTATTCTTTGACCGTGTGATGACCTACACTCGGACGACGCACGTGCCCGACACGTGCGTCGTCCGAGTGTAGGTCATAATGCACCCCCCCCCCCCACCAGCGGAACCCCCAACGAATCGGTACATGCAGGAATGTGCGTGTACGTGTAACCTGACGTGAAGTTTTTTTTTGTTTCTCTGTAATGCTTGTTATGTGTAGTGCTGCCATCTGCCACCAGTTTTTATAACTATGAGTGAAGTGTTATTTTGATCTGAGAATATTGAGTTTAATTGGCATAAACTCAAGGTGGGAGGATGTCGCGAATCAGTATGTGCGTGGGAAGATGTTTTTCTCATATATTTTGTGGTGTCAGATTTGACCCAGACGATTGTGACGTCATTAACCGTTTAAAGGCCAATGTTCCATAAATGGAACATAGTTTTTATTTGCAAAAATATCAGATAAAAATTGACACAAATATTTTCGGTTTTTATCGTATATAGAGAAGAGTTCAAAGTACTTTTTGAAATAAATTCGGAAACTTCATGTTAATTTAATCTTTTTTGACAGAATTTTGAAATTTGACATTTTTTGGGCATTTTTTCCCTATTTCGATTAAAATTCGCTAAAATTTCAATTTTGAAGTAAATTGAAAATTATTTTGTGTGTTTCTACCACTTAATACATCAATCAAAGTAAATCAATTAGTTTCTTTGTACTGTTAAATATTGAAGAGCTACGCGCGTTCAAATATGCATGTTCCATTTATGGAACATTGGCCTTTCAAGAGAGCCAGGATTCTAGAGATATCTAATGTGCAGTATGCTGCTTCGATTTCTCCGTTCGAACCCCAGGGTGGTGTCATCATTCGACATGTGAATGGGGGTGAATTCTGGGTAATATGAAACAGAGGAATGTGCTTTGGGGGGGGGTGAATTGTTTATATTTATATTGGTTGAGTACTTTTTATTCTTGCATTCTTGGAAATACATGTTTTTGTGAGCCGCAGACTAATCAAACCCTGATCGGTAATCGTAGATAGACTTTTTATGTTCAGCTGTATGTAACCACGTCCGGAAAATATCTCGCATTAGAAGAAGCTGTAGGATATTTAGAAACATTTAGATATATACATAATCAGTAGGATATTTATAACTCGCATATATATATGCCAATTACTTGCCAATGAAAATGGGAACATCACCGATGGTGTTATTGTTGAAAGTTACCTATGACAACAGTTCCAACTGATGTATGTGGAATTCTAGATATATATTTTGCAACATCGAGGATGAGGTAATATAGAAATTCCCATAACGCGTTTTTAAAAAAATGTAGGGCAGAAAAAAAGTGCAACACTCATGTGAAGGTTTCAAGAAAAGGCAATTTTAAGCAATCCGAAAAAAAAAGTGCATGGGATAAAAAAAATTCTTTCTAGAATCCGATCAAAACCTCAGCTCTGGGTTCCATTTGAAAAGATTTGCCATATAACCATTATAGCACGTTAGGATAATTCATTCAGAGTTGCGAGAAGCAGATCTTATTTTGCATTTGGAATTCCGAAGAGGAGTGACATGAATCTTCTACGAAAAAAGGAGGGGTTAATTATTCATCCAGGTTCACATTGTCAACTGAAAAAAGATGTCAGGTCATCTGATGGCCATTATACTGTTTCTGCAACGCAAGGTGTCCAAAAAATACTATATATAAATGCTACCAATATGACAAACGGGTCCATCAAAGATGTTTTCCTTCTTTTATCACGGACATTATAAAAAAAATTTGTTTTCTTCACTCATTTTTATGCTAAAAAAATCGGTATGTGTTGCGAATTTGAAATTGTAGTCCAAAATAGAAAATTTCGTGAGATAACTGTACTCTAGAAATAAAAAATCGTGAGAATATAGGCGATACAAGTAACTTTTTTTTTTTTTCTTCAAATTTCAAAGTTGATCTATGCATAGGCATGCAAAAGGACCTCAAATTCCAAATTTCAAAACAATGAGTAATTTTGTTCATAGTTCGGCCTTTAAACGGTTCGAAACCCCTCTCCCTCTGTGTTTTTGTTTTTTTTCTCTCTCTGTCTATACAAGATATAGTTGAAACGATGCTTTCGGCTCGAATGGAAGCAGTCTTTTTGAATGTGCTAGAGAATTTGTATAGTATGTATAGTATTTGTATACATAGTATGTATCATGTGTATTAAATAATATTTTAATCCAGTTCACCCTTCGTGTCTAAAGACAACTACGTTTGTTTCTCTGGTAGAGATGCGCAGTTGAAAGAAATTTCGAATGAACCCTTCATAACACTCGTATACATATTTTATGTATATTTATTATAATTATACCGGGTCACGCACATGGTCTCACAAAAGGTTCAGAACTAGCTCACCAAAGCTGAAGCAAGTTATCTTTAATTCAGCTTCGTAGCACCCTAAAATACAAGACCGTAACGAAGGGGGGGGGGAACTTGGGGAGTCTTCCCCCTTCCCGAAATGTGAGAAAATGACAGAAAAAACTGAAAAAAAGATGGCCAGATCTATTGCTCTATCACTTTGGTCCCCCCCCCCTTCCGAATAAAATTTCTGGCTGCTGAAATATATTGTAAAATGCGCCTATAATAAGAATGAAAGAATGCTTATATTTTTGAATAAATTATTCATTAAGCATACAATTCTTCAAATAATTTGATTAGCAAATGTATTTGATTAAATAATTTGATTACCAAAATGTATTTATTGTGTGTTTGTGTTCAGGTTATTTAAAACATATAAGCTGAAAACATTAAGGAAATACTATAGTCTTCATTTTTAACGTCCTCAAAGCCCGCTTCAGTGAAACGTCATTTGCATTTAACATTTAATTAGATTTTTTTGTTAAAATTTGAAAATTTATATATTGTATGATGCGATTCTAATATGGGTTCACATCTACAGACACTCAAAGTTTCAGACACACATGGTATATTCATAGCTGCTACATTCTCTCTCTCTGTCTACTAGTATTATTACTCAACCTTATGTGTACCTCGTGCACATTACTCTGCAGAATTTCTAACGAATCTGTCCATACCCGAATGTTCGTGTATGTGCTGTCCTAACGTAATATTTGTTTCTGAAGAACGCTTGGCTATGTGTGTTCAAGAAGTGCTTCCATCCATCTTCCGAATTCGAAGGCAACAGTATTTTGCCTGTTGCGTTATGGGTGAATTTTTTAAATGCTGTAGGCCTGATTGCTCTCTGTAGAGAGACTTTTAAATGGGACATCGGCTCGCATTAACGACTTAAAGTGGGGAAACCACAGAAAACGAACTTCAGTTGACCACTATCACTGGGGTTCGAACCTTGATCGTTGTGACTCGAATTCGTCACAATGCCCATCATTTGACTGCATAGCGTTTGTATTCATTTCTACGGACACTCTCCGTGACAGACAAGGACAGGCGTTATGTGTTGTGACTACCGAGTGGCGCCACTCTCAAAAAAATTCTGAGAAAAACATTTTTTTTTATTTCGCTTTAAAACACTATATTCAATCAAACTTGGTTATAATGGCATCGAAGATTCCACGAAACTTTGTCGTTATAACTGATTTTGAAAAGTGAAATTCCTATACGTATTACGGTACACGGTGGACAAAAAAATTTTAGAGGGATTATCGTTCTATCGAGAGGCATTATCATCATACGCCACAAAATTTATGGTGTTCTTGACATCTTTTCCGAATCACCGATTTATGATAGATGAAGATGATAACAATCTTATTGTTGTAGCGAGGTTTCATCATACATCTAGATACGCTTATACTCGATAGAACGCGATATGAATCCCCTTTACAGCGATATTTTTCTTAAGTTTTCTTTGGAATCACCTATAGTCTAATTTTTATTGCTTTCGACACAACGACATTCGCTACGATTACAACCTCAAAAGGTTAAGAAACCGCTACAACGATAGTTTTTTCATATCACATGAGGAAATCCCCTTACAATTAATTTTTATATATAAACATGTCTTCAGTTTTTTTTCTTCCGAAGGTGTCTAGTAACACCGATGTTTCACGTCACCCGATCACTAAAAATGTTTAAAAAATTATTGGTATTGCTACTTTTTTGAGAGCATAGTATACAAAAGTACGATGCAGTTAAACCATACTATACTGAGGCAAAGCATCCAACTGAATTTAATTAATCAACTAAAAAGTTTTAATTTTTTGACATCATAAATTTGGTGGTGCATGATAATAACACTGATTCTCTCGATGTAACAATAACCCCCTCTTATAAACAAAACGAATGAGATGCTTCGTAAAAGAAAGACAACATCGTTAATATGATAATTTAATTCATTGTTAAAATTAGACTATACATCAGGGACCCATCGGCAGCGCATTTTCGGCATGCGCTGGGTCTCACACATCAACATCGAATGATACCACACGATAGTACCACTATATGGGGCAGGTGTCTCTATGCTCCAGACAAAAAAACTTACATCTAACCCATAGTTTCCCAAACATTTGTTCCATCGCCCCTTCAAAATTTTTTTCATTCTCATCGCTCTCAACTCATAGGATCCTATACTAAATTCAAAGCTTCTACCGCCCCCCCCCCTGGACTTTTGCATCGCCCACTTTGGGAAACATTGATCTAACCTAACGCTGCCTACATCTAAAAAGCAGGTGGTTTTCGCTAACACTCTACAACGATATTTTTTCTTGACACAGAGTATCATTATATCGGGATTTCACTGAAAATATGTATTAAAATTCATTTTCTAAAATATATAATTGTAATTATAACAGGGAACAAACAATAAATAATTTGGTTTGATGGTTCGTCCTTCACACTGTACTTTCTATCATTCAAATTATGACGGATATTTAAAATCCTTCCCGAATTCAAAAAATTTTTGCAATAATAATTTGTCATGAATTCAATAAGAATCCATGGTTTGAACGCAATGAATTTGCAGTGCGTGAGAAAACGAAACACGATGATGCATCGGCGCCTCGTACTGACGAAACACACATGATGGGTTGGCTCACAGAGTACAGACAAAATATTCTCTCCGAGAATGTCACTCGGACGCGATACGTGTATGTCTGCGCCTGCGCGGCACGATATGATATGATAGGTATGAATACATTCAATGGTTTTATGTTAAAGAATATTTGCCGTGTCAGACATGCACGTGTCTGAAACGGTGAGTGGCTGTAGATGCGAATACACGAAATTAGATTATCAAGGGAGTTCGCTCACGTGGCGTTAGGTATATATCAGTTACGTCACACATTTAAGCATTTTAAGCAGTGGCGGATCATGATTTTGGGAGGCCCCAGGCGCAACCTGATCTGGAGGCCCCCCTATCAGGGGCGGATTAAAGGTAGGGGCTGTCACCCCCCCCCCCCCGAGAGCAGAAAAATTAAATGGGGAAAAAAATGTTTTCTACGTTTTTGACTGAATAACAAACCAAGAAAATAAATTTGCTTAAAAAAGGGGGAAAAATTCAGAATTTTTTCCAAAAAAAATCAGAACCGTCCTGAAAAATTGAACACATGGTCACAACTACCGCCCCCACCCACAAATTTGCGTTTATCCACCACTGCACCCTTTTGGCCCTAATAAGAACGAGATGATTCACTAAAATAAACAATATTATGAAAGTCATAACTTTTTTTTTATTTTTGCATCACTAAAACCATAAACACAAAAATAAGATAAGGAAATATAATGATATTCTCTGGTACTAGATGAGAAATAATCACACTCCCATTAAAAAAAAAATCACAGTAAAATTCTGCATCATATTTTTAGTAATCTAAGATGTCCGTCCTGGTGCCTTCAGCCACACGGCAAAAATGGAGATCCGTCATAGTTTTAGTAATTTAATATTACTGATTAATAAAGATTTGATAATATCTCAAATATAATATATTTGATTTGATATAAAGATACTGATAATATTTAATAGAAAAACATTTCTTCAATAGAGGGAATAGAGGGAAGAAATTATATCAGAGTAAATATAAGAATTATATTTTTAATGGAAGAAATTAGTTCAGAATGAATTAAATTTAATGAAAGAAATTATTACAGAATGAATTAAATTTAATGAAAGAAATTATTTCAGAATGAATAAAATTTAATGAAAGAAATTATTTCAGAATGAATTAAATTTAATGAAACAAATTATTTCAGAATGAATAAAATTTAATGAAAGAAATTGTTTCAGAATGAATTAAAATTATTGTCAGTGAAAGAAATTATTTCAGAATGAATTAAAATTATTGTCAATGAAAGAAATTATTTCAGAATGAATTAAAATTATTGTCAATGAAAGAAATTATTTCAGAATGAATTAAAATTATTGTCAATGAAAGAAATTATTTCAGAATGAATTAAATTATTGTCAATGAAAGAAATTATTTAAAAAAATTTTTTTAGAAATTTTTATTTGTTTATTCTATTTTATTTTTACTATTATTATATTAATTATTATTACTTTCTCTTTCAGCCACCTCGTTGGGCACTCTGCCTGTTGTGGCCTTTGTATTATTTGTATTCAGAGTGAATAAAAATCTTCTATATTATGCCCCCCCCCCCCCGTTTCGTTTAATAACGAAAAATGCCACAGTATAACATTGTGGCCCGCGTACTTTATAAAATGTTTCAATATGGCCTGCTATGCTTCAAAGGTTGAAGACCCCTGCAGTAGACTCTCGCTAATCCGGTACGTATTAGACCACGGTGTGCCAGATTTTACCGAAATTGCTGGATTAACTTTGAAGAAACCCATTGAAATAATATATGAAATTTCGTGCAAAGACATAGTCAGGACTTGATCAGCAATTAAGAAATATTAGAACGTGTTAAGGGGTTAGGGCATCAGGAGAAAAGTGACACCACACCACCTAAATATCCTGGACTACTGGACGTGCTGGATTAGAGCACGACCGAATTCTCGAGAGACTACTGTAGTTGAATTGAAATGCTCAAATAAAAATTTATCAGATAATTTATATATTTTTAGTTTTGCTTACCGTTATTTTTGGAGATTCTGCAATCTAAATCCTAAAGGAAATCTTGAGGATCGGCATGAAAATTTTTTTCATTACAATAACACACATTACAATTACATTAACAATAAACACTTTTCGGTCTGACACAAAGATGTTGTCTACCCAAGCCTCCTTGACCAATCCAAAAATGTAGCTCTTTTTTTTAGAAAGAAGGAAAAGAAACCCCCTTGATTTTTTTCAGCCGGGGAGGGAGTGTTTAAAAGAGAAACAGAAAAATCACGTGATTCAGAATGCATGTCATTCAGCATTCATTTCAAACCCCACTTTTTTTTTGTCATATGGTCGTATGGTTCCAGTCATAGATTGCAAATGTATATGTTGTTTGAACCAGCTTATAGTATTTCATTCAAACAAGTGGGAGACAAAATCACAATAAGAGCTCTACTAAATTGTTCTTTTCTTTCAGTTCCCGTTTTTCTTCCATAACTCTTATACGTACAGTATACATAAAAAAAATAAAAAAATTGCGGTTAAAAAAAAAAAGGGAGAGCAGATACTGTACTTAGTTCAAGAGATTTGTTGATGCGCATGTAAATTCATATGTAGGATGAAGCACACAACTATTTGGAGGCCCCCCGCTCTGCCGAGGCCCAAGGCGCGTGCCTCATGCGCCTGTGCGGTAATCCGCCACTGATTTTAAGCCCCGTTTACATGTGCAATAAAACATCCCGGGAAGTTCCCGGTAACAGGGATTTTCACTACAGTCCGTTTACGTGCCATTTAGTTTATGCCGGTATTCCCCAAAGCGCTTGCAGAGGAAATCTTGCAGAGAAATGCTCTGCAAAGCGCTTGCAGAGCCTCTTCAAGCGCTTTGGTATTCCCCTTCTTTTCGGAAGTCGTCACTGGTCACGAGGATTGAACGGGTGGTTGGCTCAAGATGGCCGACGAAGGAGCTAACAGCAATTTTCGCGGCACAAAGGATTATGGGAGAGGAGTCACCCACCATTATTCCGCAACAAAGATGGGACTCTTTTGATGGATTTCTGTCCCACCTTTTTTTGTCCCTATGAGGAAAAAAAGTTGCCATGCAGGTATAATAATCACCAAAGCTACACATGTAAGGCTGCCGGCACACTACGGTTCGGCTGGTGCGGTTGATCTTATCAGCAACCGTGGAATTTTGCGTGAAACACACACTGCTGTTAGCAACCGGGTTTTTTTTTTATTTTTTAATGTCACGTGACATCTCGGGATTGGCTAAATTATTTTCGCCAAGCTGAAGTTGGCTTCAGTTAGCATGCGAATTCGTGCTCATAAGCTGCATTGCAGTAAAACCCCCTCTTAACGGATACTCCCTCTTTTACGGACAAATAATAATTTACAGTTGTATAATATATAAAAGTATGAATTTCAAACCTCTTTTTAACGGTCACCCATTTTACATGGATTTAATTTTTTTGTCCTGTCCGTGTTCACAAGAAGGAGGGGTTTTACTGTATATACTAATAAAAATATTCATGTAATGGAATTTAATTTTCTGTAACAATATTTGCCGTTTGAAATTAATTCAGAGTTGAAGAAAGACAGCCTACAAGTTGACCCATTTTTGATGCTTTTACGATTCGTGACCAAATCGCACAAATTTTTTTATATATCATGACTGGAATCATCATAATTTATTTAAATAACATATATTATAAAAAAACTATTTAAATAACATATTTTTGTCATATAAAGCTGGTCTTTTTTCAACCGCGCTTATGATTTTTTCGGAATAACTATCGCTAGCCATTAACGAATCAGAATCTGCTGAAGACATGGTGGCACAAAAAAATTTCGTTGACACAGCTGACTAATGGTAGTAGACTAGCGGAACTGGTAAATAAGAAATGAGATGGATAAAATATGATTAGTAATGTACTGCAACACTGTGCAAGCGCCCTCACGCGTTCTAATAATAATCGTAGCTGCGGCTTCAGATTTGCTTACTGATACCAAAACCTTTCTGAAGTGGACACCTCTACGGTTCCATTACAATTAAATTAAGCCGTTCGGTTTTGGCGACATTCTGTGTTGTAGGATTATGACGGTGCCTTTCAAAGTTGCCCCATGTAGGAGATGTCCGAGTTGACAGGTTCCACGAAATTTGTTTTATGTTTCGCGAAGTCCCTTTTCTTAAAAGACCATTCGTTTTCCCAAGGGCGTGCATGGAAGGCTAGTCAATTGGGCTTAAATGGAATTACAGTATCTAAATTTTATTACTTTTCCCAACAGGTCTATTGCCCTTAAAATAGATAATGGTTTTTCTTATAATTCTCAGAAATCCGGATGAAGGCAAACAAACTGAAAAACGGTTACCGACTGGTATACCCGTTTGGAAGACCTTGGCAGGGGTTCTTGAAACTTTTGCCACTCGCCACTTCTTCGGCCTGCTCGTAAGAATAGCAAGAGCCATTCCAAAGCACTGCAGGGGTTCACGGCAATGCAAAGTCGTCGTGACGTCCTTCCGAGCGATAATGCCGAACATTCCCAGAAAAAGCGACCCACACCTCGAGAACTTCTGTTTTGGGTTTGGGGTGTACTACTTTGCGAACTCAGCAAAGCTGTTCGTGGGACCAAGGCCATCTTAAAGCCACCCATATTCGCGTTATCCTGGGCTTCTTGTTCACATAGGGCCTACATGACCAGATGTAGTATAATGGTTTAGAGCAGGCATCTTCAACCTGTTGCTCGCGAGCACCACGGTGCTACCTGAAGCAACTGGAGTTCTCGAAGCTCCTGTCCAATAATTGCTTGCTAGAATTCGATCGACGTTTCAATCAAATTACCTCGTTCAAATTGCATTCGAGGATTAAAATCATCCTAATTTTTCATGCATACGTATGGTCAGGGTAAGGGTGCTCTCCTTTCGATGATGGGTACAGCCAGTGCTCACAACTAGAAAAAGGTTGAGGACCTCCGGTTTAGAGTGTAAATAATTACATAATGGGTGATTACAGTTTAAGTTCTCGTACTTCGAGTAGTTTTTCCTCAAAAACTGCTTAACCGAGTACATCCAAATTTTCAGGATATCTCAATGAGACCATGGGGAGATTTATGAAGTAAAACAAATACAGTCTAACCCCGTTTTAACGAATACCGTTACAGTGAAAATCTCGTTTTAACGAAAACTTTTCTAACCTCCCACAACAGTTTACATAGGCACAACAGCAACAACCTGGAATTCCTTTACAAGGAAATTTCGTTGTAACGAAGTGATTTCTCCGGTCTCTTGGAAGTTTGCTATAATGGGATTAAGCTGCAGTTCAATTTTCGACCAACAAGTGAAACAGCGCCCCACCCGGGGTAGAAGGTCCTGGAGAAAGATGGGGGGGGGGGCAGCACGAGAAGGAAATACTGTACAAAGGGCTATTAGCTCACAAAAAAATTAGCAACCACTGGAACATATGATATTTTCGTTTAATGTAATTTTTTTTTAAATTTATTCAATCACACATGATACAGTATAACGCTATATAATAATACTAAGAACATCCATCAACGGAGGATTAGTAAATTCGTTGTGATGAACACGAAGAACCGTGGTAACGAAAAACGTCATAAAAACTTCTTCGTTTATCATTTCTCCCGATCAGTTATCAGATGATTTTTTCCAGATGATGCGATGACACGAAGGGAACGTAATGTCCTTATACGAAATTATTTACATGCTTCACACTAAATCCGTTTCCAGACACAGATTCATGGCTTCGCCACGTGCTGGCTATTCGAATTGCTCTGCCCCCTATTCACGTTATAATTTAAAGTTCTTGACCACGAATTTCTCAAATTTGCCGCCCCTCTGAACTTGCTACCCAGGCCCTCTTAACACCCTGTACATACGACATCAGGGCCGCAACTAGAGAGGAGCAGGTGGGACTGGTGCCAGGGTCGTCTTAAGAGTATTATGGGCCCCCCCGGGCCAAGTGGTTTTTAGGAGGCCCTACATGGTAAATCCTTGAAAATTTCAATCGTATCTCATTTTTGGGAGGCCCCTCTTCTCTTGAGGCACCCGGGCCGTGCTCGGGTGGGCCCATGCGTTAAGACGGCACTGACTGATCTCCCGAACTCCGAGCCAGACAGGAGCGCAAATGTTAACCCTTCATCTCTCCTTCAATATTAAAAGGGGGCGCCAAAATGCGTGCTTGCCCCGGCTGACCACGCATGTCGTTGTGGCCCTGTTCATCAGTATGTATGTTGCAGTTTAAGGTACATACAGGGCCGCAGCTGGATACTTTTTTTAACTGGAGCTAGCAAGCTTTTGGCGTCCCCGTATAAGGAAAGGTTAGAAGAAGTGGTGTTAAAGGGGCAATTCGGCGCCCCCTCTAGTTCAGCACTCGATACAGTGGACCCGCTCTCCCTAGATGCGACTTTGTGTGTGTATGTAAGTTAAAAACTGCTTGAAAAGAACAGTAGGTGTGAAAATTGTTTTAGTGCACTCTTCGATATTACCCGCATACAACGTTTTGTCTAAATCAGCGGTTCTCAATCTTTTTTGACCCACGGAGCCCTTTCCAGTATATAATTTCTATGGCGGAGCCCCGTAGGCCTATTTTTTATTTATTCATCAAAGTTACTGATTTATTTTTATTCTAAAATATTAATAATTATTTTTTTCAAATTTACTGGTTCTTTTTTTATTTTCCTCGAGGGCCGCGGAGCCCTTGGGAGTTCACACGGAGCACCGGTTGAGAACCGCTGGCCTAGATGGTTTTTTTTCATTGCAAAAACAACAGATAGACAGCCACATTCATATACGATACAAAAATAAATACCATAAAGACAGAATAATGAAAGCAAAACACACAATGCAGCTCTTAGGGACATATTTCATCCCCGGTTCATACTTAGGCTTTTAATAAATATTTCAAAAGTTTGATATAGAGAATTTGCAAATATAAAAATATATTCCTTCAGATGTCTGATTATTTTTACTTCTAATTTTTTATGAATTTATTATAAATGGTTGGGCCCCGTGGTAATTTGTACTCTTTTGGATGAGATAACTAATTGGTTTTTTGCTAAAACGTTATAATCGGGATCCAATGCATTTCATTCAAGTGTTCTAAAATATACATCTTGGTTTTAGCGTAATCACGTTAGTTTATGAATGTCATTATAACCGAGTTTTTATGTGTGCTCATGTAGAGCAAAAAAATTTCACTAGTTAGAAAATTTTTTTTTCTTCATTGGTTTTTTTTATTGTTATCAGTGCAAAAGCACCAAACAAAGAATTAGTTTCCGTCGCATGGAACTTCACCATACAGTTCCTCGAATTTGTCTTCTCCTCTCATTTTTTTATGGCAGCCTGAGAAGGAGAGCAATTCCTTTGTCCAGTGCATCCGAAATCCCATCACCCTCCTTGTCAAACCACTTAATAGACAATGGAAGAGAACAACCGCAGGTCCAGCCGAACCGTCATCAGGGAGCTCAAGCCTTTGCAATACATGATGGCAGTTTTCCGGTTACCCCAACCGTCCCAAAAAATGTGGATTTTCTCGGTTGAAAAAACCGCGGTTGCAGTTGTATCTGTGCGTTGACAGAATAAAACTATAGATGATGCCTTCCCCCCCAACCTCAACCACGTGCAACCGCGCCGTAGTCAGGTCCCAGCCTAACCGGGGCTTTCCAAACCGCCCGTGGAGTGAGGAGAAATCTTCCCTTTTTTTTTCCATTTATCTTGTTTTTAAGGCAGGCATCTTCAACCCGTTGCTCGCGAGCACTATGGTGCTCCCTGAAACACCCAGAGTGCTCGATGCTCATGTCCGATTTGGTGCTCGCGGGCACTTGATCAACGTTGAAATTGAACACCTCGTACAAATTGCATTCAAGGGTTGAAATCATCTGGTTTTCATGCATTCATGTCAAACTTGCCGTGAGAGTGCTCGTGACTGGAAAAAGTTTGAGGGCCTCTGTTTAAGGGTTGCCCTAAAATGTTTCACGCCGTATGAGAAAGTGAAACGTGATGATGCATCGGCCTCTCATGCGGCAAAATACTCACATATATGTTCACAGCACAGGCAAAATATTCTCCCCGATAATGTCACTCGAACGCGGTACGTGTCTGTTGGCGCTTGTGCGGCCATGATACGAAAGAGATACGTACTTTACTCTTACTTTTTTGATTCTTGATTCACTGGCTTAATCCATTAGAGCTACCAAGAACAATGTACTCTTTGAAGCAGGGAATCTAGTGCTGGGGGCCCGATATGAAGATATAATTTTTTACACTATAAATTTACTATGCCGGGCCGAAGACCCCGGCATAGGAATTGAGATCTCCCTTTAGTCATGGACGGAGATATGGTGCGAGTCCTCTTCAAACTAAATTTACTTTCATTTCTAGGTAAAATGAAACAAAACACGTTCTTTTCGAAAAACAAAGGGGGATTTTTGAGAAGGAATTCCGAAAAATTCCAGCATACCTCGGATTATGCGAGAACCTCAAACTTTCGGGACTGGAATTACAGAGACTCTACTGTACCTTATTTTTGGTTAATCACCATCATCGGGTACCTTTTATTTCTGATAGATTTAGAGTTCATGCAATCTAGATTTGGACCGTTGCTTCTACGATGGATCAAACTACACAGTTTATCCACTTATGATCCATACACGAGTATGCCCGCAGATCTACTAGTTTTAAGTTCATGTCCTTATTATGTATAACATGGCTTATACTTTGTGCCTTCTCGACGCACGGGACGATCCTTCTAAGCCTCGGAAGTGCCGTGATGGTCTCGTGACCATTACCTCTGGTTACAATTTTCGAGAGTATGTTTGAAAATTGGAAGGCAGGTATTTTTAGGTAGATAGTGAGCCTTGGAAAAATCAATTTGTTCGGGGACCCGTTAAAAGCGTACACAGGATTGACCTTTCGAGGAGCACTAGGAATATTATCAGAGATATTTTGAGTTACTAACCTTCAAAAAAGCATTTTAAATTAACAGATATTGATTTCGCAACCTATAAAAGTATATTTTCTTTCGATATGTATATATTTTGAATTTGTTTTTACAATTTTTTTTCAATTTTTTAATCGTCCTTTGGAGGGTACGGGACCCCTACCTGCCTCTGGAGCCTATGATGCTGTTAAGAATACCCTGGGCCTATTTTATGAAAATTTTGTGACATCTCATTCCAGAAAAATTAGAACTAACGTGAACTCTAGTTTGCAGTATTATTAGTTTCGCTAAAATTTGAGATTTCAATATTGTTGCTGTGGAAATAGCATATTCGTCTCATCTTGTGTGGAAGAGGAATTTCACAAAATACTTTCATTTCCAGTATGAACGTTAAGGACTTTCCATCGTATAGCATCGTTAGTAATGTGGAAAAAAACTGTACATTAATAAAAAATATATAATTTGATAATTTTTTGTGGTGCCCCCTTTTCTCCTGATGCCCTAAGCACATGCTTGTTATGCTTAATGGTTAATCCGGCCCTGCCTGGATATATTATAATGGAAAATTATGTGAAAAGTTAAATTTCCAACTGTGTGGCTATACTTCCTCATTACTACTTTTATCTGCATGAAGAGAATAAAGGTAATAAAACTGCTTGCTACCAATTTTTGTAATTTTTATCATTATAAGAATGTGTATTTTGAAACCTACAACTGATAATTCTGAATAAAACTATAAACATATAAACAATTACGCAAGAAAAAAACTAATTTGTAAATAATGTAAATTACATCCAGTAAAATAACTTGACATTGCGCCGTCTTCAAGCGCAAAGTTCACATTGTATTTTTTTACTGAATTGTATTACAATTATTTATTTTCATTTTCATAAATTGAAAACTAATAGATTCAAACAGATTTATACTTCAAATGATATTTGAATAACTGTCTTCTAACGAGAAAACGGGGGCGGAAATTGTGGTCATGGGTCACAAGGGCGGGGGGCACAGAAATGAGAAATGGTTGAAACAGGGCCATGGGCAAAAAAGATTGAGAACCACAGTCATAAAGAACACTCGTCGGAAGATTCATACTAATAAATTCTTTATGTGAAAGTGATGCAGACTCTGCTGTATAATTAGAATAAGATAACAGATAAGAAAGACTATCAGAAGCCAATGTCATTCCCGCGATCAGCGAGGAAGATAAAAAGTGAGGGTAGAACATTGTTGTTGTTTATGAGGCTAAATATTATCCAGGAATGATTACCAAAATCATTTACAAACGAGGTACTTTACTGAATGTGATGGATAAATCAAGCAAACTCTTGAGATGTTACCAGATTTCGTTCTTCTCATTAGGCCACAACAAAAAAATTGTGAGGAGGATAAATACTACAGACGGGAGGGGAAACGAGACATTTTTGATGTTCCTGAAATAAATGGGTTGCCAGCTGAAATATAATTATTAAATACTTGTTGCCTATCATATTTTTTTTTCTATAATATTTTCTTGTATTTCCTTTCAGTTATTGCGTTCATTGAAGTGCGCAATGACCCCCTGAGCCGAGATTATTGTGTGTTATTATAGCCTGCTATTTTGCAGAGAAAAACCTCATAGCCAATACCCTTCAGAAAAAAAAAATTGAACACCCCCCCCCCCCACCTTTTTGCGATAATCCTACAAACACCTATGATCGTGTTGTTGATCGTTCGGAAAAACTAATATAAATTCATGACATAATTCTGCTAAAATTTTACTGAAATTATTCAATATTCTTTTCCTTCAGAGTGTTAAAAACAATTTGCCAGTAAAACTTTCTGAAGCATGTAAATGTGTACACTATTATAGTGGAAAATCTGACTGCTAACAAAGTTGTAATATAAGCAAGTTATTTATTGAAATATTATCTGTCCAAATAATAATTAAAACGCTCATTCGTAATTAAAGAATGAGTGATTATTATGACCAATAACATATTTAAAAAAATATTGATTTTTCTATAGAAACTCCACAAAAGTATCAAAAACCGTCACAAAATAGCCTCGGTTTACGGTATGCTTTTTCTATGAACGTGAGAAAGAAAACTCAAAAACGTCAATTGGGAAACAAACCTGGAATTGGCTTTCCAACTTCGCAGAGCAAGGTCGAAGGATAAACAATTAAGTAGTAATATCTAGAGTTAATGCGCATTGGATCGATGTTATTTATACGTTCACATAGTGAAAATTCATCTGGGAATCTACGTCATATGCGAAAAGCAGGTATATTGAACACACAAGCGTTCCTCTGCACCCCCTCCAAGAGAAACTAAAATTAACATTTTCTAATATCTTTATAAAATAATTAAAATATCGAAAAAATACCTTTGTATGCTGATCTAATCAATTGCTGTCAATTTCAAAAGCTTTTGAAGGTGACCGAAAATTCTCTAAGAAATTCGTGGTGCCCTTCCCAAATCTGGTGTGTCCCTTCAAAAGGTAGATCCTGCACACGCCCCCGATTGAATGTGAAATAAAAAGCGGAGATGTTAGTCATATATTCCTCCGAAATTGAGAACCGATACGATTTATAAAATAAGAAATAAACACGGATGAATTTTCACAAACCGTCCAGCGTGATCACAAATAAATTTAATTACTCACAGGTATGATAGCAAGCTGATTTTCATATATTTTTCCAGCATATCCTCTGATGGTTACAGCAGTCGTGATAGATCCTAGCACATTCGAGTTATGATGTTATAACGAGCAGCGAAACCAATCTGAATTTTTAAAAAGAAAAATAAGACGATGCACTGGCCTCTCTTATCTGCGGTCTTGGCTGAATGACTTCGAACACTTTAGAATGGAGACAAGCCCACAGGCTACACGCTCCGCCATTTGCAAAATAGCGTATAATATGAAATTCACCAAACGCGAAGCTGAAAAAGGAGGTAAAAAGCATGACACTTATTCTCGTATTTGGGCCAAAAGATTCAAGGGTTTGTGAACACAGAATGGAAAAGGGCCTGCAAATGAGTTCAAAAGAAATGATTTCATTGCTCTCTTGCTGGAAAGGTTGGTGGGAAATTGTATTGCTAAGGTGGAATATATATATATATATATATATAAATACGCCGTTAACCGTTCACGCGTGTAAATACTCTGCAGTATAGTGGGAGGAGACAATTTATTCAATCAGTTTCTTTCGGAAAAGTTCTCATAGAAAAAAAAAGTCCATGTCTCAAGCTGTATTGCATCTTTTTTGTCTAAATTATCATTTTTCTCCTCGGTTAAGGGATCTAACTAAGTTTAAAACCCGTAATTTTAGAATACAATATCGATTGTAATTTTTTATGAACACTAGGGTGGGTCGAAAATGAATTTTTTATTTTCAAATCGCTATAGTGCGGAAAAGTTGCCTCCTTTAAAAGAAAGAAAAACGACGTAAAAAATTTAAATCGGTTATCTTCCGGTCGTGCATCGTAGTTGAAGTATATGAAAATCGACAAAATTGGGCATTTATTTTGAATTTTTCAATATTACTCACAATTCTACGATCAACACGCAAATAATTGTTCTGCTTATTTTTTGCTTCAATAAAGTAAATTAAAACATCATTATTATTTGAATGTTTATCGGTCGCGCAACGTGTTCGAAGAAAAGTAATTTATCAAAGTTTTGCAAGTTTCCTGTGCAGCTCTTCGCCCATTTTGTCACAACAAAACGACCCAGAATTTATCACAAGAGGTAGCTGCACGTCGAGTTCAACCCACACCCCTCTCAATCAACCATCTAAAGTATGCGCGTGTGTGAGTAATTTACATTACATTTCAAAACTCGTCATCAAAATTGACACGTTCAAATCTGACTTTTGGGAGAAATCAGGCATTACTGATCTTGATGATATATTCCATATGAAGTACAGTACATCTTTAGCTTCATGTCTATATACTTTAGTTGAGGCCTCGAAATCAAGTTTGATACATCTGTCGACTGTCTGAGTGTGATGAGGAAAACTTTTTAGTGCCCTCTGATGTGGTTAATGTCGAATTGATGAATGATATAATATCATCATCACATACTTCCGTACCATTGGAGGGAGGATACAACAGGTATGTATTCCATTAAACGTTTTCAGTGAAATCGGTAACTGTAAAGTTTATCTTATGTAGTACGAAGTGTCTAATAGTTTTTCCTTTAGAGAGAGGCGAGAATTATCTTGCTTTTTTATGAAGTTCTATACGGTATATCCAAGCTCTCTCGAATGCGTTGTTCTCTGTCATCAACGATCATAGCCAACAGTAAATTTTCAGGGTGTGGAAAGAACAGATTGTGTTTAATTACTGAATTAACAACTTTAAGTAAGTCGTCAAATAAATATAATGAAGTCCGGACAATGTCCCGACTTCATTATTTTGGATATGTCTAATAAATACACAGTACTGTTTGTCTTTGCTCAACATCTTTCTGTCTACTTTTAAAATCAACAATCTACAGATTTATACTCCACTACAGGGAGCTTTCACATCCAGTAAGGTGGTTATCCCAGAATAAGATTTTGGCCCTGTGGTTGCACCATCTTTGTTTGTGGTTCCCAACTTCTAGGCGAGAATGCGAGCAGATCCCCCTTCCTACACAGGCCTACAACAGTGCAAATATTCAATCCTTTCACTTCACACGTAATTTCAAATATAGATGGTGCACTAAACATTCTCACACTTCCAAACTATATTCCCACTATGTTCCAAATAGTACATACGCACTCAGGCTGTTAAATACACACTTTTTTCCAGACTCTATAACGAAGCTGGGCTGGAAGAGATCTCAGTAACGGGAAAAGTCGGGTGGCAGAGTCCTGGTGTTCATTAATTCATTGTTCACCGTCTATGTGCTGAAATATAAGGAGAGGGTGTATTCGTTGAAATGGAGTAGATACACGATCCACTGTAGTGGGGTCTTCCCACGTGCTCCTGTCGCACTCAGGCAGTCGAAAGATGTGCCTAAGGTCCGGGATTACACTATAAAAGTGTTGTAAAAGTACTTTTATAAAACTTGAAAAATACAACCAATAAGCTGATCGGTTGCATTTGCTCGAATATAACCGATAAATTCATTGGTTGTATTTTTCAAGTTTTATGAAAGCACTTTTACCAAACTTTTATTGTGTAATACCGGCCTAACTTGTTACCGAGGCCTTAACTAAAATATGTGGACCTAAAGCTAGAGATAGCTACATTAGATTTACGCTGCTATCAAAATAAGTTAGCCTGATTTCTTCCAAAAGTCAGACTTCAAACGTGTATACTTGGAAAAAAAACGGCAAAAGTGTGTAAGCCTGGTATTACACTATAAAAGCTTGCTAAAAGTCCTTTTATAAAACTTGAAAAATTCAACCAATAAAATTATCAGTTGCATTTGCTCGAATGTAACCTATGAGCTTTATTGGTTGAATTTTTTGAGTTTTATAAAAGTTTGATACAAGTTATTTTATAAAATTTAAAAAAGACAGCCAATAAGACTATCGATTGCATTTGCGCGAATGCAGTCGGTACAATTATTTGTTGCATTTTTCAAGTTTTATGAAAGAACTGTTATCAAACTTTTATAGTGTAATACCGGCTTTACAGTCAACCACGGAATCCCGGTCAATTTTCGGACTAGTTTTGAAATATAACGTAAATTACACACACGCCTATTTTGGATGGTTGATTGAGAGAGGTGTGGATGGAACTCGACGTGCAGCTACCTCCTGTGATGAATTCTGGGTCGTTTTGTTGTGACAAAACGGGCACATGAAACTTGCAAAAATTTGGAAAATTCCTGTTTTTCGAACATGTTGCGCGACCGATAAACATTGACATAATAACGATATTTTACTTTATTGAACAATAAAATAAGCAGAACAATTATTTGTTTGTCGATCGTAGAATTTTAAGTAACACTGAAAAATTCAAGAAAAATGTCCAATTTTGTCGATTTCCATAAACTTCAGGTACGATGCGCAACCGGAAGTTGATTGTCCCCTCCTGGAAGCGAAGACGGGTCCCCTTACATACCGGGGGGGGGACGCAATTTATTTCTCTTTTGTTGTGCAGTAAAAAATAAAAATAATGGTACGAATCACCCTCGGTCACCCAATTTTTCTACTAACGAGAGCAAAAGTGTTTTCCTGTGTTGTGGGAGTATTATAGGAATTGAAGGTGTCTTCTCATGTGGGAAAGATTTTGAGTCAGAGGCCTTTCATGCCTCTTTTTTCCCGACTTGGATTACTTTTATTAAAAACGCAGAATCGAATCGACAGTACAGTGTTTCGGGGGGGGGGGGGACGAATGAATTAAAACCTATGATTAGCTGACCATTCTAAATAGGGATCTGCACTTGGGCCTCGTTCCTACCTGTCACACGAGGAGAAACAAAAATGTGCTCACACGAGAAAACCCATGCACTTTAGCGCGCCCGATCACTAGCCAGTCTCCCGACTCGCCAGACTTTCCTAATTAGTTCAACCAGGGGCAGCTTGGTGGCACTGGGTGTGCTCTAGAAGTGCGTCCAATCCGAAGTGAAAGCGCAAAAAAAAATTTGGAAAATTATTTGTGCCCGCTGTAGAAGGGGGCGCCAAGTCTGAGTATAAGACAGGGTGAAAAAAAGTTAGGGGAAATGTGTGATTTCTGTCCTCTCTAGGAGGAGCGTCAACTCCAAGGTAAAAAGCCAAAAGAAATTCGACGTGATATGTTAAGACATAAATATCGCTGTTCCTTTGAACGCGTCAAAACGAAGCGATTGAAACATAAGTTTTTTTTAGTTGGGGAGGTCAGGGGGCCCAAATATAGGTCCCACTCGGGTATCGATTTTGTCTCGAGCCGCCTCTGAGTGCAACGTATGTGTGTGTGAGGAAACTTTTAACAAACCGTACATATACTCAACCGAACATCTTTTCGGAGTTTCATGGATTTTGTTCCAGATACCCGGTGAAGGCTCCTATACAGCATCTCTGTCTAGTAGTCCTTGGCAAGGTATGGCCACAACGCCACTCTAAAAAGACATCTTTTCCTTTCAAGAAACTAATGAGGAACGTATGTTGGAAATTCAATTTGCTTTTTTTTCCTCCAGCCGACTTTCAAGAAGAGCCGAAAACCTCAATATGAATTCGATCGAAATGAAAATTTTGATTCTAATGAAATTTTCGATTTTAATTTTTGTCATATTAGTTTTCTATAAGATTTGTAAGAATTTCAATCATCTTGAAGAAAGTCATTTTGTAGGTAAGTCGACGTATAAAATCGCTCTCGAGGAGGAGGAGGGAGGTGTTGTTTAACACGGTTTTGTACAGAAAATGTCAATTTTTGTACGGGCATCTACCCAATCTATAAATATTTAAAAAATATGTTTTTGTTAATAAATTTTTAACGTAATTATAACTAATGGAATGTCTCTCGGAAAAAAAATAAAGCTGTAGATAAGACGCAGTGATTTATTCGCACTAAAATCACTTCAAAGACTCTTCTCATGCAACTTCGATCCAAAATAAGAAATTAATTGCCGACGTTTTGGTTTGATTTCAACGTAATTTTTTTTAATCGTATAATCTATGGACTATACGCAGTAGAATAGGTAGGTTAATTGGGACTTACATGGAAATAAAGTAGTGTACCTAACATATCCAAAACAAGGAGAGGGAAGCAGCAGCAAATCTATTTTGTATATTTGAAACGAAGTTTTTTGAAGCTGATGAAATATACAATTAAATGTATCTTAAGGTAAATGCGTTGAATCGGTAAGTTAGATAAATTTCGCAACATTTATCACTTTTACCGGGGATTATGCATAACTCTTTGAGACCCGGTATGCACAAACGTGGGGGGGGGGGTTGCTTCTTTTCACTTTAGAAATTCTTTTTTTAACCTCAGGGATGTTCAGCCCAAACTTCGAGAATTGTGTATTATCATTGAAAATAAAGCCGAAGTCCCTGAGGTTAAAAAAAATCTACAGAGAGAAAAAACAACCCTTTCCCAGTGCCAGTAGTATGGGCGTCAGTATACCGCCGGAAGTGACGTCACACTTCTGGTGGTAAGATATAGTACGAGGTGAGTTATCGCACTTCCGGTGTCTTATACCGGTCACTTTATAAAGTGACCTCTGTTGTCAAAAATCGAAAAAAATCTGTTTCGAATCCCATGATATTTCGGTGTCATTTTTCCAACGGACGGTGCTCTGGAATTTTCAAAAAAATAAATTTCAAGCTGAAAGGAAACCATTAGGTGCATTTTATAGGGAATCTGATTTCGAATAAGAAAAAGTCAACCGTAACCGCGTAACTCGTACCAGTGAGAAAAAAATCGAAAAAATCTGTTTCGAATGCCATGATTTTTCGGAGTCATTTTTCCAAGGGGGGGTACTGTGAATTTTTGAGAAAAAAAAATTTCAAGCTAAAAGGAAACCATTAATTGCATTTTATAGAGAATCAGATTTCGAATAAGAAAAAGTCAACCGTAACCGCGTAACTGGTACCCGTGAGAAAAAAATCGAAAAAATCTGATTCGAATGCCATGATTTTTCGGAGTCATTTTTCCAAGGGGGGGTACTGTGAATTTTTGAGAAAAAAAAATTTCAATCTAAAAGGAAACCATTAGGTGCATTTTATAGAGAATCAGATTTCGAATAAGAAAAAGTCAACCGTAACCGCGTAACTGGTACCCGTGAGAAAAAAATCGAAAAAATCTGATTCGAATGCCATGATTTTTCGGAGTCATTTTTCCAAGGGGGGGTACTGTGAATTTTTGAGAAAAAAAAATTTCAAGCTAAAAGGAAACCATTAGGTGCATTTTATAGAGAATCAGATTTCGAATAAGAAAAAGTCAACCGTAACCGCGTAACTGGTACCCGTGAGAAAAAAATCGAAAAAATCTGATTCGAATGCCATGATTTTTCGGAGTCATTTTTCCAAGGGGGGGTACTGTAGATTTTTGAGAAAAAAAAATTTCAAGCTAAAAGGAAACCATTAGGTGCATTTTATAGAGAATCAGATTTCGAATAAGAAAAAGTCAACCGTAACCGCGTAACTGGTACCCGTGAGAAAAAAATCGAAAAAATCTGATTCGAATGCCATGATTTTTCGGAGTCATTTTTCCAAGGAGGGGTACTGTGAATTTTTGAGAAAAAAAAAATTTCAAGCTAAAAGGAAACCATTAGGTGCATTTTATAGAGAATCAGATTTCGAATAAGAAAAAGTCAACCGTAACCGCGTAACTGGTACCCGTGAGAAAAAAATCGAAAAAATCTGATTCGAATGCCATGATTTTTCGGAGTCATTTTTCCAAGGGGGGGTACTGTGAATTTTTGAGAAAAAAAAATTTCAATCTAAAAGGAAACCATTAGGTGCATTTTATAGAGAATCAGATTTCGAATAAGAAAAAGTCAACCGTAACCGCGTAACTGGTACCCGTGAGAAAAAAATCGAAAAAATCTGATTCGAATGCCATGATTTTTCGGAGTCATTTTTCCAAGGGGGGGTACTGTGAATTTTTGAGAAAAAAAAATTTCAAGCTAAAAGGAAACCATTAGGTGCATTTTATAGAGAATCAGATTTCGAATAAGAAAAAGTCAACCGTAACCGCGTAACTCGTACCCGTGAGAAAAAAATCTGAAAAAAACTGTTTCGAATGCAATGATTTTTGGAAGTAATTTTTCCAAGGGAGGGTACTGTGGATTTTTCAAAAAGATAAATTTCAAGCTGAAAGGAAACCATTAGGTGCATTTTATAGGGAATCTGATTTCGAATAAGAAAAAGCCAACCGTAACCACGCAACTCGTACCCGTGAGAAAAAAACGGAAAAAACTGTTTCGAATGCCATGATTTCTGGAAGTAATTTTTCCAAGGGAGGGTACTGTGGATTTTTCCAAAAAAAAGTTTCAAGCTAAAAGGAAACAATTAGGTGCATTTTATAGAGAATCAGATTTCGAATAAGAAAAAGTCAACCGTAACCGCGTAACTGGTACCCGTGAGAAAAAAATCGAAAAAATCTGATTCGAATGCCATGATTTTTCGGAGTCATTTTTCCAAGGGGGGGTACTGTGAATTTTTGAGAAAAAAAAATTTCAAGCTAAAAGGAAACCATTAGGTGCATTTTATAGAGAATCAGATTTCGAATAAGAAAAAGTCAACCGTAACCGCGTAACTGGTACCCGTGAGAAAAAAATCGAAAAAATCTGATTCGAATGCCATGATTTTTCGGAGTCATTTTTCCAAGGGGGGGTACTGTGAATTTTTGAGAAAAAAAAATTTCAATCTAAAAGGAAACCATTAGGTGCATTTTATAGAGAATCAGATTTCGAATAAGAAAAAGTCAACCGTAACCGCGTAACTGGTACCCGTGAGAAAAAAATCGAAAAAATCTGATTCGAATGCCATGATTTTTCGGAGACATTTTTCCAAGGGGGGGTACTGTGAATTTTTGAGAAAAAAAAATTTCAAGCTAAAAGGAAACCATTAGGTGCATTTTATAGAGAATCAGATTTCGAATAAGAAAAAGTCAACCGTAACCGCGTAACTGGTACCCGTGAGAAAAAAATCGAAAAAATCTGATTCGAATGCCATGATTTTTCGGAGTCATTTTTCCAAGGGGGGGTACTGTAGATTTTTGAGAAAAAAAAATTTCAAGCTAAAAGGAAACCATTAGGTGCATTTTATAGAGAATCAGATTTCGAATAAGAAAAAGTCAACCGTAACCGCGTAACTGGTACCCGTGAGAAAAAAATCGAAAAAATCTGATTCGAATGCCATGATTTTTCGGAGTCATTTTTCCAAGGAGGGGTACTGTGAATTTTTGAGAAAAAAAAAATTTCAAGCTAAAAGGAAACCATTAGGTGCATTTTATAGAGAATCAGATTTCGAATAAGAAAAAGTCAACCGTAACCGCGTAACTGGTACCCGTGAGAAAAAAATCGAAAAAATCTGATTCGAATGCCATGATTTTTCGGAGTCATTTTTCCAAGGGGGGGAACTGTGAATTTTTGAGAAAAAAAAATTTCAATCTAAAAGGAAACCATTAGGTGCATTTTATAGAGAATCAGATTTCGAATAAGAAAAAGTCAACCGTAACCGCGTAACTGGTACCCGTGAGAAAAAAATCGAAAAAATCTGATTCGAATGCCATGATTTTTCGGAGTCATTTTTCCAAGGGGGGGTACTGTGAATTTTTGAGAAAAAAAAATTTCAAGCTAAAAGGAAACCATTAGGTGCATTTTATAGAGAATCAGATTTCGAATAAGAAAAAGTCAACCGTAACCGCGTAACTGGTACCCGTGAGAAAAAAATCGAAAAAATCTGATTCGAATGCCATGATTTTTCGGAGTCATTTTTCCAAGGGGGGGGGTACTGTAGATTTTTGAGAAAAAAAAATTTCAAGCTAAAAGGAAACCATTAGGTGCATTTTATAGAGAATTAGATTTCGAATAAGAAAAAGTCAACCGTAACCGCGTAACTGGTACCCGTGAGAAAAAAATCGAAAAAATCTGATTCGAATGCCATGATTTTTCGGAGTCATTTTTCCAAGGAGGGGTACTGTGAATTTTTGAGAAAAAAAAAATTTCAAGCTAAAAGGAAACCATTAGGTGCATTTTATAGAGAATCAGATTTCGAATAAGAAAAAGTCAACCGTAACCGCGTAACTGGTACCCGTGAGAAAAAAATCGAAAAAATCTGATTCGAATGCCATGATTTTTCGGAGTCATTTTTCCAAGGGGGGGTACTGTGAATTTTTGAGAAAAAAAAATTTCAAGCTAAAAGGAAACCATTAGGTGCATTTTATAGAGAATCAGATTTCGAATAAGAAAAAGTCAACCGTAACCGCGTAACTGGTACCAGTGAGAAAAAAATCGAAAAAATCTGATTCGAATGCCATGATTTTTCGGAGTCATTTTTCCAACGGGGGGTACTGTGAATTTTTGAGAAAAAAAAATTTCAAGCTAAAAGGAAACCATTAGGTGCATTTTATAGAGAATCAGATTTCGAATAAGAAAAAGTCAACCGTAACCGCGTAACTGGTACCCGTGAGAAAAAAATCGAAAAAATCTGATTCGAATGCCATGATTTTTCGGAGTCATTTTTCCAAGGGGGGGTACTGTAGATTTTTGAGAAAAAAAAATTTCAAGCTAAAAGGAAACCATTAGGTGCATTTTATAGAGAATCAGATTTCGAATAAGAAAAAGTCAACCGTAACCGCGTAACTGGTACCAGTGAGAAAAAAATCGAAAAAATCTGTTTCGAATGCCATGATTTTTCGGAGTCATTTTTCCAAGGGGGGGTACTGTGAATTTTTGAGAAAAAAAAATTTCAAGCTAAAAGGAAACCATTAGGTGCATTTTATAGAGAATCAGATTTCGAATAAGAAAAAGTCAACCGTAACCGCGTAACTGGTACCCGTGAGAAAAAAATCGAAAAAATCTGATTCGAATGCCATGATTTTTCGGAGTCATTTTTTCAAGGGGGGGTACTGTGAATTTTTGAGAAAAAAAAATTTCAAGCTAAAAGGAAACCATTAGGTGCATTTTATAGAGAATCAGATTTCGAATAAGAAAAAGTCAACCGTAACCGCGTAACTGGTACCCGTGAGAAAAAAATCGAAAAAATCTGATTCGAATGCCATGATTTTTCGGAGTCATTTTTTCAAGGGGGGGTACTGTGAATTTTTGAGAAAAAAAAATTTCAAGCTAAAAGGAAACCATTAGGTGCATTTTATAGAGAATCAGATTTCGAATAAGAAAAAGTCAACCGTAACCGCGTAACTGGTACCCGTGAGAAAAAAATCGAAAAAATCTGATTCGAATGCCATGATTTTTCGGAGTCATTTTTCCAAGGGGGGGGTACTGTGAATTTTTGAGAAAAAAAAATTTGAAACTAAAAGGAAACCATTAGGTGCATTTTATAGAGAATCAGATTTCGAATAAGAAAAAGTCAACCGTAACCGCGTAACTGGTACCCGTGAGAAAAAAATCGAAAAAATCTGATTCGAATGCCATGATTTTTCGGAGTCATTTTTCCAAGGGGGGGTACTGTGAATTTTTGAAAAAAAAAAATTTCAAGCTAAAAGGAAACCATTAGGTGCATTTTATAGAGAATCAGATTTCGAATAAGAAAAAGTCAACCGTAACCGCGTAACTGGTACCCGTGAGAAAAAAATCGAAAAAATCTGATTCGAATGCCATGATTTTTCGGAGTCATTTTTCCAAGGGGGGGTACTGTGAATTTTTGAGAAAAAAAAATTTCAAGCTAAAAGGAAACCATTAGGTGCATTTTATAGAGAATCAGATTTCGAATAAGAAAAAGTCAACCGTAACCGCGTAACTGGTACCCGTGAGAAAAAAATCGAAAAAATCTGATTCGAATGCCATGATTTTTCGGAGTCATTTTTCCAAGGGGGGGTACTGTAGATTTTTGAGAAAAAAAAATTTCAAGCTAAAAGGAAACCATTAGGTGCATTTTATAGAGAATCAGATTTCGAATAAGAAAAAGTCAACCGTAACCGCGTAACTGGTACCCGTGAGAAAAAAATCGAAAAAATCTGATTCGAATGCCATGATTTTTCGGAGTCATTTTTCCAAGGAGGGGTACTGTGAATTTTTGAGAAAAAAAAAATTTCAAGCTAAAAGGAAACCATTAGGTGCATTTTATAGAGAATCAGATTTCGAATAAGAAAAAGTCAACCGTAACCGCGTAACTGGTACCCGTGAGAAAAAAATCGAAAAAATCTGATTCGAATGCCATGATTTTTCGGAGTCATTTTTCAAAGGGGGGGTACTGTGAATTTTTGAGAAAAAAAAATTTCAAGCTAAAAGGAAACCATTAGGTGCATTTTATAGAGAATCAGATTTCGAATAAGAAAAAGTCAACCGTAACCGCGTAACTGGTACCCGTGAGAAAAAAATCGAAAAAATCTGATTCGAATGCCATGATTTTTCGGAGTCATTTTTCCAAGGGGGGGTACTGTGAATTTTTGAGAAAAAAAAATTTCAAGCTAAAAGGAAACCATTAGGTGCATTTTATAGAGAATCAGATTTCGAATAAGAAAAAGTCAACCGTAACCGCGTAACTGGTACCCGTGAGAAAAAAATAGAAAAAATCTGATTCGAATGCCATGATTTTTCGGAGTCATTTTTCCAAGGGGGGGTACTGT
Source organism: Pholcus phalangioides (assembly GCF_987345545.1). NCBI lineage: Eukaryota > Metazoa > Arthropoda > Arachnida > Araneae > Pholcidae > Pholcus > Pholcus phalangioides. The sequence continues at coordinate 3,426,436 of NW_028301621.1, forward strand.
GAATTTTTGAGAAAAAAAAATTTCAAGCTAAAAGGAAACCATTAGGTGCATTTTATAGAGAATCAGATTTCGAATAAGAAAAAGTCAACCGTAACCGCGTAACTGGTACCCGTGAGAAAAAAATCGAAAAAATCTGATTCGAATGCCATGATTTTTCGGAGTCATTTTTCCAAGGGGGGGTACTGTAGATTTTTGAGAAAAAAAAATTTCAAGCTAAAAGGAAACCATTAGGTGCATTTTATAGAGAATCAGATTTCGAATAAGAAAAAGTCAACCGTAACCGCGTAACTGGTACCCGTGAGAAAAAAATCGAAAAAATCTGATTCGAATGCCATGATTTTTCGGAGTCATTTTTCCAAGGAGGGGTACTGTGAATTTTTGAGAAAAAAAAAATTTCAAGCTAAAAGGAAACCATTAGGTGCATTTTATAGAGAATCAGATTTCGAATAAGAAAAAGTCAACCGTAACCGCGTAACTGGTACCCGTGAGAAAAAAATCGAAAAAATCTGATTCGAATGCCATGATTTTTCGGAGTCATTTTTCAAAGGGGGGGTACTGTGAATTTTTGAGAAAAAAAAATTTCAAGCTAAAAGGAAACCATTAGGTGCATTTTATAGAGAATCAGATTTCGAATAAGAAAAAGTCAACCGTAACCGCGTAACTGGTACCCGTGAGAAAAAAATCGAAAAAATCTGATTCGAATGCCATGATTTTTCGGAGTCATTTTTCCAAGGGGGGGGTACTGTGAATTTTTGAGAAAAAAAAATTTCAAGCTAAAAGGAAACCATTAGGTGCATTTTATAGAGAATTAGATTTCGAATAAGAAAAAGTCAACCGTAACCGCGTAACTGGTACCCGTGAGAAAAAAATCGAAAAAATCTGATTCGAATGCCATGATTTTTCGGAGTCATTTTTCCAAGGGGGGTACTGTAGATTTTTGAGAAAAAAAAATTTCAAGCTAAAAGGAAACCATTAGGTGCATTTTATAGAGAATCAGATTTCGAATAAGAAAAAGTCAACCGTAACCGCGTAACTGGTACCCGTGAGAAAAAAATCGAAAAAATCTGCTTCGAATGCCATGATTTTTCGGAGTCATTTTTCCAAGGGGGGGTACTGTGAATTTTTGAGAAAAAAAAATTTCAAGCTAAAAGGAAACCATTAGGTGCATTTTATAGAGAATCAGATTTCGAATAAGAAAAAGTCAACCGTAACCGCGTAACTGGTACCCGTGAGAAAAAAATCGAAAAAATCTGATTCGAATGCCATGATTTTTCGGAGTCATTTTTCCAAGGGGGGGGGGGGGTACTGTGAATTTTTGAGAAAAAAAAAATTTCAAGCTAAAAGGAAACCATTAGGTGCATTTTATAGAGAATTAGATTTCGAATAAGAAAAAGTCAACCGTAACCGCGTAACTGGTACCCGTGAGAAAAAAATCGAAAAAATCTGTTTCGAATGAAATGACTTTTCGGAGTCATTTTTCCAAGGGGGGGTACTGTAGATTTTTGAGAAAAAAAAATTTCAATCTAAAAGGAAACCATTAGGTGCATTTTATAGAGAATCAGATTTCGAATAAGAAAAAGTCAACCGTAACCGCGTAACTGGTACCCGTGAGAAAAAAATCGAAAAAATCTGATTCGAATGCCATGATTTTTCGGAGTCATTTTTCCAAGGGGGGGTACTGTGAATTTTTGAGAAAAAAAAATTTCAAGCTAAAAGGAAACCATTAGGTGCATTTTATAGAGAATCAGATTTCGAATAAGAAAAAGTCAACCGTAACCGCGTAACTGGTACCCGTGAGAAAAAAATCGAAAAAATCTGATTCGAATGCCATGATTTTTCGGAGTCATTTTTCCAAGGGGGGGTACTGCGAATTTTTGAAAAAAAAAATTTCAAGCTAAAAGGAAACCATTAGGTGCATTTTATAGAGAATTAGATTTCGAATAAGAAAAAGTCAACCGTAACCGCGTAACTGGTACCCGTGAGAAAAAAATCGAAAAAATCTGTTTCGAATGAAATGACTTTTCGGAGTCATTTTTCCAAGGGGGGGTACTGTAGATTTTTGAGAAAAAAAAATTTCAAGCTAAAAGGAAACCATTAGGTGCATTTTATAGAGAATCAGATTTCGAATAAGAAAAAGTCAACCGTAACCGCGTAACTGGTACCCGTGAGAAAAAAATCGAAAAAATCTGCTTCGAATGCCATGATTTTTCGGAGTCATTTTTCCAAGGGGGGGTACTGTAGATTTTTGAGAAAAAAAAATTTCAAGCTAAAAGAAAACCATTAGGTGCATTTTATAGAGAATTAGATTTCGAATAAGAAAAAGTCAACCGTAACCGCGTAACTGGTACCCGTGAGAAAAAAATCGAAAAAATCTGATTCGAATGCCATGACTTTTCGGAGTCATTTTTCCAAGGGGGGGTACTGTGAATTTTTGAGAAAAAAAAATTTCAAGCTAAAAGGAAACCATTAGGTGCATTTTATAGAGAATCAGATTTCGAATAAAAAAAAGTCAACCGTAACCGCGTAACTGGTACCCGTGAGAAAAAAATCGAAAAAATCTGATTCGAATGCCATGATTTTTCGGAGTCATTTTTCCAAGGGGGGGTACTGTGAATTTTTGAGAAAAAAAAATTTCAAGCGAAAAGGAAACCATTAGGTGCATTTTATAGAGAATCAGATTTCGAATAAGAAAAAGTCAACCGTAACCGCGTAACTGGTACCCGTGAGAAAAAAATCGAAAAAATCTGATTCGAATGCCATGATTTTTCGGAGTCATTTTTCCAAGGGGGGGTACTGTAGATTTTTGAGAAAAAAAAATTTCAAGCTAAAAGGAAACCATTAGGTGCATTTTATAGAGAATCAGATTTCGAATAAGAAAAAGTCAACCGTAACCGCGTAACTGGTACCCGTGAGAAAAAAATCGAAAAAATCTGATTCGAATGCCATGATTTTTCGGAGTCATTTTTCCAAGGGGGAGTACTGTGAATTTTTGAGAAAAAAAATTTCAAGCTAAAAGGAAACCATTAGGTGCATTTTATAGAGAATCAGATTTCGAATAAGAAAAAGTCAACCGTAACCGCGTAACTGGTACCCGTGAGAAAACAATCGAAAAAATCTGATTCGAATGCCATGATTTTTCGGAGTCATTTTTCCAAGGGGGGTACTGTGAATTTTTGAGAAAAAAAAATTTCAAGCTAAAAGGAAACCATTAGGTGCATTTTATAGAGAATCAGATTTCGAATAAAAAAAAGTCAACCGTAACCGCGTAACTGGTACCCGTGAGAAAAAAATCGAAAAAATCTGTTTCGCATGAAATGACTTTTCGGAGTCATTTTTCCAAGGGGGGGGGGGTACTGTAGATTTTTGAGAAAAAAAAATTTCAAGCGAAAAGGAAACCATTAGGTGCATTTTATAGAGAATCAGATTTCGAATAAGAAAAAGTCAACCGTAACCGCGTAACTGGTACCCGTGAGAAAACAATCGAAAAAATCTGATTCGAATGCCATGATTTTTCGGAGTCATTTTTCCAAGGGGGGTACTGTGAATTTTTGAGAAAAAAAAATTTCAAGCTAAAAGGAAACCATTAGGTGCATTTTATAGAGAATCAGATTTCGAATAAGAAAAAGTCAACCGTAACCGCGTAACTGGTACCCGTGAGAAAAAAATCGAAAAAATCTGATTCGAATGCCATGATTTTTCGGAGTCATTTTTCCAAGGGGGGGTACTGTAGATTTTTGAGAAAAAAAAATTTCAAGCTAAAAGAAAACCATTAGGTGCATTTTATAGAGAATTAGATTTCGAATAAGAAAAAGTCAACCGTAACCGCGTAACTGGTACCCGTGAGAAAAAAATCGAAAAAATCTGATTCGAATGCCATGATTTTTCGGAGTCATTTTTCCAAGGGGGGGTACTGTGAATTTTTGAGAAAAAAAAATTTCAAGCTAAAAGGAAACCATTAGGTGCATTTTATAGAGAATCAGATTTCGAATAAAAAAAAGTCAACCGTAACCGCGTAACTGGTACCCGTGAGAAAAAAATCGAAAAAATCTGTTTCGCATGAAATGACTTTTCGGAGTCATTTTTCCAAGGGGGGGGTACTGTAGATTTTTGAGAAAAAAAAATTTCAAGCTAAAAGGAAACCATTAGGTGCATTTTATAGAGAATCAGATTTCGAATAAGAAAAAGTCAACCGTAACCGCGTAACTGGTACCCGTGAGAAAAAAAATCGAAAAAATCTGATTCGAATGCCATGATTTTTCGGAGTCATTTTTCCAAGGGGGGGGGGTACTGTAGATTTTTGAGAAAAAAAAATTTCAAGCTAAAAGGAAACCATTAGGTGCATTTTATAGAGAATTAGATTTCGAATAAGAAAAAGTCAACCGTAACCGCGTAACTGGTACCCGTGAGAAAAAAATCGAAAAAATCTGATTCGAATGCCATGATTTTTCGGAGTCATTTTTCCAAGGGGGGGTACTGTGAATTTTTGAGAAAAAAAAATTTCAAGCGAAAAGGAAACCATTAGGTGCATTTTATAGAGAATCAGATTTCGAATAAGAAAAAGTCAACCGTAACCGCGTAACTGGTACCCGTGAGAAAAAAATCGAAAAAATCTGATTCGAATGCCATGATTTTTCGGAGTCATTTTTCCAAGGGGGGGTACTGTAGATTTTTGAGAAAAAAAAATTTCAAGCTAAAAGGAAACCATTAGGTGCATTTTATAGAGAATCAGATTTCGAATAAGAAAAAGTCAACCGTAACCGCGTAACTGGTACCCGTGAGAAAAAAATCGAAAAAATCTGATTCGAATGCCATGATTTTTCGGAGTCATTTTTCCAAGGGGGAGTACTGTGAATTTTTGAGAAAAAAAAATTTCAAGCTAAAAGGAAACCATTAGGTGCATTTTATAGAGAATCAGATTTCGAATAAGAAAAAGTCAACCGTAACCGCGTAACTGGTACCCGTGAGAAAACAATCGAAAAAATCTGATTCGAATGCCATGATTTTTCGGAGTCATTTTTCCAAGGGGGGTACTGTGAATTTTTGAGAAAAAAAAATTTCAAGCTAAAAGGAAACCATTAGGTGCATTTTATAGAGAATCAGATTTCGAATAAGAAAAAGTCAACCGTAACCGCGTAACTGGTACCCGTGAGAAAAAAATCGAAAAAATCTGATTCGAATGCCATGATTTTTCGGAGTCATTTTTCCAAGGGGGGGTACTGTAGATTTTTGAGAAAAAAAAATTTCAAGCTAAAAGAAAACCATTAGGTGCATTTTATAGAGAATTAGATTTCGAATAAGAAAAAGTCAACCGTAACCGCGTAACTGGTACCCGTGAGAAAAAAATCGAAAAAATCTGATTCGAATGCCATGATTTTTCGGAGTCATTTTTCCAAGGGGGGGTACTGTGAATTTTTGAGAAAAAAAAATTTCAAGCTAAAAGGAAACCATTAGGTGCATTTTATAGAGAATCAGATTTCGAATAAAAAAAAGTCAACCGTAACCGCGTAACTGGTACCCGTGAGAAAAAAATCGAAAAAATCTGTTTCGCATGAAATGACTTTTCGGAGTCATTTTTCCAAGGGGGGGGTACTGTAGATTTTTGAGAAAAAAAAATTTCAAGCTAAAAGGAAACCATTAGGTGCATTTTATAGAGAATCAGATTTCGAATAAGAAAAAGTCAACCGTAACCGCGTAACTGGTACCCGTGAGAAAAAAAATCGAAAAAATCTGATTCGAATGCCATGATTTTTCGGAGTCATTTTTCCAAGGGGGGGGTACTGTAGATTTTTGAGAAAAAAAAATTTCAAGCTAAAAGGAAACCATTAGGTGCATTTTATAGAGAATTAGATTTCGAATAAGAAAAAGTCAACCGTAACCGCGTAACTGGTACCCGTGAGAAAAAAATCGAAAAAATCTGATTCGAATGCCATGATTTTTCGGAGTCATTTTTCCAAGGGGGGGGTACTGTGAATTTTTGAGAAAAAAAAATTTCAAGCGAAAAGGAAACCATTAGGTGCATTTTATAGAGAATCAGATTTCGAATAAGAAAAAGTCAACCGTAACCGCGTAACTGGTACCCGTGAGAAAAAAATCGAAAAAATCTGATTCGAATGCCATGATTTTTCGGAGTCATTTTTCCAAGGGGGGGTACTGTAGATTTTTGAGAAAAAAAAATTTCAAGCTAAAAGGAAACCATTAGGTGCATTTTATAGAGAATCAGATTTCGAATAAGAAAAAGTCAACCGTAACCGCGTAACTGGTACCCGTGAGAAAAAAATCGAAAAAATCTGATTCGAATGCCATGATTTTTCGGAGTCATTTTTCCAAGGGGGGGTGCTGTAGATTTTTGAGAAAAAAAAATTTCAAGCTAAAAGGAAACCATTAGGTGCATTTTATAGAGAATCAGATTTCGAATAAGAAAAAGTCAACAGTAACCGCGTAACTGGTACCCGTGAGAAAAAAATCGAAAAAATCTGATTCGAATGCCATGATTTTTCGGAGTCATTTTTCTAAGGGGGGGTACTGTGAATTTTTGAGAATAAAAAATTTCAAGCTAAAAGGAAACCATTAGGTGCATTTTATAGAGAATCAGATTTCGAATAAGAAAAAGTCAACCGTAACCGCGTAACTGGTACCCGTGAGAAAAAAATCGAAAAAATCTGATTCGAATGCCATGATTTTTCGGAGTCATTTTTGCAAGGGGGGGTACTGTGAATTTTTGAGAAAAAAAATTTCAAGCTAAAAGGAAACCATTAGGTGCGTTTTATAGAGAATCAGATTTCGAATAAGAAAAAGTCAACCGTAACCGCGTAACTGGTACCCGTGAGAAAAAAATCGAAAAAATCTGATTCGAATGCTATGATTTTTCGGAGTCATTTTTCCAAGGGGGAGTACTGTGAATTTTTGAGAAAAAAAAATTTCAAGCTAAAAGGAAACCATTAGGTGCATTTTATAGAGAATCAGATTTCGAATAAGAAAAAGTCAACCGTAACCGCGTAACTGGTACCCGTGAGAAAACAATCGAAAAAATCTGATTCGAATGCCATGATTTTTCGGAGTCATTTTTCCAAGGGGGGTACTGTGAATTTTTGAGAAAAAAAAATTTCAAGCTAAAAGGAAAGCATTAGGTGCATTTTATAGAGAATCAGATTTCGAATAAGAAAAAGTCAACCGTAACCGCGTAACTGGTACCCGTGAGAAAACAATCGAAAAAATCTGATTCGAATGCCATGATTTTTCGGAGTCATTTTTCCAAGGGGGGTAATGTGAATTTTTGAGAAAAAAAAATTTCAAGCTAAAAGGAAACCATTAGGTGCATTTTATAGAGAATCAGCTTTCGAATAAGAAAAAGTCAACCGTAACCGCGTAACTGGTACCAGTGAGAAAAAAATGGAAAAAATCTGTTTCGAATGCCATGATTTTTCGGAGTCATTTTTCCAAGGGTGGGTACTGTGAAATTTTGAGAAAAAAAAATTTCATGCTAAAAGGAAGCCATTAGGTGCATTTTATAGAGAATCAGATTTCGAATAAGAAAAAGTCAACCGTAACCGCGTAACTGGTACCCGTGAGAAAAAAATCGAAAAAATCTGATTCGAATGCCATGATTTTTCGGAGTCATTTTTCCAAGGGGGGGGGGTACTGTGAATTTTTGAGAAAAAAAAATTTCAAGCTAAAAGGAAACCATTAGGTGCATTTTATAGAGAATTAGATTTCGAATAAGAAAAAGTCAACCGTAACCGCGTAACTGGTACCCGTGAGAAAAAAATCGAAAAAATCTGATTCGAATGCCATGATTTTTCGGAGTCATTTTTCCAAGGGGGGGTACTGTGAATTTTTGAGAAAAAAAAATTTCAAGCTAAAAGGAAACCATTAGGTGCATTTTATAGAGAATCAGATTTCGAATAAAAAAAAGTCAACCGTAACCGCGTAACTGGTACCCGTGAGAAAAAAATCGAAAAAATCTGTTTCGCATGAAATGACTTTTCGGAGTCATTTTTCCAAGGGGGGGTACTGTAGATTTTTGAGAAAAAAAAATTTCAAGCTAAAAGGAAACCATTAGGTGCATTTTATAGAGAATCAGATTTCGAATAAGAAAAAGTCAACCGTAACCGCGTAACTGGTACCCGTGAGAAAAAAATCGAAAAAATCTGATTCGAATGCCATGATTTTTCGGAGTCATTTTTCCAAGGGGGGGTGCTGTAGATTTTTGAGAAAAAAAAATTTCAAGCTAAAAGGAAACCATTAGGTGCATTTTATAGAGAATCAGATTTCGAATAAGAAAAAGTCAACAGTAACCGCGTAACTGGTACCCGTGAGAAAAAAATCGAAAAAATCTGATTCGAATGCCATGATTTTTCGGAGTCATTTTTCCAAGGGGGGGTACTGTAGATTTTTGAGAAAAAAAAATTTCAAGCTAAAAGGAAACCATTAGGTGCATTTTATAGAGAATCAGATTTCGAATAAGAAAAAGTCAACCGTAACCGCGTAACTGGTACCCGTGAGAAAAAAATCGAAAAAATCTGATTCGAATGCCATGATTTTTCGGAGTCATTTTTCCAAGGGGGAGTACTGTGAATTTTTGAGAAAAAAAAATTTCAAGCTAAAAGGAAACCATTAGGTGCATTTTATAGAGAATCAGATTTCGAATAAGAAAAAGTCAACCGTAACCGCGTAACTGGTACCCGTGAGAAAACAATCGAAAAAATCTGATTCGAATGCCATGATTTTTCGGAGTCATTTTTCCAAGGGGGGTACTGTGAATTTTTGAGAAAAAAAAATTTCAAGCTAAAAGGAAACCATTAGGTGCATTTTATAGAGAATCAGATTTCGAATAAGAAAAAGTCAACCGTAACCGCGTAACTGGTACCCGTGAGAAAAAAATCGAAAAAATCTGATTCGAATGCCATGATTTTTCGGAGTCATTTTTCCAAGGGGGGGTACTGTAGATTTTTGAGAAAAAAAAATTTCAAGCTAAAAGAAAACCATTAGGTGCATTTTATAGAGAATTAGATTTCGAATAAGAAAAAGTCAACCGTAACCGCGTAACTGGTACCCGTGAGAAAAAAATCGAAAAAATCTGATTCGAATGCCATGATTTTTCGGAGTCATTTTTCCAAGGGGGGGTACTGTGAATTTTTGAGAAAAAAAAATTTCAAGCTAAAAGGAAACCATTAGGTGCATTTTATAGAGAATCAGATTTCGAATAAAAAAAAGTCAACCGTAACCGCGTAACTGGTACCCGTGAGAAAAAAATCGAAAAAATCTGTTTCGCATGAAATGACTTTTCGGAGTCATTTTTCCAAGGGGGGGGTACTGTAGATTTTTGAGAAAAAAAAATTTCAAGCTAAAAGGAAACCATTAGGTGCATTTTATAGAGAATCAGATTTCGAATAAGAAAAAGTCAACCGTAACCGCGTAACTGGTACCCGTGAGAAAAAAAATCGAAAAAATCTGATTCGAATGCCATGATTTTTCGGAGTCATTTTTCCAAGGGGGGGGTACTGTAGATTTTTGAGAAAAAAAAATTTCAAGCTAAAAGGAAACCATTAGGTGCATTTTATAGAGAATTAGATTTCGAATAAGAAAAAGTCAACCGTAACCGCGTAACTGGTACCCGTGAGAAAAAAATCGAAAAAATCTGATTCGAATGCCATGATTTTTCGGAGTCATTTTTCCAAGGGGGGGGTACTGTGAATTCTTGAGAAAAAAAAATTTCAAGCGAAAAGGAAACCATTAGGTGCATTTTATAGAGAATCAGATTTGGAATAAGAAAAAGTCAACCGTAACCGCGTAACTGGTACCCGTGAGAAAAAAATCGAAAAAATCTGATTCGAATGCCATGATTTTTCGGAGTCATTTTTCCAAGGGGGGGTACTGTAGATTTTTGAGAAAAAAAAATTTCAAGCTAAAAGGAAACCATTAGGTGCATTTTATAGAGAATCAGATTTCGAATAAGAAAAAGTCAACCGTAACCGCGTAACTGGTACCCGTGAGAAAAAAATCGAAAAAATCTGATTCGAATGCCATGATTTTTCGGAGTCATTTTTCCAAGGGGGGGTGCTGTAGATTTTTGAGAAAAAAAAATTTCAAGCTAAAAGGAAACCATTAGGTGCATTTTATAGAGAATCAGATTTCGAATAAGAAAAAGTCAACAGTAACCGCGTAACTGGTACCCGTGAGAAAAAAATCGAAAAAATCTGATTCGAATGCCATGATTTTTCGGAGTCATTTTTCTAAGGGGGGGTACTGTGAATTTTTGAGAATAAAAAATTTCAAGCTAAAAGGAAACCATTAGGTGCATTTTATAGAGAATCAGATTTCGAATAAGAAAAAGTCAACCGTAACCGCGTAACTGGTACCCGTGAGAAAAAAATCGAAAAAATCTGATTCGAATGCCATGATTTTTCGGAGTCATTTTTGCAAGGGGGGGTACTGTGAATTTTTGAGAAAAAAAATTTCAAGCTAAAAGGAAACCATTAGGTGCGTTTTATAGAGAATCAGATTTCGAATAAGAAAAAGTCAACCGTAACCGCGTAACTGGTACCCGTGAGAAAAAAATCGAAAAAATCTGATTCGAATGCTATGATTTTTCGGAGTCATTTTTCCAAGGGGGAGTACTGTGAATTTTTGAGAAAAAAAAATTTCAAGCTAAAAGGAAACCATTAGGTGCATTTTATAGAGAATCAGATTTCGAATAAGAAAAAGTCAACCGTAACCGCGTAACTGGTACCCGTGAGAAAACAATCGAAAAAATCTGATTCGAATGCCATGATTTTTCGGAGTCATTTTTCCAAGGGGGGTACTGTGAATTTTTGAGAAAAAAAAATTTCAAGCTAAAAGGAAAGCATTAGGTGCATTTTATAGAGAATCAGATTTCGAATAAGAAAAAGTCAACCGTAACCGCGTAACTGGTACCCGTGAGAAAACAATCGAAAAAATCTGATTCGAATGCCATGATTTTTCGGAGTCATTTTTCCAAGGGGGGTAATGTGAATTTTTGAGAAAAAAAAATTTCAAGCTAAAAGGAAACCATTAGGTGCATTTTATAGAGAATCAGCTTTCGAATAAGAAAAAGTCAACCGTAACCGCGTAACTGGTACCAGTGAGAAAAAAATGGAAAAAATCTGTTTCGAATGCCATGATTTTTCGGAGTCATTTTTCCAAGGGTGGGTACTGTGAAATTTTGAGAAAAAAAAATTTCATGCTAAAAGGAAGCCATTAGGTGCATTTTATAGAGAATCAGATTTCGAATAAGAAAAAGTCAACCGTAACCGCGTAACTGGTACCCGTGAGAAAAAAATCGAAAAAATCTGATTCGAATGCCATGATTTTTCGGAGTCATTTTTCCAAGGGGGGGGGGGTACTGTGAATTTTTGAGAAAAAAAAATTTCAAGCTAAAAGGAAACCATTAGGTGCATTTTATAGAGAATTAGATTTCGAATAAGAAAAAGTCAACCGTAACCGCGTAACTGGTACCCGTGAGAAAAAAATCGAAAAAATCTGATTCGAATGCCATGATTTTTCGGAGTCATTTTTCCAAGGGGGGGTACTGTGAATTTTTGAGAAAAAAAAATTTCAAGCTAAAAGGAAACCATTAGGTGCATTTTATAGAGAATCAGATTTCGAATAAAAAAAAGTCAACCGTAACCGCGTAACTGGTACCCGTGAGAAAAAAATCGAAAAAATCTGTTTCGCATGAAATGACTTTTCGGAGTCATTTTTCCAAGGGGGGGTACTGTAGATTTTTGAGAAAAAAAAATTTCAAGCTAAAAGGAAACCATTAGGTGCATTTTATAGAGAATCAGATTTCGAATAAGAAAAAGTCAACCGTAACCGCGTAACTGGTACCCGTGAGAAAAAAATCGAAAAAATCTGATTCGAATGCCATGATTTTTCGGAGTCATTTTTCCAAGGGGGGGTGCTGTAGATTTTTGAGAAAAAAAAATTTCAAGCTAAAAGGAAACCATTAGGTGCATTTTATAGAGAATCAGATTTCGAATAAGAAAAAGTCAACAGTAACCGCGTAACTGGTACCCGTGAGAAAAAAATCGAAAAAATCTGATTCGAATGCCATGATTTTTCGGAGTCATTTTTCTAAGGGGGGGTACTGTGAATTTTTGAGAATAAAAAATTTCAAGCTAAAAGGAAACCATTAGGTGCATTTTATAGAGAATCAGATTTCGAATAAGAAAAAGTCAACCGTAACCGCGTAACTGGTACCCGTGAGAAAAAAATCGAAAAAATCTGATTCGAATGCCATGATTTTTCGGAGTCATTTTTCCAAGGGGGGGGGGGTACTGTGAATTTTTGAGAAAAAAAAATTTCAAGCTAAAAGGAAACCATTAGGTACATTTTATAGAGAATTAGATTTCGAATAAGAAAAAGTCAACCGTAACCGCGTAACTGGTACCCGTGAGAAAAAAATCGAAAAAATCTGATTCGAATGCCATGATTTTTCGGAGTCATTTTTACAAGGGGGGGTACTGTGAATTTTTGAGAAAAAAAAATTTCAAGCTAAAAGGAAACCATTAGGTGCATTTTATAGAGAATCAGATTTCGAATAAAAAAAAGTCAACCGTAACCGCGTAACTGGTACCCGTGAGAAAAAAATCGAAAAAATCTGTTTCGCATGAAATGACTTTTCGGAGTCATTTTTCCAAGGGGGGGTACTGTAGATTTTTGAGAAAAAAAAATTTCAAGCTAAAAGGAAACCATTAGGTGCATTTTATAGAGAATCAGATTTCGAATAAGAAAAAGTCAACCGTAACCGCGTAACTGGTACCCGTGAGAAAAAAATCGAAAAAATCTGATTCGAATGCCATGATTTTTCGGAGTCATTTTTCCAAGGGGGGGTGCTGTAGATTTTTGAGAAAAAAAAATTTCAAGCTAAAAGGAAACCATTAGGTGCATTTTATAGAGAATCAGATTTCGAATAAGAAAAAGTCAACAGTAACCGCGTAACTGGTACCCGTGAGAAAAAAATCGAAAAAATCTGATTCGAATGCCATGATTTTTCGGAGTCATTTTTCTAAGGGGGGGTACTGTGAATTTTTGAGAATAAAAAATTTCAAGCTAAAAGGAAACCATTAGGTGCATTTTATAGAGAATCAGATTTCGAATAAGAAAAAGTCAACCGTAACCGCGTAACTGGTACCCGTGAGAAAAAAATCGAAAAAATCTGATTCGAATGCCATGATTTTTCGGAGTCATTTTTGCAAGGGGGGGTACTGTGAATTTTTGAGAAAAAAAAATTTCAAGCTAAAAGGAAACCATTAGGTGCGTTTTATAGAGAATCAGATTTCGAATAAGAAAAAGTCAACCGTAACCGCGTAACTGGTACCCGTGAGAAAAAAATCGAAAAAATCTGATTCGAATGCCATGATTTTTCGGAGTCATTTTTCCAAGGGGGAGTACTGTGAATTTTTGAGAAAAAAAAATTTCAAGCTAAAAGGAAACCATTAGGTGCATTTTATAGAGAATCAGATTTCGAATAAGAAAAAGTCAACCGTAACCGCGTAACTGGTACCCGTGAGAAAACAATCGAAAAAATCTGATTCGAATGCCATGATTTTTCGGAGTCATTTTTCCAAGGGGGGTACTGTGAATTTTTGAGAAAAAAAAATTTCAAGCTAAAAGGAAACCATTAGGTGCATTTTATAGAGAATCAGATTTCGAATAAGAAAAAGTCAACCGTAACCGCGTAACTGGTACCCGTGAGAAAACAATCGAAAAAATCTGATTCGAATGCCATGATTTTTCGGAGTCATTTTTCCAAGGGGGGTACTGTGAATTTTTGAGAAAAAAAAATTTCAAGCTAAAAGGAAACCATTAGGTGCATTTTATAGAGAATCAGATTTCGAATAAGAAAAAGTCAACCGTAACCGCGTAACTGGTACCAGTGAGAAAAAAATGGAAAAAATCTGTTTCGAATGCCATGATTTTTCGGAGTCATTTTTCCAAGGGTGGGTACTGTGAATTTTTGAGAAAAAAAATTTCAAGCTAAAAGGAAACCATTAGGTGCATTTTATAGAGAATTAGATTTCGAATAAGAAAAAGTCAACCGTAACCGCGTAACTGGTACCCGTGAGAAAAAAATCGAAAAAATCTGATTCGAATGCCATGATTTTTCGGAGTCATTTTTCCAAGGGGGGGTACTGTGAATTTTTGAGAAAAAAAAATTTCAAGCTAAAAGGAAACCATTAGGTGCATTTTATAGAGAATCAGATTTCGAATAAAAAAAAGTCAACCGTAACCGCGTAACTGGTACCCGTGAGAAAAAAATCGAAAAAATCTGTTTCGCATGAAATGACTTTTCGGAGTCATTTTTCCAAGGGGGGGTACTGTAGATTTTTGAGAAAAAAAAATTTCAAGCTAAAAGGAAACCATTAGGTGCATTTTATAGAGAATCAGATTTCGAATAAGAAAAAGTCAACCGTAACCGCGTAACTGGTACCCGTGAGAAAAAAATCGAAAAAATCTGATTCGAATGCCATGATTTTTCGGAGTCATTTTTCCAAGGGGGGGTGCTGTAGATTTTTGAGAAAAAAAAATTTCAAGCTAAAAGGAAACCATTAGGTGCATTTTATAGAGAATCAGATTTCGAATAAGAAAAAGTCAACAGTAACCGCGTAACTGGTACCCGTGAGAAAAAAATCGAAAAAATCTGATTCGAATGCCATGATTTTTCGGAGTCATTTTTCTAAGGGGGGGTACTGTGAATTTTTGAGAAAAAAAAATTTCAAGCTAAAAGGAAACCATTAGGTGTGTTTTATAGAGAATCAGATTTCGAATAAGAAAAAGTCAACCGTAACCGCGTAACTGGTACCCGTGAGAAAAAAATCGAAAAAATCTGATTCGAATGCCATGATTTTTCGGAGTCATTTTTCCAAGGGGGAGTACTGTGAATTTTTGAGAAAAAAAAATTTCAAGCTAAAAGGAAACCATTAGGTGCATTTTATAGAGAATCAGATTTCGAATAAGAAAAAGTCAACCGTAACCGCGTAACTGGTACCCGTGAGAAAACAATCGAAAAAATCTGATTCGAATGCCATGATTTTTCGGAGTCATTTTTCCAAGGGGGGTACTGTGAATTTTTGAGAAAAAAAAATTTCAAGCTAAAAGGAAACCATTAGGTGCATTTTATAGAGAATCAGATTTCGAATAAGAAAAAGTCAACCGTAACCGCGTAACTGGTACCCGTGAGAAAACAATCGAAAAAATCTGATTCGAATGCCATGATTTTTCGGAGTCATTTTTCCAAGGGGGGTACTGTGAATTTTTGAGAAAAAAAAATTTCAAGCTAAAAGGAAACCATTAGGTGCATTTTATAGAGAATCAGATTTCGAATAAGAAAAAGTCAACCGTAACCGCGTAACTGGTACCAGTGAGAAAAAAATGGAAAAAATCTGTTTCGAATGCCATGATTTTTCGGAGTCATTTTTCCAAGGGTGGGTACTGTGAAATTTTGAGAAAAAAAAATTTCATGCTAAAAGGAAGCCATTAGGTGCATTTTATAGAGAATCAGATTTCGAATAAGAAAAAGTCAACCGTAACCGCGTAACTGGTACCCGTGAGAAAAAATCGAAAAAATCTGATTCGAATGCCATGATTTTTCGGAGTCATTTTTCCAAGGGGGGGTACTGTAGATTTTTGAGAAAATAAAATTTCAAGCTAAAAGAAAACCATTAGGTGCATTTTATAGAGAATTAGATTTCGAATAAGAAAAAGTCAACCGTAACCGCGTAACTGGTACCCGTGAGAAAAAAATCGAAAAAATCTGATTCGAATGCCATGATTTTTCGGAGTCATTTTTCCAAGGGTGGGTACTGTGAAATTTTGAGAAAAAAAAATTTCATGCTAAAAGGAAGCCATTAGGTGCATTTTATAGAGAATCAGATTTCGAATAAGAAAAAGTCAACCGTAACCGCGTAACTGGTACCCGTGGGAAAAAAATCGAAAAAATCTGATTCGAATGCCATGATTTTTCGGAGTCATTTTTCCAAGGGGGGGGTACTGTGAATTTTTGAGAAAAAAAAATTTCAAGCTAAAAGGAAACCATTAGGTGCATTTTATAGAGAATTAGATTTCGAATAAGAAAAAGTCAACCGTAACCGCGTAACTGGTACCCGTGAGAAAAAAATCGAAAAAATCTGATTCGAATGCCATGATTTTTCGGAGTCATTTTTCCAAGGGGGGGTACTGTGAATTTTTGAGAAAAAAAAATTTCAAGCTAAAAGGAAACCATTAGGTGCATTTTATAGAGAATCAGATTTCGAATAAGAAAAAGTCAACCGTAACCGCGTAACTGGTACCAGTGAGAAAAAAATGGAAAAAATCTGTTTCGAATGCCATGATTTTTCGGAGTCATTTTTCCAAGGGTGGGTACTGTGAAATTTTGAGAAAAAAAAATTTCATGCTAAAAGGAAGCCATTAGGTGCATTTTATAGAGAATCAGATTTCGAATAAGAAAAAGTCAACCGTAACCGCGTAACTGGTACCTGTGAGAAAAAATCGAAAAAATCTGATTCGAATGCCATGATTTTTCGGAGTCATTTTTCCAAGGGGGGGTACTGTAGATTTTTGAGAAAATAAAATTTCAAGCTAAAAGAAAACCATTAGGTGCATTTTATAGAGAATTAGATTTCGAATAAGAAAAAGTCAACCGTAACCGCGTAACTGGTACCCGTGAGAAAAAAATCGAAAAAATCTGATTCGAATGCCATGATTTTTCGGAGTCATTTTTCCAAGGGTGGGTACTGTGAAATTTTGAGAAAAAAAAATTTCATGCTAAAAGGAAGCCATTAGGTGCATTTTATAGAGAATCAGATTTCGAATAAGAAAAAGTCAACCGTAACCGCGTAACTGGTACCCGTGAGAAAAAAATCGAAAAAATCTGATTCGAATGCCATGATTTTTCGGAGTCATTTTTCCAAGGGGGGGGTACTGTGAATTTTTGAGAAAAAAAAATTTCAAGCTAAAAGGAAACCATTAGGTGCATTTTATAGAGAATTAGATTTCGAATAAGAAAAAGTCAACCGTAACCGCGTAACTGGTACCCGTGAGAAAAAAATCGAAAAAATCTGATTCGAATGCCATGATTTTTCGGAGTCATTTTTCCAAGGGGGGGTACTGTGAATTTTTGAGAAAAAAAAATTTCAAGCTAAAAGGAAACCATTAGGTGCATTTTATAGAGAATCAGATTTCGAATAAAAAAAAGTCAACCGTAACCGCGTAACTGGTACCCGTGAGAAAAAAATCGAAAAAATCTGTTTCGCATGAAATGACTTTTCGGAGTCATTTTTCCAAGGGGGGGTACTGTAGATTTTTGAGAAAAAAAAATTTCAAGCTAAAAGGAAACCATTAGGTGCATTTTATAGAGAATCAGATTTCGAATAAGAAAAAGTCAACCGTAACCGCGTAACTGGTACCCGTGAGAAAAAAATCGAAAAAATCTGATTCGAATGCCATGATTTTTCGGAGTCATTTTTCCAAGGGGGGGTGCTGTAGATTTTTGAGAAAAAAAAATTTCAAGCTAAAAGGAAACCATTAGGTGCATTTTATAGAGAATCAGATTTCGAATAAGAAAAAGTCAACAGTAACCGCGTAACTGGTACCCGTGAGAAAAAAATCGAAAAAATCTGATTCGAATGCCATGATTTTTCGGAGTCATTTTTCTAAGGGGGGGTACTGTGAATTTTTGAGAAAAAAAAATTTCAAGCTAAAAGGAAACCATTAGGTGCATTTTATAGAGAATCAGATTTCGAATAAGAAAAAGTCAACCGTAACCGCGTAACTGGTACCCGTGAGAAAAAAATCGAAAAAATCTGATTCGAATGCCATGATTTTTCGGAGTCATTTTTGCAAGGGGGGGTACTGTGAATTTTTGAGAAAAAAAAATTTCAAGCTAAAAGGAAACCATTAGGTGTGTTTTATAGAGAATCAGATTTCGAATAAGAAAAAGTCAACCGTAACCGCGTAACTGGTACCCGTGAGAAAAAAATCGAAAAAATCTGATTCGAATGCCATGATTTTTCGGAGTCATTTTTCCAAGGGGGAGTACTGTGAATTTTTGAGAAAAAAAAATTTCAAGCTAAAAGGAAACCATTAGGTGCATTTTATAGAGAATCAGATTTCGAATAAGAAAAAGTCAACCGTAACCGCGTAACTGGTACCCGTGAGAAAACAATCGAAAAAATCTGATTCGAATGCCATGATTTTTCGGAGTCATTTTTCCAAGGGGGGTACTGTGAATTTTTGAGAAAAAAAAATTTCAAGCTAAAAGGAAACCATTAGGTGCATTTTATAGAGAATCAGATTTCGAATAAGAAAAAGTCAACCGTAACCGCGTAACTGGTACCCGTGAGAAAAAAATCGAAAAAATCTGATTCGAATGCCATGATTTTTCGGAGTCATTTTTCCAAGGGTGGGTACTGTGAAATTTTGAGAAAAAAAAATTTCATGCTAAAAGGAAGCCATTAGGTGCATTTTATAGAGAATCAGATTTCGAATAAGAAAAAGTCAACCGTAACCGCGTAACTGGTACCCGTGGGAAAAAAATCGAAAAAATCTGATTCGAATGCCATGATTTTTCGGAGTCATTTTTCCAAGGGGGGGGTACTGTGAATTTTTGAGAAAAAAAAATTTCAAGCTAAAAGGAAACCATTAGGTGTATTTTATAGAGAATTAGATTTCGAATAAGAAAAAGTCAACCGTAACCGCGTAACTGGTACCCGTGAGAAAAAAATCGAAAAAATCTGATTCGAATGCCATGATTTTTCGGAGTCATTTTTCCAAGGGGGGGTACTGTGAATTTTTGAGAAAAAAAAATTTCAAGCTAAAAGGAAACCATTAGGTGCATTTTATAGAGAATCAGATTTCGAATAAGAAAAAGTCAACCGTAACCGCGTAACTGGTACCAGTGAGAAAAAAATGGAAAAAATCTGTTTCGAATGCCATGATTTTTCGGAGTCATTTTTCCAAGGGTGGGTACTGTGAAATTTTGAGAAAAAAAAATTTCATGCTAAAAGGAAGCCATTAGGTGCATTTTATAGAGAATCAGATTTCGAATAAGAAAAAGTCAACCGTAACCGCGTAACTGGTACCTGTGAGAAAAAATCGAAAAAATCTGATTCGAATGCCATGATTTTTCGGAGTCATTTTTCCAAGGGGGGGTACTGTAGATTTTTGAGAAAATAAAATTTCAAGCTAAAAGAAAACCATTAGGTGCATTTTATAGAGAATTAGATTTCGAATAAGAAAAAGTCAACCGTAACCGCGTAACTGGTACCCGTGAGAAAAAAATCGAAAAAATCTGATTCGAATGCCATGATTTTTCGGAGTCATTTTTCCAAGGGTGGGTACTGTGAAATTTTGAGAAAAAAAAATTTCATGCTAAAAGGAAGCCATTAGGTGCATTTTATAGAGAATCAGATTTCGAATAAGAAAAAGTCAACCGTAACCGCGTAACTGGTACCCGTGAGAAAAAAATCGAAAAAATCTGATTCGAATGCCATGATTTTTCGGAGTCATTTTTCCAAGGGGGGGGTACTGTGAATTTTTGAGAAAAAAAAATTTCAAGCTAAAAGGAAACCATTAGGTGCATTTTATAGAGAATTAGATTTCGAATAAGAAAAAGTCAACCGTAACCGCGTAACTGGTACCCGTGAGAAAAAAATCGAAAAAATCTGATTCGAATGCCATGATTTTTCGGAGTCATTTTTCCAAGGGGGGGTACTGTGAATTTTTGAGAAAAAAAAATTTCAAGCTAAAAGGAAACCATTAGGTGCATTTTATAGAGAATCAGATTTCGAATAAAAAAAAGTCAACCGTAACCG
Source organism: Pholcus phalangioides (assembly GCF_987345545.1). Taxonomy (NCBI): domain Eukaryota; kingdom Metazoa; phylum Arthropoda; class Arachnida; order Araneae; family Pholcidae; genus Pholcus; species Pholcus phalangioides. Next base: position 3,446,268 of record NW_028301621.1, read on the forward strand.
CGTAACTGGTACCCGTGAGAAAAAAATCGAAAAAATCTGTTTCGCATGAAATGACTTTTCGGAGTCATTTTTCCAAGGGGGGGTACTGTAGATTTTTGAGAAAAAAAAATTTCAAGCTAAAAGGAAACCATTAGGTGCATTTTATAGAGAATCAGATTTCGAATAAGAAAAAGTCAACCGTAACCGCGTAACTGGTACCCGTGAGAAAAAAATCGAAAAAATCTGATTCGAATGCCATGATTTTTCGGAGTCATTTTTCCAAGGGGGGGTGCTGTAGATTTTTGAGAAAAAAAAATTTCAAGCTAAAAGGAAACCATTAGGTGCATTTTATAGAGAATCAGATTTCGAATAAGAAAAAGTCAACAGTAACCGCGTAACTGGTACCCGTGAGAAAAAAATCGAAAAAATCTGATTCGAATGCCATGATTTTTCGGAGTCATTTTTCTAAGGGGGGGTACTGTGAATTTTTGAGAAAAAAAAATTTCAAGCTAAAAGGAAACCATTAGGTGCATTTTATAGAGAATCAGATTTCGAATAAGAAAAAGTCAACCGTAACCGCGTAACTGGTACCCGTGAGAAAAAAATCGAAAAAATCTGATTCGAATGCCATGATTTTTCGGAGTCATTTTTGCAAGGGGGGGTACTGTGAATTTTTGAGAAAAAAAAATTTCAAGCTAAAAGGAAACCATTAGGTGTGTTTTATAGAGAATCAGATTTCGAATAAGAAAAAGTCAACCGTAACCGCGTAACTGGTACCCGTGAGAAAAAAATCGAAAAAATCTGATTCGAATGCCATGATTTTTCGGAGTCATTTTTCCAAGGGGGAGTACTGTGAATTTTTGAGAAAAAAAAATTTCAAGCTAAAAGGAAACCATTAGGTGCATTTTATAGAGAATCAGATTTCGAATAAGAAAAAGTCAACCGTAACCGCGTAACTGGTACCCGTGAGAAAACAATCGAAAAAATCTGATTCGAATGCCATGATTTTTCGGAGTCATTTTTCCAAGGGGGGTACTGTGAATTTTTGAGAAAAAAAAATTTCAAGCTAAAAGGAAACCATTAGGTGCATTTTATAGAGAATCAGATTTCGAATAAGAAAAAGTCAACCGTAACCGCGTAACTGGTACCCGTGAGAAAACAATCGAAAAAATCTGATTCGAATGCCATGATTTTTCGGAGTCATTTTTCCAAGGGGGGTACTGTGAATTTTTGAGAAAAAAAAATTTCAAGCTAAAAGGAAACCATTAGGTGCATTTTATAGAGAATCAGATTTCGAATAAGAAAAAGTCAACCGTAACCGCGTAACTGGTACCAGTGAGAAAAAAATGGAAAAAATCTGTTTCGAATGCCATGATTTTTCGGAGTCATTTTTCCAAGGGTGGGTACTGTGAAATTTTGAGAAAAAAAAATTTCATGCTAAAAGGAAGCCATTAGGTGCATTTTATAGAGAATCAGATTTCGAATAAGAAAAAGTCAACCGTAACCGCGTAACTGGTACCCGTGAGAAAAAATCGAAAAAATCTGATTCGAATGCCATGATTTTTCGGAGTCATTTTTCCAAGGGGGGGTACTGTAGATTTTTGAGAAAATAAAATTTCAAGCTAAAAGAAAACCATTAGGTGCATTTTATAGAGAATTAGATTTCGAATAAGAAAAAGTCAACCGTAACCGCGTAACTGGTACCCGTGAGAAAAAAATCGAAAAAATCTGATTCGAATGCCATGATTTTTCGGAGTCATTTTTCCAAGGGTGGGTACTGTGAAATTTTGAGAAAAAAAAATTTCATGCTAAAAGGAAGCCATTAGGTGCATTTTATAGAGAATCAGATTTCGAATAAGAAAAAGTCAACCGTAACCGCGTAACTGGTACCCGTGAGAAAAAAATCGAAAAAATCTGATTCGAATGCCATGATTTTTCGGAGTCATTTTTCCAAGGGGGGGGTACTGTGAATTTTTGAGAAAAAAAAATTTCAAGCTAAAAGGAAACCATTAGGTGCATTTTATAGAGAATTAGATTTCGAATAAGAAAAAGTCAACCGTAACCGCGTAACTGGTACCCGTGAGAAAAAAATCGAAAAAATCTGATTCGAATGCCATGATTTTTCGGAGTCATTTTTCCAAGGGGGGGTACTGTGAATTTTTGAGAAAAAAAAATTTCAAGCTAAAAGGAAACCATTAGGTGCATTTTATAGAGAATCAGATTTCGAATAAAAAAAAGTCAACCGTAACCGCGTAACTGGTACCCGTGAGAAAAAAATCGAAAAAATCTGTTTCGCATGAAATGACTTTTCGGAGTCATTTTTCCAAGGGGGGGTACTGTAGATTTTTGAGAAAAAAAAATTTCAAGCTAAAAGGAAACCATTAGGTGCATTTTATAGAGAATCAGATTTCGAATAAGAAAAAGTCAACCGTAACCGCGTAACTGGTACCAGTGAGAAAAAAATGGAAAAAATCTGTTTCGAATGCCATGATTTTTCGGAGTCATTTTTCCAAGGGTGGGTACTGTGAAATTTTGAGAAAAAAAAATTTCATGCTAAAAGGAAGCCATTAGGTGCATTTTATAGAGAATCAGATTTCGAATAAGAAAAAGTCAACCGTAACCGCGTAACTGGTACCTGTGAGAAAAAATCGAAAAAATCTGATTCGAATGCCATGATTTTTCGGAGTCATTTTTCCAAGGGGGGGTACTGTAGATTTTTGAGAAAATAAAATTTCAAGCTAAAAGAAAACCATTAGGTGCATTTTATAGAGAATTAGATTTCGAATAAGAAAAAGTCAACCGTAACCGCGTAACTGGTACCCGTGAGAAAAAAATCGAAAAAATCTGATTCGAATGCCATGATTTTTCGGAGTCATTTTTCCAAGGGGGGGTACTGTGAATTTTTGAGAAAAAAAAATTTCAAGCTAAAAGGAAACCATTAGGTGCATTTTATAGAGAATCAGATTTCGAATAAAAAAAAGTCAACCGTAACCGCGTAACTGGTACCCGTGAGAAAAAAATCGAAAAAATCTGTTTCGCATGAAATGACTTTTCGGAGTCATTTTTCCAAGGGGGGGTACTGTAGATTTTTGAGAAAAAAAAATTTCAAGCTAAAAGGAAACCATTAGGTGCATTTTATAGAGAATCAGATTTCGAATAAGAAAAAGTCAACCGTAACCGCGTAACTGGTACCAGTGAGAAAAAAATGGAAAAAATCTGTTTCGAATGCCATGATTTTTCGGAGTCATTTTTCCAAGGGTGGGTACTGTGAAATTTTGAGAAAAAAAAATTTCATGCTAAAAGGAAGCCATTAGGTGCATTTTATAGAGAATCAGATTTCGAATAAGAAAAAGTCAACCGTAACCGCGTAACTGGTACCTGTGAGAAAAAATCGAAAAAATCTGATTCGAATGCCATGATTTTTGGGAGTCATTTTTCCAAGGGGGGGTACTGTAGATTTTTGAGAAAATAAAATTTCAAGCTAAAAGAAAACCATTAGGTGCATTTTATAGAGAATTAGATTTCGAATAAGAAAAAGTCAACCGTAACCGCGTAACTGGTACCCGTGAGAAAAAAATCGAAAAAATCTGATTCGAATGCCATGATTTTTCGGAGTCATTTTTCCAAGGGTGGGTACTGTGAAATTTTGAGAAAAAAAAATTTCATGCTAAAAGGAAGCCATTAGGTGCATTTTATAGAGAATCAGATTTCGAATAAGAAAAAGTCAACCGTAACCGCGTAACTGGTACCCGTGAGAAAAAAATCGAAAAAATCTGATTCGAATGCCATGATTTTTCGGAGTCATTTTTCCAAGGGGGGGTACTGTGAATTTTTGAGAAAAAAAAATTTCAAGCTAAAAGGAAACCATTAGGTGCATTTTATAGAGAATCAGATTTCGAATAAAAAAAAGTCAACCGTAACCGCGTAACTGGTACCCGTGAGAAAAAAATCGAAAAAATCTGTTTCGCATGAAATGACTTTTCGGAGTCATTTTTCCAAGGGGGGGTACTGTAGATTTTTGAGAAAAAAAAATTTCAAGCTAAAAGGAAACCATTAGGTGCATTTTATAGAGAATCAGATTTCGAATAAGAAAAAGTCAACCGTAACCGCGTAACTGGTACCCGTGAGAAAAAAATCGAAAAAATCTGATTCGAATGCCATGATTTTTCGGAGTCATTTTTCCAAGGGGGGGTGCTGTAGATTTTTGAGAAAAAAAAATTTCAAGCTAAAAGGAAACCATTAGGTGCATTTTATAGAGAATCAGATTTCGAATAAGAAAAAGTCAACAGTAACCGCGTAACTGGTACCCGTGAGAAAAAAATCGAAAAAATCTGATTCGAATGCCATGATTTTTCGGAGTCATTTTTCTAAGGGGGGGTACTGTGAATTTTTGAGAAAAAAAAATTTCAAGCTAAAAGGAAACCATTAGGTGCATTTTATAGAGAATCAGATTTCGAATAAGAAAAAGTCAACCGTAACCGCGTAACTGGTACCCGTGAGAAAAAAATCGAAAAAATCTGATTCGAATGCCATGATTTTTCGGAGTCATTTTTGCAAGGGGGGGTACTGTGAATTTTTGAGAAAAAAAAATTTCAAGCTAAAAGGAAACCATTAGGTGTGTTTTATAGAGAATCAGATTTCGAATAAGAAAAAGTCAACCGTAACCGCGTAACTGGTACCCGTGAGAAAAAAATCGAAAAAATCTGATTCGAATGCCATGATTTTTCGGAGTCATTTTTCCAAGGGGGAGTACTGTGAATTTTTGAGAAAAAAAAATTTCAAGCTAAAAGGAAACCATTAGGTGCATTTTATAGAGAATCAGATTTCGAATAAGAAAAAGTCAACCGTAACCGCGTAACTGGTACCCGTGAGAAAACAATCGAAAAAATCTGATTCGAATGCCATGATTTTTCGGAGTCATTTTTCCAAGGGGGGTACTGTGAATTTTTGAGAAAAAAAAATTTCAAGCTAAAAGGAAACCATTAGGTGCATTTTATAGAGAATCAGATTTCGAATAAGAAAAAGTCAACCGTAACCGCGTAACTGGTACCCGTGAGAAAACAATCGAAAAAATCTGATTCGAATGCCATGATTTTTCGGAGTCATTTTTCCAAGGGGGGTACTGTGAAATTTTGAGAAAAAAAAATTTCATGCTAAAAGGAAGCCATTAGGTGCATTTTATAGAGAATCAGATTTCGAATAAGAAAAAGTCAACCGTAACCGCGTAACTGGTACCCGTGAGAAAAAAATCGAAAAAATCTGTTTCGAATGCCATGATTTTTCGGAGTCATTTTTCCAAGGGTGGGTACTGTGAAATTTTGAGAAAAAAAAATTTCATGCTAAAAGGAAGCCATTAGGTGCATTTTATAGAGAATCAGATTTCGAATAAGAAAAAGTCAACCGTAACCGCGTAACTGGTACCCGTGAGAAAAAAATCGAAAAAATCTGATTCGAATGCCATGATTTTTCGGAGTCATTTTTCCAAGGGGGGGTACTGTGAATTTTTGAGAAAAAAAAATTTCAAGCTAAAAGGAAACCATTAGGTGCATTTTATAGAGAATCAGATTTCGAATAAAAAAAAGTCAACCGTAACCGCGTAACTGGTACCCGTGAGAAAAAAATGGAAAAAATCTGTTTCGAATGCCATGATTTTTCGGAGTCATTTTTCCAAGGGTGGGTACTGTGAAATTTTGAGAAAAAAAAATTTCATGCTAAAAGGAAGCCATTAGGTGCATTTTATAGAGAATCAGATTTCGAATAAGAAAAAGTCAACCGTAACCGCGTAACTGGTACCCGTGAGAAAAAATCGAAAAAATCTGATTCGAATGCCATGATTTTTCGGAGTCATTTTTCCAAGGGGGGGTACTGTAGATTTTTGAGAAAATAAAATTTCAAGCTAAAAGAAAACCATTAGGTGCATTTTATAGAGAATTAGATTTCGAATAAGAAAAAGTCAACCGTAACCGCGTAACTGGTACCCGTGAGAAAAAAATCGAAAAAATCTGATTCGAATGCCATGATTTTTCGGAGTCATTTTTCCAAGGGTGGGTACTGTGAAATTTTGAGAAAAAAAAATTTCATGCTAAAAGGAAGCCATTAGGTGCATTTTATAGAGAATCAGATTTCGAATAAGAAAAAGTCAACCATAACCGCGTAACTGGTACCCGTGAGAAAAAAATCGAAAAAATCTGTTTCGAATGCCATGATTTTTCGGAGTCATTTTTCCAAGGGTGGGTACTGTGAATTTTTGAGAAAAAAAAATTTCAAGCTAAAAGGAAACCATTAGGTGCATTTTATAGAGAATTAGATTTCGAATAAGAAAAAGTCAACCGTAACCGCGTAACTGGTACCCGTGAGAAAAAAATCGAAAAAATCTGATTCGAATGCCATGATTTTTCGGAGTCATTTTTCCAAGGGGGGGTACTGTGAATTTTTGAGAAAAAAAAATTTCAAGCTAAAAGGAAACCATTAGGTGCATTTTATAGAGAATCAGATTTCGAATAAAAAAAAATCAACCGTAACCGCGTAACTGGTACCCGTGAGAAAACAATCGAAAAAATCTGATTCGAATGCCATGATTTTTCGGAGTCATTTTTCCAAGGGGGGTACTGTGAATTTTTGAGAAAAAAAAATTTCAAGCTAAAAGGAAACCATTAGGTGCATTTTATAGAGAATCAGATTTCGAATAAGAAAAAGTCAACCGTAACCGCGTAACTGGTACCCGTGAGAAAACAATCGAAAAAATCTGATTCGAATGCCATGATTTTTCGGAGTCATTTTTCCAAGGGGGGTACTGTGAATTTTTGAGAAAAAAAAATTTCAAGCTAAAAGGAAACCATTAGGTGCATTTTATAGAGAATTAGATTTCGAATAAGAAAAAGTCAACCGTAACCGCGTAACTGGTACCCGTGAGAAAAAAATCGAAAAAATCTGATTCGAATGCCATGATTTTTCGGAGTCATTTTTCCAAGGGTGGGTACTGTGAAATTTTGAGAAAAAAAAATTTCATGCTAAAAGGAAGCCATTAGGTGCATTTTATAGAGAATCAGATTTCGAATAAGAAAAAGTCAACCGTAACCGCGTAACTGGTACCCGTGAGAAAAAAATCGAAAAAATCTGTTTCGAATGCCATGATTTTTCGGAGTCATTTTTCCAAGGGTGGGTACTGTGAAATTTTGAGAAAAAAAAATTTCAAGCTAAAAGGAAACCATTAGGTGCATTTTATAGAGAATCAGATTTCGAATAAGAAAAAGTCAACCGTAACCGCGTAACTGGTACCCGTGAGAAAAAAATCGAAAAAATCTGATTCGAATGCCATGATTTTTCGGAGTCATTTTTCCAAGGGGGGGTACTGTGAATTTTTGAGAAAAAAAAATTTCAAGCTAAAAGGAAACCATTAGGTGCATTTTATAGAGAATCAGATTTCGAATAAGAAAAAGTCAACCGTAACCGCGTAACTGGTACCAGTGAGAAAAAAATAGAAAAAATCTGTTTCGAATGCCATGATTTTTCGGAGTCATTTTTCCAAGGGTGGGTACTGTGAAATTTTGAGAAAAAAAAATTTCATGCTAAAAGGAAGCCATTAGGTGCATTTTATAGAGAATCAGATTTCGAATAAGAAAAAGTCAACCGTAACCGCGTAACTGGTACCCGTGAGAAAAAATCGAAAAAATCTGATTCGAATGCCATGATTTTTCGGAGTCATTTTTCCAAGGGGGGGTACTGTAGATTTTTGAGAAAATAAAATTTCAAGCTAAAAGAAAACCATTAGGTGCATTTTATAGAGAATTAGATTTCGAATAAGAAAAAGTCAACCGTAACCGCGTAACTGGTACCCGTGAGAAAAAAATCGAAGAAATCTGATTCGAATGCCATGATTTTTCGGAGTCATTTTTCCAAGGGTGGGTACTGTGAAATTTTGAGAAAAAAAAATTTCATGCTAAAAGGAAGCCATTAGGTGCATTTTATAGAGAATCAGATTTCGAATAAGAAAAAGTCAACCGTAACCGCGTAACTGGTACCCGTGAGAAAAAAATCGAAAAAATCTGTTTCGAATGCCATGATTTTTCGGAGTCATTTTTCCAAGGGTGGGTACTGTGAAATTTTGAGAAAAAAAAATTTCATGCTAAAAGGAAGCCATTAGGTGCATTTTATAGAGAATCAGATTTCGAATAAGAAAAAGTCAACCGTAACCGCGTAACTGGTACCCGTGAGAAAAAAATCGAAAAAATCTGATTCGAATGCCATGATTTTTCGGAGTCATTTTTCCAAGGGGGGGGTACTGTGAATTTTTGAGAAAAAAAAATTTCAAGCTAAAAGGAAACCATTAGGTGCATTTTATAGAGAATTAGATTTCGAATAAGAAAAAGTCAACCGTAACCGCGTAACTGGTACCCGTGAGAAAAAAATCGAAAAAATCTGATTCGAATGCCATGATTTTTCGGAGTCATTTTTCCAAGGGGGGGTACTGTGAATTTTTGAGAAAAAAAAATTTCAAGCTAAAAGGAAACCATTAGGTGCATTTTATAGAGAATCAGATTTCGAATAAAAAAAAATCAACCGTAACCGCGTAACTGGTACCCGTGAGAAAAAAATCGAAAAAATCTGTTTCGCATGAAATGACTTTTCGGAGTCATTTTTCCAAGGGGGGGGTACTGTAGATTTTTGAGAAAAAAAAATTTCAAGCTAAAAGGAAACCATTAGGTGCATTTTATAGAGAATCAGATTTCGAATAAGAAAAAGTCAACCGTAACCGCGTAACTGGTACCAGTGAGAAAAAAATGGAAAAAATCTGTTTCGAATGCCATGATTTTTCGGAGTCATTTTTCCAAGGGTGGGTACTGTGAAATTTTGAGAAAAAAAAATTTCATGCTAAAAGGAAGCCATTAGGTGCATTTTATAGAGAATTAGATTTCGAATAAGAAAAAGTCAACCGTAACCGCGTAACTGGTACCTGTGAGAAAAAATCGAAAAAATCTGATTCGAATGCCATGATTTTTCGGAGTCATTTTTCCAAGGGGGGGTACTGTAGATTTTTGAGAAAATAAAATTTCAAGCTAAAAGAAAACCATTAGGTGCATTTTATAGAGAATTAGATTTCGAATAAGAAAAAGTCAACCGTAACCGCGTAACTGGTACCCGTGAGAAAAAAATCGAAAAAATCTGATTCGAATGCCATGATTTTTCGGAGTCATTTTTCCAAGGGTGGGTACTGTGAAATTTTGAGAAAAAAAAATTTCAAGCTAAAAGGAAACCATTAGGAGCATTTTATAGAGAATCAGATTTCGAATAAGAAAAAGTCAACAGTAACCGCGTAACTGGTACCCGTGAGAAAAAAATCGAAAAAATCTGATTCGAATGCCATGATTTTTCGGAGTCATTTTTCTAAGGGGGGGTACTGTGAATTTTTGAGAAAAAAAAATTTCAAGCTAAAAGGAAACCATTAGGTGCATTTTATAGAGAATCAGATTTCGAATAAGAAAAAGTCAACCGTAACCGCGTAACTGGTACCCGTGAGAAAAAAATCGAAAAAATCTGATTCGAATGCCATGATTTTTCGGAGTCATTTTTCCAAGGGGGGGGGGGTACTGTGAATTTTTGAGAAAAAAAAATTTCAAGCTAAAAGGAAACCATTAGGTGCATTTTATAGAGAATTAGATTTCGAATAAGAAAAAGTCAACCGTAACCGCGTAACTGGTACCCGTGAGAAAAAAATCGAAAAAATCTGATTCGAATGCCATGATTTTTCGGAGTCATTTTTCCAAGGGGGGGGGGTACTGTGAATTTTTGAGAAAAAAAAATTTCAAGCTAAAAGGAAACCATTAGGTGCATTTTATAGAGAATCAGATTTCGAATAAAAAAAAGTCAACCGTAACCGCGTAACTGGTACCCGTGAGAAAAAAATCGAAAAAATCTGTTTCGCATGAAATGACTTTTCGGAGTCATTTTTCCAAGGGGGGGTACTGTAGATTTTTGAGAAAAAAAAATTTCAAGCTAAAAGGAAACCATTAGGTGCATTTTATAGAGAATCAGATTTCGAATAAGAAAAAGTCAACCGTAACCGCGTAACTGGTACCCGTGAGAAAAAAATCGAAAAAATCTGATTCGAATGCCATGATTTTTCGGAGTCATTTTTCCAAGGGGGGGTGCTGTAGATTTTTGAGAAAAAAAAATTTCAAGCTAAAAGGAAACCATTAGGTGCATTTTATAGAGAATCAGATTTCGAATAAGAAAAAGTCAACAGTAACCGCGTAACTGGTACCCGTGAGAAAAAAATCGAAAAAATCTGATTCGAATGCCATGATTTTTCGGAGTCATTTTTCTAAGGGGGGGTACTGTGAATTTTTGAGAAAAAAAAATTTCAAGCTAAAAGGAAACCATTAGGTGCATTTTATAGAGAATCAGATTTCGAATAAGAAAAAGTCAACCGTAACCGCGTAACTGGTACCCGTGAGAAAAAAATCGAAAAAATCTGATTCGAATGCCATGATTTTTCGGAGTCATTTTTGCAAGGGGGGGTACTGTGAATTTTTGAGAAAAAAAAATTTCAAGCTAAAAGGAAACCATTAGGTGTGTTTTATAGAGAATCAGATTTCGAATAAGAAAAAGTCAACCGTAACCGCGTAACTGGTACCCGTGAGAAAAAAATCGAAAAAATCTGATTCGAATGCCATGATTTTTCGGAGTCATTTTTCCAAGGGGGAGTACTGTGAATTTTTGAGAAAAAAAAATTTGAAGCTAAAAGGAAACCATTAGGTGCATTTTATAGAGAATCAGATTTCGAATAAGAAAAAGTCAACCGTAACCGCGTAACTGGTACCCGTGAGAAAACAATCGAAAAAATCTGATTCGAATGCCATGATTTTTCGGAGTCATTTTTCCAAGGGGGGTACTGTGAATTTTTGAGAAAAAAAAATTTCAAGCTAAAAGGAAACCATTAGGTGCATTTTATAGAGAATTAGATTTCGAATAAGAAAAAGTCAACCGTAACCGCGTAACTGGTACCCGTGAGAAAAAAATCGAAAAAATCTGATTCGAATGCCATGATTTTTCGGAGTCATTTTTCCAAGGGGGGGTACTGTGAATTTTTGAGAAAAAAAAATTTCAAGCTAAAAGGAAACCATTAGGTGCATTTTATAGAGAATCAGATTTCGAATAAGAAAAAGTCAACCGTAACCGCGTAACTGGTACCCGTGAGAAAAAAATCGAAAAAATCTGATTCGAATGCCATGATTTTTCGGAGTCATTTTTCCAAGGGGGGGGTACTGTGAATTTTTGAGAAAAAAAAATTTCAAGCTAAAAGGAAACCATTAGGTGCATTTTATAGAGAATTAGATTTCGAATAAGAAAAAGTCAACCGTAACCGCGTAACTGGTACCCGTGAGAAAAAAATCGAAAAAATCTGATTCGAATGCCATGATTTTTCGGAGTCATTTTTCCAAGGGGGGGTACTGTGAATTTTTGAGAAAAAAAAATTTCAAGCTAAAAGGAAACCATTAGGTGCATTTTATAGAGAATCAGATTTCGAATAAAAAAAAGTCAACCGTAACCGCGTAACTGGTACCCGTGAGAAAAAAATCGAAAAAATCTGATTCGAATGCCATGATTTTTCGGAGTCATTTTTCCAAGGGGGGGTACTGTGAATTTTTGAGAAAAAAAAATTTCAAGCTAAAAGGAAACCATTAGGTGCATTTTATAGAGAATTAGATTTCGAATAAGAAAAAGTCAACCGTAACCGCGTAACTGGTACCCGTGAGAAAAAAATCGAAAAAATCTGATTCGAATGCCATGATTTTTCGGAGTCATTTTTCCAAGGGGGGGTACTGTGAATTTTTGAGAAAAAAAAATTTCAAGCTAAAAGGAAACCATTAGGTGCATTTTATAGAGAATCAGATTTCGAATAAAAAAAAGTCAACCGTAACCGCGTAACTGGTACCCGTGAGAAAAAAATCGAAAAAATCTGATTCGAATGCCATGATTTTTCGGAGTCATTTTTCCAAGGGGGGGTACTGTGAATTTTTGAGAAAAAAAAATTTCAAGCTAAAAGGAAACCATTAGGTGCATTTTATAGAGAATCAGATTTCGAATAAGAAAAAGTCAACAGTAACCGCGTAACTGGTACCCGTGAGAAAAAAATCGAAAAAATCTGATTCGAATGCCATGATTTTTCGGAGTCATTTTTCTAAGGGGGGGGTACTGTGAATTTTTGAGAAAAAAAAATTTCAAGCTAAAAGGAAACCATTAGGTGCATTTTATAGAGAATCAGATTTCGAATAAGAAAAAGTCAACCGTAACCGCGTAACTGGTACCCGTGAGAAAAAAATCGAAAAAATCTGATTCGAATGCCATGATTTTTCGGAGTCATTTTTGCAAGGGGGGGTACTGTGAATTTTTGAGAAAAAAAAATTTCAAGCTAAAAGGAAACCATTAGGTGTGTTTTATAGAGAATCAGATTTCGAATAAGAAAAAGTCAACCGTAACCGCGTAACTGGTACCCGTGAGAAAAAAATCGAAAAAATCTGATTCGAATGCCATGATTTTTCGGAGTCATTTTTCCAAGGGGGAGTACTGTGAATTTTTGAGAAAAAAAAATTTCAAGCTTAAAGGAAACCATTAGGTGCATTTTATAGAGAATCAGATTTCGAATAAGAAAAAGTCAACCGTAACCGCGTAACTGGTACCCGTGAGAAAACAATCGAAAAAATCTGATTCGAATGCCATGATTTTTCGGAGTCATTTTTCCAAGGGGGGTACTGTGAATTTTTGAGAAAAAAAAATTTCAAGCTAAAAGGAAACCATTAGGTGCATTTTATAGAGAATCAGATTTCGAATAAGAAAAAGTCAACCGTAACCGCGTAACTGGTACCCGTGAGAAAACAATCGAAAAAATCTGATTCGAATGCCATGATTTTTCGGAGTCATTTTTCCAAGGGGGGTACTGTGAATTTTTGAGAAAAAAAAATTTCAAGCTAAAAGGAAACCATTAGGTGCATTTTATAGAGAATTAGATTTCGAATAAGAAAAAGTCAACCGTAACCGCGTAACTGGTACCCGTGAGAAAAAAATCGAAAAAATCTGATTCGAATGCCATGATTTTTCGGAGTCATTTTTCCAAGGGTGGGTACTGTGAAATTTTGAGAAAAAAAAATTTCATGCTAAAAGGAAGCCATTAGGTGCATTTTATAGAGAATCAGATTTCGAATAAGAAAAAGTCAACCGTAACCGCGTAACTGGTACCCGTGAGAAAAAAATCGAAAAAAACTGTTTCGAATGCCATGATTTTTCGGAGTGATTTTTCCAAGGGTGGGTACTGTGAAATTTTGAGAAAAAAAAATTTCATGCTAAAAGGAAGCCATTAGGTGCATTTTATAGAGAATCAGATTTCGAATAAGAAAAAGTCAACCGTAACCGCGTAACTGGTACCCGTGAGAAAAAAATCGAAAAAATCTGATTCGAATGCCATGATTTTTCGGAGTCATTTTTGCAAGGGGGGGTACTGTGAATTTTTGAGAAAAAAAAATTTCAAGCTAAAAGGAAACCATTAGGTGTGTTTTATAGAGAATCAGATTTCGAATAAGAAAAAGTCAACCGTAACCGCGTAACTGGTACCCGTGAGAAAAAAATCGAAAAAATCTGATTCGAATGCCATGATTTTTCGGAGTCATTTTTCCAAGGGGGAGTACTGTGAATTTTTGAGAAAAAAAAATTTCAAGCTTAAAGGAAACCATTAGGTGCATTTTATAGAGAATCAGATTTCGAATAAGAAAAAGTCAACCGTAACCGCGTAACTGGTACCCGTGAGAAAACAATCGAAAAAATCTGATTCGAATGCCATGATTTTTCGGAGTCATTTTTCCAAGGGGGGTACTGTGAATTTTTGAGAAAAAAAAATTTCAAGCTAAAAGGAAACCATTAGGTGCATTTTATAGAGAATCAGATTTCGAATAAGAAAAAGTCAACCGTAACCGCGTAACTGGTACCCGTGAGAAAACAATCGAAAAAATCTGATTCGAATGCCATGATTTTTCGGAGTCATTTTTCCAAGGGGGGTACTGTGAATTTTTGAGAAAAAAAAATTTCAAGCTAAAAGGAAACCATTAGGTGCATTTTATAGAGAATTAGATTTCGAATAAGAAAAAGTCAACCGTAACCGCGTAACTGGTACCCGTGAGAAAAAAATCGAAAAAATCTGATTCGAATGCCATGATTTTTCGGAGTCATTTTTCCAAGGGTGGGTACTGTGAAATTTTGAGAAAAAAAAATTTCATGCTAAAAGGAAGCCATTAGGTGCATTTTATAGAGAATCAGATTTCGAATAAGAAAAAGTCAACCGTAACCGCGTAACTGGTACCCGTGAGAAAAAAATCGAAAAAAACTGTTTCGAATGCCATGATTTTTCGGAGTGATTTTTCCAAGGGTGGGTACTGTGAAATTTTGAGAAAAAAAAATTTCATGCTAAAAGGAAGCCATTAGGTGCATTTTATAGAGAATCAGATTTCGAATAAGAAAAAGTCAACCGTAACCGCGTAACTGGTACCCGTGAGAAAAAAATCGAAAAAATCTGATTCGAATGCCATGATTTTTCGAAGTCATTTTTCCAAGGGGGGGGTACTGTGAATTTTTGAGAAAAAAAAATTTCAAGCTAAAAGGAAACCATTAGGTGCATTTTATAGAGAATTAGATTTCGAATAACAAAAAGTCAACCGTAACCGCGTAACTGGTACCCGTGAGAAAAAAATCGAAAAAATCTGATTCGAATGCCATGATTTTTCGGAGTCATTTTTCCAAGGGGGGGTACTGTGAATTTTTGAGAAAAAAAAATTTCAAGCTAAAAGGAAACCATTAGGTGCATTTTATAGAGAATCAGATTTCGAATAAAAAAAAGTCAACCGTAACCGCGTAACTGGTACCCGTGAGAAAAAAATCGAAAAAATCTGTTTCGCATGAAATGACTTTTCGGAGTCATTTTTCCAAGGGGGGGTACTGTAGATTTTTGAGAAAAAAAAATTCCAAGCTAAAAGGAAACCATTAGGTGCATTTTATAGAGAATCAGATTTCGAATAAGAAAAAGTCAACCGTAACCGCGTAACTGGTACCCGTGAGAAAAAAATCTGATTCGAATGCCATGATTTTTCGGAGTCATTTTTCCAAGGGGGGGTGCTGTAGACTTTTGAGAAAAAAAAATTTCAAGCTAAAAGGAAACCATTAGGAGCATTTTATAGAGAATCAGATTTCGAATAAGAAAAAGTCAACAGTAACCGCGTAACTGGTACCCGTGAGAAAAAAATCGAAAAAATCTGATTCGAATGCCATGATTTTTCGGAGTCATTTTTCCAAGGAGGAGTACTGTGAATTTTTTAGAAAAAAAAATTTCAAGCTAAAAGGAAACCATTAGGTGCATTTTATAGAGAATCAGATTTCGAATAAGAAAAAGTCAACCGTAACCGCGTAACTGGTACCCGTGAGAAAACAATCGAAAAAATCTGATTCGAATGCCATGATTTTTCGGAGTCATTTTTCCAAGGGGGGTACTGTGAATTTTTGAGAAAAAAAAATTTCAAGCTAAAAGGAAACCATTAGGTGCATTTTATAGAGAATCAGATTTCGAATAAAAAAAAGTCAACCGTAACCGCGTAACTGGTACCCGTGAGAAAACAATCGAAAAAATCTGATTCGAATGCCATGATTTTTCGGAGTCATTTTTCCAAGGGGGGTACTGTGAATTTTTGAGAAAAAAAAATTTCAAGCTAAAAGGAAACCATTAGGTGCATTTTATAGAGAATTAGATTTCGAATAAGAAAAAGTCAACCGTAACCGCGTAACTGGTACCCGTGAGAAAAAAATCGAAAAAATCTGATTCGAATGCCATGATTTTTCGGAGTCATTTTTCCAAGGGTGGGTACTGTGAATTTTTGAGAAAAAAAAATTTCAAGCTAAAAGGAAACCATTAGGTGCATTTTATAGAGAATTAGATTTCGAATAAGAAAAAGTCAACCGTAACCGCGTAACTGGTACCCGTGAGAAAAAAATCGAAAAAATCTGATTCGAATGCCATGATTTTTCGGAGTCATTTTTCCAAGGGGGGGTACTGTGAATTTTTGAGAAAAAAAAATTTCAAGCTAAAAGGAAACCATTAGGTGCATTTTATAGAGAATCAGATTTCGAATAAAAAAAAGTCAACCGTAACCGCGTAACTGGTACCCGTGAGAAAAAAATCGAAAAAATCTGTTTCGCATGAAATGACTTTTCGGAGTCATTTTTCCAAGGGGGGGTACTGTAGATTTTTGAGAAAAAAAAATTTCAAGCTAAAAGGAAACCATTAGGTGCATTTTATAGAGAATCAGATTTCGAATAAGAAAAAGTCAACCGTAACCGCGTAACTGGTACCCGTGAGAAAAAAATCGAAAAAATCTGATTCGAATGCCATGATTTTTCGGAGTCATTTTTCCAAGGGGGGGTGCTGTAGACTTTTGAGAAAAAAAAATTTCAAGCTAAAAGGAAACCATTAGGAGCATTTTATAGAGAATCAGATTTCGAATAAGAAAAAGTCAACAGTAACCGCGTAACTGGTACCCGTGAGAAAAAAATCGAAAAAATCTGATTCGAATGCCATGATTTTTCGGAGTCATTTTTCTAAGGGGGGGTACTGTGAATTTTTGAGAAAAAAAAATTTCAAGCTAAAAGAAAACCATTAGGTGCATTTTATAGAGAATCAGATTTCGAATAAGAAAAAGTCAACCGTAACCGCGTAACTGGTACCCGTGAGAAAAAAATCGAAAAAATCTGATTCGAATGCCATGATTTTTCGGAGTCATTTTTGCAAGGGGGGGTACTGTGAATTTTTGAGAAAAAAAAATTTCAAGCTAAAAGGAAACCATTAGGTGTGTTTTATAGAGAATCAGATTTCGAATAAGAAAAAGTCAACCGTAACCGCGTAACTGGTACCCGTGAGAAAAAAATCGAAAAAATCTGATTCGAATGCCATGATTTTTCGGAGTCATTTTTCCAAGGGGGAGTACTGTGAATTTTTGAGAAAAAAAAATTTCAAGCTAAAAGGAAACCATTAGGTGCATTTTATAGAGAATCAGATTTCGAATAAGAAAAAGTCAACCGTAACCGCGTAACTGGTACCCGTGAGAAAACAATCGAAAAAATCTGATTCGAATGCCATGATTTTTCGGAGTCATTTTTCCAAGGGGGGTACTGTGAATTTTTGAGAAAAAAAAATTTCAAGCTAAAAGGAAACCATTAGGTGCATTTTATAGAGAATCAGATTTCGAATAAGAAAAAGTCAACCGTAACCGCGTAACTGGTACCCGTGAGAAAACAATCGAAAAAATCTGATTCGAATGCCATGATTTTTCGGAGTCATTTTTCCAAGGGGGGTACTGTGAATTTTTGAGAAAAAAAAATTTCAAGCTAAAAGGAAACCATTAGGTGCATTTTATAGAGAATCAGATTTCGAATAAGAAAAAGTCAACCGTAACCGCGTAACTGGTACCAGTGAGAAAAAAATAGAAAAAATCTGTTTCGAATGCCATGATTTTTCGGAGTCATTTTTCCAAGGGTGGGTACTGTGAAATTTTGAGAAAAAAAAATTTCATGCTAAAAGGAAGCCATTAGGTGCATTTTATAGAGAATCAGATTTCGAATAAGAAAAAGTCAACCGTAACCGCGTAACTGGTACCCGTGAGAAAAAATCGAAAAAATCTGATTCGAATGCCATGATTTTTCGGAGTCATTTTTCCAAGGGGGGGTACTGTAGATTTTTGAGAAAATAAAATTTCAAGCTAAAAGAAAACCATTAGGTGCATTTTATAGAGAATTAGATTTCGAATAAGAAAAAGTCAACCGTAACCGCGTAACTGGTACCCGTGAGAAAAAAATCGAAAAAATCTGATTCGAATGCCATGATTTTTCGGAGTCATTTTTCCAAGGGGGGGTACTGTGAATTTTTGAGAAAAAAAAATTTCAAGCTAAAAGGAAACCATTAGGTGCATTTTATAGAGAATCAGATTTCGAATAAAAAAAAGTCAACCGTAACCGCGTAACTGGTACCCGTGAGAAAAAAATCGAAAAAATCTGATTCGAATGCCATGATTTTTCGGA
This sequence comes from Pholcus phalangioides, assembly GCF_987345545.1. Classification (NCBI taxonomy): domain Eukaryota; kingdom Metazoa; phylum Arthropoda; class Arachnida; order Araneae; family Pholcidae; genus Pholcus; species Pholcus phalangioides. The sequence goes on from NW_028301621.1 coordinate 3,464,355, forward strand.
GTCATTTTTCTAAGGGGGGGTACTGTGAATTTTTGAGAAAAAAAAATTTCAAGCTAAAAGAAAACCATTAGGTGCATTTTATAGAGAATCAGATTTCGAATAAGAAAAAGTCAACCGTAACCGCGTAACTGGTACCCGTGAGAAAAAAATCGAAAAAATCTGATTCGAATGCCATGATTTTTCGGAGTCATTTTTGCAAGGGGGGGTACTGTGAATTTTTGAGAAAAAAAAATTTCAAGCTAAAAGGAAACCATTAGGTGTGTTTTATAGAGAATCAGATTTCGAATAAGAAAAAGTCAACCGTAACCGCGTAACTGGTACCCGTGAGAAAAAAATCGAAAAAATCTGATTCGAATGCCATGATTTTTCGGAGTCATTTTTCCAAGGGGGAGTACTGTGAATTTTTGAGAAAAAAAAATTTCAAGCTAAAAGGAAACCATTAGGTGCATTTTATAGAGAATCAGATTTCGAATAAGAAAAAGTCAACCGTAACCGCGTAACTGGTACCCGTGAGAAAACAATCGAAAAAATCTGATTCGAATGCCATGATTTTTCGGAGTCATTTTTCCAAGGGGGGTACTGTGAATTTTTGAGAAAAAAAAATTTCAAGCTAAAAGGAAACCATTAGGTGCATTTTATAGAGAATCAGATTTCGAATAAGAAAAAGTCAACCGTAACCGCGTAACTGGTACCCGTGAGAAAACAATCGAAAAAATCTGATTCGAATGCCATGATTTTTCGGAGTCATTTTTCCAAGGGGGGTACTGTGAATTTTTGAGAAAAAAAAATTTCAAGCTAAAAGGAAACCATTAGGTGCATTTTATAGAGAATCAGATTTCGAATAAGAAAAAGTCAACCGTAACCGCGTAACTGGTACCAGTGAGAAAAAAATAGAAAAAATCTGATTCGAATGCCATGATTTTTCGGAGTCATTTTTCCAAGGGGGGGTACTGTAGATTTTTGAGAAAATAAAATTTCAAGCTAAAAGAAAACCATTAGGTGCATTTTATAGAGAATTAGATTTCGAATAAGAAAAAGTCAACCGTAACCGCGTAACTGGTACCCGTGAGAAAAAAATCGAAAAAATCTGATTCGAATGCCATGATTTTTCGGAGTCATTTTTCCAAGGGTGGGTACTGTGAAATTTTGAGAAAAAAAAATTTCATGCTAAAAGGAAGCCATTAGGTGCATTTTATAGAGAATCAGATTTCGAATAAGAAAAAGTCAACCGTAACCGCGTAACTGGTACCCGTGAGAAAAAAATCGAAAAAATCTGATTCGAATGCCATGATTTTTCGGAGTCATTTTTCCAAGGGGGGGGTACTGTGAATTTTTGAGAAAAAAAAATTTCAAGCTAAAAGGAAACCATTAGGTGCATTTTATAGAGAATTAGATTTCGAATAAGAAAAAGTCAACCGTAACCGCGTAACTGGTACCCGTGAGAAAAAAATCGAAAAAATCTGATTCGAATGCCATGATTTTTCGGAGTCATTTTTCCAAGGGGGGGTACTGTGAATTTTTGAGAAAAAAAAATTTCAAGCTAAAAGGAAACCATTAGGTGCATTTTATAGAGAATCAGATTTCGAATAAAAAAAAGTCAACCGTAACCGCGTAACTGGTACCCGTGAGAAAAAAATCGAAAAAATCTGTTTCGCATGAAATGACTTTTCGGAGTCATTTTTCCAAGGGGGGGTACTGTAGATTTTTGAGAAAAAAAAATTTCAAGCTAAAAGGAAACCATTAGGTGCATTTTATAGAGAATCAGATTTCGAATAAGAAAAAGTCAACCGTAACCGCGTAACTGGTACCCGTGAGAAAAAAATCGAAAAAATCTGATTCGAATGCCATGATTTTTCGGAGTCATTTTTCCAAGGGGGGGTGCTGTAGATTTTTGAGAAAAAAAAATTTCAAGCTAAAAGGAAACCATTAGGTGCATTTTATAGAGAATCAGATTTCGAATAAGAAAAAGTCAACCGTAACCGCGTAACTGGTACCCGTGAGAAAAAAATCGAAAAAATCTGTTTCGCATGAAATGACTTTTCGGAGTCATTTTTCCAAGGGGGGGTACTGTAGATTTTTGAGAAAAAAAAATTTCAAGCTAAAAGGAAACCATTAGGTGCATTTTATAGAGAATCAGATTTCGAATAAGAAAAAGTCAACCGTAACCGCGTAACTGGTACCCGTGAGAAAAAAATCGAAAAAATCTGATTCGAATGCCATGATTTTTCGGAGTCATTTTTCCAAGGGGGGGTACTGTAGATTTTTGAGAAAAAAAAATTTCAAGCTAAAAGGAAACCATTAGGTGCATTTTATAGAGAATCAGATTTCGAATAAGAAAAAGTCAACAGTAACCGCGTAACTGGTACCCGTGAGAAAAAAATCGAAAAAATCTGATTCGAATGCCATGATTTTTCGGAGTCATTTTTCCAAGGGGGGGTACTGTGAATTTTTGAGAAAAAAAAATTTCAAGCTAAAAGGAAACCATTAGGTGCATTTTATAGAGAATTAGATTTCGAATAAGAAAAAGTCAACCGTAACCGCGTAACTGGTACCCGTGAGAAAAAAATCGAAAAAATCTGATTCGAATGCCATGATTTTTCGGAGTCATTTTTCCAAGGGGGGGTACTGTGAATTTTTGAGAAAAAAAAATTTCAAGCTAAAAGGAAACCATTAGGTGCATTTTATAGAGAATCAGATTTCGAATAAAAAAAAGTCAACCGTAACCGCGTAACTGGTACCCGTGAGAAAAAAATCGAAAAAATCTGTTTCGCATGAAATGACTTTTCGGAGTCATTTTTCCAAGGGGGGGTACTGTAGATTTTTGAGAAAAAAAAATTTCAAGCTAAAAGGAAACCATTAGGTGCATTTTATAGAGAATCAGATTTCGAATAAGAAAAAGTCAACCGTAACCGCGTAACTGGTACCCGTGAGAAAAAAATCGAAAAAATCTGATTCGAATGCCATGATTTTTCGGAGTCATTTTTCCAAGGGGGGGTGCTGTAGATTTTTGAGAAAAAAAAATTTCAAGCTAAAAGGAAACCATTAGGTGCATTTTATAGAGAATCAGATTTCGAATAAGAAAAAGTCAACCGTAACCGCGTAACTGGTACCCGTGAGAAAAAAATCGAAAAAATCTGTTTCGCATGAAATGACTTTTCGGAGTCATTTTTCCAAGGGGGGGTACTGTAGATTTTTGAGAAAAAAAAATTTCAAGCTAAAAGGAAACCATTAGGTGCATTTTATAGAGAATCAGATTTCGAATAAGAAAAAGTCAACCGTAACCGCGTAACTGGTACCCGTGAGAAAAAAATCGAAAAAATCTGATTCGAATGCCATGATTTTTCGGAGTCATTTTTCCAAGGGGGGGTACTGTAGATTTTTGAGAAAAAAAAATTTCAAGCTAAAAGGAAACCATTAGGTGCATTTTATAGAGAATCAGATTTCGAATAAGAAAAAGTCAACAGTAACCGCGTAACTGGTACCCGTGAGAAAAAAATCGAAAAAATCTGATTCGAATGCCATGATTTTTCGGAGTCATTTTTCCAAGGGGGGGGTACTGTGAATTTTTGAGAAAAAAAAATTTCAAGCTAAAAGGAAACCATTAGGTGCATTTTATAGAGAATCAGATTTCGAATAAGAAAAAGTCAACCGTAACCGCGTAACTGGTACCCGTGAGAAAAAAATCGAAAAAATCTGATTCGAATGCCATGATTTTTCGGAGTCATTTTTCTAAGGGGGGGTACTGTGAATTTTTGAGAAAAAAAAATTTCAAGCTAAAAGGAAACCATTAGGTGCATTTTATAGAGAATCAGATTTCGAATAAGAAAAAGTCAACCGTAACCGCGTAACTGGTACCCGTGAGAAAAAAATGGAAAAAATCTGTTTCGCATGAAATGACTTTTCGGAGTCATTTTTCCAAGGGGGGGTACTGTAGATTTTTGAGAAAAAAAAATTTCAAGCTAAAAGGAAACCATTAGGTGCATTTTATAGAGAATCAGATTTCGAATAAGAAAAAGTCAACCGTAACCGCGTAACTGGTACCCGTGAGAAAAAAATCGAAAAAATCTGATTCGAATGCCATGATTTTTCGGAGTCATTTTTCCAAGGGGGGGTACTGTAGATTTTTGAGAAAAAAAAATTTCAAGCTAAAAGGAAACCATTAGGTGCATTTTATAGAGAATCAGATTTCGAATAAGAAAAAGTCAACAGTAACCGCGTAACTGGTACCCGTGAGAAAAAAATCGAAAAAATCTGATTCGAATGCCATGATTTTTCGGAGTCATTTTTCCAAGGGGGGGTACTGTGAATTTTTGAGAAAAAAAAATTTCAAGCTAAAAGGAAACCATTAGGTGCATTTTATAGAGAATTAGATTTCGAATAAGAAAAAGTCAACCGTAACCGCGTAACTGGTACCCGTGAGAAAAAAATCGAAAAAATCTGATTCGAATGCCATGATTTTTCGGAGTCATTTTTCCAAGGGGGGGTACTGTGAATTTTTGAGAAAAAAAAATTTCAAGCTAAAAGGAAACCATTAGGTGCATTTTATAGAGAATCAGATTTCGAATAAAAAAAAGTCAACCGTAACCGCGTAACTGGTACCCGTGAGAAAAAAATCGAAAAAATCTGTTTCGCATGAAATGACTTTTCGGAGTCATTTTTCCAAGGGGGGGTACTGTGAATTTTTGAGAAAAAAAAATTTCAAGCTAAAAGGAAACCATTAGGTGCATTTTATAGAGAATTAGATTTCGAATAAGAAAAAGTCAACCGTAACCGCGTAACTGGTACCCGTGAGAAAAAAATCGAAAAAATCTGATTCGAATGCCATGATTTTTCGGAGTCATTTTTCCAAGGGGGGGTACTGTGAATTTTTGAGAAAAAAAAATTTCAAGCTAAAAGGAAACCATTAGGTGCATTTTATAGAGAATCAGATTTCGAATAAAAAAAAGTCAACCGTAACCGCGTAACTGGTACCCGTGAGAAAAAAATCGAAAAAATCTGTTTCGCATGAAATGACTTTTCGGAGTCATTTTTCCAAGGGGGGGTACTGTAGATTTTTGAGAAAAAAAAATTTCAAGCTAAAAGGAAACCATTAGGTGCATTTTATAGAGAATCAGATTTCGAATAAGAAAAAGTCAACCGTAACCGCGTAACTGGTACCCGTGAGAAAAAAATCGAAAAAATCTGATTCGAATGCCATGATTTTTCGGAGTCATTTTTCCAAGGGGGGGTGCTGTAGATTTTTGAGAAAAAAAAATTTCAAGCTAAAAGGAAACCATTAGGTGCATTTTATAGAGAATCAGATTTCGAATAAGAAAAAGTCAACCGTAACCGCGTAACTGGTACCCGTGAGAAAAAAATCGAAAAAATCTGTTTCGCATGAAATGACTTTTCGGAGTCATTTTTCCAAGGGGGGGTACTGTAGATTTTTGAGAAAAAAAAATTTCAAGCTAAAAGGAAACCATTAGGTGCATTTTATAGAGAATCAGATTTCGAATAAGAAAAAGTCAACCGTAACCGCGTAACTGGTACCCGTGAGAAAAAAATCGAAAAAATCTGATTCGAATGCCATGATTTTTCGGAGTCATTTTTCCAAGGGGGGGTACTGTAGATTTTTGAGAAAAAAAAATTTCAAGCTAAAAGGAAACCATTAGGTGCATTTTATAGAGAATCAGATTTCGAATAAGAAAAAGTCAACAGTAACCGCGTAACTGGTACCCGTGAGAAAAAAATCGAAAAAATCTGATTCGAATGCCATGATTTTTCGGAGTCATTTTTCTAAGGGGGGGTACTGTGAATTTTTGAGAAAAAAAAATTTCAAGCTAAAAGGAAACCATTAGGTGCATTTTATAGAGAATCAGATTTCGAATAAGAAAAAGTCAACCGTAACCGCGTAACTGGTACCCGTGAGAAAAAAATCGAAAAAATCTGATTCGAATGCCATGATTTTTCGGAGTCATTTTTGCAAGGGGGGGTACTGTGAATTTTTGAGAAAAAAAAATTTCAAGCTAAAAGGAAACCATTAGGTGTGTTTTATAGAGAATCAGATTTCGAATAAGAAAAAGTCAACCGTAACCGCGTAACTGGTACCCGTGAGAAAAAAATCGAAAAAATCTGATTCGAATGCCATGATTTTTCGGAGTCATTTTTCCAAGGGGGAGTACTGTGAATTTTTGAGAAAAAAAAATTTCAAGCTAAAAGGAAACCATTAGGTGCATTTTATAGAGAATCAGATTTCGAATAAGAAAAAGTCAACCGTAACCGCGTAACTGGTACCCGTGAGAAAACAATCGAAAAAATCTGATTCGAATGCCATGATTTTTCGGAGTCATTTTTCCAAGGGGGGTACTGTGAATTTTTGAGAAAAAAAAATTTCAAGCTAAAAGGAAACCATTAGGTGCATTTTATAGAGAATCAGATTTCGAATAAGAAAAAGTCAACCGTAACCGCGTAACTGGTACCCGTGAGAAAACAATCGAAAAAATCTGATTCGAATGCCATGATTTTTCGGAGTCATTTTTCCAAGGGGGGTACTGTGAATTTTTGAGAAAAAAAAATTTCAAGCTAAAAGGAAACCATTAGGTGCATTTTATAGAGAATCAGATTTCGAATAAGAAAAAGTCAACCGTAACCGCGTAACTGGTTCCAGTGAGAAAAAAATGGAAAAAATCTGTTTCGAATGCCATGATTTTTCGGAGTCATTTTTCCAAGGGTGGGTACTGTGAAATTTTGAGAAAAAAAAATTTCATGCTAAAAGGAAGCCATTAGGTGCATTTTATAGAGAATCAGATTTCGAATAAGAAAAAGTCAACCGTAACCGCGTAACTGGTACCCGTGAGAAAAAATCGAAAAAATCTGATTCGAATGCCATGATTTTTCGGAGTCATTTTTCCAAGGGGGGGTACTGTAGATTTTTGAGAAAATAAAATTTCAAGCTAAAAGAAAACCATTAGGTGCATTTTATAGAGAATTAGATTTCGAATAAGAAAAAGTCAACCGTAACCGCGTAACTGGTACCCGTGAGAAAAAAATCGAAAAAATCTGATTCGAATGCCATGATTTTTCGGAGTCATTTTTCCAAGGGGGGGTACTGTGAATTTTTGAGAAAAAAAAATTTCAAGCTAAAAGGAAACCATTAGGTGCATTTTATAGAGAATCAGATTTCGAATAAAAAAAAGTCAACCGTAACCGCGTAACTGGTACCCGTGAGAAAAAAATCGAAAAAATCTGTTTCGCATGAAATGACTTTTCGGAGTCATTTTTCCAAGGAGGGGGTACTGTAGATTTTTGAGAAAAAAAAATTTCAAGCTAAAAGGAAACCATTAGGTGCATTTTATAGAGAATCAGATTTCGAATAAGAAAAAGTCAACCGTAACCGCGTAACTGGTACCCGTGAGAAAAAAATCGAAAAAATCTGATTCGAATGCCATGATTTTTCGGAGTCATTTTTCCAAGGGGGGGTACTGTAGATTTTTGAGAAAAAAAAATTTCAAGCTAAAAGGAAACCATTAGGTGCATTTTATAGAGAATCAGATTTCGAATAAAAAAAAGTCAACCGTAACCGCGTAACTGGTACCCGTGAGAAAAAAATCGAAAAAATCTGATTCGAATGCCATGATTTTTCGGAGTCATTTTTGCAAGGGGGGGTACTGTGAATTTTTGAGAAAAAAAATTTCAAGCTAAAAGGAAACCATTAGGTGCGTTTTATAGAGAATCAGATTTCGAATAAGAAAAAGTCAACCGTAACCGCGTAACTGGTACCCGTGAGAAAAAAATCGAAAAAATCTGATTCGAATGCCATGATTTTTCGGAGTCATTTTTCCAAGGGGGAGTACTGTGAATTTTTGAGAAAAAAAAATTTCAAGCTGAAAGGAAACCATTAGGTGCATTTTATAGAGAATCAGATTTCGAATAAGAAAAAGTCAACCGTAACCGCGTAACTGGTACCCGTGAGAAAAAATCGAAAAAATCTGATTCGAATGCCATGATTTTTCGGAGTCATTTTTCCAAGGGGGGGTACTGTAGATTTTTGAGAAAATAAAATTTCAAGCTAAAAGAAAACCATTAGGTGCATTTTATAGAGAATTAGATTTCGAATAAGAAAAAGTCAACCGTAACCGCGTAACTGGTACCCGTGAGAAAAAAATCGAAAAAATCTGATTCGAATGCCATGATTTTTCGGAGTCATTTTTCCAAGGGGGGGTACTGTGAATTTTTGAGAAAAAAAAATTTCAAGCTAAAAGGAAACCATTAGGTGCATTTTATAGAGAATCAGATTTCGAATAAAAAAAAGTCAACCGTAACCGCGTAACTGGTACCCGTGAGAAAAAAATCGAAAAAATCTGTTTCGCATGAAATGACTTTTCGGAGTCATTTTTCCAAGGAGGGGGTACTGTAGATTTTTGAGAAAAAAAAATTTCAAGCTAAAAGGAAACCATTAGGTGCATTTTATAGAGAATCAGATTTCGAATAAGAAAAAGTCAACCGTAACCGCGTAACTGGTACCCGTGAGAAAAAAATCGAAAAAATCTGATTCGAATGCCATGATTTTTCGGAGTCATTTTTCCAAGGGGGGGTACTGTAGATTTTTGAGAAAAAAAAATTTCAAGCTAAAAGGAAACCATTAGGTGCATTTTATAGAGAATCAGATTTCGAATAAAAAAAAGTCAACCGTAACCGCGTAACTGGTACCCGTGAGAAAAAAATCGAAAAAATCTGATTCGAATGCCATGATTTTTCGGAGTCATTTTTCTAAGGGGGGGGGTACTGTGAATTTTTGAGAAAAAAAAATTTCAAGCTAAAAGGAAACCATTAGGTGCATTTTATAGAGAATCAGATTTCGAATAAGAAAAAGTCAAACGTAACCGCGTAACTGGTACCCGTGAGAAAAAAATCGAAAAAATCTGATTCGAATGCCATGATTTTTCGGAGTCATTTTTGCAAGGGGGGGTACTGTGAATTTTTGAGAAAAAAAAATTTCAAGCTAAAAGGAAACCATTAGGTGCGTTTTATAGAGAATCAGATTTCGAATAAGAAAAAGTCAACCGTAACCGCGTAACTGGTACCCGTGAGAAAAAAATCGAAAAAATCTGATTCGAATGCCATGATTTTTCGGAGTCATTTTTCCAAGGGGGAGTACTGTGAATTTTTGAGAAAAAAAAATTTCAAGCTAAAAGGAAACCATTAGGTGCATTTTATAGAGAATCAGATTTCGAATAAGAAAAAGTCAACCGTAACCGCGTAACTGGTACCCGTGAGAAAACAATCGAAAAAATCTGATTCGAATGCCATGATTTTTCGGAGTCATTTTTCCAAGGGGGGTACTGTGAATTTTTGAGAAAAAAAAATTTCAAGCTAAAAGGAAACCATTAGGTGCATTTTATAGAGAATCAGATTTCGAATAAGAAAAAGTCAACCGTAACCGCGTAACTGGTACCCGTGAGAAAAAAATCGAAAAAATCTGATTCGAATGCCATGATTTTTCGGAGTCATTTTTCCAAGGGGGGGTACTGTAGATTTTTGAGAAAAAAAAATTTCAAGCTAAAAGAAAACCATTAGGTGCATTTTATAGAGAATTAGATTTCGAATAAGAAAAAGTCAACCGTAACCGCGTAACTGGTACCCGTGAGAAAAAAATCGAAAAAATCTGATTCGAATGCCATGATTTTTCGGAGTCATTTTTCCAAGGGGGGGGTACTGTAGATTTTTGAGAAAAAAAAATTTCAAGCTAAAAGGAAACCATTAGGTGCATTTTATAGAGAATCAGATTTCGAATAAGAAAAAGTCAACCGTAACCGCGTAACTGGTACCCGTGAGAAAAAAATCGAAAAAATCTGATTCGAATGCCATGATTTTTCGGAGTCATTTTTCCAAGGGGGGGGTACTGTAGATTTTTGAGAAAAAAAAATTTCAAGCTAAAAGGAAACCATTAGGTGCATTTTATAGAGAATTAGATTTCGAATAAGAAAAAGTCAACCGAAACCGCGTAACTGGTACCCGTGAGAAAAAAATCGAAAAAATCTGATTCGAATGCCATGATTTTTCGGAGTCATTTTTCCAAGGGGGGGGGGGTACTGTAGATTTTTGAGAAAAAAAAATTTCAAGCTAAAAGGAAACCATTAGGTGCATTTTATAGAGAATCAGATTTCGAATAAGAAAAAGTCAACCGTAACCGCGTAACTGGTACCCGTAAGAAAAAAATCGAAAAAATCTGATTCGAATGCCATGATTTTTCGGAGTCATTTTTCCAAGGGGGGGTACTGTAGATTTTTGAGAAAAAAAAATTTCAAGCTAAAAGGAAACCATTAGGTGCATTTTATAGAGAATTAGATTTCGAATAAGAAAAAGTCAACCGAAACCGCGTAACTGGTACCCGTGAGAAAAAAATCGAAAAAATCTGATTCGAATGCCATGATTTTTCGGAGTCATTTTTCCAAGGGGGGGTACTGTGAATTTTTGAGAAAAAAAAATTTCAAGCTAAAAGGAAACCATTAGGTGCATTTTATAGAGAATCAGATTTCGAATAAGAAAAAGTCAACCGTAACCGCGTAACTGGTACCCGTGAGAAAACAATCGAAAAAATCTGATTCGAATGCCATGATTTTTCGGAGTCATTTTTCCAAGGGGGGTACTGTGAATTTTTGAGAAAAAAAAATTTCAAGCTAAAAGAAAACCATTAGGTGCATTTTATAGAGAATTAGATTTCGAATAAGAAAAAGTCAACCGTAACCGCGTAACTGGTACCCGTGAGAAAAAAATCGAAAAAATCTGATTCGAATGCCATGATTTTTCGGAGTCATTTTTCCAAGGGGGGGTACTGTGAATTTTTGAGAAAAAAAAATTTCAAGCTAAAAGGAAACCATTAGGTGCATTTTATAGAGAATCAGATTTCGAATAAAAAAAAGTCAACCGTAACCGCGTAACTGGTACCCGTGAGAAAAAAATCGAAAAAATCTGTTTCGCATGAAATGACTTTTCGGAGTCATTTTTCCAAGGAGGGGGTACTGTAGATTTTTGAGAAAAAAAAATTTCAAGCTAAAAGGAAACCATTAGGTGCATTTTATAGAGAATCAGATTTCGAATAAGAAAAAGTCAACCGTAACCGCGTAACTGGTACCCGTGAGAAAAAAATCGAAAAAATCTGATTCGAATGCCATGATTTTTCGGAGTCATTTTTCCAAGGGGGGGTACTGTAGATTTTTGAGAAAAAAAAATTTCAAGCTAAAAGGAAACCATTAGGTGCATTTTATAGAGAATCAGATTTCGAATAAAAAAAAGTCAACCGTAACCGCGTAACTGGTACCCGTGAGAAAAAAATCGAAAAAATCTGATTCGAATGCCATGATTTTTCGGAGTCATTTTTCTAAGGGGGGGGGTACTGTGAATTTTTGAGAAAAAAAAATTTCAAGCTAAAAGGAAACCATTAGGTGCATTTTATAGAGAATCAGATTTCGAATAAGAAAAAGTCAAACGTAACCGCGTAACTGGTACCCGTGAGAAAAAAATCGAAAAAATCTGATTCGAATGCCATGATTTTTCGGAGTCATTTTTGCAAGGGGGGGTACTGTGAATTTTTGAGAAAAAAAAATTTCAAGCTAAAAGGAAACCATTAGGTGCGTTTTATAGAGAATCAGATTTCGAATAAGAAAAAGTCAACCGTAACCGCGTAACTGGTACCCGTGAGAAAAAAATCGAAAAAATCTGATTCGAATGCCATGATTTTTCGGAGTCATTTTTCCAAGGGGGAGTACTGTGAATTTTTGAGAAAAAAAAATTTCAAGCTAAAAGGAAACCATTAGGTGCATTTTATAGAGAATCAGATTTCGAATAAGAAAAAGTCAACCGTAACCGCGTAACTGGTACCCGTGAGAAAAAAATCGAAAAAATCTGATTCGAATGCCATGATTTTTCGGAGTCATTTTTCCAAGGGGGGGTACTGTAGATTTTTGAGAAAAAAAAATTTCAAGCTAAAAGAAAACCATTAGGTGCATTTTATAGAGAATTAGATTTCGAATAAGAAAAAGTCAACCGTAACCGCGTAACTGGTACCCGTGAGAAAAAAATCGAAAAAATCTGATTCGAATGCCATGATTTTTCGGAGTCATTTTTCCAAGGGGGGGGTACTGTAGATTTTTGAGAAAAAAAAATTTCAAGCTAAAAGGAAACCATTAGGTGCATTTTATAGAGAATCAGATTTCGAATAAGAAAAAGTCAACCGTAACCGCGTAACTGGTACCCGTGAGAAAAAAATCGAAAAAATCTGATTCGAATGCCATGATTTTTCGGAGTCATTTTTCCAAGGGGGGGGTACTGTAGATTTTTGAGAAAAAAAAATTTCAAGCTAAAAGGAAACCATTAGGTGCATTTTATAGAGAATTAGATTTCGAATAAGAAAAAGTCAACCGAAACCGCGTAACTGGTACCCGTGAGAAAAAAATCGAAAAAATCTGATTCGAATGCCATGATTTTTCGGAGTCATTTTTCCAAGGGGGGGGGGGGTACTGTAGATTTTTGAGAAAAAAAAATTTCAAGCTAAAAGGAAACCATTAGGTGCATTTTATAGAGAATCAGATTTCGAATAAGAAAAAGTCAACCGTAACCGCGTAACTGGTACCCGTAAGAAAAAAATCGAAAAAATCTGATTCGAATGCCATGATTTTTCGGAGTCATTTTTCCAAGGGGGGGTACTGTAGATTTTTGAGAAAAAAAAATTTCAAGCTAAAAGGAAACCATTAGGTGCATTTTATAGAGAATTAGATTTCGAATAAGAAAAAGTCAACCGAAACCGCGTGACTGGTACCCGTGAGAAAAAAATCGAAAAAATCTGATTCGAATGCCATGATTTTTCGGAGTCATTTTTCCAAGGGGGGGTACTGTGAATTTTTGAGAAAAAAAAATTTCAAGCTAAAAGGAAACCATTAGGTGCATTTTATAGAGAATCAGATTTCGAATAAAAAAAAGTCAACCGTAACCGCGTTACTGGTACCCGTGAGAAAAAAATCGAAAAAATCTGTTTCGCATGAAATGACTTTTCGGAGTCATTTTTCCAAGGGGGGGTACTGTAGATTTTTGAGAAAAAAAAATTTCAAGCTAAAAGGAAACCATTAGGTGCATTTTATAGAGAATCAGATTTCGAATAAGAAAAAGTCAACCGTAACCGCGTAACTGGTACCCGTGAGAAAAAAATCGAAAAAATCTGATTCGAATGCCATGATTTTTCGGAGTCATTTTTCCAAGGGGGGGTACTGTAGATTTTTGAGAAAAAAAAATTTCAAGCTAAAAGGAAACCATTAGGTGCATTTTATAGAGAATCAGATTTCGAATAAGAAAAAGTCAACCGTAACCGCGTAACTGGTACCCGTGAGAAAACAATCGAAAAAATCTGATTCGAATGCCATGATTTTTCGGAGTCATTTTTTCAAGGGGGGTACTGTGAATTTTTGAGAAAAAAAAATTTCAAGCTAAAAGGAAACCATTAGGTGCATTTTATAGAGAATCAGATTTCGAATAAGAAAAAGTCAACCGTAACCGCGTAACTGGTTCCAGTGAGAAAAAAATGGAAAAAATCTGTTTCGAATGCCATGATTTTTCGGAGTCATTTTTCCAAGGGTGGGTACTGTGAAATTTTGAGAAAAAAAAATTTCATGCTAAAAGGAAGCCATTAGGTGCATTTTATAGAGAATCAGATTTCGAATAAGAAAAAGTCAACCGTAACCGCGTAACTGGTACCCGTGAGAAAAAATCGAAAAAATCTGATTCGAATGCCATGATTTTTCGGAGTCATTTTTCCAAGGGGGGGTACTGTAGATTTTTGAGAAAATAAAATTTCAAGCTAAAAGAAAACCATTAGGTGCATTTTATAGAGAATTAGATTTCGAATAAGAAAAAGTCAACCGTAACCGCGTAACTGGTACCCGTGAGAAAAAAATCGAAAAAATCTGATTCGAATGCCATGATTTTTCGGAGTCATTTTTCCAAGGGGGGGTACTGTGAATTTTTGAGAAAAAAAAATTTCAAGCTAAAAGGAAACCATTAGGTGCATTTTATAGAGAATCAGATTTCGAATAAAAAAAAGTCAACCGTAACCGCGTAACTGGTACCCGTGAGAAAAAAATCGAAAAAATCTGTTTCGCATGAAATGACTTTTCGGAGTCATTTTTCCAAGGAGGGGGTACTGTAGATTTTTGAGAAAAAAAAATTTCAAGCTAAAAGGAAACCATTAGGTGCATTTTATAGAGAATCAGATTTCGAATAAGAAAAAGTCAACCGTAACCGCGTAACAGGTACCCGTGAGAAAAAAATCGAAAAAATCTGATTCGAATGCCATGATTTTTCGGAGTCATTTTTCCAAGGGGGGGTACTGTAGATTTTTGAGAAAAAAAAATTTCAAGCTAAAAGGAAACCATTAGGTGCATTTTATAGAGAATCAGATTTCGAATAAAAAAAAGTCAACCGTAACCGCGTAACTGGTACCCGTGAGAAAAAAATCGAAAAAATCTGATTCGAATGCCATGATTTTTCGGAGTCATTTTTCTAAGGGGGGGGTACTGTGAATTTTTGAGAAAAAAAAATTTCAAGCTAAAAGGAAACCATTAGGTGCATTTTATAGAGAATCAGATTTCGAATAAGAAAAAGTCAAACGTAACCGCGTAACTGGTACCCGTGAGAAAAAAATCGAAAAAATCTGATTCGAATGCCATGATTTTTCGGAGTCATTTTTGCAAGGGGGGGTACTGTGAATTTTTGAGAAAAAAAAATTTCAAGCTAAAAGGAAACCATTAGGTGCGTTTTATAGAGAATCAGATTTCGAATAAGAAAAAGTCAACCGTAACCGCGTAACTGGTACCCGTGAGAAAAAAATCGAAAAAATCTGATTCGAATGCCATGATTTTTCGGAGTCATTTTTCCAAGGGGGAGTACTGTGAATTTTTGAGAAAAAAAAATTTCAAGCTAAAAGGAAACCATTAGGTGCATTTTATAGAGAATCAGATTTCGAATAAGAAAAAGTCAACCGTAACCGCGTAACTGGTACCCGTGAGAAAAAAATCGAAAAAATCTGATTCGAATGCCATGATTTTTCGGAGTCATTTTTCCAAGGGGGGGTACTGTAGATTTTTGAGAAAAAAAAATTTCAAGCTAAAAGAAAACCATTAGGTGCATTTTATAGAGAATTAGATTTCGAATAAGAAAAAGTCAACCGTAACCGCGTAACTGGTACCCGTGAGAAAAAAATCGAAAAAATCTGATTCGAATGCCATGATTTTTCGGAGTCATTTTTCTAAGGGGGGGGGTACTGTGAATTTTTGAGAAAAAAAAATTTCAAGCTAAAAGGAAACCATTAGGTGCATTTTATAGAGAATCAGATTTCGAATAAGAAAAAGTCAAACGTAACCGCGTAACTGGTACCCGTGAGAAAAAAATCGAAAAAATCTGATTCGAATGCCATGATTTTTCGGAGTCATTTTTGCAAGGGGGGGTACTGTGAATTTTTGAGAAAAAAAAATTTCAAGCTAAAAGGAAACCATTAGGTGCGTTTTATAGAGAATCAGATTTCGAATAAGAAAAAGTCAACCGTAACCGCGTAACTGGTACCCGTGAGAAAAAAATCGAAAAAATCTGATTCGAATGCCATGATTTTTCGGAGTCATTTTTCCAAGGGGGAGTACTGTGAATTTTTGAGAAAAAAAAATTTCAAGCTAAAAGGAAACCATTAGGTGCATTTTATAGAGAATCAGATTTCGAATAAGAAAAAGTCAACCGTAACCGCGTAACTGGTACCCGTGAGAAAAAAATCGAAAAAATCTGATTCGAATGCCATGATTTTTCGGAGTCATTTTTCCAAGGGGGAGTACTGTGAATTTTTGAGAAAAAAAAATTTCAAGCTAAAAGGAAACCATTAGGTGCATTTTATAGAGAATCAGATTTCGAATAAGAAAAAGTCAACCGTAACCGCGTAACTGGTACCCGTGAGAAAAAAATCGAAAAAATCTGATTCGAATGCCATGATTTTTCGGAGTCATTTTTCCAAGGGGGGGTACTGTAGATTTTTGAGAAAAAAAAATTTCAAGCTAAAAGAAAACCATTAGGTGCATTTTATAGAGAATTAGATTTCGAATAAGAAAAAGTCAACCGTAACCGCGTAACTGGTACCCGTGAGAAAAAAATCGAAAAAATCTGATTCGAATGCCATGATTTTTCGGAGTCATTTTTCCAAGGGGGGGGTACTGTAGATTTTTGAGAAAAAAAAATTTCAAGCTAAAAGGAAACCATTAGGTGCATTTTATAGAGAATTAGATTTCGAATAAGAAAAAGTCAACCGAAACCGCGTAACTGGTACCCGTGAGAAAAAAATCGAAAAAATCAGATTCGAATGCCATGATTTTTCGGAGTCATTTTTCCAAGGGGGGGGGGGTACTGTAGATTTTTGAGAAAAAAAAATTTCAAGCTAAAAGGAAACCATTAGGTGCATTTTATAGAGAATCAGATTTCGAATAAGAAAAAGTCAACCGTAACCGCGTAACTGGTACCCGTGAGAAAAAAATCGAAAAAATCTGATTCGAATGCCATGATTTTTCGGAGTCATTTTTCCAAGGGGGGGTACTGTAGATTTTTGAGAAAAAAAAATTTCAAGCTAAAAGGAAACCATTAGGTGCATTTTATAGAGAATTAGATTTCGAATAAGAAAAAGTCAACCGAAACCGCGTAACTGGTACCCGTGAGAAAAAAATCGAAAAAATCTGATTCGAATGCCATGATTTTTCGGAGTCATTTTTCCAAGGGGGGGTACTGTGAATTTTTGAGAAAAAAAAATTTCAAGCTAAAAGGAAACCATTAGGTGCATTTTATAGAGAATCAGATTTCGAATAAAAAAAAGTCAACCGTAACCGCGTAACTGGTACCCGTGAGAAAAAAATCGAAAAAATCTGTTTCGCATGAAATGACTTTTCGGAGTCATTTTTCCAAGGGGGGGTACTGTAGATTTTTGAGAAAAAAAAATTTCAAGCTAAAAGGAAACCATTAGGTGCATTTTATAGAGAATCAGATTTCGAATAAGAAAAAGTCAACCGTAACCGCGTAACTGGTACCCGTGAGAAAAAAATCGAAAAAATCTGATTCGAATGCCATGATTTTTCGGAGTCATTTTTCCAAGGGGGGGTACTGTAGATTTTTGAGAAAAAAAAATTTCAAGCTAAAAGGAAACCATTAGGTGCATTTTATAGAGAATCAGATTTCGAATAAGAAAAAGTCAACCGTAACCGCGTAACTGGTACCCGTGAGAAAAAAATCGAAAAAATCTGATTCGAATGCCATGATTTTTCGGAGTCATTTTTGCAAGGGGGGGTACTGTGAATTTTTGAGAAAAAAAAATTTAAAGCTAAAAGGAAACCATTAGGTGCGTTTTATAGAGAATCAGATTTCGAATAAGAAAAAGTCAACCGTAACCGCGTAACTGGTACCCGTGAGAAAAAAATCGAAAAAATCTGATTCGAATGCCATGATTTTTCGGAGTCATTTTTCCAAGGGGGAGTACTGTGAATTTTTGAGAAAAAAAAATTTCAAGCTAAAAGGAAACCATTAGGTGCATTTTATAGAGAATCAGATTTCGAATAAGAAAAAGTCAACCGTAACCGCGTAACTGGTACCCGTGAGAAAACAATCGAAAAAATCTGATTCGAATGCCATGATTTTTCGGAGTCATTTTTCCAAGGGGGGTACTGTGAATTTTTGAGAAAAAAAAATTTCAAGCTAAAAGGAAAGCATTAGGTGCATTTTATAGAGAATCAGATTTCGAATAAGAAAAAGTCAACCGTAACCGCGTAACTGGTACCCGTGAGAAAACAATCGAAAAAATCTGATTCGAATGCCATGATTTTTCGGAGTCATTTTTCCAAGGGGGGTACTGTGAATTTTTGAGAAAAAAAAATTTCAAGCTAAAAGGAAACCATTAGGTGCATTTTATAGAGAATCAGATTTCGAATAAGAAAAAGTCAACCGTAACCGCGTAACTGGTACCCGTGAGAAAAAAATCGAAAAAATCTGATTCGAATGCCATGATTTTTCGGAGTCATTTTTCCAAGGGGGGGTACTGTAGATTTTTGAGAAAAAAAAATTTCAAGCTAAAAGAAAACCATTAGGTGCATTTTATAGAGAATTAGATTTCGAATAAGAAAAAGTCAACCGTAACCGCGTAACTGGTACCCGTGAGAAAAAAATCGAAAAAATCTGATTCGAATGCCATGATTTTTCGGAGTCATTTTTCTAAGGGGGGGGGTACTGTGAATTTTTGAGAAAAAAAAATTTCAAGCTAAAAGGAAACCATTAGGTGCATTTTATAGAGAATCAGATTTCGAATAAGAAAAAGTCAAACGTAACCGCGTAACTGGTACCCGTGAGAAAAAAATCGAAAAAATCTGATTCGAATGCCATGATTTTTCGGAGTCATTTTTGCAAGGGGGGGTACTGTGAATTTTTGAGAAAAAAAAATTTCAAGCTAAAAGGAAACCATTAGGTGCGTTTTATAGAGAATCAGATTTCGAATAAGAAAAAGTCAACCGTAACCGCGTAACTGGTACCCGTGAGAAAAAAATCGAAAAAATCTGATTCGAATGCCATGATTTTTCGGAGTCATTTTTCCAAGGGGGAGTACTGTGAATTTTTGAGAAAAAAAAATTTCAAGCTAAAAGGAAACCATTAGGTGCATTTTATAGAGAATCAGATTTCGAATAAGAAAAAGTCAACCGTAACCGCGTAACTGGTACCCGTGAGAAAACAATCGAAAAAATCTGATTCGAATGCCATGATTTTTCGGAGTCATTTTTCCAAGGGGGGTACTGTGAATTTTTGAGAAAAAAAAATTTCAAGCTAAAAGGAAACCATTAGGTGCATTTTATAGAGAATCAGATTTCGAATAAGAAAAAGTCAACCGTAACCGCGTAACTGGTACCCGTGAGAAAAAAATCGAAAAAATCTGATTCGAATGCCATGATTTTTCGGAGTCATTTTTCCAAGGGGGGGTACTGTAGATTTTTGAGAAAAAAAAATTTCAAGCTAAAAGAAAACCATTAGGTGCATTTTATAGAGAATTAGATTTCGAATAAGAAAAAGTCAACCGTAACCGCGTAACTGGTACCCGTGAGAAAAAAATCGAAAAAATCTGATTCGAATGCCATGATTTTTCGGAGTCATTTTTCCAAGGGGGGGGTACTGTAGATTTTTGAGAAAAAAAAATTTCAAGCTAAAAGGAAACCATTAGGTGCATTTTATAGAGAATCAGATTTCGAATAAGAAAAAGTCAACCGTAACCGCGTAACTGGTACCCGTGAGAAAAAAATCGAAAAAATCTGATTCGAATGCCATGATTTTTCGGAGTCATTTTTCCAAGGGGGGGGTACTGTAGATTTTTGAGAAAAAAAAATTTCAAGCTAAAAGGAAACCATTAGGTGCATTTTATAGAGAATTAGATTTCGAATAAGAAAAAGTCAACCGAAACCGCGTAACTGGTACCCGTGAGAAAAAAATCGAAAAAATCTGATTCGAATGCCATGATTTTTCGGAGTCATTTTTCCAAGGGGGGGGGGGTACTGTAGATTTTTGAGAAAAAAAAATTTCAAGCTAAAAGGAAACCATTAGGTGCATTTTATAGAGAATCAGATTTCGAATAAGAAAAAGTCAACCGTAACCGCGTAACTGGTACCCGTAAGAAAAAAATCGAAAAAATCTGATTCGAATGCCATGATTTTTCGGAGTCATTTTTCCAAGGGGGGGTACTGTAGATTTTTGAGAAAAAAAAATTTCAAGCTAAAAGGAAACCATTAGGTGCATTTTATAGAGAATTAGATTTCGAATAAGAAAAAGTCAACCGAAACCGCGTAACTGGTACCCGTGAGAAAAAAATCGAAAAAATCTGATTCGAATGCCATGATTTTTCGGAGTCATTTTTCCAAGGGGGGGTACTGTGAATTTTTGAGAAAAAAAAATTTCAAGCTAAAAGGAAACCATTAGGTGCATTTTATAGAGAATCAGATTTCGAATAAAAAAAAGTCAACCGTAACCGCGTTACTGGTACCCGTGAGAAAAAAATCGAAAAAATCTGTTTCGCATGAAATGACTTTTCGGAGTCATTTTTCCAAGGGGGGGTACTGTAGATTTTTGAGAAAAAAAAATTTCAAGCTAAAAGGAAACCATTAGGTGCATTTTATAGAGAATCAGATTTCGAATAAGAAAAAGTCAACCGTAACCGCGTAACTGGTACCCGTGAGAAAAAAATCGAAAAAATCTGATTCGAATGCCATGATTTTTCGGAGTCATTTTTCCAAGGGGGGGTACTGTAGATTTTTGAGAAAAAAAAATTTCAAGCTAAAAGGAAACCATTAGGTGCATTTTATAGAGAATCAGATTTCGAATAAGAAAAAGTCAACCGTAACCGCGTAACTGGTACCCGTGAGAAAAAAATCGAAAAAATCTGATTCGAATGCCATGATTTTTCGGAGTCATTTTTGCAAGGGGGGGTACTGTGAATTTTTGAGAAAAAAAAATTTCAAGCTAAAAGGAAACCATTAGGTGCGTTTTATAGAGAATCAGATTTCGAATAAGAAAAAGTCAACCGTAACCGCGTAACTGGTACCCGTGAGAAAAAAATCGAAAAAATCTGATTCGAATGCCATGATTTTTCGGAGTCATTTTTCCAAGGGGGAGTACTGTGAATTTTTGAGAAAAAAAAATTTCAAGCTAAAAGGAAACCATTAGGTGCATTTTATAGAGAATCAGATTTCGAATAAGAAAAAGTCAACCGTAACCGCGTAACTGGTACCCGTGAGAAAACAATCGAAAAAATCTGATTCGAATGCCATGATTTTTCGGAGTCATTTTTCCAAGGGGGGTACTGTGAATTTTTGAGAAAAAAAAATTTCAAGCTAAAAGGAAACCATTAGGTGCATTTTATAGAGAATCAGATTTCGAATAAGAAAAAGTCAACCGTAACCGCGTAACTGGTACCCGTGAGAAAACAATCGAAAAAATCTGATTCGAATGCCATGATTTTTCGGAGTCATTTTTTCAAGGGGGGTACTGTGAATTTTTGAGAAAAAAAAATTTCAAGCTAAAAGGAAACCATTAGGTGCATTTTATAGAGAATCAGATTTCGAATAAGAAAAAGTCAACCGTAACCGCGTAACTGGTTCCAGTGAGAAAAAAATGGAAAAAATCTGTTTCGAATGCCATGATTTTTCGGAGTCATTTTTCCAAGGGTGGGTACTGTGAAATTTTGAGAAAAAAAAATTTCATGCTAAAAGGAAGCCATTAGGTGCATTTTATAGAGAATCAGATTTCGAATAAGAAAAAGTCAACCGTAACCGCGTAACTGGTACCCGTGAGAAAAAATCGAAAAAATCTGATTCGAATGCCATGATTTTTCGGAGTCATTTTTCCAAGGGGGGGTACTGTAGATTTTTGAGAAAATAAAATTTCAAGCTAAAAGAAAACCATTAGGTGCATTTTATAGAGAATTAGATTTCGAATAAGAAAAAGTCAACCGTAACCGCGTAACTGGTACCCGTGAGAAAAAAATCGAAAAAATCTGATTCGAATGCCATGATTTTTCGGAGTCATTTTTCCAAGGGGGGGTACTGTGAATTTTTGAGAAAAAAAAATTTCAAGCTAAAAGGAAACCATTAGGTGCATTTTATAGAGAATCAGATTTCGAATAAAAAAAAGTCAACCGTAACCGCGTAACTGGTACCCGTGAGAAAAAAATCGAAAAAATCTGTTTCGCATGAAATGACTTTTCGGAGTCATTTTTCCAAGGAGGGGGTACTGTAGATTTTTGAGAAAAAAAAATTTCAAGCTAAAAGGAAACCATTAGGTGCATTTTATAGAGAATCAGATTTCGAATAAGAAAAAGTCAACCGTAACCGCGTAACAGGTACCCGTGAGAAAAAAATCGAAAAAATCTGATTCGAATGCCATGATTTTTCGGAGTCATTTTTCCAAGGGGGGGTACTGTAGATTTTTGAGAAAAAAAAATTTCAAGCTAAAAGGAAACCATTAGGTGCATTTTATAGAGAATCAGATTTCGAATAAAAAAAAGTCAACCGTAACCGCGTAACTGGTACCCGTGAGAAAAAAATCGAAAAAATCTGATTCGAATGCCATGATTTTTCGGAGTCATTTTTCTAAGGGGGGGGTACTGTGAATTTTTGAGAAAAAAAAATTTCAAGCTAAAAGGAAACCATTAGGTGCATTTTATAGAGAATCAGATTTCGAATAAGAAAAAGTCAAACGTAACCGCGTAACTGGTACCCGTGAGAAAAAAATCGAAAAAATCTGATTCGAATGCCATGATTTTTCGGAGTCATTTTTGCAAGGGGGGGTACTGTGAATTTTTGAGAAAAAAAAATTTCAAGCTAAAAGGAAACCATTAGGTGCGTTTTATAGAGAATCAGATTTCGAATAAGAAAAAGTCAACCGTAACCGCGTAACTGGTACCCGTGAGAAAAAAATCGAAAAAATCTGATTCGAATGCCATGATTTTTCGGAGTCATTTTTCCAAGGGGGAGTACTGTGAATTTTTGAGAAAAAAAAATTTCAAGCTAAAAGGAAACCATTAGGTGCATTTTATAGAGAATCAGATTTCGAATAAGAAAAAGTCAACCGTAACCGCGTAACTGGTACCCGTGAGAAAAAAATCGAAAAAATCTGATTCGAATGCCATGATTTTTCGGAGTCATTTTTCCAAGGGGGGGTACTGTAGATTTTTGAGAAAAAAAAATTTCAAGCTAAAAGAAAACCATTAGGTGCATTTTATAGAGAATTAGATTTCGAATAAGAAAAAGTCAACCGTAACCGCGTAACTGGTACCCGTGAGAAAAAAATCGAAAAAATCTGATTCGAATGCCATGATTTTTCGGAGTCATTTTTCTAAGGGGGGGGGTACTGTGAATTTTTGAGAAAAAAAAATTTCAAGCTAAAAGGAAACCATTAGGTGCATTTTATAGAGAATCAGATTTCGAATAAGAAAAAGTCAAACGTAACCGCGTAACTGGTACCCGTGAGAAAAAAATCGAAAAAATCTGATTCGAATGCCATGATTTTTCGGAGTCATTTTTGCAAGGGGGGGTACTGTGAATTTTTGAGAAAAAAAAATTTCAAGCTAAAAGGAAACCATTAGGTGCGTTTTATAGAGAATCAGATTTCGAATAAGAAAAAGTCAACCGTAACCGCGTAACTGGTACCCGTGAGAAAAAAATCGAAAAAATCTGATTCGAATGCCATGATTTTTCGGAGTCATTTTTCCAAGGGGGAGTACTGTGAATTTTTGAGAAAAAAAAATTTCAAGCTAAAAGGAAACCATTAGGTGCATTTTATAGAGAATCAGATTTCGAATAAGAAAAAGTCAACCGTAACCGCGTAACTGGTACCCGTGAGAAAAAAATCGAAAAAATCTGATTCGAATGCCATGATTTTTCGGAGTCATTTTTCCAAGGGGGAGTACTGTGAATTTTTGAGAAAAAAAAATTTCAAGCTAAAAGGAAACCATTAGGTGCATTTTATAGAGAATCAGATTTCGAATAAGAAAAAGTCAACCGTAACCGCGTAACTGGTACCCGTGAGAAAAAAATCGAAAAAATCTGATTCGAATGCCATGATTTTTCGGAGTCATTTTTCCAAGGGGGGGTACTGTAGATTTTTGAGAAAAAAAAATTTCAAGCTAAAAGAAAACCATTAGGTGCATTTTATAGAGAATTAGATTTCGAATAAGAAAAAGTCAACCGTAACCGCGTAACTGGTACCCGTGAGAAAAAAATCGAAAAAATCTGATTCGAATGCCATGATTTTTCGGAGTCATTTTTCCAAGGGGGGGGTACTGTAGATTTTTGAGAAAAAAAAATTTCAAGCTAAAAGGAAACCATTAGGTGCATTTTATAGAGAATTAGATTTCGAATAAGAAAAAGTCAACCGAAACCGCGTAACTGGTACCCGTGAGAAAAAAATCGAAAAAATCAGATTCGAATGCCATGATTTTTCGGAGTCATTTTTCCAAGGGGGGGGGGGTACTGTAGATTTTTGAGAAAAAAAAATTTCAAGCTAAAAGGAAACCATTAGGTGCATTTTATAGAGAATCAGATTTCGAATAAGAAAAAGTCAACCGTAACCGCGTAACTGGTACCCGTGAGAAAAAAATCGAAAAAATCTGATTCGAATGCCATGATTTTTCGGAGTCATTTTTCCAAGGGGGGGTACTGTAGATTTTTGAGAAAAAAAAATTTCAAGCTAAAAGGAAACCATTAGGTGCATTTTATAGAGAATTAGATTTCGAATAAGAAAAAGTCAACCGAAACCGCGTAACTGGTACCCGTGAGAAAAAAATCGAAAAAATCTGATTCGAATGCCATGATTTTTCGGAGTCATTTTTCCAAGGGGGGGTACTGTGAATTTTTGAGAAAAAAAAATTTCAAGCTAAAAGGAAACCATTAGGTGCATTTTATAGAGAATCAGATTTCGAATAAAAAAAAGTCAACCGTAACCGCGTAACTGGTACCCGTGAGAAAAAAATCGAAAAAATCTGTTTCGCATGAAATGACTTTTCGGAGTCATTTTTCCAAGGGGGGGTACTGTAGATTTTTGAGAAAAAAAAATTTCAAGCTAAAAGGAAACCATTAGGTGCATTTTATAGAGAATCAGATTTCGAATAAGAAAAAGTCAACCGTAACCGCGTAACTGGTACCCGTGAGAAAAAAATCGAAAAAATCTGATTCGAATGCCATGATTTTTCGGAGTCATTTTTCCAAGGGGGGGTACTGTAGATTTTTGAGAAAAAAAAATTTCAAGCTAAAAGGAAACCATTAGGTGCATTTTATAGAGAATCAGATTTCGAATAAGAAAAAGTCAACCGTAACCGCGTAACTGGTACCCGTGAGAAAAAAATCGAAAAAATCTGATTCGAATGCCATGATTTTTCGGAGTCATTTTTGCAAGGGGGGGTACTGTGAATTTTTGAGAAAAAAAAATTTAAAGCTAAAAGGAAACCATTAGGTGCGTTTTATAGAGAATCAGATTTCGAATAAGAAAAAGTCAACCGTAACCGCGTAACTGGTACCCGTGAGAAAAAAATCGAAAAAATCTGATTCGAATGCCATGATTTTTCGGAGTCATTTTTCCAAGGGGGAGTACTGTGAATTTTTGAGAAAAAAAAATTTCAAGCTAAAAGGAAACCATTAGGTGCATTTTATAGAGAATCAGATTTCGAATAAGAAAAAGTCAACCGTAACCGCGTAACTGGTACCCGTGAGAAAACAATCGAAAAAATCTGATTCGAATGCCATGATTTTTCGGAGTCATTTTTCCAAGGGGGGTACTGTGAATTTTTGAGAAAAAAAAATTTCAAGCTAAAAGGAAAGCATTAGGTGCATTTTATAGAGAATCAGATTTCGAATAAGAAAAAGTCAACCGTAACCGCGTAACTGGTACCCGTGAGAAAACAATCGAAAAAATCTGATTCGAATGCCATGATTTTTCGGAGTCATTTTTCCAAGGGGGGTACTGTGAATTTTTGAGAAAAAAAAATTTCAAGCTAAAAGGAAACCATTAGGTGCATTTTATAGAGAATCAGATTTCGAATAAGAAAAAGTCAACCGTAACCGCGTAACTGGTACCCGTGAGAAAAAAATCGAAAAAATCTGATTCGAATGCCATGATTTTTCGGAGTCATTTTTCCAAGGGGGGGTACTGTAGATTTTTGAGAAAAAAAAATTTCAAGCTAAAAGAAAACCATTAGGTGCATTTTATAGAGAATTAGATTTCGAATAAGAAAAAGTCAACCGTAACCGCGTAACTGGTACCCGTGAGAAAAAAATCGAAAAAATCTGATTCGAATGCCATGATTTTTCGGAGTCATTTTTCCAAGGGGGGGTACTGTGAATTTTTGAGAAAAAAAAATTTCAAGCAAAAAGGAAACCATTAGGTGCATTTTATAGAGAATCAGATTTCGAATAAAAAAAAGTCAACCGTAACCGCGTAACTGGTACCCGTGAGAAAAAAATCGAAAAAATCTGATTCGAATGCCATGATTTTTCGGAGTCATTTTTCCAAGGGGGGGGTACTGTAGATTTTTGAGAAAAAAAAATTTCAAGCTAAAAGGAAACCATTAGGTGCATTTTATAGAGAATTAGATTTCGAATAAGAAAAAGTCAACCGAAACCGCGTAACTGGTACCCGTGAGAAAAAAATCGAAAAAATCTGATTCGAATGCCATGATTTTTCGGAGTCATTTTTCCAAGGGGGGGGGGGTACTGTAGATTTTTGAGAAAAAAAAATTTCAAGCTAAAAGGAAACCATTAGGTGCATTTTATAGAGAATCAGATTTCGAATAAGAAAAAGTCAACCGTAACCGCGTAACTGGTACCCGTGAGAAAAAAATCGAAAAAATCTGATTCGAATGCCATGATTTTTCGGAGTCATTTTTCCAAGGGGGGGTACTGTAGATTTTTGAGAAAAAAAAATTTCAAGCTAAAAGGAAACCATTAGGTGCATTTTATAGAGAATTAGATTTCGAATAAGAAAAAGTCAACCGAAACCGCGTAACTGGTACCCGTGAGAAAAAAATCGAAAAAATCTGATTCGAATGCCATGATTTTTCGGAGTCATTTTTCCAAGGGGGGGTACTGTGAATTTTTGAGAAAAAAAAATTTCAAGCTAAAAGGAAACCATTAGGTGCATTTTATAGAGAATCAGATTTCGAATAAAAAAAAGTCAACCGTAACCGCGTAACTGGTACCCGTGAGAAAAAAATCGAAAAAATCTGTTTCGCATGAAATGACTTTTCGGAGTCATTTTTCCAAGGGGGGGTACTGTAGATTTTTGAGAAAAAAAAATTTCAAGCTAAAAGGAAACCATTAGGTGCATTTTATAGAGAATCAGATTTCGAATAAGAAAAAGTCAACCGTAACCGCGTAACTGGTACCCGTGAGAAAAAAATCGAAAAAATCTGATTCGAATGCCATGATTTTTCGGAGTCATTTTTCCAAGGGGGGGTACTGTAGATTTTTGAGAAAAAAAAATTTCAAGCTAAAAGGAAACCATTAGGTGCATTTTATAGAGAATCAGATTTCGAATAAGAAAAAGTCAACCGTAACCGCGTAACTGGTACCCGTGAGAAAAAAATCGAAAAAATCTGATTCGAATGCCATGATTTTTCTGAGTCATTTTTGCAAGGGGGGGTACTGTGAATTTTTGAGAAAAAAAAATTTCAAGCTAAAAGGAAACCATTAGGTGCGTTTTATAGAGAATCAGATTTCGAATAAGAAAAAGTCAACCGTAACCGCGTAACTGGTACCCGTGAGAAAAAAATCGAAAAAATCTGATTCGAATGCCATGATTTTTCGGAGTCATTTTTCCAAGGGGGAGTACTGTGAATTTTTGAGAAAAAAAAATTTCAAGCTAAAAGGAAACCATTAGGTGCATTTTATAGAGAATCAGATTTCGAATAAGAAAAAGTCA
Source organism: Pholcus phalangioides (assembly GCF_987345545.1). NCBI lineage: Eukaryota > Metazoa > Arthropoda > Arachnida > Araneae > Pholcidae > Pholcus > Pholcus phalangioides. The sequence goes on from NW_028301621.1 coordinate 3,491,844, forward strand.
ACCGTAACCGCGTAACTGGTACCCGTGAGAAAACAATCGAAAAAATCTGATTCGAATGCCATGATTTTTCGGAGTCATTTTTCCAAGGGGGGTACTGTGAATTTTTGAGAAAAAAAAATTTCAAGCTAAAAGGAAACCATTAGGTGCATTTTATAGAGAATCAGATTTCGAATAAGAAAAAGTCAACCGTAACCGCGTAACTGGTACCCGTGAGAAAAAAATCGAAAAAATCTGATTCGAATGCCATGATTTTTCGGAGTCATTTTTCCAAGGGGGGGTACTGTAGATTTTTGAGAAAAAAAAATTTCAAGCTAAAAGAAAACCATTAGGTGCATTTTATAGAGAATTAGATTTCGAATAAGAAAAAGTCAACCGTAACCGCGTAACTGGTACCCGTGAGAAAAAAATCGAAAAAATCTGATTCGAATGCCATGATTTTTCGGAGTCATTTTTCCAAGGGGGGGTACTGTGAATTTTTGAGAAAAAAAAATTTCAAGCAAAAAGGAAACCATTAGGTGCATTTTATAGAGAATCAGATTTCGAATAAAAAAAAGTCAACCGTAACCGCGTAACTGGTACCCGTGAGAAAAAAATCGAAAAAATCTGTTTCGCATGAAATGACTTTTCGGAGTCATTTTTCCAAGGGGGGGGTACTGTAGATTTTTTAGAAAAAAAAATTTCAAGCTAAAAGGAAACCATTAGGTGCATTTTATAGAGAATCAGATTTCGAATAAGAAAAAGTCAACCGTAACCGCGTAACTGGTACCCGTGAGAAAAAAATCGAAAAAATCTGATTCGAATGCCATGATTTTTCGGAGTCAATTTTCCAAGGGGGGGTACTGTAGATTTTTGAGAAAAAAAAATTTCAAGCTAAAAGGAAACCATTAGGTGCATTTTATAGAGAATTAGATTTCGAATAAGAAAAAGTCAACCGTAACCGCGTAACTGGTACCCGTGAGAAAAAAATCGAAAAAATCTGATTCGAATGCCATGATTTTTCGGAGTCATTTTTCCAAGGGGGGGTACTGTGAATTTTTGAGAAAAAAAAATTTCAAGCTAAAAGGAAACCATTAGGTGCATTTTATAGAGAATCAGATTTCGAATAAAAAAAAGTCAACCGTAACCGCGTAACTGGTACCAGTGAGAAAAAAATGGAAAAAATCTGTTTCGAATGCCATGATTTTTCGGAGTCATTTTTCCAAGGGTGGGTACTGTGAAATTTTGAGAAAAAAAAATTTCATGCTAAAAGGAAGCCATTAGGTGCATTTTATAGAGAATCAGATTTCGAATAAGAAAAAGTCAACCGTAACCGCGTAACTGGTACCCGTGAGAAAAAAATCGAAAAAATCTGATTCGAATGCCATGATTTTTCGGAGTCAATTTTCCAAGGGGGGGTACTGTGAATTTTTGAGAAAAAAAAATTTCAAGCTAAAAGGAAACCATTAGGTGCATTTTATAGAGAATCAGATTTCGAATAAAAAAAAGTCAACCGTAACCGCGTAACTGGTACCAGTGAGAAAAAAATGGAAAAAATCTGTTTCGAATGCCATGATTTTTCGGAGTCATTTTTCCAAGGGTGGGTACTGTGAAATTTTGAGAAAAAAAAATTTCATGCTAAAAGGAAGCCATTAGGTGCATTTTATAGAGAATCAGATTTCGAATAAGAAAAAGTCAACCGTAACCGCGTAACTGGTACCCGTGAGAAAAAAATCGAAAAAATCTGATTCGAATGCCATGATTTTTCGGAGTCATTTTTCCAAGGGGGGGGTACTGTGAATTTTTGAGAAAAAAAAATTTCAAGCTAAAAGGAAACCATTAGGTGCATTTTATAGAGAATCAGATTTCGAATAAGAAAAAGTCAACCGTAACCGCGTAACTGGTACCCGTGAGAAAAAAATCGAAAAAATCTGATTCGAATGCCATGATTTTTCGGAGTCATTTTTCCAAGGTTGGGTACTGTGAATTTTTGAGAAAAAAAAATTTCAAGATAAAAGGAAACCATTAGGTGCATTTTATAGAGAATCAGATTTCGAATAAGAAAAAGTCAACCGTAACCGCGTAACTGGTACCCGTGAGAAAACAATCGAAAAAATCTGATTCGAATGCCATGATTTTTCGGAGTCATTTTTCCAAGGGGGAGTACTGTGAATTTTTGAGAAAAAAAAATTTCAAGCTAAAAGGAAACCATTAGGTGCGTTTTATAGAGAATCAGATTTCGAATAAGAAAAAGTCAACCGTAACCGCGTAACTGGTACCCGTGAGAAAACAATCGAAAAAATCTGATTCGAATGCCATGATTTTTCGGAGTCATTTTTCCAAGGGGGGTACTGTGAATTTTTGAGAAAAAAAAATTTCAAGCTAAAAGGAAACCATTAGGTGCATTTTATAGAGAATCAGATTTCGAATAAGAAAAAGTCAACCGTAACCGCGTAACTGGTACCCGTGAGAAAACAATCGAAAAAATCTGATTCGAATGCCATGATTTTTCGGAGTCATTTTTCCAAGGGGGGTACTGTGAATTTTTGAGAAAAAAAAATTTCAAGCTAAAAGGAAACCATTAGGTGCATTTTATAGAGAATCAGATTTCGAATAAGAAAAAGTCAACCGTAACCGCGTAACTGGTACCCGTGAGAAAAAAATCGAAAAAATCTGATTCGAATGCCATGATTTTTCGGAGTCATTTTTCCAAGGGGGGGTACTGTAGATTTTTGAGAAAAAAAAATTTCAAGCTAAAAGAAAACCATTAGGTGCATTTTATAGAGAATTAGATTTCGAATAAGAAAAAGTCAACCGTAACCGCGTAACTGGTACCCGTGAGAAAAAAATCGAAAAGATCTGATTCGAATGCCATGATTTTTCGGAGTCATTTTTCCAAGGGGGGGTACTGTGAATGTTTGAGAAAAAAAAATTTCAAGCTAAAAGGAAACCATTAGGTGCATTTTATAGAGAATCAGATTTCGAATAAGAAAAAGTCAACCGTAACCGCGTAACTGGTACCCGTGAGAAAAAAATCGAAAAAATCTGATTCGAATGCCATGATTTTTCGGAGTCAATTTTCCAAGGGGGGGTACTGTAGATTTTTGAGAAAAAAAAATTTCAAGCTAAAAGGAAACCATTAGGTGCATTTTATAGAGAATTAGATTTCGAATAAGAAAAAGTCAACCGTAACCGCGTAACTGGTACCCGTGAGAAAAAAATCGAAAAAATCTGATTCGAATGCCATGATTTTTCGGAGTCATTTTTCCAAGGGGGGGTACTGTGAATTTTTGAGAAAAAAAAATTTCAAGCTAAAAGGAAACCATTAGGTGCATTTTATAGAGAATCAGATTTCGAATAAGAAAAAGTCAACCGTAACCGCGTAACTGGTACCCGTGAGAAAAAAATCGAAAAAATCTGATTCGAATGCCATGATTTTTCGGAGTCATTTTTCCAAGGTTGGGTACTGTGAATTTTTGAGAAAAAAAAATTTCAAGATAAAAGGAAACCATTAGGTGCATTTTATAGAGAATCAGATTTCGAATAAGAAAAAGTCAACCGTAACCGCGTAACTGGTACCCGTGAGAAAAAAATCGAAAAAATCTGATTCGAATGCCATGATTTTTCGGAGTCATTTTTCCAAGGTTGGGTACTGTGAATTTTTGAGAAAAAAAAATTTCAAGCTAAAAGGAAACCATTAGGTGCATTTTATAGAGAATCAGATTTCGAATAAGAAAAAGTCAACCGTAACCGCGTAACTGGTACCCGTGAGAAAAAAATCGAAAAAATCTGATTCGAATGCCATGATTTTTCGGAGTCAATTTTCCAAGGGGGGGTACTGTAGATTTTTGAGAAAAAAAAATTTCAAGCTAAAAGGAAACCATTAGGTGCATTTTATAGAGAATTAGATTTCGAATAAGAAAAAGTCAACCGTAACCGCGTAACTGGTACCCGTGAGAAAAAAATCGAAAAAATCTGATTCGAATGCCATGATTTTTCGGAGTCATTTTTCCAAGGGGGGGTACTGTGAATTTTTGAGAAAAAAAAATTTCAAGCTAAAAGGAAACCATTAGGTGCATTTTATAGAGAATCAGATTTCGAATAAGAAAAAGTCAACCGTAACCGCGTAACTGGTACCCGTGAGAAAAAAATCGAAAAAATCTGATTCGAATGCCATGATTTTTCGGAGTCATTTTTCCAAGGTTGGGTACTGTGAATTTTTGAGAAAAAAAAATTTCAAGATAAAAGGAAACCATTAGGTGCATTTTATAGAGAATCAGATTTCGAATAAGAAAAAGTCAACCGTAACCGCGTAACTGGTACCCGTGAGAAAAAAATCGAAAAAATCTGATTCGAATGCCATGATTTTTCGGAGTCATTTTTCCAAGGGGGAGTACTGTGAATTTTTGAGAAAAAAAAATTTCAAGCTAAAAGGAAACCATTAGGTGCATTTTATAGAGAATCAGATTTCGAATAAGAAAAAGTCAACCGTAACCGCGTAACTGGTACCCGTGAGAAAACAATCGAAAAAATCTGATTCGAATGCCATGATTTTTCGGAGTCATTTTTCCAAGGGGGGTACTGTGAATTTTTGAGAAAAAAAAATTTCAAGCTAAAAGGAAACCATTAGGTGCATTTTATAGAGAATCAGATTTCGAATAAGAAAAAGTCAACCGTAACCGCGTAACTGGTACCCGTGAGAAAAAAATCGAAAAAATCTGATTCGAATGCCATGATTTTTCGGAGTCATTTTTCCAAGGGGGGGGTACTGTAGATTTTTGAGAAAAAAAAATTTCAAGCTAAAAGAAAACCATTAGGTGCATTTTATAGAGAATTAGATTTCGAATAAGAAAAAGTCAACCGTAACCGCGTAACTGGTACCCGTGAGAAAAAAATCGAAAAAATCTGATTCGAATGCCATGATTTTTCGGAGTCATTTTTCCAAGGGGGGGTACTGTGAATTTTTGAGAAAAAAAAATTTCAAGCTAAAAGGAAACCATTAGGTGCATTTTATAGAGAATCAGATTTCGAATAAAAAAAAGTCAACCGTAACCGCGTAACTGGTACCCGTGAGAAAAAAATCGAAAAAATCTGTTTCGCATGAAATGACTTTTCGGAGTCATTTTTCCAAGGGGGGGGGGGTACTGTAGATTTTTGAGAAAAAAAAATTTCAAGCTAAAAGGAAACCATTAGGCGCATTTTATAGAGAATCAGATTTCGAATAAGAAAAAGTCAACCGTAACCGCGTAACTGGTACCCGTGAGAAAAAAATCGAAAAAATCTGATTCGAATGCCATGATTTTTCGGAGTCAATTTTCCAAGGGGGGGTACTGTAGATTTTTGAGAAAAAAAAATTTCAAGCTAAAAGGAAACCATTAGGTGCATTTTATAGAGAATTAGATTTCGAATAAGAAAAAGTCAACCGTAACCGCGTAACTGGTACCCGTGAGAAAAAAATCGAAAAAATCTGATTCGAATGCCATGATTTTTCGGAGTCATTTTTCCAAGGGGGGGTACTGTGAATTTTTGAGAAAAAAAAATTTCAAGCTAAAAGGAAACCATTAGGTGCATTTTATAGAGAATCAGATTTCGAATAAGAAAAAGTCAACCGTAACCGCGTAACTGGTACCCGTGAGAAAAAAATCGAAAAAATCTGATTCGAATGCCATGATTTTTCGGAGTCATTTTTCCAAGGTTGGGTACTGTGAATTTTTGAGAAAAAAAAATTTCAAGATAAAAGGAAACCATTAGGTGCATTTTATAGAGAATCAGATTTCGAATAAGAAAAAGTCAACCGTAACCGCGTAACTGGTACCCGTGAGAAAAAAATCGAAAAAATCTGATTCGAATGCCATGATTTTTCGGAGTCATTTTTCCAAGGTTGGGTACTGTGAATTTTTGAGAAAAAAAAATTTCAAGCTAAAAGGAAACCATTAGGTGCATTTTATAGAGAATCAGATTTCGAATAAGAAAAAGTCAACCGTAACCGCGTAACTGGTACCCGTGAGAAAAAAATCGAAAAAATCTGATTCGAATGCCATGATTTTTCGGAGTCATTTTTCTAAGGGGGGGGTACTGTGAATTTTTGAGAAAAAAAAATTTCAAGCTAAAAGGAAACCATTAGGTGCGTTTTATAGAGAATCAGATTTCGAATAAGAAAAAGTCAACCGTAACCGCGTAACTGGTACCCGTGAGAAAAAAATCGAAAAAATCTGATTCGAATGCCATGATTTTTCGGAGTCATTTTTCCAAGGGGGAGTACTGTGAATTTTTGAGAAAAAAAAATTTCAAGCTAAAAGGAAACCATTAGGTGCATTTTATAGAGAATCAGATTTCGAATAAGAAAAAGTCAACCGTAACCGCGTAACTGGTACCCGTGAGAAAACAATCGAAAAAATCTGATTCGAATGCCATGATTTTTCGGAGTCATTTTTCCAAGGGGGGTACTGTGAATTTTTGAGAAAAAAAAATTTCAAGCTAAAAGGAAACCATTAGGTGCATTTTATAGAGAATCAGATTTCGAATAAGAAAAAGTCAACCGTAACCGCGTAACTGGTACCCGTGAGAAAACAATCGAAAAAATCTGATTCGAATGCCATGATTTTTCGGAGTCATTTTTCCAAGGGGGGTACTGTGAATTTTTGAGAAAAAAAAATTTCAAGCTAAAAGGAAACCATTAGGTGCATTTTATAGAGAATCAGATTTCGAATAAGAAAAAGTCAACCGTAACCGCGTAACTGGTACCCGTGAGAAAAAAATCGAAAATATCTGATTCGAATGCCATGATTTTTCGGAGTCATTTTTCCAAGGGGGGGTACTGTAGATTTTTGAGAAAAAAAAATTTCAAGCTAAAAGAAAACCATTAGGTGCATTTTATAGAGAATTAGATTTCGAATAAGAAAAAGTCAACCGTAACCGCGTAACTGGTACCCGTGAGAAAAAAATCGAAAAAATCTGATTCGAATGCCATGATTTTTCGGAGTCATTTTTCCAAGGGGGGGGGGTACTGTGAATTTTTGAGAAAAAAAAATTTCAAGCTAAAAGGAAACCATTAGGTGCATTTTATAGAGAATCAGATTTCGAATAAAAAAAAGTCAACCGTAACCGCGTAACTGGTACCCGTGAGAAAAAAATCGAAAAAATCTGTTTCGCATGAAATGACTTTTCGGAGTCATTTTTCCAAGGGGGGGGTACTGTAGATTTTTGAGAAAAAAAAATTTCAAGCTAAAAGGAAACCATTAGGTGCATTTTATAGAGAATCAGATTTCGAATAAGAAAAAGTCAACCGTAACCGCGTAACTGGTACCCGTGAGAAAAAAATCGAAAAAATCTGATTCGAATGCCATGATTTTTCGGAGTCAATTTTCCAAGGGGGGGTACTGTAGATTTTTGAGAAAAAAAAATTTCAAGCTAAAAGGAAACCATTAGGTGCATTTTATAGAGAATTAGATTTCGAATAAGAAAAAGTCAACCGTAACCGCGTAACTGGTACCCGTGAGAAAAAAATCGAAAAAATCTGATTCGAATGCCATGATTTTTCGGAGTCATTTTTCCAAGGGGGGGTACTGTGAATTTTTGAGAAAAAAAAATTTCAAGCTAAAAGGAAACCATTAGGTGCATTTTATAGAGAATCAGATTTCGAATAAAAAAAAGTCAACCGTAACCGCGTAACTGGTACCAGTGAGAAAAAAATGGAAAAAATCTGTTTCGAATGCCATGATTTTTCGGAGTCATTTTTCCAAGGGTGGGTACTGTGAAATTTTGAGAAAAAAAATTTCATGCTAAAAGGAAGCCATTAGGTGCATTTTATAGAGAATCAGATTTCGAATAAGAAAAAGTCAACCGTAACCGCGTAACTGGTACCCGTGAGAAAAAAATCGAAAAAATCTGATTCGAATGCCATGATTTTTCGGAGTCATTTTTCCAAGGGGGGGTACTGTGAATTTTTGAGAAAAAAAAATTTCAAGCTAAAAGGAAACCATTAGGTGCATTTTATAGAGAATCAGATTTCGAATAAGAAAAAGTCAACCGTAACCGCGTAACTGGTACCCGTGAGAAAAAAATCGAAAAAATCTGATTCGAATGCCATGATTTTTCGGAGTCATTTTTCCAAGGTTGGGTACTGTGAATTTTTGAGAAAAAAAAATTTCAAGCTAAAAGGAAACCATTAGGTGCATTTTATAGAGAATCAGATTTCGAATAAGAAAAAGTCAACCGTAACCGCGTAACTGGTACCCGTGAGAAAAAAATCGAAAAAATCTGATTCGAATGCCATGATTTTTCGGAGTCATTTTTCCAAGGTTGGGTACTGTGAATTTTTGAGAAAAAAAAATTTCAAGCTAAAAGGAAACCATTAGGTGCATTTTATAGAGAATCAGATTTCGAATAAGAAAAAGTCAACCGTAACCGCGTAACTGGTACCCGTGAGAAAAAAATCGAAAAAATCTGATTCGAATGCCATGATTTTTCGGAGTCATTTTTCTAAGGGGGGGTACTGTGAATTTTTGAGAAAAAAAAATTTCAAGCTAAAAGGAAACCATTAGGTGCATTTTATAGAGAATCAGATTTCGAATAAGAAAAAGTCAACCGTAACCGCGTAACTGGTACCCGTGAGAAAAAAATCGAAAAAATCTGATTCGAATGCCATGATTTTTCGGAGTCATTTTTGCAAGGGGGGGGTACTGTGAATTTTTGAGAAAAAAAAATTTCAAGCTAAAAGGAAACCATTAGGTGCATTTTATAGAGAATCAGATTTCGAATAAAAAAACGTCAACCGTAACCGCGTAACTGGTACCCGTGAGAAAAAAATCGAAAAAATCTGTTTCGCATGAAATGACTTTTCGGAGTCATTTTTCCAAGGGGGGGGTACTGTAGATTTTTGAGAAAAAAAAATTTCAAGCTAAAAGGAAACCATTAGGTGCATTTTATAGAGAATCAGATTTCGAATAAAAAAAAGTCAACCGTAACCGCGTAACTGGTACCAGTGAGAAAAAAATGGAAAAAATCTGTTTCGAATGCCATGATTTTTCGGAGTCATTTTTCCAAGGGTGGGTACTGTGAAATTTTGAGAAAAAAAAATTTCATGCTAAAAGGAAGCCATTAGGTGCATTTTATAGAGAATCAGATTTCGAATAAGAAAAAGTCAACCGTAACCGCGTAACTGGTACCCGTGAGAAAAAAATCGAAAAAATCTGATTCGAATGCCATGATTTTTCGGAGTCATTTTTCCAAGGTTGGGTACTGTGAATTTTTGAGAAAAAAAAATTTCATGCTAAAAGGAAGCCATTAGGTGCATTTTATAGAGAATCAGATTTCGAATAAGAAAAAGTCAACCGTAACCGCGTAACTGGTACCCGTGAGAAAAAAATCGAAAAAATCTGATTCGAATGCCATGATTTTTCGGAGTCATTTTTCCAAGGTTGGGTACTGTGAATTTTTGAGAAAAAAAAATTTCAAGCTAAAAGGAAACCATTAGGTGCATTTTATAGAGAATCAGATTTCGAATAAGAAAAAGTCAACCGTAACCGCGTAACTGGTACCCGTGAGAAAAAAATCGAAAAAATCTGATTCGAATGCCATGATTTTTCGGAGTCATTTTTCCAAGGTTGGGTACTGTGAATTTTTGAGAAAAAAAAATTTCAAGCTAAAAGGAAACCATTAGGTGCATTTTATAGAGAATCAGATTTCGAATAAGAAAAAGTCAACCGTAACCGCGTAACTGGTACCCGTGAGAAAAAAATCGAAAAAATCTGATTCGAATGCCATGATTTTTCGGAGTCATTTTTCTAAGGGGGGGTACTGTGAATTTTTGAGAAAAAAAAATTTCAAGCTAAAAGGAAACCATTAGGTGCATTTTATAGAGAATCAGATTTCGAATAAGAAAAAGTCAACCGTAACCGCGTAACTGGTACCCGTGAGAAAAAAATCGAAAAAATCTGATTCGAATGCCATGATTTTTCGGAGTCATTTTTGCAAGGGGGGGTACTGTGAATTTTTGAGAAAAAAAAATTTCAAGCTAAAAGGAAACCATTAGGTGCATTTTATAGAGAATCAGATTTCGAATAAAAAAACGTCAACCGTAACCGCGTAACTGGTACCCGTGAGAAAAAAATCGAAAAAATCTGTTTCGCATGAAATGACTTTTCGGAGTCATTTTTCCAAGGGGGGGGTACTGTAGATTTTTGAGAAAAAAAAATTTCAAGCTAAAAGGAAACCATTAGGTGCATTTTATAGAGAATCAGATTTCGAATAAAAAAAAGTCAACCGTAACCGCGTAACTGGTACCAGTGAGAAAAAAATGGAAAAAATCTGTTTCGAATGCCATGATTTTTCGGAGTCATTTTTCCAAGGGTGGGTACTGTGAAATTTTGAGAAAAAAAAATTTCATGCTAAAAGGAAGCCATTAGGTGCATTTTATAGAGAATCAGATTTCGAATAAGAAAAAGTCAACCGTAACCGCGTAACTGGTACCCGTGAGAAAAAAATCGAAAAAATCTGATTCGAATGCCATGATTTTTCGGAGTCATTTTTCCAAGGTTGGGTACTGTGAATTTTTGAGAAAAAAAAATTTCAAGCTAAAAGGAAACCATTAGGTGCATTTTATAGAGAATCAGATTTCGAATAAGAAAAAGTCAACCGTAACCGCGTAACTGGTACCCGTGAGAAAACAATCGAAAAAATCTGATTCGAATGCCATGATTTTTCGGAGTCATTTTTCCAAGGGGGGTACTGTGAATTTTTGAGAAAAAAAAATTTCAAGCTAAAAGGAAACCATTAGGTGCATTTTATAGAGAATCAGATTTCGAATAAGAAAAAGTCAACCGTAACCGCGTAACTGGTACCAGTGAGAAAAAAATGGAAAAAATCTGTTTCGAATGCCATGATTTTTCGGAGTCATTTTTCTAAGGGGGGGTACTGTGAATTTTTGAGAAAAAAAAATTTCAAGCTAAAAGGAAACCATTAGGTGCGTTTTATAAAGAATCAGATTTCGAATAAGAAAAAGTCAACCGTAACCGCGTAACTGGTACCCGTGAGAAAAAAATCGAAAAAATCTGATTCGAATGCCATGATTTTTCGGAGTCATTTTTCCAAGGGGGAGTACTGTGAATTTTTGAGAAAAAAAAATTTCAAGCTAAAAGGAAACCATTAGGTGCATTTTATAGAGAATCAGATTTCGAATAAGAAAAAGTCAACCGTAACCGCGTAACTGGTACCAGTGAGAAAAAAATGGAAAAAATCTGTTTCGAATGCCATGATTTTTCGGAGTCATTTTTCCAAGGGGGGTACTGTGAATTTTTGATAAAAAAAAATTTCAAGCTAAAAGGAAACCATTAGGTGCATTTTATAGAGAATCAGATTTCGAATAAAAAAAAGTCAACCGTAACCGCGTAACTAGTACCCGTGAGAAAAAAATCGAAAAAATCTGTTTCGCATGAAATGACTTTTCGGAGTCATTTTTCCAAGGGGGGGGGGGTACTGTAGATTTTTGAGAAAAAAAAATTTCAAGCTAAAAGGAAACCATTAGGTGCATTTTATAGAGAATCAGATTTCGAATAAGAAAAAGTCAACCGTAACCGCGTAACTGGTACCCGTGAGAAAAAAATCGAAAAAATCTGATTCGAATGCCATGATTTTTCGGAGTCAATTTTCCAAGGGGGGGTACTGTAGATTTTTGAGAAAAAAAAATTTCAAGCTAAAAGGAAACCATTAGGTGCATTTTATAGAGAATTAGATTTCGAATAAGAAAAAGTCAACCGTAACCGCGTAACTGGTACCCGTGAGAAAAAAATCGAAAAAATCTGATTCGAATGCCATGATTTTTCGGAGTCATTTTTCCAAGGGGGGGTACTGTGAATTTTTGAGAAAAAAAAATTTCAAGCTAAAAGGAAACCATTAGGTGCATTTTATAGAGAATCAGATTTCGAATAAAAAAAAGTCAACCGTAACCGCGTAACTGGTACCAGTGAGAAAAAATGGAAAAAATCTGTTTCGAATGCCATGATTTTTCGGAGTCATTTTTCCAAGGGTGGGTACTGTGAAATTTTGAGAAAAAAAAATTTCATGCTAAAAGGAAGCCATTAGGTGCATTTTATAGAGAATCAGATTTCGAATAAGAAAAAGTCAACCGTAACCGCGTAACTGGTACCCGTGAGAAAAAAATCGAAAAAATCTGATTCGAATGCCATGATTTTTCGGAGTCATTTTTCCAAGGGGGGGTACTGTGAATTTTTGAGAAAAAAAAATTTCAAGCTAAAAGGAAACCATTAGGTGCATTTTATAGAGAATCAGATTTCGAATAAGAAAAAGTCAACCGTAACCGCGTAACTGGTACCCGTGAGAAAAAAATCGAAAAAATCTGATTCGAATGCCATGATTTTTCGGAGTCATTTTTCCAAGGGGGGGTACTGTGAATTTTTGAGAAAAAAAATTTCAAGCTAAAAGGAAACCATTAGGTGCATTTTATAGAGAATCAGATTGCGAATAAGAAAAAGTCAACCGTAACCGCGTAACTGGTACCCGTGAGAAAAAAATCGAAAAAATCTGATTCGAATGCCATGATTTTTCGGAGTCATTTTTCCAAGGGGGGGGGGGTACTGTGAATTTTTGAGAAAAAAAAATTTCAAGCTAAAAGGAAACCATTAGGTGCATTTTATAGAGAATCAGATTTCGAATAAGAAAAAGTCAACCGTAACCACGTAACTGGTACCCGTGAGAAAAAAATCGAAAAAATCTGATTCGAATGCCATGATTTTTCGGAGTCATTTTTCCAAGGGGGGGGTACTGTAGATTTTTGAGAAAAAAAAATTTCAAGCTAAAAGGAAACCATTAGGTGCATTTTATAGAGAATCAGATTTCGAATAAGAAAAAGTCAACCGTAACCGCGTAACTGGTACCCGTGAGAAAAAAATCGAAAAAATCTGATTCGAATGCCATGATTTTTCGGAGTCATTTTTCCAAGGGGGGGTACTGTGAATTTTTGAGAAAAAAAAATTTCAAGCTAAAAGGAAACCATTAGGTGCATTTTATAGAGAATCAGATTTCGAATAAGAAAAAGTCAACCGTAACCGCGTAACTGGTACCCGTGAGAAAAAAATCGAAAAAATCTGATTCGAATGCCATGATTTTTCGGAGTCATTTTTTCAAGGGGGGGTACTGTGAATTTTTGAGAAAAAAAATTTCAAGCTAAAAGGAAACCATTAGGTGCATTTTATAGAGAATCAGATTGCGAATAAGAAAAAGTCAACCGTAACCGCGTAACTGGTACCCGTGAGAAAAAAATCGAAAAAATCTGATTCGAATGCCATGATTTTTCGGAGTCATTTTTCCAAGGGGGGGGGGGGGGGTACTGTGAATTTTTGAGAAAAAAAAATTTCAAGCTAAAAGGAAACCATTAGGTGCATTTTATAGAGAATCAGATTTCGAATAAGAAAAAGTCAACCGTAACCGCGTAACTGGTACCAGTGAGAAAAAAATGGAAAAAATCTGTTTCGAATGCCATGATTTTTCGGAGTCATTTTTCCAAGGGTGGGTACTGTGAAATTTTGAGAAAAAAAAATTTCATGCTAAAAGGAAGCCATTAGGTGCATTTTATAGAGAATCAGATTTCGAATAAGAAAAAGTCAACCGTAACCGCGTAACTGGTACCCGTGAGAAAAAAATCGAAAAAATCTGATTCGAATGCCATGATTTTTCGGAGTCATTTTTCCAAGGGGGGGTACTGTGAATTTTTGAGAAAAAAAATTTCAAGCTAAAAGGAAACCATTAGGTGCATTTTATAGAGAATCAGATTGCGAATAAGAAAAAGTCAACCGTAACCGCGTAACTGGTACCCGTGAGAAAAAAATCGAAAAAATCTGATTCGAATGCCATGATTTTTCGGAGTCAATTTTCCAAGGGGGGGTACTGTAGATTTTTGAGAAAAAAAAATTTCAAGCTAAAAGGAAACCATTAGGTGCATTTTATAGAGAATTAGATTTCGAATAAGAAAAAGTCAACCGTAACCGCGTAACTGGTACCCGTGAGAAAAAAATCGAAAAAATCTGATTCGAATGCCATGATTTTTCGGAGTCATTTTTCCAAGGGGGGGTACTGTGAATTTTTGAGAAAAAAAAATTTCAAGCTAAAAGGAAACCATTAGGTGCATTTTATAGAGAATCAGATTTCGAATAAAAAAAAGTCAACCGTAACCGCGTAACTGGTACCAGTGAGAAAAAATGGAAAAAATCTGTTTCGAATGCCATGATTTTTCGGAGTCATTTTTCCAAGGGTGGGTACTGTGAAATTTTGAGAAAAAAAAATTTCATGCTAAAAGGAAGCCATTAGGTGCATTTTATAGAGAATCAGATTTCGAATAAGAAAAAGTCAACCGTAACCGCGTAACTGGTACCCGTGAGAAAAAAATCGAAAAAATCTGATTCGAATGCCATGATTTTTCGGAGTCATTTTTCCAAGGGGGGGTACTGTGAATTTTTGAGAAAAAAAAATTTCAAGCTAAAAGGAAACCATTAGGTGCATTTTATAGAGAATCAGATTTCGAATAAGAAAAAGTCAACCGTAACCGCGTAACTGGTACCCGTGAGAAAAAAATCGAAAAAATCTGATTCGAATGCCATGATTTTTCGGAGTCATTTTTCCAAGGGGGGGTACTGTGAATTTTTGAGAAAAAAAATTTCAAGCTAAAAGGAAACCATTAGGTGCATTTTATAGAGAATCAGATTGCGAATAAGAAAAAGTCAACCGTAACCGCGTAACTGGTACCCGTGAGAAAAAAATCGAAAAAATCTGATTCGAATGCCATGATTTTTCGGAGTCATTTTTCCAAGGGGGGGGGGGTACTGTGAATTTTTGAGAAAAAAAAATTTCAAGCTAAAAGGAAACCATTAGGTGCATTTTATAGAGAATCAGATTTCGAATAAGAAAAAGTCAACCGTAACCACGTAACTGGTACCCGTGAGAAAAAAATCGAAAAAATCTGATTCGAATGCCATGATTTTTCGGAGTCATTTTTCCAAGGGGGGGGTACTGTAGATTTTTGAGAAAAAAAAATTTCAAGCTAAAAGGAAACCATTAGGTGCATTTTATAGAGAATCAGATTTCGAATAAGAAAAAGTCAACCGTAACCGCGTAACTGGTACCCGTGAGAAAAAAATCGAAAAAATCTGATTCGAATGCCATGATTTTTCGGAGTCATTTTTCCAAGGGGGGGTACTGTGAATTTTTGAGAAAAAAAAATTTCAAGCTAAAAGGAAACCATTAGGTGCATTTTATAGAGAATCAGATTTCGAATAAGAAAAAGTCAACCGTAACCGCGTAACTGGTACCCGTGAGAAAAAAATCGAAAAAATCTGATTCGAATGCCATGATTTTTCGGAGTCATTTTTTCAAGGGGGGGTACTGTGAATTTTTGAGAAAAAAAATTTCAAGCTAAAAGGAAACCATTAGGTGCATTTTATAGAGAATCAGATTGCGAATAAGAAAAAGTCAACCGTAACCGCGTAACTGGTACCCGTGAGAAAAAAATCGAAAAAATCTGATTCGAATGCCATGATTTTTCGGAGTCATTTTTCCAAGGGGGGGGGGGGGTACTGTGAATTTTTGAGAAAAAAAAATTTCAAGCTAAAAGGAAACCATTAGGTGCATTTTATAGAGAATCAGATTTCGAATAAGAAAAAGTCAACCGTAACCGCGTAACTGGTACCAGTGAGAAAAAAATGGAAAAAATCTGTTTCGAATGCCATGATTTTTCGGAGTCATTTTTCCAAGGGTGGGTACTGTGAAATTTTGAGAAAAAAAAATTTCATGCTAAAAGGAAGCCATTAGGTGCATTTTATAGAGAATCAGATTTCGAATAAGAAAAAGTCAACCGTAACCGCGTAACTGGTACCCGTGAGAAAAAAATCGAAAAAATCTGATTCGAATGCCATGATTTTTCGGAGTCATTTTTCCAAGGGGGGGTACTGTGAATTTTTGAGAAAAAAAAATTTCAAGCTAAAAGGAAACCATTAGGTGCATTTTATAGAGAATCAGATTTCGAATAAGAAAAAGTCAACCGTAACCGCGTAACTGGTACCCGTGAGAAAAAAATCGAAAAAATCTGATTCGAATGCCATGATTTTTCGGAGTCATTTTTCCAAGGGGGGGTACTGTGAATTTTTGAGAAAAAAAATTTCAAGCTAAAAGGAAACCATTAGGTGCATTTTATAGAGAATCAGATTGCGAATAAGAAAAAGTCAACCGTAACCGCGTAACTGGTACCCGTGAGAAAAAAATCGAAAAAATCTGATTCGAATGCCATGATTTTTCGGAGTCATTTTTCCAAGGGGGGGTACTGTAGATTTTTGAGAAAAAAAAAATTCAAGCTAAAAGGAAACCATTAGGTGCATTTTATAGAGAATCAGATTTCGAATAAGAAAAAGTCAACCGTAACCGCGTAACTGGTACCCGTGAGAAAAAAATCGAAAAAATCTGATTCGAATGCCATGATTTTTCGGAGTCATTTTTCCAAGGGGGGGTACTGTGAATTTTTGAGAAAAAAAAATTTCAAGCTAAAAGGAAACCATTAGGTGCATTTTATAGAGAATCAGATTTCGAATAAGAAAAAGTCAACCGTAACCGCGTAACTGGTACCCGTGAGAAAAAAATCGAAAAAATCTGATTCGAATGCCATGATTTTTCGGAGTCATTTTTCCAAGGGGGGGTACTGTGAATTTTTGAGAAAAAAAAATTTCAAGCTAAAAGGAAACCATTAGGTGCATTTTATAGAGAATCAGATTTCGAATAAGAAGAAGTCAACCGTAACCGCGTAACTGGTACCCGTGAGAAAAAAATCGAAAAAATCTGATTCGAATGCCATGATTTTTCGGAGTCATTTTTCCAAGGGGGGTACTGTGAATTTTTGAGAAAAAAAAATTTCAAGCTAAAAGGAAACCATTAGGTGCATTTTATAGAGAATCAGATTTCGAATAAGAAAAAGTCAACCGTAACCGCGTAACTGGTACCAGTGAGAAAAAAATGGAAAAAATCTGTTTCGAATGCCATGATTTTTCGGAGTCATTTTTCCAAGGGGGGTACTGTGAATTTTTGAGAAAAAAAAATTTCAAGCTAAAAGGAAACCATTAGGTGCATTTTATAGAGAATCAGATTTCGAATAAGAAAAAGTCAACCGTAACCGCGCAACTGGTACCAGTGAGAAAAAAATGGAAAAAATCTGTTTCGAATGCCATGATTTTTCGGAGTCATTTTTCCAAGGGTGGGTACTGTGAAATTTTGAGAAAAAAAAATTTCATGCTAAAAGGAAGCCATTAGGTGCATTTTATAGAGAATCAGATTTCGAATAAGAAAAAGTCAACCGTAACCGCGTAACTGGTACCCGTGAGAAAAAAATCGAAAAAATCTGATTCGAATGCCATGATTTTTCGGAGTCATTTTTCCAAGGGGGGGTACTGTGAATTTTTCAGAAAAAAAAATTTCAAGCTAAAAGGAAACCATTAGGTGCATTTTATAGAGAATCAGATTTCGAATAAGAAAAAGTCAACCGTAACCGCGTAACTGGTACCCGTGAGAAAAAAATCGAAAAAATCTGATTCGAATGCCATGATTTTTCGGAGTCATTTTTCCAAGGGGGGGTACTGTGAATTTTTGAGAAAAAAAAATTTCAAGCTAAAAGGAAACCATTAGGTGCATTTTATAGAGAATCAGATTTCGATTAAGAAAAAGTCAACCGTAACCGCGTAACTGGTACCAGTGAGAAAAAAATGGAAAAAATCTGTTTCGAATGCCATGATTTTTCGGAGTCATTTTTCCAAGGGGGGGTACTGTGAATTTTTGAGAAAAAAAAATTTCAAGCTAAAAGGAAACCATTAGGTGCATTTTATAGAGAATCAGATTTCGAATAAGAAAAAGTCAACCGTAACCGCGTAACTGGTACCAGTGAGAAAAAAATCGAAAAAATCTGATTCGAATGCCATGATTTTTCGGAGTCATTTTTCCAAGGGGGGGTACTGTAGATTTTTGAGAAAAAAAAATTTCAAGCTAAAAGGAAACCATTAGGTGCATTTTATAGAGAATCAGATTTCGAATAAGAAAAAGTCAACCGTAACCGCGTAACTGGTACCCGTGAGAAAAAAATCGAAAAAATCTGATTCGAATGCCATGATTTTTCGGAATCATTTTTCCAAGGGGGGGTACTGTAGATTTTTGAGAAAAAAAAATTTCAAGCTAAAAGGAAACCATTAGGTGCATTTTATAGAGAATCAGATTTCGAATAAGAAAAAGTCAACCGTAACCGCGTAACTGGTACCCGTGAGAAAAAAATCGAAAAAATCTGATTCGAATGCCATGATTTTTCGGAGCCATTTTTCCAAGGGGGGGTACTGTAGATTTTTGAGAAAAAAAAATTTCAAGCTAAAAGGAAACCATTAGGTGCATTTTATAGAGAATTAGATTTCGAATAAGAAAAAGTCAACCGTAACCGCGTAACTGGTACCCGTGAGAAAAAAATCGAAAAAATCTGTTTCGAATGAAATGACTTTTCGGAGTCATTTTTCCAAGGGGGGTACTGTAGATTTTTGAGAAAAAAAAATTTCAAGCTAAAAGGAAACCATTAGGTGCATTTTATAGAGAATCAGATTTCGAATAAGAAAAAGTCAACCGTAACCGCGTAACTGGTACCCGTGAGAAAAAAATCGAAAAAATCTGATTCGAATGCCATGATTTTTCGGAGTCATTTTTCCAAGGGGGGGTACTGTGAATTTTTGAGAAAAAAAAATTTCAAGCTAAAAGGAAACCATTAGGTGCATTTTATAGAGAATCAGATTTCGAATAAGAAAAAGTCAACCGTAACCGCGTAACTGGTACCCGTGAGAAAAAAATCGAAAAAATCTGATTCGAATGCCATGATTTTTCGGAGTCATTTTTCCAAGGGGGGGTACTGTGAATTTTTGAGAAAAAAAAATTTCAAGCTAAAAGGAAACCATTAGGTGCATTTTATAGAGAATCAGATTTCGAATAAGAAAAAGTCAACCGTAACCGCGTAACTGGTACCCGTGAGAAAAAAATCGAAAAAATCTGATTCGAATGCCATGATTTTTCGGAGTCATTTTTCCAAGGGGGGGTACTGTGAATTTTTGAGAAAAAAAAATTTCAAGCTAAAAGGAAACCATTAGGTGCGTTTTATAGAGAATCAGATTTCGAATAAGAAAAAGTCAACCGTAACCGCGTAACTGGTACCCGTGAGAAAAAAATCGAAAAAATCTGTTTCGAATGCCATGATTTTTCGGAGTCATTTTTCCAAGGGTGGGTACGGTGAAATTTTCAGAAAAAAAAATTTCATGCTAAAAGGAAGCCATTAGGTGCATTTTATAGAGAATCAGATTTCGAATAAGAAAAAGTCAACCGTAACCGCGTAACTGGTACCCGTGAGAAAAAAATCGAAAAAATCTGATTCGAATGCCATGATTTTTCCGAGTCATTTTTCTAAGGGGGGGTACTGTGAATTTTTGAGAAAAAAAAATTTCAAGCTAAAAGGAAACCATTAGGTGCATTTTATAGAGAATCAGATTTCGAATAAGAAAAAGTCAACCGTAACCGCGTAACTGGTACCCGTGAGAAAAAAATCGAAAAAATCTGTTTCGAATGCCATGATTTTTCGGAGTCATTTTTCCAAGGGTGGGTACTGTGAAATTTTGAGAAAAAAAAATTTCATGCTAAAAGGAAGCCATTAGGTGCATTTTAGAGAGAATCAGATTTCGAATAAGAAAATGTCAACCGTAACCGCGTAACTGGTACCCGTGAGAAAAAAATCGAAAAAATCTGATTCGAATGCCATGATTTTTCCGAGTCATTTTTCCAAGGGGGGGTACTGTGAATTTTTGAGAAAAAAAAATTTCAAGCTAAAAGGAAACCATTAGGTGCGTTTTATAGAGAATCAGATTTCGAATAAGAAAAAGTCAACCGTAACCGCGTAACTGGTACCCGTGAGAAAAAAATCGAAAAAATCTGTTTCGAATGCCATGATTTTTCGGAGTCATTTTTCCAAGGGTGGGTACGGTGAAATTTTCAGAAAAAAAAATTTCATGCTAAAAGGAAGCCATTAGGTGCATTTTATAGAGAATCAGATTTCGAATAAGAAAAAGTCAACCGTAACCGCGTAACTGGTACCCGTGAGAAAAAAATCGAAAAAATCTGATTCGAATGCCATGATTTTTCCGAGTCATTTTTCTAAGGGGGGGTACTGTGAATTTTTGAGAAAAAAAAATTTCAAGCTAAAAGGAAACCATTAGGTGCATTTTATAGAGAATCAGATTTCGAATAAGAAAAAGTCAACCGTAACCGCGTAACTGGTACCCGTGAGAAAAAAATCGAAAAAATCTGTTTCGAATGCCATGATTTTTCGGAGTCATTTTTCCAAGGGTGGGTACTGTGAAATTTTGAGAAAAAAAAATTTCATGCTAAAAGGAAGCCATTAGGTGCATTTTAGAGAGAATCAGATTTCGAATAAGAAAATGTCAACCGTAACCGCGTAACTGGTACCCGTGAGAAAAAAATCGAAAAAATCTGATTCGAATGCCATGATTTTTCCGAGTCATTTTTCCAAGGGGGGGTACTGTGAATTTTTGAGAAAAAAAAATTTCAAGCTAAAAGGAAACCATTAGGTGCATTTTATAGAGAATCAGATTTCGAATAAGAAAAAGTCAACCGTAACCGCGTAACTGGTACCCGTGAGAAAAAAATCGAAAAAATCTGATTCGAATGCCATGATTTTTCGGAGTCATTTTTCCAAGGGGGGGTACTGTGAATTTTTGAGAAAAAAAAATTTCAAGCTAAAAGGAAACCATTAGGTGCATTTTATAGAGAATCAGATTTCGAATAAGAAAAAGTCAACCGTAACCGCGTAACTGGTACCCGTGAGAAAAAAATCGAAAAAATCTGATTCGAATGCCATGATTTTTCGGAGTCATTTTTCCAAGGGGGGGTACTGTGAATTTTTGAGAAAAAAAAATTTCAAGCTAAAAGGAAACCATAAGGTGCATTTTATAGAGAATCAGATTTCGAATAAGAAAAAGTCAACCGTAACCGCGTAACTGGTACCCGTGAGAAAAAAATCGAAAAAATCTGATTCCAATGCCATGATTTTTCGGAGTCATTTTTCCAAGGGGGGGGTACTGTGAATTTTTGAGAAAAAAAAATTTCAAGCTAAAAGGAAACCATTAGGTGCGTTTTATAGAGAATCAGATTTCGAATAAGAAAAAGTCAACCGTAACCGCGTAACTGGTACCCGTGAGAAAAAAATCGAAAAAATCTGATTCGAATGCCATGATTTTTCGGAGTCATTTTTCCAAGGGGGGGTACTGTGAATTTTTGAGAAAAAAAAATTTCAAGCAAAAAGGAAACCATTAGGTGCATTTTATAGAGAATCAGATTTCGAATAAGAAAAAGTCAACCGTAACCGCGTAACTGGTACCCGTGAGAAAAAAATCGAAAAAATCTGATTCGAATGCCATGATTTTTCGGAGCCATTTTTCCAAGGGGGGGTACTGTAGATTTTTGAGAAAAAAAAATTTCAAGCTAAAAGGAAACATTTAGGTGCATTTTATAGAGAATTAGATTTCGAATAAGAAAAAGTCAACCGTAACCGCGTAACTGGTACCCGTGAGAAAAAAATCGAAAAAATCTGTTTCGAATGAAATGACTTTTCGGAGTCATTTTTCCAAGGGGGGTACTGTAGATTTTTGAGAAAAAAAAATTTCAAGCTAAAAGGAAACCATTAGGTGCATTTTATAGAGAATCAGATTTCGAATAAGAAAAAGTCAACCGTAACCGCGTAACTGGTACCCGTGAGAAAAAAATCGAAAAAATCTGATTCGAATGCCATGATTTTTCGGAGTCATTTTTCCAAGGGGGGGTACTGTGAATTTTTGAGAAAAAAAAATTTCAAGCTAAAAGGAAACCATTAGGTGCATTTTATAGAGAATCAGATTTCGAATAAGAAAAAGTCAACCGTAACCGCGTAACTGGTACCCGTGAGAAAAAAATCGAAAAAATCTGATTCGAATGCCATGATTTTTCGGAGTCATTTTTCCAAGGGGGGGTACTGTGAATTTTTGAGAAAAAAAAATTTCAAGCTAAAAGGAAACCATTAGGTGCATTTTATAGAGAATCAGATTTCGAATAAGAAAAAGTCAACCGTAACCGCGTAACTGGTACCCGTGAGAAAAAAATCGAAAAAATCTGATTCGAATGCCATGATTTTTCGGAGTCATTTTTCCAAGGGGGGGTACTGTGAATTTTTGAGAAAAAAAAATTTCAAGCTAAAAGGAAACCATTAGGTGCGTTTTATAGAGAATCAGATTTCGAATAAGAAAAAGTCAACCGTAACCGCGTAACTGGTACCCGTGAGAAAAAAATCGAAAAAATCTGTTTCGAATGCCATGATTTTTCGGAGTCATTTTTCCAAGGGTGGGTACGGTGAAATTTTCAGAAAAAAAAATTTCATGCTAAAAGGAAGCCATTAGGTGCATTTTATAGAGAATCAGATTTCGAATAAGAAAAAGTCAACCGTAACCGCGTAACTGGTACCCGTGAGAAAAAAATCGAAAAAATCTGATTCGAATGCCATGATTTTTCCGAGTCATTTTTCTAAGGGGGGGTACTGTGAATTTTTGAGAAAAAAAAATTTCAAGCTAAAAGGAAACCATTAGGTGCATTTTATAGAGAATCAGATTTCGAATAAGAAAAAGTCAACCGTAACCGCGTAACTGGTACCCGTGAGAAAAAAATCGAAAAAATCTGTTTCGAATGCCATGATTTTTCGGAGTCATTTTTCCAAGGGTGGGTACTGTGAAATTTTGAGAAAAAAAAATTTCATGCTAAAAGGAAGCCATTAGGTGCATTTTAGAGAGAATCAGATTTCGAATAAGAAAATGTCAACCGTAACCGCGTAACTGGTACCCGTGAGAAAAAAATCGAAAAAATCTGATTCGAATGCCATGATTTTTCCGAGTCATTTTTCCAAGGGGGGGTACTGTGAATTTTTGAGAAAAAAAAATTTCAAGCTAAAAGGAAACCATTAGGTGCATTTTATAGAGAATCAGATTTCGAATAAGAAAAAGTCAACCGTAACCGCGTAACTGGTACCCGTGAGAAAAAAATCGAAAAAATCTGATTCGAATGCCATGATTTTTCGGAGTCATTTTTCCAAGGGGGGGTACTGTGAATTTTTGAGAAAAAAAAATTTCAAGCTAAAAGGAAACCATTAGGTGCATTTTATAGAGAATCAGATTTCGAATAAGAAAAAGTCAACCGTAACCGCGTAACTGGTACCCGTGAGAAAAAAATCGAAAAAATCTGATTCGAATGCCATGATTTTTCGGAGTCATTTTTCCAAGGGGGGGTACTGTGAATTTTTGAGAAAAAAAAATTTCAAGCTAAAAGGAAACCATAAGGTGCATTTTATAGAGAATCAGATTTCGAATAAGAAAAAGTCAACCGTAACCGCGTAACTGGTACCCGTGAGAAAAAAATCGAAAAAATCTGATTCCAATGCCATGATTTTTCGGAGTCATTTTTCCAAGGGGGGGGTACTGTGAATTTTTGAGAAAAAAAAATTTCAAGCTAAAAGGAAACCATTAGGTGCGTTTTATAGAGAATCAGATTTCGAATAAGAAAAAGTCAACCGTAACCGCGTAACTGGTACCCGTGAGAAAAAAATCGAAAAAATCTGATTCGAATGCCATGATTTTTCGGAGTCATTTTTCCAAGGGGGGGTACTGTGAATTTTTGAGAAAAAAAAATTTCAAGCAAAAAGGAAACCATTAGGTGCATTTTATAGAGAATCAGATTTCGAATAAGAAAAAGTCAACCGTAACCGCGTAACTGGTACCCGTGAGAAAAAAATCGAAAAAATCTGATTCGAATGCCATGATTTTTCGGAGTCATTTTTCCAAGGGGGGGTACTGTGAATTTTTGAGAAAAAAAAATTTCAAGCTAAAAGGAAACCATTAGGTGCATTTTATAGAGAATCAGATTTCGAATAAGAAAAAGTCAACCGTAACCGCGTAACTGGTACCAGTGAGAAAAAAATGGAAAAAATCTGTTTCGAATGCCATGATTTTTCGGAGTCATTTTTCCAAGGGTGGGTACGGTGAAATTTTCAGAAAAAAAAATTTCATGCTAAAAGGAAGCCATTAGGTGCATTTTATAGAGAATCAGATTTCGAATAAGAAAAAGTCAACCGTAACCGCGTAACTGGTACCCGTGAGAAAAAAATCGAAAAAATCTGATTCGAATGCCATGATTTTTCCGAGTCATTTTTCTAAGGGGGGGTACTGTGAATGTTTGAGAAAAAAAAATTTCAAGCTAAAAGGAAACCATTAGGTGCATTTTATAGAGAATCAGATTTCGAATAAGAAAAAGTCAACCGTAACCGCGCAACTGGTACCAGTGAGAAAAAAATGGAAAAAATCTGTTTCGAATGCCATGATTTTTCGGAGTCATTTTTCCAAGGGTGGGTACTGTGAAATTTTGAGAAAAAAAAATTTCATGCTAAAAGGAAGCCATTAGGTGCATTTTATAGAGAATCAGATTTCGAATAAGAAAATGTCAACCGTAACCGCGTAACTGGTACCCGTGAGAAAAAAATCGAAAAAATCTGATTCGAATGCCATGATTTTTCCTAGTCATTTTTCCAAGGGGGGGTACTGTGAATTTTTGAGAAAAAAAAATTTCAAGCTAAAAGGAAACCATTAGGTGCATTTTATAGAGAATCAGATTTCGAATAAGAAAAAGTCAACCGTAACCGCGTAACTGGTACCCGTGAGAAAAAAATCGAAAAAATCTGTTTCGAATGCCATGATTTTTCGGAGTCATTTTTCCAATGGGGGGTACTGTAGATTTTTGAGAAAAAAAAATTTCAAGCTAAAAGGAAACCATTAGGTGCATTTTATAGAGAATCAGATTTCGAATAAGAAAAAGTCAACCGTAACCGCGTAACTGGTACCCGTGAGAAAAAAATCGAAAAAATCTGATTCGAATGCCATGATTTTTCGGAGTCATTTTTCCAAGGGGGGGTACTGTGAATTTTTGAGAAAAAAAAATTTCAAGCTAAAAGGAAACCATTAGGTGCATTTTATAGAGAATCAGATTTCGAATAAGAAAAAGTCAACCGTAACCGCGTAACTGGTACCCGTGAGAAAAAAATCGAAAAAATCTGATTCGAATGCCATGATTTTTCGGAGTCATTTTTCCAAGGGGGGGTACTGTGAATTTTTGAGAAAAAAAAATTTCAAGCTAAAAGGAAACCATTAGGTGCATTTTATAGAGAATCAGATTTCGAATAAGAAAAAGTCAACCGTAACCGCGTAACTGGTACCCGTGAGAAAAAAATCGAAAAAATCTGATTCGAATGCCATGATTTTTCGGAGTCATTTTTCCAAGGGGGGGTACTGTGAATTTTTGAGAAAAAAAAATTTCAAGCTAAAAGGAAACCATTAGGTGCGTTTTATAGAGAATCAGATTTCGAATAAGAAAAAGTCAACCGTAACCGCGTAACTGGTACCCGTGAGAAAAAAATCGAAAAAATCTGTTTCGAATGCCATGATTTTTCGGAGTCATTTTTCCAAGGGTGGGTACTGTGAAATTTTCAGAAAAAAAAATTTCATGCTAAAAGGAAGCCATTAGGTGCATTTTATAGAGAATCAGATTTCGAATAAGAAAAAGTCAACCGTAACCGCGTAACTGGTACCCGTGAGAAAAAAATCGAAAAAATCTGATTCGAATGCCATGATTTTTCCGAGTCATTTTTCTAAGGGGGGGTACTGTGAATTTTTGAGAAAAAAAAATTTCAAGCTAAAAGGAAACCATTAGGTGCATTTTATAGAGAATCAGATTTCGAATAAGAAAAAGTCAACCGTAACCGCGTAACTGGTACCCGTGAGAAAAAAATCGAAAAAATCTGTTTCGAATGCCATGATTTTTCGGAGTCATTTTTCCAAGGGTGGGTACTGTGAAATTTTGAGAAAAAAAAATTTCATGCTAAAAGGAAGCCATTAGGTGCATTTTAGAGAGAATCAGATTTCGAATAAGAAAATGTCAACCGTAACCGCGTAACTGGTACCCGTGAGAAAAAAATCGAAAAAATCTGATTCGAATGCCATGATTTTTCCGAGTCATTTTTCCAAGGGGGGGTACTGTGAATTTTTGAGAAAAAAAAATTTCAAGCTAAAAGGAAACCATTAGGTGCATTTTATAGAGAATCAGATTTCGAATAAGAAAAAGTCAACCGTAACCGCGTAACTGGTACCCGTGAGAAAAAAATCGAAAAAATCTGATTCGAATGCCATGATTTTTCGGAGTCATTTTTCCAAGGGGGGGTACTGTGAATTTTTGAGAAAAAAAAATTTCAAGCTAAAAGGAAACCATTAGGTGCATTTTATAGAGAATCAGATTTCGAATAAGAAAAAGTCAACCGTAACCGCGTAACTGGTACCCGTGAGAAAAAAATCGAAAAAATCTGATTCGAATGCCATGATTTTTCGGAGTCATTTTTCCAAGGGGGGGTACTGTGAATTTTTGAGAAAAAAAAATTTCAAGCTAAAAGGAAACCATAAGGTGCATTTTATAGAGAATCAGATTTCGAATAAGAAAAAGTCAACCGTAACCGCGTAACTGGTACCCGTGAGAAAAAAATCGAAAAAATCTGATTCCAATGCCATGATTTTTCGGAGTCATTTTTCCAAGGGGGGGGTACTGTGAATTTTTGAGAAAAAAAAATTTCAAGCTAAAAGGAAACCATTAGGTGCGTTTTATAGAGAATCAGATTTCGAATAAGAAAAAGTCAACCGTAACCGCGTAACTGGTACCCGTGAGAAAAAAATCGAAAAAATCTGATTCGAATGCCATGATTTTTCGGAGTCATTTTTCCAAGGGGGGGTACTGTGAATTTTTGAGAAAAAAAAATTTCAAGCAAAAAGGAAACCATTAGGTGCATTTTATAGAGAATCAGATTTCGAATAAGAAAAAGTCAACCGTAACCGCGTAACTGGTACCCGTGAGAAAAAAATCGAAAAAATCTGATTCGAATGCCATGATTTTTCGGAGTCATTTTTCCAAGGGGGGGTACTGTGAATTTTTGAGAAAAAAAAATTTCAAGCTAAAAGGAAACCATTAGGTGCATTTTATAGAGAATCAGATTTCGAATAAGAAAAAGTCAACCGTAACCGCGTAACTGGTACCAGTGAGAAAAAAATGGAAAAAATCTGTTTCGAATGCCATGATTTTTCGGAGTCATTTTTCCAAGGGTGGGTACGGTGAAATTTTCAGAAAAAAAAATTTCATGCTAAAAGGAAGCCATTAGGTGCATTTTATAGAGAATCAGATTTCGAATAAGAAAAAGTCAACCGTAACCGCGTAACTGGTACCCGTGAGAAAAAAATCGAAAAAATCTGATTCGAATGCCATGATTTTTCCGAGTCATTTTTCTAAGGGGGGGTACTGTGAATTTTTGAGAAAAAAAAATTTCAAGCTAAAAGGAAACCATTAGGTGCATTTTATAGAGAATCAGATTTCGAATAAGAAAAAGTCAACCGTAACCGCGCAACTGGTACCAGTGAGAAAAAAATGGAAAAAATCTGTTTCGAATGCCATGATTTTTCGGAGTCATTTTTCCAAGGGTGGGTACTGTGAAATTTTGAGAAAAAAAAATTTCATGCTAAAAGGAAGCCATTAGGTGCATTTTATAGAGAATCAGATTTCGAATAAGAAAATGTCAACCGTAACCGCGTAACTGGTACCCGTGAGAAAAAAATCGAAAAAATCTGATTCGAATGCCATGATTTTTCCGAGTCATTTTTCCAAGGGGGGGTACTGTGAATTTTTGAGAAAAAAAAATTTCAAGCTAAAAGGAAACCATTAGGTGCATTTTATAGAGAATCAGATTTCGAATAAGAAAAAGTCAACCGTAACCGCGTAACTGGTACCCGTGAGAAAAAAATCGAAAAAATCTGATTCGAATGCCATGATTTTTCGGAGTCATTTTTCCAATGGGGGGTACTGTAGATTTTTGAGAAAAAAAAATTTCAAGCTAAAAGGAAACCATTAGGTGCATTTTATAGAGAATCAGATTTCGAATAAGAAAAAGTCAACCGTAACCGCGTAACTGGTACCCGTGAGAAAAAAATCGAAAAAATCTGATTCGAATGCCATGATTTTTCGGAGTCATTTTTCCAAGGGGGGGTACTGTGAATTTTTGAGAAAAAAAAATTTCAAGCTAAAAGGAAACCATAAGGTGCATTTTATAGAGAATCAGATTTCGAATAAGAAAAAGTCAACCGTAACCGCGTAACTGGTACCCGTGAGAAAAAAATCGAAAAAATCTGATTCCAATGCCATGATTTTTCGGAGTCATTTTTCCAAGGGGGGGGTACTGTGAATTTTTGAGAAAAAAAAATTTCAAGCTAAAAGGAAACCATTAGGTGCGTTTTATAGAGAATCAGATTTCGAATAAGAAAAAGTCAACCGTAACCGCGTAACTGGTACCCGTGAGAAAAAAATCGAAAAAATCTGATTCGAATGCCATGATTTTTCGGAGTCATTTTTCCAAGGGGGGGTACTGTGAATTTTTGAGAAAAAAAAATTTCAAGCAAAAAGGAAACCATTAGGTGCATTTTATAGAGAATCAGATTTCGAATAAGAAAAAGTCAACCGTAACCGCGTAACTGGTACCCGTGAGAAAAAAATCGAAAAAATCTGATTCGAATGCCATGATTTTTCGGAGTCATTTTTCCAAGGGGGGGTACTGTGAATTTTTGAGAAAAAAAAATTTCAAGCTAAAAGGAAACCATTAGGTGCATTTTATAGAGAATCAGATTTCGAATAAGAAAAAGTCAACCGTAACCGCGTAACTGGTACCCGTGAGAAAAAAATCGAAAAAATCTGATTCGAATGCCATGATTTTTCGGAGTCATTTTTCCAAGGGGGGGTACTGTAGATTTTTGAGAAAAAAAAATTTCAAGCTAAAAGGAAACCATTAGGTGCATTTTATAGAGAATCAGATTTCGAATAAGAAAAAGTCAACCGTAACCGCGTAACTGGTACCCGTGAGAAAAAAATCGAAAAAATCTGATTCGAATGCCATGATTTTTCGGAGTCATTTTTCCAAGGGGGGGTACTGTGAATTTTTGAGAAAAAAAAATTTCAAGCTAAAAGGAAACCATAAGGTGCATTTTATAGAGAATCAGATTTCGAATAAGAAAAAGTCAACCGTAACCGCGTAACTGGTACCCGTGAGAAAAAAATCGAAAAAATCTGATTCCAATGCCATGATTTTTCGGAGTCATTTTTCCAAGGGGGGGGTACTGTGAATTTTTGAGAAAAAAAAATTTCAAGCTAAAAGGAAACCATTAGGTGCGTTTTATAGAGAATCAGATTTCGAATAAGAAAAAGTCAACCGTAACCGCGTAACTGGTACCCGTGAGAAAAAAATCGAAAAAATCTGATTCGAATGCCATGATTTTTCGGAGTCATTTTTCCAAGGGGGGGTACTGTGAATTTTTGAGAAAAAAAAATTTCAAGCAAAAAGGAAACCATTAGGTGCATTTTATAGAGAATCAGATTTCGAATAAGAAAAAGTCAACCGTAACCGCGTAACTGGTACCCGTGAGAAAAAAATCGAAAAAATCTGATTCGAATGCCATGATTTTTCGGAGTCATTTTTCCAAGGGGGGGTACTGTGAATTTTTGAGAAAAAAAAATTTCAAGCTAAAAGGAAACCATTAGGTGCATTTTATAGAGAATCAGATTTCGAATAAGAAAAAGTCAACCGTAACCGCGTAACTGGTACCCGTGAGAAAAAAATCGAAAAAATCTGATTCGAATGCCATGATTTTTCGGAGTCATTTTTCCAAGGGGGGGGTACTGTAGATTTTTGAGAAAAAAAAATTTCAAGCTAAAAGGAAACCATTAGGTGCATTTTATAGAGAATCAGATTTCGAATAAGAAAAAGTCAACCGTAACCGCGTAACTGGTACCCGTGAGAAAAAAATCGAAAAAATCTGATTCGAATGCCATGATTTTTCGGAGTCATTTTTCCAAGGGGGGGTACTGTGAATTTTTGAGAAAAAAAAATTTCAAGCTAAAAGGAAACCATTAGGTGCATTTTATATAGAATCAGATTTCGAATAAGAAAAAGTCAACCGTAACCGCGTAACTGGTACCCGTGAGAAAAAAATCGAAAAAATCTGATTCGAATGCCATGATTTTTCGGAGTCATTTTTCCAAGGGGGGGTACTGTGAATTTTTGAGAAAAAAAAATTTCAAGCTAAAAGGAAACCATTAGGAGCATTTTATAGAGAATCAGATTTCGAATAAGAAAAAGTCAACCGTAACCGCGTAACTGGTACCCGTGAGAAAAAAATCGAAAAAATCTGATTCGAATGCCATGATTTTTCGGAGTCATTTTTCCAAGGGGGGGGTACTGTGAATTTTTGAGAAAAAAAAATTTCAAGCTAAAAGGAAACCATTAGGTGCATTTTATAGAGAATCAGATTTCGAATAAGAAAAAGTCAACCGTAACCGCGTAACTGGTACCCGTGAGAAAAAAATCGAAAAAATCTGATTCGAATGCCATGATTTTTCGGAGTCATTTTTCCAAGGGGGGGTACTGTGAATTTTTGAGAAAAAAAAATTTCAAGCTAAAAGGAAACCATTAGGTGCATTTTATAGAGAATCAGTTTTCGAATAAGAAAAAGTCAACCGTAACCGCGTAACTGGTACCAGTGAGAAAAAAATCGAAAAAATCTGTTTCGAATGCCATGATTTTTCGGAGTCATTTTTCCAAGGGGGGGGTACTGTGAATTTTTGAGAAAAAAAAATTTCAAGCTAAAAGGAAACCATTAATTGCATTTTATAGAGAATCAGATTTCGAATAAGAAAAAGTCAACCGTAACCGCGTAACTGGTACCCGTGAGAAAAAAATCGAAAAAATCTGACTCGAATGCCATGATTTTTCGGAGTCATTTTTCCAAGGGGGGGTACTGTGAATTTTTGAGAAAAAAAAATTTCAAGCTAAAAGGAAACCATTAGGAGCATTTTATAGAGAATCAGATTTCGAATAAGAAAAAGTCAACCGTAACCGCGTAACTGGTACCCGTGAGAAAAAAATCGAAAAAATCTGATTCGAATGCCATGATTTTTCGGAGTCATTTTTCCAAGGGGGGGTACTGTGAATTTTTGAGAAAAAAAAATTTCAAGCTAAAAGGAAACCATTAGGTGCATTTTATAGAGAATCAGATTTCGAATAAGAAAAAGTCAACCGTAACCGCGTAAGTGGTACCCGTGAGAAAAAAATCGAAAAAATCTGATTCGAATGCCATGATTTTTCGGAGTCATTTTTCCAAGGGGGGGTACTGTAGATTTTTGAGAAAAAAAAATTTCAAGCTAAAAGGAAACAATTTGGTGCATTTTATAGAAAATCAGATTTCGAATAAGAAAAAGTCAACCGTAACCGCGTAACTGGTACCCGTGAGAAAAAAATCGAAAAAATCTGATTCGAATGCCATGATTTTTCGGAGTCATTTTTCCAACGGGGGGTACTGTAGATTTTTGAGAAAAAAAAATTTCAAGCTAAAAGGAAACCATTAGGTGCATTTTATAGAGAATTAGATTTCGAATAAGAAAAAGTCAACCGTAACCGCGTAACTGGTACCCGTGAGAAAAAAAATCGAAAAAATCTGTTTCGAATGAAATGACTTTTCGGAGTCATTTTTCCAAGGGGGGGTACTGTGAATTTTTGAGAAAAAAAAATTTCAAGCTAAAAGGAAACCATTAGGTGCATTTTATAGAGAATCAGATTTCGAATAAGAAAAAGTCAACCGTAACCGCGTAACTGGTACCCGTGAGAAAAAAATCGAAAAAATCTGATTCGAATGCCATGATTTTTCGGAGTCATTTTTCCAATGAGGGGTACTGTAGATTCTTGAGAAAAAAAAATTTCAAGCTAAAAGGAAACCATTAGGTGCATTTTATAGAGAATCAGATTTCGAATAAGAAAAAGTCAACCGTAACCGCGTAACTGGTACCCGTGAGAAAAAAATCGAAAAAATCTGATTCGAATGCCATGATTTTTCGGAGTCATTTTTCCAAGGGGGGGTGCTGTGAATTTTTGAGAAAAAAAAATTTCAAGCTAAAAGGAAACCATTAGGTGCATTTTATAGAGAATCCGATTTCGAATAAGAAAAAGTCAACCGTAACCGCGTAACTGGTACCCGTGAGAAAAAAATCAAAAAAATCTGATTCGAATGCCATGATTTTTCGGAGTCATTTTTCCAAGGGGGGGTACTGTAGATTTTTGAGAAAAAAAAATTTCAAGCAAAAGGAAACCATTAGGTGCATTTTATAGAGAATCAGATTTCGAATAAGAAAAAGTCAACCGTAACCGCGTAACTGGTACCCGTGAGAAAAAAATCGAAAAAATCTGTTTCGAATGAAATGACTTTTCGGAGTCATTTTTCCAAGGGGGGGTACTGTGAATTTTTGAGAAAAAAAAATTTCAAGCTAAAAGGAAACCATTAGGTGCATTTTATAGAGAATCCGATTTCGAATAAGAAAAAGTCAACCGTAACCGCGTAACTGGTACCCGTGAGAAAAAAATCGAAAAAATCTGATTCGAATACCATGATTTTTCGGAGTCATTTTTCCAAGGGGGGGTACTGTAGATTTTTGAGAAAAAAAAATTTCAAGCAAAAGGAAACCATTAGGTGCATTTTATAGAGAATCAGATTTCGAATAAGAAAAAGTCAACCGTAACCGCGTAACTGGTACCCGTGAGAAAAAAATCGAAAAAATCTGATTCGAATGCCATGATATTTCGGAGTCATTTTTCCAAGGGGGGGTACTGTGAATTTTTGAGAAAAAAAAATTTCAAGCAAAAAGGAAACCATTAGGTGCATTTTATAGAGAATCAGATTTCGAATAAGAAAAAGTCAACCGTAACCGCGTAACTGGTACCCGTGAGAAAAAAATCGAAAAAATCTGATTCGAATGCCATGATTTTTCGGAGTCATTTTTCCAAGGGGGGGTACTGTGAATTTTTGAGAAAAAAAAATTTCAAGCTAAAAGGAAACCATTAGGTGCATTTTATAGAGAATCAGATTTCGAATAAGAAAAAGTCAACCGTAACCGCGTAACTGGTACCCGTGAGAAAAAAATCGAAAAAATCTGATTCGAATGCCATGATTTTTCGGAGTCATTTTTCCAAGGGGGGGTACTGTGAATTTTTGAGAAAAAAAAATTTCAAGCTAAAAGGAAACCATTAGGTGCATTTTATAGAGAATCAGATTTCGAATAAGAAAAAGTCAACCGTAACCGCGTAACTGGTACCCGTGAGAAAAAAATCGAAAAAATCTGATTCGAATGCCATGATTTTTCGGAGTCATTTTTCCAAGGGGGGGTACTGTGAATTTTTGAGAAAAAAAAATTTCAAGCTAAAAGGAAACCATTAGGTGCATTTTATAGAGAATCATATTTCGAATAAGAAAAAGTCAACCGTAACCGCGTAACTGGTACCAGTGAGAAAAAAATCGAAAAAATCTGTTTCGAATGCCATGATTTTTCGGAGTCATTTTTCCAAGGGGGGGGTACTGTGAATTTTTGAGAAAAAAAAATTTCAAGCTAAAAGGAAACCATTAGGTGCATTTTATAGAGAATCAGATTTCGAATAAGAAAAAGTCAACCGTAACCGCGTAACTGGTACCCGTGAGAAAAAAATCGAAAAAATCTGATTCGAATGCCATGATTTTTCGGAGTCATTTTTCCAAGGGGGGGTACTGTGAATTTTTGAGAAAAAAAAATTTCAAGCTAAAAGGAAACCATTAGGAGCATTTTATAGAGAATCAGATTTCGAATAAGAAAAAGTCAACCGTAACCGCGTAACTGGTACCCGTGAGAAAAAAATCGAAAAATTCTGATTCGAATGCCATGATTTTTCGGAGTCATTTTTCCAAGGGGGGGTACTGTGAATTTTTGAGAAAAAAAAATTTCAAGCTAAAAGGAAACCATTAGGTGCATTTTATGGAGAATCAGATTTCGAATAAGAAAAAGTCAACCGTAACCGCGTAACTGGTACCCGTGAGAAAAAAATCGAAAAAATCTGATTCGAATGCCATGATTTTTCGGAGTCATTTTTCCAAGGGGGGGTACTGTAGATTTTTGAGAAAAAAAATTTCAAGCTAAAAGGAAACCATTAGGTGCATTTTATAGAGAATCAGATTTCGAATAAGAAAAAGTCAACCGTAACCGCGTAAGTGGTACCCGTGAGAAAAAAATCGAAAAAATCTGATTCGAATGCCATGATTTTTCGGAGTCATTTTTCCAAGGGGGGGTACTGTAGATTTTTGAGAAAAAAAAATTTCAAGCTAAAAGGAAACAATTTGGTGCATTTTATAGAGAATCAGATTTCGAATAAGAAAAAGTCAACCGTAACCGCGTAACTGGTACCCGTGAGAAAAAAATCGAAAAAATCTGATTCGAATGCCATGATTTTTCGGAGTCATTTTTCCAACGGGGGGTACTGTAGATTTTTGAGAAAAAAAAATTTCAAGCTAAAAGGAAACCATTAGGTGCATTTTATAGAGAATTAGATTTCGAATAAGAAAAAGTCAACCGTAACCGCGTAACTGGTACCCGTGAGAAAAAAATCGAAAAAATCTGTTTCGAATGAAATGACTTTTCGGATTCATTTTTCCAAGGGGGGGTACTGTGAATTTTTGAGAAAAAAAAATTTCAAGCTAAAAGGAAACCATTAGGTGCATTTTATAGAGAATCAGATTTCGAATAAGAAAAAGTCAACCGTAACCGCGTAACTGGTACCCGTGAGAAAAAAATCGAAAAAATCTGATTCGAATGCCATGATTTTTCGGAGTCATTTTTCCAAGGAGGGGTACTGTAGATTTTTGAGAAAAAAAAATTTCAAGCTAAAAGGAAACAATTAGGTGCATTTTATAGAGAATCAGATTTCGAATAAGAAAAAGTCAACCGTAACCGCGTAACTGGTACCCGTGAGAAAAAAATCGAAAAAATCTGATTCGAATGCCATGATTTTTCGGAGTCATTTTTCCAAGGGGGGGTGCTGTGAATTTTTGAGAAAAAAAAATTTCAAGCTAAAAGGAAACCATTAGGTGCATTTTATAGAGAATCCGATTTCGAATAAGAAAAAGTCAACCGTAACCGCGTAACTGGTACCCGTGAGAAAAAAATCGAAAAAATCTGATTCGAATGCCATGATTTTTCGGAGTCATTTTTCCAAGGGGGGGTACTGTAGATTTTTGAGAAAAAAAAATTTCAAGCTAAAAGGAAACCATTAGGTGCATTTTATAGAGAATCATATTTCGAATAAGAAAAAGTCAACCGTAACCGCGTAACTGGTACCAGTGAGAAAAAAATCGAAAAAATCTGTTTCGAATGCCATGATTTTTCGGAGTCATTTTTCCAAGGGGGGGGTACTGTGAATTTTTGAGAAAAAAAAATTTCAAGCTAAAAGGAAACCATTAGGTGCATTTTATAGAGAATCAGATTTCGAATAAGAAAAAGTCAACCGTAACCGCGTAACTGGTACCCGTGAGAAAAAAATCGAAAAAATCTGATTCGAATGCCATGATTTTTCGGAGTCATTTTTCCAAGGGGGGGTACTGTGAATTTTTGAGAAAAAAAAATTTCAAGCTAAAAGGAAACCATTAGGAGCATTTTATAGAGAATCAGATTTCGAATAAGAAAAAGTCAACCGTAACCGCGTAACTGGTACCCGTGAGAAAAAAATCGAAAAAATCTGATTCGAATGCCATGATTTTTCGGAGTCATTTTTCCAAGGGGGGGTACTGTGAATTTTTGAGAAAAAAAAATTTCAAGCTAAAAGGAAACCATTAGGTGCATTTTATAGAGAATCCGATTTCGAATAAGAAAAAGTCAACCGTAACCGCGTAACTGGTACCCGTGAGAAAAAAATCGAAAAAATCTGATTCGAATGCCATGATTTTTCGGAGTCATTTTTCCAAGGGGGGGTACTGTAGATTTTTGAGAAAAAAAAATTTCAAGCTAAAAGGAAACCATTAGGTGCATTTTATAGAGAATCATATTTCGAATAAGAAAAAGTCAACCGTAACCGCGTAACTGGTACCAGTGAGAAAAAAATCGAAAAAATCTGTTTCGAATGCCATGATTTTTCGGAGTCATTTTTCCAAGGGGGGGGGTACTGTGAATTTTTGAGAAAAAAAAATTTCAAGCTAAAAGGAAACCATTAGGTGCATTTTATAGAGAATCAGATTTCGAATAAGAAAAAGTCAACCGTAACCGCGTAACTGGTACCCGTGAGAAAAAAATCGAAAAAATCTGATTCGAATGCCATGATTTTTCGGAGTCATTTTTCCAAGGGGGGGTACTGTGAATTTTTGAGAAAAAAAAATTTCAAGCTAAAAGGAAACCATTAGGAGCATTTTATAGAGAATCAGATTTCGAATAAGAAAAAGTCAACCGTAACCGCGTAACTGGTACCCGTGAGAAAAAAATCGAAAAAATCTGATTCGAATGCCATGATTTTTCGGAGTCATTTTTCCAAGGGGGGGTACTGTGAATTTTTGAGAAAAAAAAATTTCAAGCTAAAAGGAAACCATTAGGTGCATTTTATGGAGAATCAGATTTCGAATAAGAAAAAGTCAACCGTAACCGCGTAACTGGTACCCGTGAGAAAAAAATCGAAAAAATCTGATTCGAATGCCATGATTTTTCGGAGTCATTTTTCCAAGGGGGGGTACTGTAGATTTTTGAGAAAAAAAATTTCAAGCTAAAAGGAAACCATTAGGTGCATTTTATAGAGAATCAGATTTCGAATAAGAAAAAGTCAACCGTAACCGCGTAAGTGGTACCCGTGAGAAAAAAATCGAAAAAATCTGATTCGAATGCCATGATTTTTCGGAGTCATTTTTCCAAGGGGGGGTACTGTAGATTTTTGAGAAAAAAAAATTTCAAGCTAAAAGGAAACAATTTGGTGCATTTTATAGAGAATCAGATTTCGAATAAGAAAAAGTCAACCGTAACCGCGTAACTGGTACCCGTGAGAAAAAAATCGAAAAAATCTGATTCGAATGCCATGATTTTTCGGACTCATTTTTCCAACGGGGGGTACTGTAGATTTTTGAGAAAAAAAAATTTCAAGCTAAAAGGAAACCATTAGGTGCATTTTATAGAGAATTAGATTTCGAATAAGAAAAAGTCAACCGTAACCGCGTAACTGGTACCCGTGAGAAAAAAATCGAAAAAATCTGTTTCGAATGAAATGACTTTTCGGAGTCATTTTTCCAAGGGGGGGTACTGTGAATTTTTGAGAAAAAAAAATTTCAAGCTAAAAGGAAACCATTAGGTGCATTTTATAGAGAATCAGATTTCGAATAAGAAAAAGTCAACCGTAACCGCGTAACTGGTACCCGTGAGAAAAAAATCGAAAAAATCTGATTCGAATGCCATGATTTTTCGGAGTCATTTTTCCAAGGAGGGGTACTGTAGATTTTTGAGAAAAAAAAATTTCAAGCTAAAAGGAAACAATTAGGTGCATTTTATAGAGAATCAGATTTCGAATAAGAAAAAGTCAACCGTAACCGCGTAACTGGTACCCGTGAGAAAAAAATCGAAAAAATCTGATTCGAATGCCATGATTTTTCGGAGTCATTTTTCCAAGGGGGGGTGCTGTGAATTTTTGAGAAAAAAAAATTTCAAGCTAAAAGGAAACCATTAGGTGCATTTTATAGAGAATCCGATTTCGAATAAGAAAAAGTCAACCGTAACCGCGTAACTGGTACCCGTGAGAAAAAAATCGAAAAAATCTGATTCGAATGCCATGATTTTTCGGAGTCATTTTTCCAAGGGGGGTACTGTAGATTTTTGAGAAAAAAAAATTTCAAGCTAAAAGGAAACCATTAGGTGCATTTTATAGAGAATCAGATTTCGAATAAGAAAAAGTCAACCGTAACCGCGTAACTGGTACCCGTGAGAAAAAAATCGAAAAAATCTGATTCCAATGCCATGATTTTTCGGAGTCATTTTTCCAAGGGGGGGGTACTGTGAATTTTTGAGAAAAAAAAATTTCAAGCTAAAAGGAAACCATTAGGTGCGTTTTATAGAGAATCAGATTTCGAATAAGAAAAAGTCAACCGTAACCGCGTAACTGGTACCCGTGAGAAAAAAATCGAAAAAATCTGATTCGAATGCCATGATTTTTCGGAGTCATTTTTCCAAGGGGGGGTACTGTGAATTTTTGAGAAAAAAAAATTTCAAGCAAAAAGGAAACCATTAGGTGCATTTTATAGAGAATCAGATTTCGAATAAGAAAAAGTCAACCGTAACCGCGTAACTGGTACCCGTGAGAAAAAAATCGAAAAAATCTGATTCGAATGCCATGATTTTTCGGAGTCATTTTTCCAAGGGGGGGTACTGTGAATTTTTGAGAAAAAAAAATTTCAAGCTAAAAGGAAACCATTAGGTGCATTTTATAGAGAATCAGATTTCGAATAAGAAAAAGTCAACCGTAACCGCGTAACTGGTACCCGTGAGAAAAAAATCGAAAAAATCTGATTCGAATGCCATGATTTTTCGGAGTCATTTTTCCAAGGGGGGGTACTGTAGATTTTTGAGAAAAAAAAATTTCAAGCTAAAAGGAAACCATTAGGTGCATTTTATAGAGAATCAGATTTCGAATAAGAAAAAGTCAACCGTAACCGCGTAACTGGTACCCGTGAGAAAAAAATCGAAAAAATCTGATTCGAATGCCATGATTTTTCGGAGTCATTTTTCCAAGGGGGGGTACTGTGAATTTTTGAGAAAAAAAAATTTCAAGCTAAAAGGAAACCATAAGGTGCATTTTATAGAGAATCAGATTTCGAATAAGAAAAAGTCAACCGTAACCGCGTAACTGGTACCCGTGAGAAAAAAATCGAAAAAATCTGATTCCAATGCCATGATTTTTCGGAGTCATTTTTCCAAGGGGGGGGTACTGTGAATTTTTGAGAAAAAAAAATTTCAAGCTAAAAGGAAACCATTAGGTGCGTTTTATAGAGAATCAGATTTCGAATAAGAAAAAGTCAACCGTAACCGCGTAACTGGTACCCGTGAGAAAAAAATCGAAAAAATCTGATTCGAATGCCATGATTTTTCGGAGTCATTTTTCCAAGGGGGGGTACTGTGAATTTTTGAGAAAAAAAAATTTCAAGCAAAAAGGAAACCATTAGGTGCATTTTATAGAGAATCAGATTTCGAATAAGAAAAAGTCAACCGTAACCGCGTAACTGGTACCCGTGAGAAAAAAATCGAAAAAATCTGATTCGAATGCCATGATTTTTCGGAGTCATTTTTCCAAGGGGGGGTACTGTGAATTTTTGAGAAAAAAAAATTTCAAGCTAAAAGGAAACCATTAGGTGCATTTTATAGAGAATCAGATTTCGAATAAGAAAAAGTCAACCGTAACCGCGTAACTGGTACCCGTGAGAAAAAAATCGAAAAAATCTGATTCGAATGCCATGATTTTTCGGAGTCATTTTTCCAAGGGGGGGGTACTGTAGATTTTTGAGAAAAAAAAATTTCAAGCTAAAAGGAAACCATTAGGTGCATTTTATAGAGAATCAGATTTCGAATAAGAAAAAGTCAACCGTAACCGCGTAACTGGTACCCGTGAGAAAAAAATCGAAAAAATCTGATTCGAATGCCATGATTTTTCGGAGTCATTTTTCCAAGGGGGGGTACTGTGAATTTTTGAGAAAAAAAAATTTCAAGCTAAAAGGAAACCATTAGGTGCATTTTATATAGAATCAGATTTCGAATAAGAAAAAGTCAACCGTAACCGCGTAACTGGTACCCGTGAGAAAAAAATCGAAAAAATCTGATTCGAATGCCATGATTTTTCGGAGTCATTTTTCCAAGGGGGGGTACTGTGAATTTTTGAGAAAAAAAAATTTCAAGCTAAAAGGAAACCATTAGGAGCATTTTATAGAGAATCAGATTTCGAATAAGAAAAAGTCAACCGTAACCGCGTAACTGGTACCCGTGAGAAAAAAATCGAAAAAATCTGATTCGAATGCCATGATTTTTCGGAGTCATTTTTCCAAGGGGGGGTACTGTGAATTTTTGAGAAAAAAAAATTTCAAGCTAAAAGGAAACCATTAGGTGCATTTTATAGAGAATCAGATTTCGAATAAGAAAAAGTCAACCGTAACCGCGTAACTGGTACCCGTGAGAAAAAAATCGAAAAAATCTGATTCGAATGCCATGATTTTTCGGAGTCATTTTTCCAAGGGGGGGTACTGTGAATTTTTGAGAAAAAAAAATTTCAAGCTAAAAGGAAACCATTAGGTGCATTTTATAGAGAATCAGTTTTCGAATAAGAAAAAGTCAACCGTAACCGCGTAACTGGTACCAGTGAGAAAAAAATCGAAAAAATCTGTTTCGAATGCCATGATTTTTCGGAGTCATTTTTCCAAGGGGGGGGTACTGTGAATTTTTGAGAAAAAAAAATTTCAAGCTAAAAGGAAACCATTAATTGCATTTTATAGAGAATCAGATTTCGAATAAGAAAAAGTCAACCGTAACCGCGTAACTGGTACCCGTGAGAAAAAAATCGAAAAAATCTGACTCGAATGCCATGATTTTTCGGAGTCATTTTTCCAAGGGGGGGTACTGTGAATTTTTGAGAAAAAAAAATTTCAAGCTAAAAGGAAACCATTAGGAGCATTTTATAGAGAATCAGATTTCGAATAAGAAAAAGTCAACCGTAACCGCGTAACTGGTACCCGTGAGAAAAAAATCGAAAAAATCTGATTCGAATGCCATGATTTTTCGGAGTCATTTTTCCAAGGGGGGGTACTGTGAATTTTTGAGAAAAAAAAATTTCAAGCTAAAAGGAAACCATTAGGTGCATTTTATAGAGAATCAGATTTCGAATAAGAAAAAGTCAACCGTAACCGCGTAAGTGGTACCCGTGAGAAAAAAATCGAAAAAATCTGATTCGAATGCCATGATTTTTCGGAGTCATTTTTCCAAGGGGGGGTACTGTAGATTTTTGAGAAAAAAAAATTTCAAGCTAAAAGGAAACAATTTGGTGCATTTTATAGAAAATCAGATTTCGAATAAGAAAAAGTCAACCGTAACCGCGTAACTGGTACCCGTGAGAAAAAAATCGAAAATATCTGATTCGAATGCCATGATTTTTCGGAGTCATTTTTCCAACGGGGGGTACTGTAGATTTTTGAGAAAAAAAAATTTCAAGCTAAAAGGAAACCATTAGGTGCATTTTATAGAGAATTAGATTTCGAATAAGAAAAAGTCAACCGTAACCGCGTAACTGGTACCCGTGAGAAAAAAATCGAAAAAATCTGTTTCGAATGAAATGACTTTTCGGAGTCATTTTTCCAAGGGGGGGTACTGTGAATTTTTGAGAAAAAAAAATTTCAAGCTAAAAGGAAACCATTAGGTGCATTTTATAGAGAATCAGATTTCGAATAAGAAAAAGTCAACCGTAACCGCGTAACTGGTACCCGTGAGAAAAAAATCGAAAAAATCTGATTCGAATGCCATGATTTTTCGGAGTCATTTTTCCAATGAGGGGTACTGTAGATTTTTGAGAAAAAAAAATTTCAAGCTAAAAGGAAACCATTAGGTGCATTTTATAGAGAATCAGATTTCGAATAAGAAAAAGTCAACCGTAACCGCGTAACTGGTACCCGTGAGAAAAAAATCGAAAAAATCTGATTCGAATGCCATGATTTTTCGGAGTCATTTTTCCAAGGGGGGGTGCTGTGAATTTTTGAGAAAAAAAAATTTCAAGCTAAAAGGAAACCATTAGGTGCATTTTATAGAGAATCCGATTTCGAATAAGAAAAAGTCAACCGTAACCGCGTAACTGGTACCCGTGAGAAAAAAATCAAAAAAATCTGATTCGAATGCCATGATTTTTCGGAGTCATTTTTCCAAGGGGGGGTACTGTAGATTTTTGAGAAAAAAAAATTTCAAGCAAAAGGAAACCATTAGGTGCATTTTATAGAGAATCAGATTTCGAATAAGAAAAAGTCAACCGTAACCGCGTAACTGGTACCCGTGAGAAAAAAATCGAAAAAATCTGTTTCGAATGAAATGACTTTTCGGAGTCATTTTTCCAAGGGGGGGTACTGTGAATTTTTGAGAAAAAAAAATTTCAAGCTAAAAGGAAACCATTAGGTGCATTTTATAGAGAATCCGATTTCGAATAAGAAAAAGTCAACCGTAACCGCGTAACTGGTACCCGTGAGAAAAAAATCGAAAAAATCTGATTCGAATACCATGATTTTTCGGAGTCATTTTTCCAAGGGGGGGTACTGTAGATTTTTGAGAAAAAAAAATTTCAAGCAAAAGGAAACCATTAGGTGCATTTTATAGAGAATCAGATTTCGAATAAGAAAAAGTCAACCGTAACCGCGTAACTGGTACCCGTGAGAAAAAAATCGAAAAAATCTGATTCGAATGCCATGATATTTCGGAGTCATTTTTCCAAGGGGGGGTACTGTGAATTTTTGAGAAAAAAAAATTTCAAGCAAAAAGGAAACCATTAGGTGCATTTTATAGAGAATCAGATTTCGAATAAGAAAAAGTCAACCGTAACCGCGTAACTGGTACCCGTGAGAAAAAAATCGAAAAAATCTGATTCGAATGCCATGATTTTTCGGAGTCATTTTTCCAAGGGGGGGTACTGTGAATTTTTGAGAAAAAAAAATTTCAAGCTAAAAGGAAACCATTAGGTGCATTTTATAGAGAATCAGATTTCGAATAAGAAAAAGTCAACCGTAACCGCGTAACTGGTACCCGTGAGAAAAAAATCGAAAAAATCTGATTCGAATGCCATGATTTTTCGGAGTCATTTTTCCAAGGGGGGGTACTGTGAATTTTTGAGAAAAAAAAATTTCAAGCTAAAAGGAAACCATAAGGTGCATTTTATAGAGAATCAGATTTCGAATAAGAAAAAGTCAACCGTAACCGCGTAACTGGTACCCGTGAGAAAAAAATCGAAAAAATCTGATTCCAATGCCATGATTTTTCGGAGTCATTTTTCCAAGGGGGGGGTACTGTGAATTTTTGAGAAAAAAAAATTTCAAGCTAAAAGGAAACCATTAGGTGCATTTTATAGAGAATCAGATTTCGAATAAGAAAAAGTCAACCGTAACCGCGTAAGTGGTACCCGTGAGAAAAAAATCGAAAAAATCTGATTCGAATGCCATGATTTTTCGGAGTCATTTTTCCAAGGGGGGGTACTGTAGATTTTTGAGAAAAAAAAATTTCAAGCTAAAAGGAAACAATTTGGTGCATTTTATAGAGAATCAGATTTCGAATAAGAAAAAGTCAACCGTAACCGCGTAACTGGTACCCGTGAGAAAAAAATCGAAAAAATCTGATTCGAATGCCATGATTTTTCGGAGTCATTTTTCCAACGGGGGGTACTGTAGATTTTTGAGAAAAAAAAATTTCAAGCTAAAAGGAAACCATTAGGTGCATTTTATAGAGAATTAGATTTCGAATAAGAAAAAGTCAACCGTAACCGCGTAACTGGTACCCGTGAGAAAAAAATCGAAAAAATCTGTTTCGAATGAAATGACTTTTCGGAGTCATTTTTCCAAGGGGGGGTACTGTGAATTTTTGAGAAAAAAAAATTTCAAGCTAAAAGGAAACCATTAGGTGCATTTTATAGAGAATCAGATTTCGAATAAGAAAAAGTCAACCGTAACCGCGTAACTGGTACCCGTGAGAAAAAAATCGAAAAAATCTGATTCGAATGCCATGATTTTTCGGAGTCATTTTTCCAAGGAGGGGTACTGTAGATTTTTGAGAAAAAAAAATTTCAAGCTAAAAGGAAACAATTAGGTGCATTTTATAGAGAATCAGATTTCGAATAAGAAAAAGTCAACCGTAACCGCGTAACTGGTACCCGTGAGAAAAAAATCGAAAAAATCTGATTCGAATGCCATGATTTTTCGGAGTCATTTTTCCAAGGGGGGGTGCTGTGAATTTTTGAGAAAAAAAAATTTCAAGCTAAAAG
Source organism: Pholcus phalangioides (assembly GCF_987345545.1). NCBI lineage: Eukaryota > Metazoa > Arthropoda > Arachnida > Araneae > Pholcidae > Pholcus > Pholcus phalangioides. Next base: position 3,535,906 of record NW_028301621.1, read on the forward strand.
GAAACCATTAGGTGCATTTTATAGAGAATCCGATTTCGAATAAGAAAAAGTCAACCGTAACCGCGTAACTGGTACCCGTGAGAAAAAAATCGAAAAAATCTGATTCGAATGCCATGATTTTTCGGAGTCATTTTTCCAAGGGGGGGTACTGTAGATTTTTGAGAAAAAAAAATTTCAAGCTAAAAGGAAACCATTAGGTGCATTTTATAGAGAATCAGATTTCGAATAAGAAAAAGTCAACCGTAACCGCGTAACTGGTACCCGTGAGAAAAAAATCGAAAAAATCTGTTTCGAATGAAATGACTTTTCGGAGTCATTTTTCCAAGGGGGGGTACTGTGAATTTTTGAGAAAAAAAAATTTCAAGCTAAAAGGAAACCATTAGGTGCATTTTATAGAGAATCCGATTTCGAATAAGAAAAAGTCAACCGTAACCGCGTAACTGGTACCCGTGAGAAAAAAATCGAAAAAATCTGATTCGAATGCCATGATTTTTCGGAGTCATTTTTCCAAGGGGGGGTACTGTAGATTTTTGAGAAAAAAAAATTTCAAGCTAAAAGGAAACCATTAGGTGCATTTTATAGAGAATCAGATTTCGAATAAGAAAAAGTCAACCGTAACCGCGTAAGTGGTACCCGTGAGAAAAAAATCGAAAAAATCTGATTCGAATGCCATGATTTTTCGGAGTCATTTTTCCAAGGGGGGGTACTGTAGATTTTTGAGAAAAAAAAATTTCAAGCTAAAAGGAAACAATTTGGTGCATTTTATAGAGAATCAGATTTCGAATAAGAAAAAGTCAACCGTAACCGCGTAACTGGTACCCGTGAGAAAAAAATCGAAAAAATCTGATTCGAATGCCATGATTTTTCGGAGTCATTTTTCCAACGGGGGGTACTGTAGATTTTTGAGAAAAAAAAATTTCAAGCTAAAAGGAAACCATTAGGTGCATTTTATAGAGAATTAGATTTCGAATAAGAAAAAGTCAACCGTAACCGCGTAACTGGTACCCGTGAGAAAAAAATCGAAAAAATCTGTTTCGAATGAAATGACTTTTCGGAGTCATTTTTCCAAGGGGGGGTACTGTGAATTTTTGAGAAAAAAAAATTTCAAGCTAAAAGGAAACCATTAGGTGCATTTTATAGAGAATCAGATTTCGAATAAGAAAAAGTCAACCGTAACCGCGTAACTGGTACCCGTGAGAAAAAAATCGAAAAAATCTGATTCGAATGCCATGATTTTTCGGAGTCATTTTTCCAAGGAGGGGTACTGTAGATTTTTGAGAAAAAAAAATTTCAAGCTAAAAGGAAACAATTAGGTGCATTTTATAGAGAATCAGATTTCGAATAAGAAAAAGTCAACCGTAACCGCGTAACTGGTACCCGTGAGAAAAAAATCGAAAAAATCTGATTCGAATGCCATGATTTTTCGGAGTCATTTTTCCAAGGGGGGGTGCTGTGAATTTTTGAGAAAAAAAAATTTCAAGCTAAAAGGAAACCATTAGGTGCATTTTATAGAGAATCCGATTTCGAATAAGAAAAAGTCAACCGTAACCGCGTAACTGGTACCCGTGAGAAAAAAATCGAAAAAATCTGATTCGAATGCCATGATTTTTCGGAGTCATTTTTCCAAGGGGGGGTACTGTAGATTTTTGAGAAAAAAAAATTTCAAGCAAAAGGAAACCATTAGGTGCATTTTATAGAGAATCAGATTTCGAATAAGAAAAAGTCAACCGTAACCGCGTAACTGGTACCCGTGAGAAAAAAATCGAAAAAATCTGATTCGAATACCATGATTTTTCGGAGTCATTTTTCCAAGGGGGGGTACTGTAGATTTTTGAGAAAAAAAAATTTCAAGCAAAAGGAAACCATTAATTGCATTTTATAGAGAATCAGATTTCGAATAAGAAAAAGTCAACCGTAACCGCGTAACTGGTACCCGCGAGAAAAAAATCGAAAAAATCTGATTCGAATGCCATGATTTTTCGGAGTCATTTTTCCAAGGGGGGGTACTGTGAATTTTTGAGAAAAAAAAATTTCAAGCTAAAAGGAAACCATTAGGTGCATTTTATAGAGAATCAGATTTCGAATAAAAAAAAGTCAACCGTAACCGCGTAACTGGTACCAGTGAGAAAAAATGGAAAAAATCTGTTTCGAATGCCATGATTTTTCGGAGTCATTTTTCCAAGGGTGGGTACTGTGAAATTTTGAGAAAAAAAAATTTCATGCTAAAAGGAAGCCATTAGGTGCATTTTATAGAGAATCAGATTTCGAATAAGAAAAAGTCAACCGTAACCGCGTAACTGGTACCCGTGAGAAAAAAATCGAAAAAATCTGATTCGAATGCCATGATTTTTCGGAGTCATTTTTCCAAGGGGGGGTACTGTGAATTTTTGAGAAAAAAAAATTTCAAGCTAAAAGGAAACCATTAGGTGCATTTTATAGAGAATCAGATTTCGAATAAGAAAAAGTCAACAGTAACCGCGTAACTGGTACCCGTGAGAAAAAAATCGAAAAAATCTGATTCGAATGCCATGATTTTTCGGAGTCATTTTTCCAAGGGGGGGTACTGTGAATTTTTGAGAAAAAAAAATTTCAAGCTAAAAGGAAACCATTAGGTGCATTTTATAGAGAATCAGATTTCGAATAAGAAAAAGTCAACCGTAACCGCGTAACTGGTACCAGTGAGAAAAAAATCGAAAAAATCTGTTTCGAATGCCATGATTTTTCGGAGTCATTTTTCCAAGGGGGGGGTACTGTGAATTTTTGAGAAAAAAAAATTTCAAGCTAAAAGGAAACCATTAATTGCATTTTATAGAGAATCAGATTTCGAATAAGAAAAAGTCAACCGTAACCGCGTAACTGGTACCCGTGAGAAAAAAATCGAAAAAATCTGATTCGAATGCCATGATTTTTCGGAGTCATTTTTCCAAGGGGGGGTACTGTGAATTTTTGAGAAAAAAAAATTTCAAGCTAAAAGGAAACCATTAGGAGCATTTTATAGAGAATCAGATTTCGAATAAGAAAAAGTCAACCGTAACCGCGTAACTGGTACCCGTGAGAAAAAAATCGAAAAAATCTGATTCGAATGCCATGATTTTTCGGAGTCATTTTTCCAAGGGGGGGTACTGTGAATTTTTGAGAAAAAAAAATTTCAAGCTAAAAGGAAACCATTAGGTGCATTTTATGGAGAATCAGATTTCGAATAAGAAAAAGTCAACCGTAACCGCGTAACTGGTACCCGTGAGAAAAAAATCGAAAAAATCTGATTCGAATGCCATGATTTTTCGGAGTCATTTTTCCAAGGGGGGGTACTGTAGATTTTTGAGAAAAAAAAATTTCAAGCTAAAAGGAAACAATTTGGTGCATTTTATAGAGAATCAGATTTCGAATAAGAAAAAGTCAACCGTAACCGCGTAACTGGTACCCGTGAGAAAAAAATCGAAAAAATCTGATTCGAATGCCATGATTTTTCGGAGTCATTTTTCCAACGGGGGGTACTGTAGATTTTTGAGAAAAAAAAATTTCAAGCTAAAAGGAAACCATTAGGTGCATTTTATAGAGAATTAGATTTCGAATAAGAAAAAGTCAACCGTAACCGCGTAACTGGTACCCGTGAGAAAAAAATCGAAAAAATCTGTTTCGAATGAAATGACTTTTCGGAGTCATTTTTCCAAGGGGGGGTAGTGTGAATTTTTGAGAAAAAAAAATTTCAAGCTAAAAGGAAACCATTAGGTGCATTTTATAGAGAATCAGATTTCGAATAAGAAAAAGTCAACCGTAACCGCGTAACTGGTACCCGTGAGAAAAAAATCGAAAAAATCTGATTCGAATGCCATGATTTTTCGGAGTCATTTTTCCAATGAGGGGTACTGTAGATTTTTGAGAAAAAAAAATTTCAAGCTAAAAGGAAACAATTAGGTGCATTTTATAGAGAATCAGATTTCGAATAAGAAAAAGTCAACCGTAACCGCGTAACTGGTACCCGTGAGAAAAAAATCGAAAAAATCTGATTCGAATGCCATGATTTTTCGGAGTCATTTTTCCAAGGGGGGGTGCTGTGAATTTTTGAGAAAAAAAAATTTCAAGCTAAAAGGAAACCATTAGGTGCATTTTATAGAGAATCCGATTTCGAATAAGAAAAAGTCAACCGTAACCGCGTAACTGGTACCCGTGAGAAAAAAATCGAAAAAATCTGTTTCGAATGAAATGACTTTTCGGAGTCATTTTTCCAAGGGGGGGTACTGTGAATTTTTGAGAAAAAAAAATTTCAAGCTAAAAGGAAACCATTAGGTGCATTTTATAGAGAATCCGATTTCGAATAAGAAAAAGTCAACCGTAACCGCGTAACTGGTACCCGTGAGAAAAAAATCGAAAAAATCTGATTCGAATACCATGATTTTTCGGAGTCATTTTTCCAAGGGGGGGTACTGTAGATTTTTGAGAAAAAAAAATTTCAAGCAAAAGGAAACCATTAGGTGCATTTTATAGAGAATCAGATTTCGAATAAGAAAAAGTCAACCGTAACCGCGTAACTGGTACCCGTGAGAAAAAAATCGAAAAAATCTGATTCGAATGCCATGATATTTCGGAGTCATTTTTCCAAGGGGGGGTACTGTGAATTTTTGAGAAAAAAAAATTTCAAGCAAAAAGGAAACCATTAGGTGCATTTTATAGAGAATCAGATTTCGAATAAGAAAAAGTCAACCGTAACCGCGTAACTGGTACCCGTGAGAAAAAAATCGAAAAAATCTGATTCGAATGCCATGATTTTTCGGAGTCATTTTTCCAAGGGGGGGTACTGTGAATTTTTGAGAAAAAAAAATTTCAAGCTAAAAGGAAACCATTAGGTGCATTTTATAGAGAATCAGATTTCGAATAAGAAAAAGTCAACCGTAACCGCGTAACTGGTACCCGTGAGAAAAAAATCGAAAAAATCTGATTCGAATGCCATGATTTTTCGGAGTCATTTTTCCAAGGGGGGGTACTGTAGATTTTTGAGAAAAAAAAATTTCAAGCTAAAAGGAAACCATTAGGTGCATTTTATAGAGAATCAGATTTCGAATAAGAAAAAGTCAACCGTAACCGCGTAAGTGGTACCCGTGAGAAAAAAATCGAAAAAATCTGATTCGAATGCCATGATTTTTCGGAGTCATTTTTCCAATGGGGGGTACTGTGAATTTTTGAGAAAAAAAAATGTCAAGCTAAAAGGAAACCATTAGGTGCATTTTATAGAGAATCAGATTTCGAATAAGAAAAAGTCAACCGTAACCGCGTAACTGGTACCCGTGAGAAAAAAATCGAAAAAATCTGATTCGAATGCCATGATTTTTCGGAGTCATTTTTCCAAGGGGGGGTACTGTGAATTTTTGAGAAAAAAAAATTTCAAGCTAAAAGGAAACCATTAGGTGCATTTTATATAGAATCAGATTTCGAATAAGAAAAAGTCAACCGTAACCGCGTAACTGGTACCCGTGAGAAAAAAATCGAAAAAATCTGATTCGAATGCCATGATTTTTCGGAGTCATTTTTCCAAGGGGGGGTACTGTGAATTTTTGAGAAAAAAAAATTTCAAGCTAAAAGGAAACCATTAGGAGCATTTTATAGAGAATCAGATTTCGAATAAGAAAAAGTCAACCGTAACCGCGTAACTGGTACCCGTGAGAAAAAAATCGAAAAAATCTGATTCGAATGCCATGATTTTTCGGAGTCATTTTTCCAAGGGGGGGTACTGTGAATTTTTGAGAAAAAAAAATTTCAAGCTAAAAGGAAACCATTAGGTGCATTTTATAGAGAATCAGATTTCGAATAAGAAAAAGTCAACCGTAACCGCGTAACTGGTACCCGTGAGAAAAAAATCGAAAAAATCTGATTCGAATGCCATGATTTTTCGGAGTCATTTTTCCAAGGGGGGGTACTGTGAATTTTTGAGAAAAAAAAATTTCAAGCTAAAAGGAAACCATTAGGTGCATTTTATAGAGAATCATATTTCGAATAAGAAAAAGTCAACCGTAACCGCGTAACTGGTACCAGTGAGAAAAAAATCGAAAAAATCTGTTTCGAATGCCATGATTTTTCGGAGTCATTTTTCCAAGGGGGGGGTACTGTGAATTTTTGAGAAAAAAAAATTTCAAGCTAAAAGGAAACCATTAGGTGCATTTTATAGAGAATCAGATTTCGAATAAGAAAAAGTCAACCGTAACCGCGTAACTGGTACCCGTGAGAAAAAAATCGAAAAAATCTGATTCGAATGCCATGATTTTTCGGAGTCATTTTTCCAAGGGGGGGTACTGTGAATTTTTGAGAAAAAAAAATTTCAAGCTAAAAGGAAACCATTAGGAGCATTTTATAGAGAATCAGATTTCGAATAAGAAAAAGTCAACCGTAACCGCGTAACTGGTACCCGTGAGAAAAAAATCGAAAAAATCTGATTCGAATGCCATGATTTTTCGGAGTCATTTTTCCAAGGGGGGGTACTGTAGATTTTTGAGAAAAAAAAATTTCAAGCTAAAAGGAAACCATTAGGTGCATTTTATAGAGAATCAGATTTCGAATAAGAAAAAGTCAACCGTAACCGCGTAAGTGGTACCCGTGAGAAAAAAATCGAAAAAATCTGATTCGAATGCCATGATTTTTCGGAGTCATTTTTCCAAGGGGGGGTACTGTAGATTTTTGAGAAAAAAAAATTTCAAGCTAAAAAGAAACAATTTGGTGCATTTTATAGAGAATCAGATTTCGAATAAGAAAAAGTCAACCGTAACCGCGTAACTGGTACCCGTGAGAAAAAAATCGAAAAAATCTGATTCGAATGCCATGATTTTTCGGAGTCATTTTTCCAACGGGGGGTACTGTAGATTTTTGAGAAAAAAAAATTTCAAGCTAAAAGGAAACCATTAGGTGCATTTTATAGAGAATCAGATTTCGAATAAGAAAAAGTCAACCGTAACCGCGTAACTGGTACCCGTGAGAAAAAAATCGAAAAAATCTGATTCGAATGCCATGATTTTTCGGAGTCATTTTTCCAAGGAGGGGTACTGTAGATTTTTGAGAAAAAAAAATTTCAAGCTAAAAGGAAACAATTAGGTGCATTTTATAGAGAATCAGATTTCGAATAAGAAAAAGTCAACCGTAACCGCGTAACTGGTACCCGTGAGAAAAAAATCGAAAAAATCTGATTCGAATGCCATGATTTTTCGGAGTCATTTTTCCAAGGGGGGGTGCTGTGAATTTTTGAGAAAAAAAAATTTCAAGCTAAAAGGAAACCATTAGGTGCATTTTATAGAGAATCCGATTTCGAATAAGAAAAAGTCAACCGTAACCGCGTAACTGGTACCCGTGAGAAAAAAATCGAAAAAATCTGATTCGAATGCCATGATTTTTCGGAGTCATTTTTCCAAGGGGGGGTACTGTAGATTTTTGAGAAAAAAAAATTTCAAGCAAAAGGAAACCATTAGGTGCATTTTATAGAGAATCAGATTTCGAATAAGAAAAAGTCAACCGTAACCGCGTAACTGGTACCCGTGAGAAAAAAATCGAAAAAATCTGTTTCGAATGAAATGACTTTTCGGAGTCATTTTTCCAAGGGGGGGTACTGTGAATTTTTGAGAAAAAAAAATTTCAAGCTAAAAAGAAACAATTTGGTGCATTTTATAGAGAATCAGATTTCGAATAAGAAAAAGTCAACCGTAACCGCGTAAGTGGTACCCGTGAGAAAAAAATCGAAAAAATCTGATTCGAATGCCATGATTTTTCGGAGTCATTTTTCCAAGGGGGGGTACTGTAGATTTTTGAGAAAAAAAAATTTCAAGCTAAAAAGAAACAATTTGGTGCATTTTATAGAGAATCAGATTTCGAATAAGAAAAAGTCAACCGTAACCGCGTAACTGGTACCCGTGAGAAAAAAATCGAAAAAATCTGATTCGAATGCCATGATTTTTCGGAGTCATTTTTCCAACGGGGGGTACTGTAGATTTTTGAGAAAAAAAAATTTCAAGCTAAAAGGAAACCATTAGGTGCATTTTATAGAGAATCAGATTTCGAATAAGAAAAAGTCAACCGTAACCGCGTAACTGGTACCCGTGAGAAAAAAATCGAAAAAATCTGATTCGAATGCCATGATTTTTCGGAGTCATTTTTCCAAGGAGGGGTACTGTAGATTTTTGAGAAAAAAAAATTTCAAGCTAAAAGGAAACAATTAGGTGCATTTTATAGAGAATCAGATTTCGAATAAGAAAAAGTCAACCGTAACCGCGTAACTGGTACCCGTGAGAAAAAAATCGAAAAAATCTGATTCGAATGCCATGATTTTTCGGAGTCATTTTTCCAAGGGGGGGTGCTGTGAATTTTTGAGAAAAAAAAATTTCAAGCTAAAAGGAAACCATTAGGTGCATTTTATAGAGAATCCGATTTCGAATAAGAAAAAGTCAACCGTAACCGCGTAACTGGTACCCGTGAGAAAAAAATCGAAAAAATCTGATTCGAATGCCATGATTTTTCGGAGTCATTTTTCCAAGGGGGGGTACTGTAGATTTTTGAGAAAAAAAAATTTCAAGCAAAAGGAAACCATTAGGTGCATTTTATAGAGAATCAGATTTCGAATAAGAAAAAGTCAACCGTAACCGCGTAACTGGTACCCGTGAGAAAAAAATCGAAAAAATCTGTTTCGAATGAAATGACTTTTCGGAGTCATTTTTCCAAGGGGGGGTACTGTGAATTTTTGAGAAAAAAAAATTTCAAGCTAAAAGGAAACCATTAGGTGCATTTTATAGAGAATCCGATTTCGAATAAGAAATAGTCAACCGTAACCGCGTAACTGGTACCCGTGAGAAAAAAATCGAAAAAATCTGATTCGAATACCATGATTTTTCGGAGTCATTTTTCCAAGGGGGGGTACTGTAGATTTTTGAGAAAAAAAAATTTCAAGCAAAAGGAAACCATTAGGTGCATTTTATAGAGAATCAGATTTCGAATAAGAAAAAGTCAACCGTAACCGCGTAACTGGTACCCGTGAGAAAAAAATCGAAAAAATCTGATTCGAATGCCATGATATTTCGGAGTCATTTTTCCAAGGGGGGGTACTGTGAATTTTTGAGAAAAAAAAATTTCAAGCAAAAAGGAAACCATTAGGTGCATTTTATAGAGAATCAGATTTCGAATAAGAAAAAGTCAACCGTAACCGCGTAACTGGTACCCGTGAGAAAAAAATCGAAAAAATCTGATTCGAATGCCATGATTTTTCGGAGTCATTTTTCCAAGGGGGGGTACTGTGAATTTTTGAGAAAAAAAAATTTCAAGCTAAAAGGAAACCATTAGGTGCATTTTATAGAGAATCAGATTTCGAATAAGAAAAAGTCAACCGTAACCGCGTAACTGGTACCCGTGAGAAAAAAATCGAAAAAATCTGATTCGAATGCCATGATTTTTCGGAGTCATTTTTCCAAGGGGGGGTACTGTAGATTTTTGAGAAAAAAAAATTTCAAGCTAAAAGGAAACCATTAGGTGCATTTTATAGAGAATCAGATTTCGAATAAGAAAAAGTCAACCGTAACCGCGTAAGTGGTACCCGTGAGAAAAAAATCGAAAAAATCTGATTCGAATGCCATGATTTTTCGGAGTCATTTTTCCAATGGGGGGTACTGTGAATTTTTGAGAAAAAAAAATTTCAAGCTAAAAGGAAACCATTAGGTGCATTTTATAGAGAATCAGATTTCGAATAAGAAAAAGTCAACCGTAACCGCGTAACTGGTACCCGTGAGAAAAAAATCGAAAAAATCTGATTCGAATGCCATGATTTTTCGGAGTCATTTTTCCAAGGGGGGGTACTGTGAATTTTTGAGAAAAAAAAATTTCAAGCTAAAAGGAAACCATTAGGTGCATTTTATATAGAATCAGATTTCGAATAAGAAAAGGTCAACCGTAACCGCGTAACTGGTACCCGTGAGAAAAAAATCGAAAAAATCTGATTCGAATGCCATGATTTTTCGGAGTCATTTTTCCAAGGGGGGGTACTGTGAATTTTTGAGAAAAAAAAATTTCAAGCTAAAAGGAAACCATTAGGAGCATTTTATAGAGAATCAGATTTCGAATAAGAAAAAGTCAACCGTAACCGCGTAACTGGTACCCGTGAGAAAAAAATCGAAAAAATCTGATTCGAATGCCATGATTTTTCGGAGTCATTTTTCCAAGGGGGGGTACTGTGAATTTTTGAGAAAAAAAAATTTCAAGCTAAAAGGAAACCATTAGGTGCATTTTATAGAGAATCAGATTTCGAATAAGAAAAAGTCAACCGTAACCGCGTAACTGGTACCCGTGAGAAAAAAATCGAAAAAATCTGATTCGAATGCCATGATTTTTCGGAGTCATTTTTCCAAGGGGGGGTACTGTGAATTTTTGAGAAAAAAAAATTTCAAGCTAAAAGGAAACCATTAGGTGCATTTTATAGAGAATCATATTTCGAATAAGAAAAAGTCAACCGTAACCGCGTAACTGGTACCAGTGAGAAAAAAATCGAAAAAATCTGTTTCGAATGCCATGATTTTTCGGAGTCATTTTTCCAAGGGGGGGGTACTGTGAATTTTTGAGAAAAAAAAATTTCAAGCTAAAAGGAAACCATTAGGTGCATTTTATAGAGAATCAGATTTCGAATAAGAAAAAGTCAACCGTAACCGCGTAACTGGTACCCGTGAGAAAAAAATCGAAAAAATCTGATTCGAATGCCATGATTTTTCGGAGTCATTTTTCCAAGGGGGGGTACTGTGAATTTTTGAGAAAAAAAAATTTCAAGCTAAAAGGAAACCATTAGGAGCATTTTATAGAGAATCAGATTTCGAATAAGAAAAAGTCAACCGTAACCGCGTAACTGGTACCCGTGAGAAAAAAATCGAAAAAATCTGATTCGAATGCCATGATTTTTCGGAGTCATTTTTCCAAGGGGGGGTACTGTAGATTTTTGAGAAAAAAAAATTTCAAGCTAAAAGGAAACCATTAGGTGCATTTTATAGAGAATCAGATTTCGAATAAGAAAAAGTCAACCGTAACCGCGTAAGTGGTACCCGTGAGAAAAAAATCGAAAAAATCTGATTCGAATGCCATGATTTTTCGGAGTCATTTTTCCAAGGGGGGGTACTGTAGATTTTTGAGAAAAAAAAATTTCAAGCTAAAAAGAAACAATTTGGTGCATTTTATAGAGAATCAGATTTCGAATAAGAAAAAGTCAACCGTAACCGCGTAACTGGTACCCGTGAGAAAAAAATCGAAAAAATCTGATTCGAATGCCATGATTTTTCGGAGTCATTTTTCCAACGGGGGGTACTGTAGATTTTTGAGAAAAAAAAATTTCAAGCTAAAAGGAAACCATTAGGTGCATTTTATAGAGAATTAGATTTCGAATAAGAAAAAGTCAACCGTAACCGCGTAACTGGTACCCGTGAGAAAAAAATCGAAAAAATCTGTTTCGAATGAAATGACTTTTCGGAGTCATTTTTCCAAGGGGGGGTACTGTGAATTTTTGAGAAAAAAAAATTTCAAGCTAAAAGGAAACCATTAGGTGCATTTTATAGAGAATCAGATTTCGAATAAGAAAAAGTCAACCGTAACCGCGTAACTGGTACCCGTGAGAAAAAAATCGAAAAAATCTGATTCGAATGCCATGATTTTTCGGAGTCATTTTTCCAAGGAGGGGTACTGTAGATTTTTGAGAAAAAAAAATTTCAAGCTAAAAGGAAACAATTAGGTGCATTTTATAGAGAATCAGATTTCGAATAAGAAAAAGTCAACCGTAACCGCGTAACTGGTACCCGTGAGAAAAAAATCGAAAAAATCTGATTCGAATGCCATGATTTTTCGGAGTCATTTTTCCAAGGGGGGGTGCTGTGAATTTTTGAGAAAAAAAAATTTCAAGCTAAAAGGAAACCATTAGGTGCATTTTATAGAGAATCCGATTTCGAATAAGAAAAAGTCAACCGTAACCGCGTAACTGGTACCCGTGAGAAAAAAATCGAAAAAATCTGATTCGAATGCCATGATTTTTCGGAGTCATTTTTCCAAGGGGGGGTACTGTAGATTTTTGAGAAAAAAAAATTTCAAGCAAAAGGAAACCATTAGGTGCATTTTATAGAGAATCAGATTTCGAATAAGAAAAAGTCAACCGTAACCGCGTAACTGGTACCCGTGAGAAAAAAATCGAAAAAATCTGTTTCGAATGAAATGACTTTTCGGAGTCATTTTTCCAAGGGGGGGTACTGTGAATTTTTGAGAAAAAAAAATTTCAAGCTAAAAGGAAACCATTAGGTGCATTTTATAGAGAATCCGATTTCGAATAAGAAAAAGTCAACCGTAACCGCGTAACTGGTACCCGTGAGAAAAAAATCGAAAAAATCTGATTCGAATACCATGATTTTTCGGAGTCATTTTTCCAAGGGGGGGGGTACTGTAGATTTTTGAGAAAAAAAAATTTCAAGCAAAAGGAAACCATTAGGTGCATTTTATAGAGAATCAGATTTCGAATAAGAAAAAGTCAACCGTAACCGCGTAACTGGTACCCGTGAGAAAAAAATCGAAAAAATCTGATTCGAATGCCATGATTTTTCGGAGTCATTTTTCCAAGGGGGGGTACTGTAGATTTTTGAGAAAAAAAAATTTCAAGCTAAAAGGAAACCATTAGGTGCATTTTATAGAGAATTAGATTTCGAATAAGAAAAAGTCAACCGTAACCGCGTAACTGGTACCCGTGAGAAAACAATCGAAAAAATCTGATTCGAATGCCATGATTTTTCGGAGTCATTTTTCCAAGGGGGGTACTGTGAATTTTTGAGAAAAAAAAATTTCAAGCTAAAAGGAAACCATTAGGTGCATTTTATAGAGAATCAGATTTCGAATAAGAAAAAGTCAACCGTAACCGCGTAACTGGTACCAGTGAGAAAAAAATGGAAAAAATCTGTTTCGAATGCCATGATTTTTCGGAGTCATTTTTCCAAGGGGGGGTACTGTGAATTTTTGAGAAAAAAAAATTTCAAGCTAAAAGGAAACCATTAGGAGCATTTTATAGAGAATCAGATTTCGAATAAGAAAAAGTCAACCGTAACCGCGTAACTGGTACCCGTGAGAAAAAAATCGAAAAAATCTGATTCGAATGCCATGATTTTTCGGAGTCATTTTTCCAAGGGGGGGTACTGTAGATTTTTGAGAAAAAAAAATTTCAAGCTAAAAGGAAACCATTAGGTGCATTTTATAGAGAATCAGATTTCGAATAAGAAAAAGTCAACCGTAACCGCGTAAGTGGTACCCGTGAGAAAAAAATCGAAAAAATCTGATTCGAATGCCATGATTTTTCGGAGTCATTTTTCCAAGGGGGGGTACTGTAGATTTTTGAGAAAAAAAAATTTCAAGCTAAAAGGAAACAATTTGGTGCATTTTATAGAGAATCAGATTTCGAATAAGAAAAAGTCAACCGTAACCGCGTAACTGGTACCCGTGAGAAAAAAATCGAAAAAATCTGATTCGAATGCCATGATTTTTCGGAGTCATTTTTCCAACGGGGGGTACTGTAGATTTTTGAGAAAAAAAAATTTCAAGCTAAAAGGAAACCATTAGGTGCATTTTATAGAGAATTAGATTTCGAATAAGAAAAAGTCAACCGTAACCGCGTAACTGGTACCCGTGAGAAAAAAATCGAAAAAATCTGTTTCGAATGAAATGACTTTTCGGAGTCATTTTTCCAAGGGGGGGTACTGTGAATTTTTGAGAAAAAAAAATTTCAAGCTAAAAGGAAACCATTAGGTGCATTTTATAGAGAATCAGATTTCGAATAAGAAAAAGTCAACCGTAACCGCGTAACTGGTACCCGTGAGAAAAAAATCGAAAAAATCTGATTCGAATGCCATGATTTTTCGGAGTCATTTTTCCAAGGAGGGGTACTGTAGATTTTTGAGAAAAAAAAATTTCAAGCTAAAAGGAAACAATTAGGTGCATTTTATAGAGAATCAGATTTCGAATAAGAAAAAGTCAACCGTAACCGCGTAACTGGTACCCGTGAGAAAAAAATCGAAAAAATCTGATTCGAATGCCATGATTTTTCGGAGTCATTTTTCCAAGGGGGGGTGCTGTGAATTTTTGAGAAAAAAAAATTTCAAGCTAAAAGGAAACCATTAGGTGCATTTTATAGAGAATCCGATTTCGAATAAGAAAAAGTCAACCGTAACCGCGTAACTGGTACCCGTGAGAAAAAAATCGAAAAAATCTGATTCGAATGCCATGATTTTTCGGAGTCATTTTTCCAAGGGGGGGTACTGTAGATTTTTGAGAAAAAAAAATTTCAAGCAAAAGGAAACCATTAGGTGCATTTTATAGAGAATCAGATTTCGAATAAGAAAAAGTCAACCGTAACCGCGTAACTGGTACCCGTGAGAAAAAAATCGAAAAAATCTGTTTCGAATGAAATGACTTTTCGGAGTCATTTTTCCAAGGGGGGGTACTGTGAATTTTTGAGAAAAAAAAATTTCAAGCTAAAAGGAAACCATTAGGTGCATTTTATAGAGAATCCGATTTCGAATAAGAAAAAGTCAACCGTAACCGCGTAACTGGTACCCGTGAGAAAAAAATCGAAAAAATCTGATTCGAATACCATGATTTTTCGGAGTCATTTTTCCAAGGGGGGGGTACTGTAGATTTTTGAGAAAAAAAAATTTCAAGCAAAAGGAAACCATTAGGTGCATTTTATAGAGAATCAGATTTCGAATAAGAAAAAGTCAACCGTAACCGCGTAACTGGTACCCGTGAGAAAAAAATCGAAAAAATCTGATTCGAATGCCATGATTTTTCGGAGTCATTTTTCCAAGGGGGGGTACTGTAGATTTTTGAGAAAAAAAAATTTCAAGCTAAAAGGAAACCATTAGGTGCATTTTATAGAGAATTAGATTTCGAATAAGAAAAAGTCAACCGTAACCGCGTAACTGGTACCCGTGAGAAAACAATCGAAAAAATCTGATTCGAATGCCATGATTTTTCGGAGTCATTTTTCCAAGGGGGGTACTGTGAATTTTTGAGAAAAAAAAATTTCAAGCTAAAAGGAAACCATTAGGTGCATTTTATAGAGAATCAGATTTCGAATAAGAAAAAGTCAACCGTAACCGCGTAACTGGTACCAGTGAGAAAAAAATGGAAAAAATCTGTTTCGAATGCCATGATTTTTCGGAGTCATTTTTCCAAGGGGGGGTACTGTGAATTTTTGAGAAAAAAAAATTTCAAGCTAAAAGGAAACCATTAGGTGCATTTTATAGAGAATCAGATTTCGAATAAGAAAAAGTCAACCGTAACCGCGTAACTGGTACCCGTGAGAAAAAAATCGAAAAAATCTGATTCGAATGCCATGATTTTTCGGAGTCATTTTTCCAAGGGGGGGTACTGTAGATTTTTGAGAAAAAAAAATTTCAAGCTAAAAGGAAACCATTAGGTGCATTTTATAGAGAATCAGATTTCGAATAAGAAAAAGTCAACCGTAACCGCGTAACTGGTACCCGTGAGAAAAAAATCGAAAAAATCTGATTCGAATGCCATGATTTTTCGGAGTCATTTTTCCAAGGGGGGGTACTGTGAATTTTTGAGAAAAAAAAATTTCAAGCTAAAAGGAAACCATTAGGTGCATTTTATAGAGAATCAGATTTCGAATAAGAAAAAGTCAACCGTAACCGCGTAACTGGTACCCGTGAGAAAAAAATCGAAAAAATCTGATTCGAATGCCATGATTTTTCGGAGTCATTTTTCCAAGGTTGGGTACTGTGAATTTTTGAGAAAAAAAAATTTCAAGCTAAAAGGAAACCATTAGGTGCATTTTATAGAGAATCAGATTTCGAATAAGAAAAAGTCAACCGTAACCGCGTAACTGGTACCCGTGAGAAAAAAATCGAAAAAATCTGATTCGAATGCCATGATTTTTCGGAGTCATTTTTCCAAGGGGGGGGGGTACTGTGAATTTTTGAGAAAAAAAAATTTCAAGCTAAAAGGAAACCATTAGGTGCATTTTATAGAGAATCAGATTTCGAATAAGAAAAAGTCAACCGTAACCGCGTAACTGGTACCCGTGAGAAAAAAATCGAAAAAATCTGATTCGAATGCCATGATTTTTCGGAATCATTTTTCCAAGGGGGGGTACTGTAGATTTTTGAGAAAAAAAAATTTCAAGCTAAAAGGAAACCATTAGGTGCATTTTATAGAGAATCAGATTTCGAATAAGAAAAAGTCAACCGTAACCGCGTAACTGGTACCCGTGAGAAAAAAATCGAAAAAATCTGTTTCGAATGCCATGATTTTTCGGAGTCATTTTTCCAAGGGTGGGTACTGTGAAATTTTGAGAAAAAAAAATTTCATGCTAAAAGGAAGCCATTAGGTGCATTTTATAGAGAATCAGATTTCGAATAAGAAAAAGTCAACCGTAACCGCGTAACTGGTACCCGTGAGAAAAAAATCGAAAAAATCTGATTCGAATGCCATGATTTTTCGGAGTCATTTTTCCAAGGGGGGGTACTGTGAATTTTTGAGAAAAAAAAATTTCAAGCTAAAAGGAAACCATTAGGTGCATTTTATAGAGAATCAGATTTCGAATAAGAAAAAGTCAACCGTAACCGCGTAACTGGTACCCGTGAGAAAAAAATCGAAAAAATCTGATTCGAATGCCATGATTTTTCGGAGTCATTTTTCCAAGGTTGGGTACTGTGAATTTTTGAGAAAAAAAAATTTCAAGCTAAAAGGAAACCATTAGGTGTATTTTATAGAGAATCAGATTTCGAATAAGAAAAAGTCAACCGTAACCGCGTAACTGGTACCCGTGAGAAAAAAATCGAAAAAATCTGATTCGAATGCCATGATTTTTCGGAGTCATTTTTCCAAGGGGGGTACTGTGAATTTTTGAGAAAAAAAAATTTCAAGCTAAAAGAAAACCATTAGGTGCATTTTATAGAGAATCAGATTTCGAATAAGAAAAAGTCAACCGTAACCGCGTAACTGGTACCCGTGAGAAAAAAATCGAAAAAATCTGATTCGAATGCCATGATTTTTCGGAGTCATTTTTCCAAGGAGGGGTACTGTGAATTTTTGAGAAAAAAAAAATTCAAGCTAAAAGGAAACCATTAGGTGCATTTTATAGAGAATCAGATTTCGAATAAGAAAAAGTCAACCGTAACCGCGTAACTGGTACCCGTGAGAAAAAAATCGAAAAAATCTGATTCGAATGCCATGATTTTTCGGAGTCATTTTTCCAAGGGGGGGTACTGTGAATTTTTGAGAAAAAAAATTTCAAGCTAAAAGGAAACCATTAGGTGCATTTTATAGAGAATCAGATTGCGAATAAGAAAAAGTCAACCGTAACCGCGTAACTGGTACCCGTGAGAAAAAAATCGAAAAAATCTGATTCGAATGCCATGATTTTTCGGAGTCATTTTTCCAAGGGGGGGGGGGGTACTGTGAATTTTTGAGAAAAAAAAATTTCAAGCTAAAAGGAAACCATTAGGTGCATTTTATAGAGAATTAGATTTCGAATAAGAAAAAGTCAACCGTAACCGCGTAACTGGTACCCGTGAGAAAAAAATCGAAAAAATCTGATTCGAATGCCATGATTTTTCGGAGTCATTTTTCCAAGGGGGGGTACTGTGAATTTTTGAGAAAAAAAATTTCAAGCTAAAAGGAAACCATTAGGTGCATTTTATAGAGAATCAGATTGCGAATAAGAAAAAGTCAACCGTAACCGCGTAACTGGTACCAGTGAGAAAAAAATCGAAAAAATCTGATTCGAATGCCATGATTTTTCGGAGTCATTTTTGCAAGGGGGGGTACTGTGAATTTGTGAGAAAAAAAAATTTCAAGCTAAAAGGAAACCATTAGGTGCGTTTTATAGAGAATCAGATTTCGAATAAGAAAAAGTCAACCGTAACCGCGTAACTGGTACGCGTGAGAAAAAAATCGAAAAAATCTGATTCGAATGCCATGATTTTTCGGAGTCATTTTTCCAAGGGGGAGTACTGTGAATTTTTGAGAAAAAAAAATTTCAAGCTAAAAGGAAACCATTAGGTGCATTTTATAGAGAATCAGATTTCGAATAAGAAAAAGTCAACCGTAACCGCGTAACTGGTACCCGTGAGAAAACAATCGAAAAAATCTGATTCGAATGCCATGATTTTTCGGAGTCATTTTTCCAAGGGGGGTACTGTGAATTTTTGAGAAAAAAAAATTTCAAGCTAAAAGGAAACCATTAGGTGCATTTTATAGAGAATCAGATTTCGAATAAGAAAAAGTCAACCGTAACCGCGTAACTGGTACCAGTGAGAAAAAAATGGAAAAAATCTGTTTCGAATGCCATGATTTTTCGGAGTCATTTTTCCAAGGGTGGGTACTGTGAAATTTTGAGAAAAAAAAATTTCATGCTAAAAGGAAGCCATTAGGTGCATTTTATAGAGAATCAGATTTCGAATAAGAAAAAGTCAACCGTAACCGCGTAACTGGTACCCGTGAGAAAAAAATCGAAAAAATCTGATTCGAATGCCATGATTTTTCGGAGTCATTTTTCCAAGGGGGGGTACTGTGAATTTTTGAGAAAAAAAAATTTCAAGCTAAAAGGAAACCATTAGGTGCATTTTATAGAGAATCAGATTTCGAATAAGAAAAAGTCAACCGTAACCGCGTAACTGGTACCCGTGAGAAAAAAATCGAAAAAATCTGATTCGAATGCCATGATTTTTCGGAGTCATTTTTCCAAGGGGGGGTACTGTGAATTTTTGAGAAAAAAAAATTTCAAGCTAAAAGGAAACCATTAGGTGCATTTTATAGAGAATCAGATTTCGAATAAGAAAAAGTCAACCGTAACCGCGTAACTGGTACCCGTGAGAAAAAAATCGAAAAAATCTGATTCGAATGCCATGATTTTTCGGAGTCATTTTTCCAAGGTTGGGTACTGTGAATTTTTGAGAAAAAAAAATTTCAAGCAAAAAGGAAACCATTAGGTGCATTTTATAGAGAATCAGATTTCGAATAAGAAAAAGTCAACCGTAACCGCGTAACTGGTACCCGTGAGAAAAAAATCGAAAAAATCTGATTCGAATGCCATGATTTTTCGGAGTCATTTTTCCAAGGGGGGGTACTGTGAATTTTTGAGAAAAAAAAATTTCAAGCTAAAAGGAAACCATTAGGTGCATTTTATAGAGAATCAGATTTCGAATAAGAAAAAGTCAACCGTAACCGCGTAACTGGTACCCGTGAGAAAAAAATCGAAAAAATCTGATTCGAATGCCATGATTTTTCGGAGTCATTTTTCCAAGGAGGGGTACTGTGAATTTTTGAGAAAAAAAAATTTCAAGCTAAAAGGAAACCATTAGGTGCATTTTATAGAGAATCAGATTTCGAATAAGAAAAAGTCAACCGTAACCGCGTAACTGGTACCCGTGAGAAAAAAATCGAAAAAATCTGATTCGAATGCCATGATTTTTCGGAGTCATTTTTCCAAGGGGGGGTACTGTGAATTTTTGAGAAAAAAAATTTCAAGCTAAAAGGAAACCATTAGGTGCATTATATAGAGAATCAGATTGCGAATAAGAAAAAGTCAACCGTAACCGCGTAACTGGTACCCGTGAGAAAAAAATCGAAAAAATCTGATTCGAATGCCATGATTTTTCGGAGTCATTTTTCCAAGGGGGGGTACTGTGAATTTTTGAGAAAAAAAATTTCAAGCTAAAAGGAAACCATTAGGTGCATTTTATAGAGAATCAGATTGCGAATAAGAAAAAGTCAACCGTAACCGCGTAACTGGTACCCGTGAGAAAAAAATCGAAAAAATCTGATTCGAATGCCATGATTTTTCGGAGTCATTTTTCCAAGGGGGGGGGGGTACTGTGAATTTTTGAGAAAAAAAAATTTCAAGCTAAAAGGAAACCATTAGGTGCATTTTATAGAGAATCAGATTTCGAATAAGAAAAAGTCAACCGTAACCGCGTAACTGGTACCCGTGAGAAAACAATCGAAAAAATCTGATTCGAATGCCATGATTTTTCGGAGTCATTTTTCCAAGGGGGGTACTGTGAATTTTTGAGTAAAAAAAATTTCAAGCTAAAAGGAAACCATTAGGTGCATTTTATAGAGAATCAGATTTCGAATAAGAAAAAGTCAACCGTAACCGCGTAACTGGTACCAGTGAGAAAAAAATGGAAAAAATCTGTTTCGAATGCCATGATTTTTCGGAGTCATTTTTCCAAGGGTGGGTACTGTGAAATTTTGAGAAATAAAAATTTCATGCTAAAAGGAAGCCATTAGGTGCATTTTATAGAGAATCAGATTTCGAATAAGAAAAAGTCAACCGTAACCGCGTAACTGGTACCCGTGAGAAAAAAATCGAAAAAATCTGATTCGAATGCCATGATTTTTCGGAGTCATTTTTCCAAGGGGGGGTACTGTGAATTTTTGAGAAAAAAAATTTCAAGCTAAAAGGAAACCATTAGGTGCATTTTATAGAGAATCAGATTGCGAATAAGAAAAAGTCAACCGTAACCGCGTAACTGGTACCCGTGAGAAAAAAATCGAAAAAATCTGATTCGAATGCCATGATTTTTCGGAGTCATTTTTCCAAGGGGGGGGGGGTACTGTGAATATTTGAGAAAAAAAAATTTCAAGCTAAAAGGAAACCATTAGGTGCATTTTATAGAGAATCAGATTTCGAATAAGAAAAAGTCAACCGTAACCGCGTAACTGGTACCCGTGAGAAAAAAATCGAAAAAATCTGATTCGAATGCCATGATTTTTCGGAGTCATTTTTCCAAGGGGGGGTACTGTAGATTTTTGAGAAAAAAAAATTTCAAGCTAAAAGGAAACCATTAGGTGCATTTTATAGAGAATCAGATTTCGAATAAGAAAAAGTCAACCGTAACCGCGTAACTGGTACCCGTGAGAAAAAAATCGAAAAAATCTGATTCGAATGCCATGATTTTTCGGAGTCATTTTTCCAAGGGGGGGTACTGTGAATTTTTGAGAAAAAAAAATTTCAAGCTAAAAGGAAACCATTAGGTGCATTTTATAGAGAATCAGATTTCGAATAAGAAAAAGTCAACCGTAACCGCGTAACTTTTACCCGTGAGAAAAAAATCGAAAAAATCTGATTCGAATGCCATGATTTTTCGGAGTCATTTTTCCAAGGGGGGGGGTACTGTGAATTTTTGAGAAAAAAAAATTTCAAGCTAAAAGAAAACCATTAGGTGCATTTTATAGAGAATCAGATTTCGAATAAGAAAAAGTCAACCGTAACCGCGTAACTGGTACCAGTGAGAAAAAAATGGAAAAAATCTGTTTCGAATGCCATGATTTTTCGGAGTCATTTTTCCAAGGGGGGTACTGTGAATTTTTGAGAAAAAAAAATTTCAAGCTAAAAGGAAACCATTAGGTGCATTTTATAGAGAATCAGATTTCGAATAAGAAAAAGTCAACCGTAACCGCGTAACTGGTACCAGTGAGAAAAAAATCGAAAAAATCTGTTTCGAATGCCATGATTTTTCGGAGTCATTTTTCCAAGGGGGGGTACTGTAGATTTTTGAGAAAAAAAAATTTCAAGCTAAAAGGAAACCATTAGGTGCATTTTATAGAGAATCAGATTTCGAATAAGAAAAAGTCAACCGTAACCGCGTAACTGGTACCAGTGAGAAAAAAATCGAAAAAATCTGTTTCGAATGCCATGATTTTTCGGAGTCATTTTTCCAAGGGGGGGTACTGTAGATTTTTGAGAAAAAAAAATTTCAAGCTAAAAGGAAACCATTAGGTGCATTTTATAGAGAATCAGATTTCGAATAAGAAAAAGTCAACCGTAACCGCGTAACTGGTACCCGTGAGAAAAAAATCGAAAAAATCTGATTCTAATGCCATGATTTTTCGGAGTCATTTTTCCAAGGGGGGATACTGTGAATTTTTGAGAAAAAAAAATTTCAAGCTAAAAGGAAACCATTAATTGCATTTTATAGAGAATCAGATTTCGAATAAGAAAAAGTCAACCGTAACCGCGTAACTGGTACCCGTGAGAAAAAAATCGAAAAAATCTGATTCGAATGCCATGATTTTTCGGAGTCATTTTTCCAAGGGGGGGTACTGTGCATTTTTGAGAAAAAAAAAATTTCAAGCTAAAAGGAAACCATTAGGTGCATTTTATAGAGAATCAGATTTCGAATAAGAAAAAGTCAACCGTAACCGCGTAACTGGTACCCGTGAGAAAAAAATCGAAAAAATCTGATTCGAATGCCATGATTTTTCGGAGTCATTTTTCCAAGGGGGGGGGGTACTGTGAATTTTTGAGAAAAAAAAATTTCAAGCTAAAACGAAACCATAAGGTGCATTTTATAGAGAATCAGATTTCGAATAAGAAAAAGTCAACCGTAACCGCGTAACTGGTACCCGTGAGAAAAAAATCGAAAAAATCTGATTCGAATGCCATGATTTTTCGGAGTCATTTTTCCAAGGGGGGGGGTACTGTGAATTTTTGAGAAAAAAAAATTTCAAGCTAAAAGGAAACCATTAGGTGCATTTTATAGAGAATCAGATTTCGAATAAGAAAAAGTCAACCGTAACCGCGTAACTGGTACCCGTGAGAAAAAAATCGAAAAAATCTGATTCGAATGCCATGATTTTTCGGAATCATTTTTCCAAGGGGGGGTACTGTAGATTTTTGAGAAAAAAAAATTTCAAGCTAAAAGGAAACCATTAGGTGCATTTTATAGAGAATCAGATTTCGAATAAGAAAAAGTCAACCGTAACCGCGTAACTGGTACCCGTGAGAAAAAAATCGAAAAAATCTGATTCGAATGCCATGATTTTTCGGAGCCATTTTTCCAAAGGGGGTACTGTAGATTTTTGAGGAAAAAAAATTTCAAGCTAAAAGGAAACCATTAGGTGCATTTTATAGAGAATTAGATTTCGAATAAGAAAAAGTCAACCGTAACCGCGTAACTGGTACCCGTGAGAAAAAAATCTAAAAAATCTGTTTCGAATGAAATGACTTTTCGGAGTCATTTTTCCAAGGGGGGTACTGTAGATTTTTGAGAAAAAAAAATTTCAAGCTAAAAGGAAACCATTAGGTGCATTTTATAGAGAATCAGATTTCGAATAAGAAAAAGTCAACCGTAACCGCGTAACTGGTACCCGTGAGAAAAAAATCGAAAAAATCTGATTCGAATGCCATGATTTTTCGGAGTCATTTTTCCAAGGGGGGGTACTGTGAATTTTTGAGAAAAAAAATTTCAAGCTAAAAGGAAACCATTAGGTGCATTTTATAGAGAATCAGATTGCGAATAAGAAAAAGTCAACCGTAACCGCGTAACTGGTACCCGTGAGAAAAAAATCGAAAAAATCTGATTCGAATGCCATGATTTTTCGGAGTCATTTTTCCAAGGGGGGGTACTGTAGATTTTTGAGAAAAAAAAATTTCAAGCTAAAAGGAAACCATTAGGTGCATTTTATAGAGAATCAGATTTCGAATAAGAAAAAGTCAACCGTAACCGCGTAACTGGTACCCGTGAGAAAAAAATCGAAAAAATCTGATTCGAATGCCATGATTTTTCGGAGTCATTTTTCCAAGGGGGGGTACTGTAGATTTTTGAGAAAAAAAAATTTCAAGCTAAAAGGAAACCATTAGGTGCATTTTATAGAGAATCAGATTTCGAATAAGAAAAAGTCAACCGTAACCGCGTAACTGGTACCCGTGAGAAAAAAATCGAAAAAATCTGATTCGAATGCCATGATTTTTCGGAGTCATTTTTCCAAGGGGGGGGGGGTACTGTGAATTTTTGAGAAAAAAAAATTTCAAGCTAAAACGAAACCATAAGGTGCATTTTATAGAGAATCAGATTTCGAATAAGAAAAAGTCAACCGTAACCGCGTAACTGGTACCCGTGAGAAAAAAATCGAAAAAATCTGATTCGAATGCCATGATTTTTCGGAGTCATTTTTCCAAGGGGGGGGGTACTGTGAATTTTTGAGAAAAAAAAATTTCAAGCTAAAAGGAAACCATTAGGTGCATTTTATAGAGAATCAGATTTCGAATAAGAAAAAGTCAACCGTAACCGCGTAACTGGTACCCGTGAGAAAAAAATCGAAAAAATCTGATTCGAATGCCATGATTTTTCGGAGTCATTTTTCCAAGGGGGGGGGTACTGTGAATTTTTGAGAAAAAAAAATTTCAAGCTAAAAGAAAACCATTAGGTGCATTTTATAGAGAATCAGATTTCGAATAAGAAAAAGTCAACCGTAACCGCGTAACTGGTACCAGTGAGAAAAAAATGGAAAAAATCTGTTTCGAATGCCATGATTTTTCGGAGTCATTTTTCCAAGGGGGGTACTGTGAATTTTTGAGAAAAAAAAATTTCAAGCTAAAAGGAAACCATTAGGTGCATTTTATAGAGAATCAGATTTCGAATAAGAAAAAGTCAACCGTAACCGCGTAACTGGTACCCGTGAGAAAAAAATCGAAAAAATCTGATTCGAATGCCATGATTTTTCGGAGTCATTTTTCCAAGGGGGGATACTGTGAATTTTTGAGAAAAAAAAATTTCAAGCTAAAAGGAAACCATTAATTGCATTTTATAGAGAATCAGATTTCGAATAAGAAAAAGTCAACCGTAACCGCGTAACTGGTACCCGTGAGAAAAAAATCGAAAAAATCTGATTCGAATGCCATGATTTTTCGGAGTCATTTTTCCAAGGGGGGGTACTGTGCATTTTTGAGAAAAAAAAAATTTCAAGCTAAAAGGAAACCATTAGGTGCATTTTATAGAGAATCAGATTTCGAATAAGAAAAAGTCAACCGTAACCGCGTAACTGGTACCCGTGAGAAAAAAATCGAAAAAATCTGATTCGAATGCCATGATTTTTCGGAGTCATTTTTCCAAGGGGGGGGGGGTACTGTGAATTTTTGAGAAAAAAAAATTTCAAGCTAAAACGAAACCATAAGGTGCATTTTATAGAGAATCAGATTTCGAATAAGAAAAAGTCAACCGTAACCGCGTAACTGGTACCCGTGAGAAAAAAATCGAAAAAATCTGATTCGAATGCCATGATTTTTCGGAGTCATTTTTCCAAGGGGGGGGTACTGTGAATTTTTGAGAAAAAAAAATTTCAAGCTAAAAGGAAACCATTAGGTGCATTTTATAGAGAATCAGATTTCGAATAAGAAAAAGTCAACCGTAACCGCGTAACTGGTACCCGTGAGAAAAAAATCGAAAAAATCTGATTCGAATGCCATGATTTTTCGGAGTCATTTTTCCAAGGGGGGGGGTACTGTGAATTTTTGAGAAAAAAAAATTTCAAGCTAAAAGAAAACCATTAGGTGCATTTTATAGAGAATCAGATTTCGAATAAGAAAAAGTCAACCGTAACCGCGTAACTGGTACCAGTGAGAAAAAAATGGAAAAAATCTGTTTCGAATGCCATGATTTTTCGGAGTCATTTTTCCAAGGGGGGTACTGTGAATTTTTGAGAAAAAAAAATTTCAAGCTAAAAGGAAACCATTAGGTGCATTTTATAGAGAATCAGATTTCGAATAAGAAAAAGTCAACCGTAACCGCGTAACTGGTACCAGTGAGAAAAAAATCGAAAAAATCTGTTTCGAATGCCATGATTTTTCGGAGTCATTTTTCCAAGGGGGGGTACTGTAGATTTTTGAGAAAAAAAAATTTCAAGCTAAAAGGAAACCATTAGGTGCATTTTATAGAGAATCAGATTTCGAATAAGAAAAAGTCAACCGTAACCGCGTAACTGGTACCAGTGAGAAAAAAATCGAAAAAATCTGTTTCGAATGCCATGATTTTTCGGAGTCATTTTTCCAAGGGGGGGTACTGTAGATTTTTGAGAAAAAAAAATTTCAAGCTAAAAGGAAACCATTAGGTGCATTTTATAGAGAATCAGATTTCGAATAAGAAAAAGTCAACCGTAACCGCGTAACTGGTACCCGTGAGAAAAAAATCGAAAAAATCTGATTCGAATGCCATGATTTTTCGGAGTCATTTTTCCAAGGGGGAATACTGTGAATTTTTGAGAAAAAAAAATTTCAAGCTAAAAGGAAACCATTAATTGCATTTTATAGAGAATCAGATTTCGAATAAGAAAAAGTCAACCGTAACCGCGTAACTGGTACCCGTGAGAAAAAAATCGAAAAAATCTGATTCGAATGCCATGATTTTTCGGAGTCATTTTTCCAAGGGGGGGTACTGTGCATTTTTGAGAAAAAAAAAATTTCAAGCTAAAAGGAAACCATTAGGTGCATTTTATAGAGAATCAGATTTCGAATAAGAAAAAGTCAACCGTAACCGCGTAACTGGTACCCGTGAGAAAAAAATCGAAAAAATCTGATTCGAATGCCATGATTTTTCGGAGTCATTTTTCCAAGGGGGGGGGGTACTGTGAATTTTTGAGAAAAAAAAATTTCAAGCTAAAACGAAACCATAAGGTGCATTTTATAGAGAATCAGATTTCGAATAAGAAAAAGTCAACCGTAACCGCGTAACTGGTACCCGTGAGAAAAAAATCGAAAAAATCTGATTCGAATGCCATGATTTTTCGGAGTCATTTTTCCAAGGGGGGGGGTACTGTGAATTTTTGAGAAAAAAAAATTTCAAGCTAAAAGGAAACCATTAGGTGCATTTTATAGAGAATCAGATTTCGAATAAGAAAAAGTCAACCGTAACCGCGTAACTGGTACCCGTGAGAAAAAAATCGAAAAAATCTGATTCGAATGCCATGATTTTTCGGAATCATTTTTCCAAGGGGGGGTACTGTAGATTTTTGAGAAAAAAAAATTTCAAGCTAAAAGGAAACCATTAGGTGCATTTTATAGAGAATCAGATTTCGAATAAGAAAAAGTCAACCGTAACCGCGTAACTGGTACCCGTGAGAAAAAAATCGAAAAAATCTGATTCGAATGCCATGATTTTTCGGAGCCATTTTTCCAAAGGGGGTACTGTAGATTTTTGAGGAAAAAAAATTTCAAGCTAAAAGGAAACCATTAGGTGCATTTTATAGAGAATTAGATTTCGAATAAGAAAAAGTCAACCGTAACCGCGTAACTGGTACCCGTGAGAAAAAAATCTAAAAAATCTGTTTCGAATGAAATGACTTTTCGGAGTCATTTTTCCAAGGGGGGTACTGTAGATTTTTGAGAAAAAAAAATTTCAAGCTAAAAGGAAACCATTAGGTGCATTTTATAGAGAATCAGATTTCGAATAAGAAAAAGTCAACCGTAACCGCGTAACTGGTACCCGTGAGAAAAAAATCGAAAAAATCTGATTCGAATGCCATGATTTTTCGGAGTCATTTTTCCAAGGGGGGGTACTGTGAATTTTTGAGAAAAAAAATTTCAAGCTAAAAGGAAACCATTAGGTGCATTTTATAGAGAATCAGATTGCGAATAAGAAAAAGTCAACCGTAACCGCGTAACTGGTACCCGTGAGAAAAAAATCGAAAAAATCTGATTCGAATGCCATGATTTTTCGGAGTCATTTTTCCAAGGGGGGGTACTGTAGATTTTTGAGAAAAAAAAATTTCAAGCTAAAAGGAAACCATTAGGTGCATTTTATAGAGAATCAGATTTCGAATAAGAAAAAGTCAACCGTAACCGCGTAACTGGTACCCGTGAGAAAAAAATCGAAAAAATCTGATTCGAATGCCATGATTTTTCGGAGTCATTTTTCCAAGGGGGGGTACTGTAGATTTTTGAGAAAAAAAAATTTCAAGCTAAAAGGAAACCATTAGGTGCATTTTATAGAGAATCAGATTTCGAATAAGAAAAAGTCAACCGTAACCGCGTAACTGGTACCCGTGAGAAAAAAATCGAAAAAATCTGATTCGAATGCCATGATTTTTCGGAGTCATTTTTCCAAGGGGGGGGGGGTACTGTGAATTTTTGAGAAAAAAAAATTTCAAGCTAAAACGAAACCATAAGGTGCATTTTATAGAGAATCAGATTTCGAATAAGAAAAAGTCAACCGTAACCGCGTAACTGGTACCCGTGAGAAAAAAATCGAAAAAATCTGATTCGAATGCCATGATTTTTCGGAGTCATTTTTCCAAGGGGGGGGGTACTGTGAATTTTTGAGAAAAAAAAATTTCAAGCTAAAAGGAAACCATTAGGTGCATTTTATAGAGAATCAGATTTCGAATAAGAAAAAGTCAACCGTAACCGCGTAACTGGTACCCGTGAGAAAAAAATCGAAAAAATCTGATTCGAATGCCATGATTTTTCGGAGTCATTTTTCCAAGGGGGGGGGTACTGTGAATTTTTGAGAAAAAAAAATTTCAAGCTAAAAGAAAACCATTAGGTGCATTTTATAGAGAATCAGATTTCGAATAAGAAAAAGTCAACCGTAACCGCGTAACTGGTACCAGTGAGAAAAAAATGGAAAAAATCTGTTTCGAATGCCATGATTTTTCGGAGTCATTTTTCCAAGGGGGGTACTGTGAATTTTTGAGAAAAAAAAATTTCAAGCTAAAAGGAAACCATTAGGTGCATTTTATAGAGAATCAGATTTCGAATAAGAAAAAGTCAACCGTAACCGCGTAACTGGTACCCGTGAGAAAAAAATCGAAAAAATCTGATTCGAATGCCATGATTTTTCGGAGTCATTTTTCCAAGGGGGGATACTGTGAATTTTTGAGAAAAAAAAATTTCAAGCTAAAAGGAAACCATTAATTGCATTTTATAGAGAATCAGATTTCGAATAAGAAAAAGTCAACCGTAACCGCGTAACTGGTACCCGTGAGAAAAAAATCGAAAAAATCTGATTCGAATGCCATGATTTTTCGGAGTCATTTTTCCAAGGGGGGGTACTGTGCATTTTTGAGAAAAAAAAAATTTCAAGCTAAAAGGAAACCATTAGGTGCATTTTATAGAGAATCAGATTTCGAATAAGAAAAAGTCAACCGTAACCGCGTAACTGGTACCCGTGAGAAAAAAATCGAAAAAATCTGATTCGAATGCCATGATTTTTCGGAGTCATTTTTCCAAGGGGGGGGGGGTACTGTGAATTTTTGAGAAAAAAAAATTTCAAGCTAAAACGAAACCATAAGGTGCATTTTATAGAGAATCAGATTTCGAATAAGAAAAAGTCAACCGTAACCGCGTAACTGGTACCCGTGAGAAAAAAATCGAAAAAATCTGATTCGAATGCCATGATTTTTCGGAGTCATTTTTCCAAGGGGGGGGTACTGTGAATTTTTGAGAAAAAAAAATTTCAAGCTAAAAGGAAACCATTAGGTGCATTTTATAGAGAATCAGATTTCGAATAAGAAAAAGTCAACCGTAACCGCGTAACTGGTACCCGTGAGAAAAAAATCGAAAAAATCTGATTCGAATGCCATGATTTTTCGGAGTCATTTTTCCAAGGGGGGGGGTACTGTGAATTTTTGAGAAAAAAAAATTTCAAGCTAAAAGAAAACCATTAGGTGCATTTTATAGAGAATCAGATTTCGAATAAGAAAAAGTCAACCGTAACCGCGTAACTGGTACCAGTGAGAAAAAAATGGAAAAAATCTGTTTCGAATGCCATGATTTTTCGGAGTCATTTTTCCAAGGGGGGTACTGTGAATTTTTGAGAAAAAAAAATTTCAAGCTAAAAGGAAACCATTAGGTGCATTTTATAGAGAATCAGATTTCGAATAAGAAAAAGTCAACCGTAACCGCGTAACTGGTACCAGTGAGAAAAAAATCGAAAAAATCTGTTTCGAATGCCATGATTTTTCGGAGTCATTTTTCCAAGGGGGGGTACTGTAGATTTTTGAGAAAAAAAAATTTCAAGCTAAAAGGAAACCATTAGGTGCATTTTATAGAGAATCAGATTTCGAATAAGAAAAAGTCAACCGTAACCGCGTAACTGGTACCAGTGAGAAAAAAATCGAAAAAATCTGTTTCGAATGCCATGATTTTTCGGAGTCATTTTTCCAAGGGGGGGTACTGTAGATTTTTGAGAAAAAAAAATTTCAAGCTAAAAGGAAACCATTAGGTGCATTTTATAGAGAATCAGATTTCGAATAAGAAAAAGTCAACCGTAACCGCGTAACTGGTACCCGTGAGAAAAAAATCGAAAAAATCTGATTCGAATGCCATGATTTTTCGGAGTCATTTTTCCAAGGGGGAATACTGTGAATTTTTGAGAAAAAAAAATTTCAAGCTAAAAGGAAACCATTAATTGCATTTTATAGAGAATCAGATTTCGAATAAGAAAAAGTCAACCGTAACCGCGTAACTGGTACCCGTGAGAAAAAAATCGAAAAAATCTGATTCGAATGCCATGATTTTTCGGAGTCATTTTTCCAAGGGGGGGTACTGTGCATTTTTGAGAAAAAAAAAATTTCAAGCTAAAAGGAAACCATTAGGTGCATTTTATAGAGAATCAGATTTCGAATAAGAAAAAGTCAACCGTAACCGCGTAACTGGTACCCGTGAGAAAAAAATCGAAAAAATCTGATTCGAATGCCATGATTTTTCGGAGTCATTTTTCCAAGGGGGGGGGGTACTGTGAATTTTTGAGAAAAAAAAATTTCAAGCTAAAACGAAACCATAAGGTGCATTTTATAGAGAATCAGATTTCGAATAAGAAAAAGTCAACCGTAACCGCGTAACTGGTACCCGTGAGAAAAAAATCGAAAAAATCTGATTCGAATGCCATGATTTTTCGGAGTCATTTTTCCAAGGGGGGGGTACTGTGAATTTTTGAGAAAAAAAAATTTCAAGCTAAAAGGAAACCATTAGGTGCATTTTATAGAGAATCAGATTTCGAATAAGAAAAAGTCAACCGTAACCGCGTAACTGGTACCCGTGAGAAAAAAATCGAAAAAATCTGATTCGAATGCCATGATTTTTCGGAATCATTTTTCCAAGGGGGGGTACTGTAGATTTTTGAGAAAAAAAAATTTCAAGCTAATAGGAAACCATTAGGTGCATTTTATAGAGAATCAGATTTCGAATAAGAAAAAGTCAACCGTAACCGCGTAACTGGTACCCGTGAGAAAAAAATCGAAAAAATCTGATTCGAATGCCATGATTTTTCGGAGCCATTTTTCCAAAGGGGGTACTGTAGATTTTTGAGGAAAAAAAATTTCAAGCTAAAAGGAAACCATTAGGTGCATTTTATAGAGAATTAGATTTCGAATAAGAAAAAGTCAACCGTAACCGCGTAACTGGTACCCGTGAGAAAAAAATCGAAAAAATCTGTTTCGAATGAAATGACTTTTCGGAGTCATTTTTCCAAGGGGGGTACTGTAGATTTTTGAGAAAAAAAAATTTCAAGCTAAAAGGAAACCATTAGGTGCATTTTATAGAGAATCAGATTTCGAATAAGAAAAAGTCAACCGTAACCGCGTAACTGGTACCCGTGAGAAAAAAATCGAAAAAATCTGATTCGAATGCCATGATTTTTCGGAGTCATTTTTCCAAGGGGGGGTACTGTGAATTTTTGAGAAAAAAAATTTCAAGCTAAAAGGAAACCATTAGGTGCATTTTATAGAGAATCAGATTGCGAATAAGAAAAAGTCAACCGTAACCGCGTAACTGGTACCCGTGAGAAAAAAATCGAAAAAATCTGATTCGAATGCCATGATTTTTCGGAGTCATTTTTCCAAGGGGGGGGGGTACTGTGAATATTTGAGAAAAAAAAATTTCAAGCTAAAAGGAAACCATTAGGTGCATTTTATAGAGAATCAGATTTCGAATAAGAAAAAGTCAACCGTAACCGCGTAACTGGTACCCGTGAGAAAAAAATCGAAAAAATCTGATTCGAATGCCATGATTTTTCGGAGTCATTTTTCCAAGGGGGGGTACTGTAGATTTTTGAGAAAAAAAAATTTCAAGCTAAAAGGAAACCATTAGGTGCATTTTATAGAGAATCAGATTTCGAATAAGAAAAAGTCAACCGTAACCGCGTAACTGGTACCCGTGAGAAAAAAATCGAAAAAATCTGATTCGAATGCCATGATTTTTCGGAGTCATTTTTCCAAGGGGGGGTACTGTGAATTTTTGAGAAAAAAAAATTTCAAGCTAAAAGGAAACCATTAGGTGCATTTTATAGAGAATCAGATTTCGAATAAGAAAAAGTCAACCGTAACCGCGTAACTGGTACCCGTGAGAAAAAAATCGAAAAAATCTGATTCGAATGCCATGATTTTTCGGAGTCATTTTTCCAAGGGGGGGGGTACTGTGAATTTTTGAGAAAAAAAAATTTCAAGCTAAAAGAAAACCATTAGGTGCATTTTATAGAGAATCAGATTTCGAATAAGAAAAAGTCAACCGTAACCGCGTAACTGGTACCAGTGAGAAAAAAATGGAAAAAATCTGTTTCGAATGCCATGATTTTTCGGAGTCATTTTTCCAAGGGGGGTACTGTGAATTTTTGAGAAAAAAAAATTTCAAGCTAAAAGGAAACCATTAGGTGCATTTTATAGAGAATCAGATTTCGAATAAGAAAAAGTCAACCGTAACCGCGTAACTGGTACCAGTGAGAAAAAAATCGAAAAAATCTGTTTCGAATGCCATGATTTTTCGGAGTCATTTTTCCAAGGGGGGGTACTGTAGATTTTTGAGAAAAAAAAATTTCAAGCTAAAAGGAAACCATTAGGTGCATTTTATAGAGAATCAGATTTCGAATAAGAAAAAGTCAACCGTAACCGCGTAACTGGTACCAGTGAGAAAAAAATCGAAAAAATCTGTTTCGAATGCCATGATTTTTCGGAGCCATTTTTCCAAAGGGGGGTACTGTAGATTTTTGAGGAAAAAAAATTTCAAGCTAAAAGGAAACCATTAGGTGCATTTTATAGAGAATCAGATTTCGAATAAGAAAAAGTCAACCGTAACCGCGTAACTGGTACCAGTGAGAAAAAAATCGAAAAAATCTGTTTCGAATGCCATGATTTTTCGGAGTCATTTTTCCAAGGGGGGGTACTGTAGATTTTTGAGAAAAAAAAATTTCAAGCTAAAAGGAAACCATTAGGTGCATTTTATAGAGAATCAGATTTCGAATAAGAAAAAGTCAACCGTAACCGCGTAACTGGTACCCGTGAGAAAAAAATCGAAAAAATCTGATTCGAATGCCATGATTTTTCGGAGTCATTTTTCCAAGGGGGGGTACTGTGAATTTTTGAGAAAAAAAATTTCAAGCTAAAAGGAAACCATTAGGTGCATTTTATAGAGAATCAGATTGCGAATAAGAAAAAGTCAACCGTAACCGCGTAACTGGTACCCGTGAGAAAAAAATCGAAAAAATCTGATTCGAATGCCATGATTTTTCGGAGTCATTTTTCCAAGGGGGGGGGGTACTGTGAATATTTGAGAAAAAAAAATTTCAAGCTAAAAGGAAACCATTAGGTGCATTTTATAGAGAATCAGATTTCGAATAAGAAAAAGTCAACCGTAACCGCGTAACTGGTACCCGTGAGAAAAAAATCGAAAAAATCTGATTCGAATGCCATGATTTTTCGGAGTCATTTTTCCAAGGGGGGGTACTGTAGATTTTTGAGAAAAAAAAATTTCAAGCTAAAAGGAAACCATTAGGTGCATTTTATAGAGAATCAGATTTCGAATAAGAAAAAGTCAACCGTAACCGCGTAACTGGTACCAGTGAGAAAAAAATCGAAAAAATCTGTTTCGAATGCCATGATTTTTCGGAGCCATTTTTCCAAAGGGGGGTACTGTAGATTTTTGAGGAAAAAAAATTTCAAGCTAAAAGGAAACCATTAGGTGCATTTTATAGAGAATCAGATTTCGAATAAGAAAAAGTCAACCGTAACCGCGTAACTGGTACCAGTGAGAAAAAAATCGAAAAAATCTGTTTCGAATGCCATGATTTTTCGGAGTCATTTTTCCAAGGGGGGGTACTGTAGATTTTTGAGAAAAAAAAATTTCAAGCTAAAAGGAAACCATTAGGTGCATTTTATAGAGAATCAGATTTCGAATAAGAAAAAGTCAACCGTAACCGCGTAACTGGTACCCGTGAGAAAAAAATCGAAAAAATCTGATTCGAATGCCATGATTTTTCGGAGTCATTTTTCCAAGGGGGGGTACTGTGAATTTTTGAGAAAAAAAATTTCAAGCTAAAAGGAAACCATTAGGTGCATTTTATAGAGAATCAGATTGCGAATAAGAAAAAGTCAACCGTAACCGCGTAACTGGTACCCGTGAGAAAAAAATCGAAAAAATCTGATTCGAATGCCATGATTTTTCGGAGTCATTTTTCCAAGGGGGGGGGGGGTACTGTGAATATTTGAGAAAAAAAAATTTCAAGCTAAAAGGAAACCATTAGGTGCATTTTATAGAGAATCAGATTTCGAATAAGAAAAAGTCAACCGTAACCGCGTAACTGGTACCCGTGAGAAAAAAATCGAAAAAATCTGATTCGAATGCCATGATTTTTCGGAGTCATTTTTCCAAGGGGGGGTACTGTAGATTTTTGAGAAAAAAAAATTTCAAGCTAAAAGGAAACCATTAGGTGCATTTTATAGAGAATCAGATTTCGAATAAGAAAAAGTCAACCGTAACCGCGTAACTGGTACCCGTGAGAAAAAAATCGAAAAAATCTGATTCGAATGCCATGATTTTTCGGAGTCATTTTTCCAAGGGGGGGTACTGTGAATTTTTGAGAAAAAAAAATTTCAAGCTAAAAGGAAACCATTAGGTGCATTTTATAGAGAATCAGATTTCGAATAAGAAAAAGTCAACCGTAACCGCGTAACTGGTACCCGTGAGAAAAAAATCGAAAAAATCTGATTCGAATGCCATGATTTTTCGGAGTCATTTTTCCAAGGGGGGGGGTACTGTGAATTTTTGAGAAAAAAAAATTTCAAGCTAAAAGAAAACCATTAGGTGCATTTTATAGAGAATCAGATTTCGAATAAGAAAAAGTCAACCGTAACCGCGTAACTGGTACCAGTGAGAAAAAAATGGAAAAAATCTGTTTCGAATGCCATGATTTTTCGGAGTCATTTTTCCAAGGGGGGTACTGTGAATTTTTGAGAAAAAAAAATTTCAAGCTAAAAGGAAACCATTAGGTGCATTTTATAGAGAATCAGATTTCGAATAAGAAAAAGTCAACCGTAACCGCGTAACTGGTACCAGTGAGAAAAAAATCGAAAAAATCTGTTTCGAATGCCATGATTTTTCGGAGTCATTTTTCCAAGGGGGGGTACTGTAGATTTTTGAGAAAAAAAAATTTCAAGCTAAAAGGAAACCATTAGGTGCATTTTATAGAGAATCAGATTTCGAATAAGAAAAAGTCAACCGTAACCGCGTAACTGGTACCAGTGAGAAAAAAATCGAAAAAATCTGTTTCGAATGCCATGATTTTTCGGAGTCATTTTTCCAAGGGGGGGTACTGTAGATTTTTGAGAAAAAAAAATTTCAAGCTAAAAGGAAACCATTAGGTGCATTTTATAGAGAATCAGATTTCGAATAAGAAAAAGTCAACCGTAACCGCGTAACTGGTACCCGTGAGAAAAAAATCGAAAAAATCTGATTCGAATGCCATGATTTTTCGGAGTCATTTTTCCAAGGGAAGATACTGTGAATTTTTGAGAAAAAAAAAATTTCAAGCTAAAAGGAAACCATTAATTGCATTTTATAGAGAATCAGATTTCGAATAAGAAAAAGTCAACCGTAACCGCGTAACTGGTACCCGTGAGAAAAAAATCGAAAAAATCTGATTCGAATGCCATGATTTTTCGGAGTCATTTTTCCAAGGGGGGGTACTGTGCATTTTTGAGAAAAAAAAAATTTCAAGCTAAAAGGAAACCATTAGGTGCATTTTATAGAGAATCAGATTTCGAATAAGAAAAAGTCAACCGTAACCGCGTAACTGGTACCCGTGAGAAAAAAATCGAAAAAATCTGATTCGAATGCCATGATTTTTCGGAGTCATTTTTCCAAGGGGGGGGGGGTACTGTGAATTTTTGAGAAAAAAAAATTTCAAGCTAAAACGAAACCATAAGGTGCATTTTATAGAGAATCAGATTTCGAATAAGAAAAAGTCAACCGTAACCGCGTAACTGGTACCCGTGAGAAAAAAATCAAAAAAATCTGATTCGAATGCCATGATTTTTCGGAGTCATTTTTCCAAGGGGGGGGTACTGTGAATTTTTGAGAAAAAAAAATTTCAAGCTAAAAGGAAACCATTAGGTGCATTTTATAGAGAATCAGATTTCGAATAAGAAAAAGTCAACCGTAACCGCGTAACTGGTACCCGTGAGAAAAAAATCGAAAAAATCTGATTCGAATGCCATGATTTTTCGGAATCATTTTTCCAAGGGGGGGTACTGTAGATTTTTGAGGAAAAAAAATTTCAAGCTAAAAGGAAACCATTAGGTGCATTTTATAGAGAATTAGATTTCGAATAAGAAAAAGTCAACCGTAACCGCGTAACTGGTACCCGTGAGAAAAAAATCGAAAAAATCTGTTTCGAATGAAATGACTTTTCGGAGTCATTTTTCCAAGGGGGGTACTGTAGATTTTTGAGAAAAAAAAATTTCAAGCTAAAAGGAAACCATTAGGTGCATTTTATAGAGAATCAGATTTCGAATAAGAAAAAGTCAACCGTAACCGCGTAACTGGTACCCGTGAGAAAAAAATCGAAAAAATCTGATTCGAATGCCATGATTTTTCGGAGTCATTTTTCCAAGGGGGGGTACTGTGAATTTTTGAGAAAAAAAAATTTCAAGCTAAAAGGAAACCATTAGGTGCATTTTATAGTGAATCAGATTTCGAATAAGAAAAAGTCAACCGTAACCGCGTAACTGGTACCCGTGAGAAAAAAATCGAAAAAATCTGATTCGAATGCCATGATTTTTCGGAGTCATTTTTCCAAGGGGGGGTACTGTAGATTTTTGAGAAAAAAAAATTTCAAGCTAAAAGGAAACCATTAGGTGCATTTTATAGAGAATCAGATTTCGAATAAGAAAAAGTCAACCGTAACCGCGTAACTGGTACCCGTGAGAAAAAAATCGAAAAAATCTGATTCGAATGCCATGATTTTTCGGAGTCATTTTTCCAAGGGGGGGTACTGTGAATTTTTGAGAAAAAAAAATTTCAAGCTAAAAGGAAACCATAAGGTGCATTTTATAGAGAATCAGATTTCGAATAAGAAAAAGTCAACCGTAACCGCGTAACTGGTACCCGTGAGAAAAAAATCGAAAAAATCTGATTCCAATGCCATGATTTTTCGGAGTCATTTTTCCAAGGGGGGGTACTGTGAATTTTTGAGAAAAAAAAATTTCAAGCTAAAAGGAAACCATTAGGTGCGTTTTATAGAGAATCAGATTTCGAATAAGAAAAAGTCAACCGTAACCGCGTAACTGGTACCCGTGAGAAAAAAATCGAAAAAATCTGATTCGAATGCCATGATTTTTCGGAGTCATTTTTCCAAGGGGGGGTACTGTGAATTTTTGAGAAAAAAAAATTTCAAGCAAAAAGGAAACCATTAGGTGCATTTTATAGAGAATCAGATTTCGAATAAGAAAAAGTCAACCGTAACCGCGTAACTGGTACCCGTGAGAAAAAAATCGAAAAAATCTGATTCGAATGCCATGATTTTTCGGAGTCATTTTTCCAAGGGGGGGTACTGTGAATTTTTGAGAAAAAAAAATTTCAAGCTAAAAGGAAACCATTAGGTGCATTTTATAGAGAATCAGATTTCGAATAAGAAAAAGTCAACCGTAACTGCGTAACTGGTACCAGTGAGAAAAAAATCGAAAAAATCTGTTTCGAATGCCATGATTTTTCGGAGTCATTTTTCCAAGGGGGTACTGTGAATTTTTGAGAAAAAAAAATTTCAAGCTAAAAGGAAACCATTAATTGCATTTTATAGAGAATCAGATTTCGAATAAGAAAAAGTCAACCGTAACCCCGTAACTGGTACCCGTGAGAAAAAAATCGAAAAAATCTGATTCGAATGCCATGATTTTTCGGAGTCATTTTTCCAAGGGGGGGTACTGTGAATTTTTGAGAAAAAAAATTTCAAGCTAAAAGGAAACCATTAGGTGCATTTTATAGAGAATCAGATTGCGAATATGAAAAAGTCAACCGTAACCGCGTAACTGGTACCCGTGAGAAAAAAATCGAAAAAATCTGATTCGAATGCCATGATTTTTCGGAGTCATTTTTCCAAGGGGGGGGGGGTACTGTGAATATTTGAGAAAAAAAAATTTCAAGCTAAAAGGAAACCATTAGGTGCATTTTATAGAGAATCAGATTTCGAATAAGAAAAAGTCAACCGTAACCGCGTAACTGGTACCCGTGAGAAAAAAATCGAAAAAATCTGATTCGAATGCCATGATTTTTCG
The DNA here is from genome assembly GCF_987345545.1 of Pholcus phalangioides. Lineage (NCBI taxonomy): Eukaryota > Metazoa > Arthropoda > Arachnida > Araneae > Pholcidae > Pholcus > Pholcus phalangioides. Next base: position 3,574,216 of record NW_028301621.1, read on the forward strand.
GAGTCATTTTTCCAAGGGGGGGGGTACTGTGAATTTTTGAGAAAAAAAAATTTCAAGCTAAAAGGAAACCATTAGGTGCATTTTATAGAGAATCAGATTTCGAATAAGAAAAAGTCAACCGTAACCGCGTAACTGGTACCCGTGAGAAAAAAATCGAAAAAATCTGATTCGAATGCCATGATTTTTCGGAATCATTTTTCCAAGGGGGGGTACTGTAGATTTTTGAGAAAAAAAAATTTCAAGCTAAAAGGAAACCATTAGGTGCATTTTATAGAGAATCAGATTTCGAATAAGAAAAAGTCAACCGTAACCGCGTAACTGGTACCCGTGAGAAAAAAATCGAAAAAATCTGATTCGAATGCCATGATTTTTCGGAGCCATTTTTCCAAGGGGGGGTACTGTAGATTTTTGAGGAAAAAAAATTTCAAGCTAAAAGGAAACCATTAGGTGCATTTTATAGAGAATTAGATTTCGAATAAGAAAAAGTCAACCGTAACCGCGTAACTGGTACCCGTGAGAAAAAAATCGAAAAAATCTGTTTCGAATGAAATGACTTTTCGGAGTCATTTTTCCAAGGGGGGTACTGTAGATTTTTGAGAAAAAAAAATTTCAAGCTAAAAGGAAACCATTAGGTGCATTTTATAGAGAATCAGATTTCGAATAAGAAAAAGTCAACCGTAACCGCGTAACTGGTACCCGTGAGAAAAAAATCGAAAAAATCTGATTCGAATGCCATGATTTTTCGGAGTCATTTTTCCAAGGGGGGGTACTGTGAATTTTTGAGAAAAAAAAATTTCAAGCTAAAAGGAAACCATTAGGTGCATTTTATAGTGAATCAGATTTCGAATAAGAAAAAGTCAACCGTAACCGCGTAACTGGTACCCGTGAGAAAAAAATCGAAAAAACCTGATTCGAATGCCATGATTTTTCGGAGTCATTTTTCCAAGGGGGGGTACTGTAGATTTTTGAGAAAAAAAAATTTCAAGCTAAAAGGAAACCATTAGGTGCATTTTATAGAGAATCAGATTTCGAATAAGAAAAAGTCAACCGTAACCGCGTAACTGGTACCCGTGAGAAAAAAATCGAAAAAATCTGATTCGAATGCCATGATTTTTCGGAGTCATTTTTCCAAGGGGGGGTACTGTGAATTTTTGAGAAAAAAAAATTTCAAGCTAAAAGGAAACCATAAGGTGCATTTTATAGAGAATCAGATTTCGAATAAGAAAAAGTCAACCGTAACCGCGTAACTGGTACCCGTGAGAAAAAAATCGAAAAAATCTGATTCCAATGCCATGATTTTTCGGAGTCATTTTTCCAAGGGGGGGTACTGTGAATTTTTGAGAAAAAAAAATTTCAAGCTAAAAGGAAACCATTAGGTGCGTTTTATAGAGAATCAGATTTCGAATAAGAAAAAGTCAACCGTAACCGCGTAACTGGTACCCGTGAGAAAAAAATCGAAAAAATCTGATTCGAATGCCATGATTTTTCGGAGTCATTTTTCCAAGGGGGGGTACTGTGAATTTTTGAGAAAAAAAAATTTCAAGCTAAAAGGAAACCATTAGGTGCATTTTATAGTGAATCAGATTTCGAATAAGAAAAAGTCAACCGTAACCGCGTAACTGGTACCCGTGAGAAAAAATCGAAAAAATCTGATTCGAATGCCATGATTTTTCGGAGTCATTTTTCCAAGGGGGGGTACTGTGAATTTTTGAGAAAAAAAAATTTCAAGCTAAAAGGAAACCATAAGGTGCATTTTATAGAGAATCAGATTTCGAATAAGAAAAAGTCAACCGTAACCGCGTAACTGGTACCCGTGAGAAAAAAATCGAAAAAATCTGATTCCAATGCCATGATTTTTCGGAGTCATTTTTCCAAGGGGGGGTACTGTGAATTTTTGAGAAAAAAAAATTTCAAGCTAAAAGGAAACCATTAGGTGCGTTTTATAGAGAATCAGATTTCGAATAAGAAAAAGTCAACCGTAACCGCGTAACTGGTACCCGTGAGAAAAAAATCGAAAAAATCTGATTCGAATGCCATGATTTTTCGGAGTCATTTTTCCAAGGGGGGGTACTGTGAATTTTTGAGAAAAAAAAATTTCAAGCAAAAAGGAAACCATTAGGTGCATTTTATAGAGAATCAGATTTCGAATAAGAAAAAGTCAACCGTAACCGCGTAACTGGTACCCGTGAGAAAAAAATCGAAAAAATCTGATTCGAATGCCATGATTTTTCGGAGTCATTTTTCCAAGGGGGGGTACTGTGAATTTTTGAGAAAAAAAAATTTCAAGCTAAAAGGAAACCATTAGGTGCATTTTATAGAGAATCAGATTTCGAATAAGAAAAAGTCAACCGTAACTGCGTAACTGGTACCAGTGAGAAAAAAATCGAAAAAATCTGTTTCGAATGCCATGATTTTTCGGAGTCATTTTTCCAAGGGGGTACTGTGAATTTTTGAGAAAAAAAAATTTCAAGCTAAAAGGAAACCATTAATTGCATTTTATAGAGAATCAGATTTCGAATAAGAAAAAGTCAACCGTAACCCCGTAACTGGTACCCGTGAGAAAAAAATCGAAAAAATCTGATTCGAATGCCATGATTTTTCGGAGTCATTTTTCCAAGGGGGGGTACTGTGAATTTTTGAGAAAAAAAATTTCAAGCTAAAAGGAAACCATTAGGTGCATTTTATAGAGAATCAGATTGCGAATATGAAAAAGTCAACCGTAACCGCGTAACTGGTACCCGTGAGAAAAAAATCGAAAAAATCTGATTCGAATGCCATGATTTTTCGGAGTCATTTTTCCAAGGGGGGGGGGTACTGTGAATATTTGAGAAAAAAAAATTTCAAGCTAAAAGGAAACCATTAGGTGCATTTTATAGAGAATCAGATTTCGAATAAGAAAAAGTCAACCGTAACCGCGTAACTGGTACCCGTGAGAAAAAAATCGAAAAAATCTGATTCGAATGCCATGATTTTTCGGAGTCATTTTTCCAAGGGGGGGGGGTACTGTGAATTTTTGAGAAAAAAAAATTTCAAGCTAAAAGGAAACCATTAGGTGCATTTTATAGAGAATCAGATTTCGAATAAGAAAAAGTCAACCGTAACCGCGTAACTGGTACCCGTGAGAAAAAAATCGAAAAAATCTGATTCGAATGCCATGATTTTTCGGAATCATTTTTCCAAGGGGGGGTACTGTAGATTTTTGAGAAAAAAAAATTTCAAGCTAAAAGGAAACCATTAGGTGCATTTTATAGAGAATCAGATTTCGAATAAGAAAAAGTCAACCGTAACCGCGTAACTGGTACCCGTGAGAAAAAAATCGAAAAAATCTGATTCGAATGCCATGATTTTTCGGAGCCATTTTTCCAAGGGGGGGTACTGTAGATTTTTGAGGAAAAAAAATTTCAAGCTAAAAGGAAACCATTAGGTGCATTTTATAGAGAATTAGATTTCGAATAAGAAAAAGTCAACCGTAACCGCGTAACTGGTACCCGTGAGAAAAAAATCGAAAAAATCTGTTTCGAATGAAATGACTTTTCGGAGTCATTTTTCCAAGGGGGGTACTGTAGATTTTTGAGAAAAAAAAATTTCAAGCTAAAAGGAAACCATTAGGTGCATTTTATAGAGAATCAGATTTCGAATAAGAAAAAGTCAACCGTAACCGCGTAACTGGTACCCGTGAGAAAAAAATCGAAAAAATCTGATTCGAATGCCATGATTTTTCGGAGTCATTTTTCCAAGGGGGGGTACTGTGAATTTTTGAGAAAAAAAAATTTCAAGCTAAAAGGAAACCATTAGGTGCATTTTATAGTGAATCAGATTTCGAATAAGAAAAAGTCAACCGTAACCGCGTAACTGGTACCCGTGAGAAAAAAATCGAAAAAACCTGATTCGAATGCCATGATTTTTCGGAGTCATTTTTCCAAGGGGGGGTACTGTAGATTTTTGAGAAAAAAAAATTTCAAGCTAAAAGGAAACCATTAGGTGCATTTTATAGAGAATCAGATTTCGAATAAGAAAAAGTCAACCGTAACCGCGTAACTGGTACCCGTGAGAAAAAAATCGAAAAAATCTGATTCGAATGCCATGATTTTTCGGAGTCATTTTTCCAAGGGGGGGTACTGTGAATTTTTGAGAAAAAAAAATTTCAAGCTAAAAGGAAACCATAAGGTGCATTTTATAGAGAATCAGATTTCGAATAAGAAAAAGTCAACCGTAACCGCGTAACTGGTACCCGTGAGAAAAAAATCGAAAAAATCTGATTCCAATGCCATGATTTTTCGGAGTCATTTTTCCAAGGGGGGGTACTGTGAATTTTTGAGAAAAAAAAATTTCAAGCTAAAAGGAAACCATTAGGTGCGTTTTATAGAGAATCAGATTTCGAATAAGAAAAAGTCAACCGTAACCGCGTAACTGGTACCCGTGAGAAAAAAATCGAAAAAATCTGATTCGAATGCCATGATTTTTCGGAGTCATTTTTCCAAGGGGGGGTACTGTGAATTTTTGAGAAAAAAAAATTTCAAGCTAAAAGGAAACCATTAGGTGCATTTTATAGTGAATCAGATTTCGAATAAGAAAAAGTCAACCGTAACCGCGTAACTGGTACCCGTGAGAAAAAAATCGAAAAAACCTGATTCGAATGCCATGATTTTTCGGAGTCATTTTTCCAAGGGGGGGTACTGTAGATTTTTGAGAAAAAAAAATTTCAAGCTAAAAGGAAACCATTAGGTGCATTTTATAGAGAATCAGATTTCGAATAAGAAAAAGTCAACCGTAACCGCGTAACTGGTACCCGTGAGAAAAAAATCGAAAAAATCTGATTCGAATGCCATGATTTTTCGGAGTCATTTTTCCAAGGGGGGGTACTGTGAATTTTTGAGAAAAAAAAATTTCAAGCTAAAAGGAAACCATAAGGTGCATTTTATAGAGAATCAGATTTCGAATAAGAAAAAGTCAACCGTAACCGCGTAACTGGTACCCGTGAGAAAAAAATCGAAAAAATCTGATTCCAATGCCATGATTTTTCGGAGTCATTTTTCCAAGGGGGGGTACTGTGAATTTTTGAGAAAAAAAAATTTCAAGCTAAAAGGAAACCATTAGGTGCGTTTTATAGAGAATCAGATTTCGAATAAGAAAAAGTCAACCGTAACCGCGTAACTGGTACCCGTGAGAAAAAAATCGAAAAAATCTGATTCGAATGCCATGATTTTTCGGAGTCATTTTTCCAAGGGGGGGTACTGTGAATTTTTGAGAAAAAAAAATTTCAAGCAAAAAGGAAACCATTAGGTGCATTTTATAGAGAATCAGATTTCGAATAAGAAAAAGTCAACCGTAACCGCGTAACTGGTACCCGTGAGAAAAAAATCGAAAAAATCTGATTCGAATGCCATGATTTTTCGGAGTCATTTTTCCAAGGGGGGGTACTGTGAATTTTTGAGAAAAAAAAATTTCAAGCTAAAAGGAAACCATTAGGTGCATTTTATAGAGAATCAGATTTCGAATAAGAAAAAGTCAACCGTAACTGCGTAACTGGTACCAGTGAGAAAAAAATCGAAAAAATCTGTTTCGAATGCCATGATTTTTCGGAGTCATTTTTCCAAGGGGGTACTGTGAATTTTTGAGAAAAAAAAATTTCAAGCTAAAAGGAAACCATTAATTGCATTTTATAGAGAATCAGATTTCGAATAAGAAAAAGTCAACCGTAACCGCGTAACTGGTACCCGTGAGAAAAAAATCGAAAAAATCTGATTCGAATGCCATGATTTTTCGGAGTCATTTTTCCAAGGGGGGGTACTGTGAATTTTTGAGAAAAAAAATTTCAAGCTAAAAGGAAACCATTAGGTGCATTTTATAGAGAATCAGATTGCGAATATGAAAAAGTCAACCGTAACCGCGTAACTGGTACCCGTGAGAAAAAAATCGAAAAAATCTGATTCGAATGCCATGATTTTTCGGAGTCATTTTTCCAAGGGGGGGGGGGGGGGGGGTACTGTGAATATTTGAGAAAAAAAAATTTCAAGCTAAAAGGAAACCATTAGGTGCATTTTATAGAGAATCAGATTTCGAATAAGAAAAAGTCAACCGTAACCGCGTAACTGGTACCCGTGAGAAAAAAATCGAAAAAATCTGATTCGAATGCCATGATTTTTCGGAGTCATTTTTCCAAGGGGAGGGGGTACTGTGAATTTTTGAGAAAAAAAAATTTCAAGCTAAAAGAAAACCATTAGGTGCATTTTATAGAGAATCAGATTTCGAATAAGAAAAAGTCAACCGTAACCGCGTAACTGGTACCAGTGAGAAAAAAATCGAAAAAATCTGTTTCGAATGCCATGATTTTTCGGAGTCATTTTTCCAAGGGGGGGTACTGTAGATTTTTGAGAAAAAAAAATTTCAAGCTAAAAGGAAACCATTAGGTGCATTTTATAGAGAATCAGATTTCGAATAAGAAAAAGTCAACCGTAACCGCGTAACTGGTACCAGTGAGAAAAAAATCGAAAAAATCTGTTTCGAATGCCATGATTTTTCGGAGTCATTTTTCCAAGGGGGGGTACTGTAGATTTTTGAGAAAAAAAAATTTCAAGCTAAAAGGAAACCATTAGGTGCATTTTATAGAGAATCAGATTTCGAATAAGAAAAAGTCAACCGTAACCGCGTAACTGGTACCCGTGAGAAAAAAATCGAAAAAATCTGATTCGAATGCCATGATTTTTCGGAGTCATTTTTCCAAGGGGGGGTACTGTGCATTTTTGAGAAAAAAAAATTTTCAAGCTAAAAGGAAACCATTAGGTGCATTTTATAGAGAATCAGATTTCGAATAAGAAAAAGTCAACCGTAACCGCGTAACTGGTACCCGTGAGAAAAAAATCGAAAAAACCTGATTCGAATGCCATGATTTTTCGGAGTCATTTTTCCAAGGGGGGGTACTGTAGATTTTTGAGAAAAAAAAATTTCAAGCTAAAAGGAAACCATTAGGTGCATTTTATAGAGAATCAGATTTCGAATAAGAAAAAGTCAACCGTAACCGCGTAACTGGTACCCGTGAGAAAAAAATCGAAAAAATCTGATTCGAATGCCATGATTTTTCGGAGTCATTTTTCCAAGGGGGGGTACTGTGAATTTTTGAGAAAAAAAAATTTCAAGCAAAAAGGAAACCATTAGGTGCATTTTATAGAGAATCAGATTTCGAATAAGAAAAAGTCAACCGTAACTGCGTAACTGGTACCAGTGAGAAAAAAATCGAAAAAATCTGTTTCGAATGCCATGATTTTTCGGAGTCATTTTTCCAAGGGGGTACTGTGAATTTTTGAGAAAAAAAAATTTCAAGCTAAAAGGAAACCATTAATTGCATTTTATAGAGAATCAGATTTCGAATAAGAAAAAGTCAACCGTAACCGCGTAACTGGTACCCGTGAGAAAAAAATCGAAAAAATCTGATTCGAATGCCATGATTTTTCGGAGTCATTTTTCCAAGGGGGGGTACTGTGAATTTTTGAGAAAAAAAATTTCAAGCTAAAAGGAAACCATTAGGTGCATTTTATAGAGAATCAGATTGCGAATATGAAAAAGTCAACCGTAACCGCGTAACTGGTACCCGTGAGAAAAAAATCGAAAAAATCTGATTCGAATGCCATGATTTTTCGGAGTCATTTTTCCAAGGGGGGGGGGGGTACTGTGAATATTTGAGAAAAAAAAATTTCAAGCTAAAAGGAAACCATTAGGTGCATTTTATAGAGAATCAGATTTCGAATAAGAAAAAGTCAACCGTAACCGCGTAACTGGTACCCGTGAGAAAAAAATCGAAAAAATCTGATTCGAATGCCATGATTTTTCGGAGTCATTTTTCCAAGGGGAGGGGGTACTGTGAATTTTTGAGAAAAAAAAATTTCAAGCTAAAAGAAAACCATTAGGTGCATTTTATAGAGAATCAGATTTCGAATAAGAAAAAGTCAACCGTAACCGCGTAACTGGTACCAGTGAGAAAAAAATCGAAAAAATCTGTTTCGAATGCCATGATTTTTCGGAGTCATTTTTCCAAGGGGGGGTACTGTAGATTTTTGAGAAAAAAAAATTTCAAGCTAAAAGGAAACCATTAGGTGCATTTTATAGAGAATCAGATTTCGAATAAGAAAAAGTCAACCGTAACCGCGTAACTGGTACCAGTGAGAAAAAAATCGAAAAAATCTGTTTCGAATGCCATGATTTTTCGGAGTCATTTTTCCAAGGGGGGGTACTGTAGATTTTTGAGAAAAAAAAATTTCAAGCTAAAAGGAAACCATTAGGTGCATTTTATAGAGAATCAGATTTCGAATAAGAAAAAGTCAACCGTAACCGCGTAACTGGTACCCGTGAGAAAAAAATCGAAAAAATCTGATTCGAATGCCATGATTTTTCGGAGTCATTTTTCCAAGGGGGGGTACTGTGCATTTTTGAGAAAAAAAAAATTTCAAGCTAAAAGGAAACCATTAGGTGCATTTTATAGAGAATCAGATTTCGAATAAGAAAAAGTCAACCGTAACCGCGTAACTGGTACCCGTGAGAAAAAAATCGAAAAAATCTGATTCGAATGCCATGATTTTTCGGAGTCATTTTTCCAAGGGGGGGTACTGTGAATTTTTGAGAAAAAAAAATTTCAAGCTAAAAGGAAACCATTAGGTGCATTTTATAGAGAATCAGATTTCGAATAAGAAAAAGTCAACCGTAACCGCGTAACTGGTACCCGTGAGAAAAAAATCGAAAAAATCTGATTCGAATGCCATGATTTTTCGGAATCATTTTTCCAAGGGGGGGTACTGTAGATTTTTGAGAAAAAAAAATTTCAAGCTAAAAGGAAACCATAAGGTGCATTTTATAGAGAATCAGATTTCGAATAAGAAAAAGTCAACCGTAACCGCGTAACTGGTACCCGTGAGAAAAAAATCGAAAAAATCTGATTCGAATGCCATGATTTTTCGGAGCCATTTTTCCAAGGGGGGGTACTGTAGATTTTTGAGGAAAAAAAATTTCAAGCTAAAAGGAAACCATTAGGTGCATTTTATAGAGAATTAGATTTCGAATAAGAAAAAGTCAACCGTAACCGCGTAACTGGTACCCGTGAGAAAAAAATCGAAAAAATCTGTTTCGAATGAAATGACTTTTCGGAGTCATTTTTCCAAGGGGGGTACTGTAGATTTTTGAGAAAAAAAAATTTCAAGCTAAAAGGAAACCATTAGGTGCATTTTATAGAGAATCAGATTTCGAATAAGAAAAAGTCAACCGTAACCGCGTAACTGGTACCCGTGAGAAAAAAATCGAAAAAATCTGATTCGAATGCCATGATTTTTCGGAGTCATTTTTCCAAGGGGGGGTACTGTGAATTTTTGAGAAAAAAAAATTTCAAGCTAAAAGGAAACCATTAGGTGCATTTTATAGTGAATCAGATTTCGAATAAGAAAAAGTCAACCGTAACCGCGTAACTGGTACCCGTGTGAAAAAAATCGAAAAAATCTGATTCGAATGCCATGATTTTTCGGAGTCATTTTTCCAAGGGGGGGTACTGTAGATTTTTGAGAAAAAAAAATTTCAAGCTAAAAGGAAACCATTAGGTGCATTTTATGGAGAATCAGATTTCGAATAAGAAAAAGTCAACCGTAACCGCGTAACTGGTACCCGTGAGAAAAAAATCGAAAAAATCTGATTCGAATGCCATGATTTTTCGGAGTCATTTTTCCAAGGGGGGGTACTGTGAATTTTTGAGAAAAAAAAATTTCAAGCTAAAAGGAAACCATAAGGTGCATTTTATAGAGAATCAGATTTCGAATAAGAAAAAGTCAACCGTAACCGCGTAACTGGTACCCGTGAGAAAAAAATCGAAAAAATCTGATTCCAATGCCATGATTTTTCGGAGTCATTTTTCCAAGGGGGGGTACTGTGAATTTTTGAGAAAAAAAAATTTCAAGCTAAAAGGAAACCATTAGGTGCGTTTTATAGAGAATCAGATTTCGAATAAGAAAAAGTCAACCGTAACCGCGTAACTGGTACCCGTGAGAAAAAAATCGAAAAAATCTGATTCGAATGCCATGATTTTTCGGAGTCATTTTTCCAAGGGGGGGTACTGTGAATTTTTGAGAAAAAAAAATTTCAAGCAAAAAGGAAACCATTAGGTGCATTTTATAGAGAATCAGATTTCGAATAAGAAAAAGTCAACCGTAACCGCGTAACTGGTACCCGTGAGAAAAAAATCGAAAAAATCTGATTCGAATGCCATGATTTTTCGGAGTCATTTTTCCAAGGGGGGGTACTGTGAATTTTTGAGAAAAAAAAATTTCAAGCTAAAAGGAAACCATTAGGTGCATTTTATAGAGAATCAGATTTCGAATAAGAAAAAGTCAACCGTAACTGCGTAACTGGTACCAGTGAGAAAAAAATCGAAAAAATCTGTTTCGAATGCCATGATTTTTCGGAGTCATTTTTCCAAGGGGGTACTGTGAATTTTTGAGAAAAAAAAATTTCAAGCTAAAAGGAAACCATTAATTGCATTTTATAGAGAATCAGATTTCGAATAAGAAAAAGTCAACCGTAACCGCGTAACTGGTACCCGTGAGAAAAAAATCGAAAAAATCTGATTCGAATGCCATGATTTTTCGGAGTCATTTTTCCAAGGGGGGGTACTGTGAATTTTTGAGAAAAAAAATTTCAAGCTAAAAGGAAACCATTAGGTGCATTTTATAGAGAATCAGATTGCGAATATGAAAAAGTCAACCGTAACCGCGTAACTGGTACCCGTGAGAAAAAAATCGAAAAAATCTGATTCGAATGCCATGATTTTTCGGAGTCATTTTTCCAAGGGGGGGGGGGGGTACTGTGAATATTTGAGAAAAAAAAATTTCAAGCTAAAAGGAAACCATTAGGTGCATTTTATAGAGAATCAGATTTCGAATAAGAAAAAGTCAACTGTAACCGCGTAACTGGTACCCGTGAGAAAAAAATCGAAAAAATCTGATTCGAATGCCATGATTTTTCGGAGCCATTTTTCCAAGGGGGGGTACTGTGAATTTTTGAGAAAAAAAAATTTCAAGCTAAAAGGAAACCATTAGGTGCATTTTATAGAGAATCAGATTTCGAATAAGAAAAAGTCAACCGTAACCGCGTAACTGGTACCAGTGAGAAAAAAATGGAAAAAATCTGTTTCGAATGCCATGATTTTTCGGAGTCATTTTTCCAAGGGGGGTACTGTGAATTTTTGAGAAAAAAAAATTTCAAGCTAAAAGGAAACCATTTGGTGCATTTTATAGAGAATCAGATTTCGAATAAGAAAAAGTCAACCGTAACCGCGTAACTGGTACCAGTGAGAAAAAAATCGAAAAAATCTGTTTCGAATGCCATGATTTTTCGGAGTCATTTTTCCAAGGGGGGGTACTGTAGATTTTTGAGAAAAAAAAATTTCAAGCTAAAAGGAAACCATTAGGTGCATTTTATAGAGAATCAGATTTCGAATAAGAAAAAGTCAACCGTAACCGCGTAACTGGTACCAGTGAGAAAAAAATCGAAAAAATCTGTTTCGAATGCCATGATTTTTCGGAGTCATTTTTCCAAGGGGGGGTACTGTAGATTTTTGAGAAAAAAAAATTTCAAGCTAAAAGGAAACCATTAGGTGCATTTTATAGAGAATCAGATTTCGAATAAGAAAAAGTCAACCGTAACCGCGTAACTGGTACCCGTGAGAAAAAAATCGAAAAAATCTGATTCGAATGCCATGATTTTTCGGAGTCATTTTTCCAAGGGGGGGTACTGTGCATTTTTGAGAAAAAAAAAATTTCAAGCTAAAAGGAAACCATTAGGTGCATTTTATAGAGAATCAGATTTCGAATAAGAAAAAGTCAACCGTAACCGCGTAACTGGTACCCGTGAGAAAAAAATCGAAAAAATCTGATTCGAATGCCATGATTTTTCGGAGTCATTTTTCCAAGGGGGGGTACTGTGAATTTTTGAGAAAAAAAAATTTCAAGCTAAAAGGAAACCATTAGGTGCATTTTATAGAGAATCAGATTTCGAATAAGAAAAAGTCAACCGTAACCGCGTAACTGGTACCCGTGAGAAAAAAATCGAAAAAATCTGATTCGAATGCCATGATTTTTCGGAATCATTTTTCCAAGGGGGGGTACTGTAGATTTTTGAGAAAAAAAAATTTCAAGCTAAAAGGAAACCATTAGGTGCATTTTATAGAGAATCAGATTTCGAATAAGAAAAAGTCAACCGTAACCGCGTAACTGGTACCCGTGAGAAAAAAATCGAAAAAATCTGATTCGAATGCCATGATTTTTCGGAGCCATTTTTCCAAGGGGGGGTACTGTAGATTTTTGAGGAAAAAAAATTTCAAGCTAAAAGGAAACCATTAGGTGCATTTTATAGAGAATTAGATTTCGAATAAGAAAAAGTCAACCGTAACCGCGTAACTGGTACCCGTGAGAAAAAAATCGAAAAAATCTGTTTCGAATGAAATGACTTTTCGGAGTCATTTTTCCAAGGGGGGTACTGTAGATTTTTGAGAAAAAAAAATTTCAAGCTAAAAGGAAACCATTAGGTGCATTTTATAGAGAATCAGATTTCGAATAAGAAAAAGTCAACCGTAACCGCGTAACTGGTACCCGTGAGAAAAAAATCGAAAAAATCTGATTCGAATGCCATGATTTTTCGGAGTCATTTTTCCAAGGGGGGGTACTGTGAATTTTTGAGAAAAAAAAATTTCAAGCTAAAAGGAAACCATTAGGTGCATTTTATAGTGAATCAGATTTCGAATAAGAAAAAGTCAACCGTAACCGCGTAACTGGTACCCGTGAGAAAAAAATCGAAAAAATCTGATTCGAATGCCATGATTTTTCGGAGTCATTTTTCCAAGGGGGGGTACTGTAGATTTTTGAGAAAAAAAAATTTCAAGCTAAAAGGAAACCATTAGGTGCATTTTATAGAGAATCAGATTTCGAATAAGAAAAAGTCAACCGTAACCGCGTAACTGGTACCCGTGAGAAAAAAATCGAAAAAATCTGATTCGAATGCCATGATTTTTCGGAGTCATTTTTCCAAGGGGGGGTACTGTGAATTTTTGAGAAAAAAAAATTTCAAGCTAAAAGGAAACCATAAGGTGCATTTTATAGAGAATCAGATTTCGAATAAGAAAAAGTCAACCGTAACCGCGTAACTGGTACCCGTGAGAAAAAAATCGAAAAAATCTGATTCCAATGCCATGATTTTTCGGAGTCATTTTTCCAAGGGGGGGTACTGTGAATTTTTGAGAAAAAAAAATTTCAAGCTAAAAGGAAACCATTAGGTGCGTTTTATAGAGAATCAGATTTCGAATAAGAAAAAGTCAACCGTAACCGCGTAACTGGTACCCGTGAGAAAAAAATCGAAAAAATCTGATTCGAATGCCATGATTTTTCGGAGTCATTTTTCCAAGGGGGGGTACTGTGAATTTTTGAGAAAAAAAAATTTCAAGCAAAAAGGAAACCATTAGGTGCATTTTATAGAGAATCAGATTTCGAATAAGAAAAAGTCAACCGTAACCGCGTAACTGGTACCCGTGAGAAAAAAATCGAAAAAATCTGATTCGAATGCCATGATTTTTCGGAGTCATTTTTCCAAGGGGGGGTACTGTGAATTTTTGAGAAAAAAAAATTTCAAGCTAAAAGGAAACCATTAGGTGCATTTTATAGAGAATCAGATTTCGAATAAGAAAAAGTCAACCGTAACTGCGTAACTGGTACCAGTGAGAAAAAAATCGAAAAAATCTGTTTCGAATGCCATGATTTTTCGGAGTCATTTTTCCAAGGGGGTACTGTGAATTTTTGAGAAAAAAAAATTTCAAGCTAAAAGGAAACCATTAATTGCATTTTATAGAGAATCAGATTTCGAATAAGAAAAAGTCAACCGTAACCGCGTAACTGGTACCCGTGAGAAAAAAATCGAAAAAATCTGATTCGAATGCCATGATTTTTCGGAGTCATTTTTCCAAGGGGGGGTACTGTGAATTTTTGAGAAAAAAAATTTCAAGCTAAAAGGAAACCATTAGGTGCATTTTATAGAGAATCAGATTGCGAATATGAAAAAGTCAACCGTAACCGCGTAACTGGTACCCGTGAGAAAAAAATCGAAAAAATCTGATTCGAATGCCATGATTTTTCGGAGTCATTTTTCCAAGGGGGGGGGGTACTGTGAATATTTGAGAAAAAAAAATTTCAAGCTAAAAGGAAACCATTAGGTGCATTTTATAGAGAATCAGATTTCGAATAAGAAAAAGTCAACTGTAACCGCGTAACTGGTACCCGTGAGAAAAAAATCGAAAAAATCTGATTCGAATGCCATGATTTTTCGGAGTCATTTTTCCAAGGGGGGGTACTGTGAATTTTTGAGAAAAAAAAATTTCAAGCTAAAAGGAAACCATTAGGTGCATTTTATAGAGAATCAGATTTCGAATAAGAAAAAGTCAACCGTAACCGCGTAACTGGTACCCGTGAGAAAAAAATCGAAAAAATCTGATTCGAATGCCATGATTTTTCTGAGTCATTTTTCCAAGGGGGGGTACTGTGAATTTTTGAGAAAAAAAAATTTCAAGCTAAAAGGAAACCATTAGGTGCATTTTATAGAGAATCAGATTTCGAATAAGAAAAAGTCAACCGTAACCGCGTAACTGGTACCCGTGAGAAAAAAATCGAAAAAATCTGATTCGAATGCCATGATTTTTCGGAGTCATTTTTCCAAGGGGGGGGTACTGTGAATTTTTGAGAAAAAAAAATTTCAAGCTAAAAGGAAACCATTAGGTGCATTTTATAGAGAATCAGATTTCGAATAAGAAAAAGTCAACCGTAACCGCGTAACTGGTACCAGTGAGAAAAAAATGGAAAAAATCTGTTTCGAATGCCATGATTTTTCGGAGTCATTTTTCCAAGGGGGGTACTGTAGATTTTTGAGAAAAAAAATTTCAAGCTAAAAGGAAACCATTAGGTGCATTTTATAGAGAATCAGATTTCGAATAAGAAAAAGTCAACCGTAACCGCGTAACTGGTACCAGTGAGAAAAAAATCGAAAAAATCTGTTTCGAATGCCATGATTTTTCGGAGTCATTTTTCCAAGGGGGGGTACTGTAGATTTTTGAGAAAAAAAAATTTCAAGCTAAAAGGAAACCATTAGGTGCATTTTATAGAGAATCAGATTTCGAATAAGAAAAAGTCAACCGTAACCGCGTAACTGGTACCCGTGAGAAAAAAATCGAAAAAATCTGATTCGAATGCCATGATTTTTCGGAGTCATTTTTCCAAGGGGGGAATACTGTGAATTTTTGAGAAAAAAAAATTTCAAGCTAAAAGGAAACCATTAATTGCATTTTATAGAGAATCAGATTTCGAATAAGAAAAAGTCAACCGTAACCGCGTAACTGGTACCCGTGAGAAAAAAATCGAAAAAATCTGATTCGAATGCCATGATTTTTCGGAGTCATTTTTCCAAGGGGGGGTACTGTGCATTTTTGAGAAAAAAAAAATTTCAAGCTAAAAGGAAACCATTAGGTGCATTTTATAGAGAATCAGATTTCGAATAAGAAAAAGTCAACCGTAACCGCGTAACTGGTACCCGTGAGAAAAAAATCGAAAAAATCTGATTCGAATGCCATGATTTTTCGGAGTCATTTTTCCAAGGGGGGATACTGTGAATTTTTGAGAAAAAAAAATTTCAAGCTAAAAGGAAACCATTAATTGCATTTTATAGAGAATCAGATTTCGAATAAGAAAAAGTCAACCGTAACCGCATAACTGGTACCCGTGAGAAAAAAATCGAAAAAATCTGATTCGAATGCCATGATTTTTCGGAGTCATTTTTCCAAGGGGGGGTACTGTGAATTTTTGAGAAAAAAAATTTCAAGCTAAAAGGAAACCATTAGGTGCATTTTATAGAGAATCAGATTGCGAATATGAAAAAGTCAACCGTAACCGCGTAACTGGTACCCGTGAGAAAAAAATCGAAAAAATCTGATTCGAATGCCATGATTTTTCGGAGTCATTTTTCCAGGGGGGGGGGGTACTGTGAATATTTGAGAAAAAAAAATTTCAAGCTAAAAGGAAACCATTAGGTGCATTTTATAGAGAATCAGATTTCGAATAAGAAAAAGTCAACTGTAACCGCGTAACTGGTACCCGTGAGAAAAAAATCGAAAAAATCTGATTCGAATGCCATGATTTTTCGGAGTCATTTTTCCAAGGGGGGGTACTGTGAATTTTTGAGAAAAAAAAATTTCAAGCTAAAAGGAAACCATTAGGTGCATTTTATAGAGAATCAGATTTCGAATAAGAAAAAGTCAACCGTAACCGCGTAACTGGTACCCGTGAGAAAAAAATCGAAAAAATCTGATTCGAATGCCATGATTTTTCGGAGTCATTTTTCCAAGGGGGGGTACTGTGAATTTTTGAGAAAAAAAAATTTCAAGCTAAAAGGAAACCATTAGGTGCATTTTATAGAGAATCAGATTTCGAATAAGAAAAAGTCAACCGTAACCGCGTAACTGGTACCCGTGAGAAAAAAATCGAAAAAATCTGATTCCAATGCCATGATTTTTCGGAGTCATTTTTCCAAGGGGGGGGTACTGTGAATTTTTGAGAAAAAAAAATTTCAAGCTAAAAGGAAACCATTAGGTGCATTTTATAGAGAATCAGATTTCGAATAAGAAAAAGTCAACCGTAACCGCGTAACTGGTACCAGTGAGAAAAAAATGGAAAAAATCTGTTTCGAATGCCATGATTTTTCGGAGTCATTTTTCCAAGGGGGGTACTGTAGATTTTTGAGAAAAAAAAATTTCAAGCTAAAAGGAAACCATTAGGTGCATTTTATAGAGAATCAGATTTCGAATAAGAAAAAGTCAACCGTAACCGCGTAACTGGTACCAGTGAGAAAAAAATCGAAAAAATCTGTTTCGAATGCCATGATTTTTCGGAGTCATTTTTCCAAGGGGGGGTACTGTAGATTTTTGAGAAAAAAAAATTTCAAGCTAAAAGGAAACCATTAGGTGCATTTTATAGAGAATCAGATTTCGAATAAGAAAAAGTCAACCGTAACCGCGTAACTGGTACCCGTGAGAAAAAAATCGAAAAAATCTGATTCGAATGCCATGATTTTTCGGAGTCATTTTTCCAAGGGGGGATACTGTGAATTTTTGAGAAAAAAAAATTTCAAGCTAAAAGGAAACCATTAATTGCATTTTATAGAGAATCAGATTTCGAATAAGAAAAAGTCAACCGTAACCGCGTAACTGGTACCCGTGAGAAAAAAATCGAAAAAATCTGATTCGAATGCCATGATTTTTCGGAGTCATTTTTCCAAGGGGGGGGGGGTACTGTGAATTTTTGAGAAAAAAAAATTTCAAGCTAAAACGAAACCATTAGGTGCATTTTATAGAGAATCAGATTTCGAATAAGAAAAAGTCAACCGTAACCGCGTAACTGGTACCCGTGAGAAAAAAATCGATAAAATCTGATTCGAATGCCATGATTTTTCGGAGTCATTTTTCCAAGGGGGGATACTGTGAATTTTTGAGAAAAAAAAATTTCAAGCTAAAAGGAAACCATTAATTGCATTTTATAGAGAATCAGATTTCGAATAAGAAAAAGTCAACCGTAACCGCGTAACTGGTACCAGTGAGAAAAAAATGGAAAAAATCTGTTTCGAATGCCATGATTTTTCGGAGTCATTTTTCCAAGGGGGGTACTGTGAATTTTTGAGAAAAAAAAATTTCAAGCTAAAAGGAAACCATTTGGTGCATTTTATAGAGAATCAGATTTCGAATAAGAAAAAGTCAACCGTAACCGCGTAACTGGTACCAGTGAGAAAAAAATCGAAAAAATCTGTTTCGAATGCCATGATTTTTCGGAGTCATTTTTCCAAGGGGGGGTACTGTAGATTTTTGAGAAAAAAAAATTTCAAGCTAAAAGGAAACCATTAGGTGCATTTTATAGAGAATCAGATTTCGAATAAGAAAAAGTCAACCGTAACCGCGTAACTGGTACCAGTGAGAAAAAAATCGAAAAAATCTGTTTCGAATGCCATGATTTTTCGGAGTCATTTTTCCAAGGGGGGGTACTGTAGATTTTTGAGAAAAAAAAATTTCAAGCTAAAAGGAAACCATTAGGTGCATTTTATAGAGAATCAGATTTCGAATAAGAAAAAGTCAACCGTAACCGCGTAACTGGTACCCGTGAGAAAAAAATCGAAAAAATCTGATTCGAATGCCATGATTTTTCGGAGTCATTTTTCCAAGGGGGGGTACTGTGCATTTTTGAGAAAAAAAAAATTTCAAGCTAAAAGGAAACCATTAGGTGCATTTTATAGAGAATCAGATTTCGAATAAGAAAAAGTCAACCGTAACCGCGTAACTGGTACCCGTGAGAAAAAAATCGAAAAAATCTGATTCGAATGCCATGATTTTTCGGAGTCATTTTTCCAAGGGGGGGTACTGTGAATTTTTGAGAAAAAAAAATTTCAAGCTAAAAGGAAACCATTAGGTGCATTTTATAGAGAATCAGATTTCGAATAAGAAAAAGTCAACCGTAACCGCGTAACTGGTACCCGTGAGAAAAAAATCGAAAAAATCTGATTCGAATGCCATGATTTTTCGGAATCATTTTTCCAAGGGGGGGTACTGTAGATTTTTGAGAAAAAAAAATTTCAAGCTAAAAGGAAACCATTAGGTGCATTTTATAGAGAATCAGATTTCGAATAAGAAAAAGTCAACCGTAACCGCGTAACTGGTACCCGTGAGAAAAAAATCGAAAAAATCTGATTCGAATGCCATGATTTTTCGGAGCCATTTTTCCAAGGGGGGGTACTGTAGATTTTTGAGGAAAAAAAATTTCAAGCTAAAAGGAAACCATTAGGTGCATTTTATAGAGAATTAGATTTCGAATAAGAAAAAGTCAACCGTAACCGCGTAACTGGTACCCGTGAGAAAAAAATCGAAAAAATCTGTTTCGAATGAAATGACTTTTCGGAGTCATTTTTCCAAGGGGGGATACTGTGAATTTTTGAGAAAAAAAAATTTCAAGCTAAAAGGAAACCATTAATTGCATTTTATAGAGAATCAGATTTCGAATAAGAAAAAGTCAACCGTAATCGCGTAACTGGTACCCGTGAGAAAAAAATCGAAAAAATCTGATTCGAATGCCATGATTTTTCGGAGTCATTTTTCCAAGGGGGGGGGGGGGGGTACTGTGAATTTTTGAGAAAAAAAATTTCAAGCTAAAACGAAACCATTAGGTGCATTTTATAGAGAATCAGATTTCGAATAAGAAAAAGTCAACCGTAACCGCGTAACTGGTACCCGTGAGAAAAAAATCGATAAAATCTGATTCGAATGCCATGATTTTTCGGAGTCATTTTTCCAAGGGGGGATACTGTGAATTTTTGAGAAAAAAAAATTTCAAGCTAAAAGGAAACCATTAATTGCATTTTATAGAAAATCAGATTTCGAATAAGAAAAAGTCAACCGTAACCGCGTAACTGGTACCAGTGAGAAAAAAATGGAAAAAATCTGTTTCGAATGCCATGATTTTTCGGAGTCATTTTTCCAAGGGGGGTACTGTGAATTTTTGAGAAAAAAAAATTTCAAGCTAAAAGGAAACCATTTGGTGCATTTTATAGAGAATCAGATTTCGAATAAGAAAAAGTCAACCGTAACCGCGTAACTGGTACCAGTGAGAAAAAAATCGAAAAAATCTGTTTCGAATGCCATGATTTTTCGGAGTCATTTTTCCAAGGGGGGGTACTGTACATTTTTGAGAAAAAAAAATTTCAAGCTAAAAGGAAACCATTAGGTGCATTTTATAGAGAATCAGATTTCGAATAAGAAAAAGTCAACCGTAACCGCGTAACTGGTACCAGTGAGAAAAAAATCGAAAAAATCTGTTTCGAATGCCATGATTTTTCGGAGTCATTTTTCCAAGGGGGGGTACTGTAGATTTTTGAGAAAAAAAAATTTCAAGCTAAAAGGAAACCATTAGGTGCATTTTATAGAGAATCAGATTTCGAATAAGAAAAAGTCAACCGTAACCGCGTAACTGGTACCCGTGAGAAAAAAATCGAAAAAATCTGATTCGAATGCCATGATTTTTCGGAGTCATTTTTCCAAGGGGGGGTACTGTGCATTTTTGAGAAAAAAAAAATTTCAAGCTAAAAGGAAACCATTAGGTGCATTTTATAGAGAATCAGATTTCGAATAAGAAAAAGTCAACCGTAACCGCGTAACTGGTACCCGTGAGAAAAAAATCGAAAAAATCTGATTCGAATGCCATGATTTTTCGGAGTCATTTTTCCAAGGGGGGGTACTGTGAATTTTTGAGAAAAAAAAATTTCAAGCTAAAAGGAAACCATTAGGTGCATTTTATAGAGAATCAGATTTCGAATAAGAAAAAGTCAACCGTAACCGCGTAACTGGTACCCGTGAGAAAAAAATCGAAAAAATCTGATTCGAATGCCATGATTTTTCGGAGTCATTTTTCCAAGGGGGGGTACTGTGAATTTTTGAGAAAAAAAAATTTCAAGCTAAAAGGAAACCATTAGGTGCATTTTATAGAGAATCAGATTTCGAATAAGAAAAAGTCAACCGTAACCGCGTAACTGGTACCCGTGAGAAAAAAATCGAAAAAATCTGATTCGAATGCCATGATTTTTCGGAGTCATTTTTCCAAGGGGGGGTACTGTGAATTTTTGAGAAAAAAAAATTTCAAGCTAAAAGGAAACCATTAGGTGCATTTTATAGAGAATCAGATTTCGAATAAGAAAAAGTCAACCGTTACCGCGTAACTGGTACCCGTGAGAAAAAAATCGAAAAAATCTGATTCGAATGCCATGATTTTTCGGAGTCATTTTTCCAAGGGGGGGTACTGTGAATTTTTGAGAAAAAAAAATTTCAAGCTAAAAGGAAACCATTAGGTGCATTTTATAGAGAATCAGATTTCGAATAAGAAAAAGTCAACCGTAACCGCGTAACTGGTACCCGTGAGAAAAAAATCGAAAAAATCTGATTCGAATGCCATGATTTTTCGGAGTCATTTTTCCAAGGGGGGGTACTGTGAATTTTTGAGAAAAAAAAATTTCAAGCTAAAAGGAAACCATTAGGTGCATTTTATAGAGAATCAGATTTCGAATAAGAAAAAGTCAACCGTAACCGCGTAACTGGTACCCGTGAGAAAAAAATCGAAAAAATCTGATTCGAATGCCATGATTTTTCGGAGTCATTTTTCCAAGGGGGGGTACTGTGAATTTTTGAGAAAAAAAAATTTCAAGCTAAAAGGAAACCATTAGGTGCATTTTATAGAGAATCAGATTTCGAATAAGAAAAAGTCAACCGTAACCGCGTAACTGGTACCCGTGAGAAAAAAATCGAAAAAATCTGATTCGAATGCCATGATTTTTCGGAATCATTTTTCCAAGGGGGGGTACTGTAGATTTTTGAGAAAAAAAAATTTCAAGCTAAAAGGAAACCATTAGGTGCATTTTATAGAGAATCAGATTTCGAATAAGAAAAAGTCAACCGTAACCGCGTAACTGGTACCCGTGAGAAAAAAATCGAAAAAATCTGATTCGAATGCCATGATTTTTCGGAGCCATTTTTCCAAGGGGGGGTACTGTAGATTTTTGAGGAAAAAAAATTTCAAGCTAAAAGGAAACCATTAGGTGCATTTTATAGAGAATTAGATTTCGAATAAGAAAAAGTCAACCGTAACCGCGTAACTGGTACCCGTGAGAAAAAAATCGAAAAAATCTGTTTCGAATGAAATGACTTTTCGGAGTCATTTTTCCAAGGGGGGATACTGTGAATTTTTGAGAAAAAAAAATTTCAAGCTAAAAGGAAACCATTAATTGCATTTTATAGAGAATCAGATTTCGAATAAGAAAAAGTCAACCGTAATCGCGTAACTGGTACCCGTGAGAAAAAAATCGAAAAAATCTGATTCGAATGCCATGATTTTTCGGAGTCATTTTTCCAAGGGGGGGGGGGGGTACTGTGAATTTTTGAGAAAAAAAATTTCAAGCTAAAACGAAACCATTAGGTGCATTTTATAGAGAATCAGATTTCGAATAAGAAAAAGTCAACCGTAACCGCGTAACTGGTACCCGTGAGAAAAAAATCGATAAAATCTGATTCGAATGCCATGATTTTTCGGAGTCATTTTTCCAAGGGGGGATACTGTGAATTTTTGAGAAAAAAAAATTTCAAGCTAAAAGGAAACCATTAATTGCATTTTATAGAAAATCAGATTTCGAATAAGAAAAAGTCAACCGTAACCGCGTAACTGGTACCAGTGAGAAAAAAATGGAAAAAATCTGTTTCGAATGCCATGATTTTTCGGAGTCATTTTTCCAAGGGGGGTACTGTGAATTTTTGAGAAAAAAAAATTTCAAGCTAAAAGGAAACCATTTGGTGCATTTTATAGAGAATCAGATTTCGAATAAGAAAAAGTCAACCGTAACCGCGTAACTGGTACCAGTGAGAAAAAAATCGAAAAAATCTGTTTCGAATGCCATGATTTTTCGGAGTCATTTTTCCAAGGGGGGGTACTGTACATTTTTGAGAAAAAAAAATTTCAAGCTAAAAGGAAACCATTAGGTGCATTTTATAGAGAATCAGATTTCGAATAAGAAAAAGTCAACCGTAACCGCGTAACTGGTACCAGTGAGAAAAAAATCGAAAAAATCTGTTTCGAATGCCATGATTTTTCGGAGTCATTTTTCCAAGGGGGGGTACTGTAGATTTTTGAGAAAAAAAAATTTCAAGCTAAAAGGAAACCATTAGGTGCATTTTATAGAGAATCAGATTTCGAATAAGAAAAAGTCAACCGTAACCGCGTAACTGGTACCCGTGAGAAAAAAATCGAAAAAATCTGATTCGAATGCCATGATTTTTCGGAGTCATTTTTCCAAGGGGGGGTACTGTGCATTTTTGAGAAAAAAAAAATTTCAAGCTAAAAGGAAACCATTAGGTGCATTTTATAGAGAATCAGATTTCGAATAAGAAAAAGTCAACCGTAACCGCGTAACTGGTACCCGTGAGAAAAAAATCGAAAAAATCTGATTCGAATGCCATGATTTTTCGGAGTCATTTTTCCAAGGGGGGGTACTGTGAATTTTTGAGAAAAAAAAATTTCAAGCTAAAAGGAAACCATTAGGTGCATTTTATAGAGAATCAGATTTCGAATAAGAAAAAGTCAACCGTAACCGCGTAACTGGTACCCGTGAGAAAAAAATCGAAAAAATCTGATTCGAATGCCATGATTTTTCGGAATCATTTTTCCAAGGGGGGGTACTGTAGATTTTTGAGAAAAAAAAATTTCAAGCTAAAAGGAAACCATTAGGTGCATTTTATAGAGAATCAGATTTCGAATAAGAAAAAGTCAACCGTAACCGCGTAACTGGTACCCGTGAG
Source organism: Pholcus phalangioides (assembly GCF_987345545.1). Lineage (NCBI taxonomy): Eukaryota > Metazoa > Arthropoda > Arachnida > Araneae > Pholcidae > Pholcus > Pholcus phalangioides. The sequence continues at coordinate 3,597,650 of NW_028301621.1, forward strand.
AAAAAAATCGAAAAAATCTGATTCGAATGCCATGATTTTTCGGAGCCATTTTTCCAAGGGGGGGTACTGTAGATTTTTGAGGAAAAAAAATTTCAAGCTAAAAGGAAACCATTAGGTGCATTTTATAGAGAATTAGATTTCGAATAAGAAAAAGTCAACCGTAACCGCGTAACTGGTACCCGTGAGAAAAAAATCGAAAAAATCTGTTTCGAATGAAATGACTTTTCGGAGTCATTTTTCCAAGGGGGGTACTGTAGATTTTTGAGAAAAAAAAATTTCAAGCTAAAAGGAAACCATTAGGTGCATTTTATAGAGAATCAGATTTCGAATAAGAAAAAGTCAACCGTAACCGCGTAACTGGTACCCGTGAGAAAAAAATCGAAAAAATCTGATTCGAATGCCATGATTTTTCGGAGTCATTTTTCCAAGGGGGGGTACTGTGAATTTTTGAGAAAAAAAAATTTCAAGCTAAAAGGAAACCATTAGGTGCATTTTATAGTGAATCAGATTTCGAATAAGAAAAAGTCAACCGTAACCGCGTAACTGGTACCCGTGAGAAAAAAATCGAAAAAATCTGATTCGAATGCCATGATTTTTCGGAGTCATTTTTCCAAGGGGGGGTACTGTAGATTTTTGAGAAAAAAAAATTTCAAGCTAAAAGGAAACCATTAGGTGCATTTTATAGAGAATCAGATTTCGAATAAGAAAAAGTCAACCGTAACCGCGTAACTGGTACCCGTGAGAAAAAAATCGAAAAAATCTGATTCGAATGCCATGATTTTTCGGAGTCATTTTTCCAAGGGGGGGTACTGTGAATTTTTGAGAAAAAAAAATTTCAAGCTAAAAGGAAACCATAAGGTGCATTTTATAGAGAATCAGATTTCGAATAAGAAAAAGTCAACCGTAACCGCGTAACTGGTACCCGTGAGAAAAAAATCGAAAAAATCTGATTCCAATGCCATGATTTTTCGGAGTCATTTTTCCAAGGGGGGGTACTGTGAATTTTTGAGAAAAAAAAATTTCAAGCTAAAAGGAAACCATTAGGTGCGTTTTATAGAGAATCAGATTTCGAATAAGAAAAAGTCAACCGTAACCGCGTAACTGGTACCCGTGAGAAAAAAATCGAAAAAATCTGATTCGAATGCCATGATTTTTCGGAGTCATTTTTCCAAGGGGGGGTACTGTGAATTTTTGAGAAAAAAAAATTTCAAGCAAAAAGGAAACCATTAGGTGCATTTTATAGAGAATCAGATTTCGAATAAGAAAAAGTCAACCGTAACCGCGTAACTGGTACCCGTGAGAAAAAAATCGAAAAAATCTGATTCGAATGCCATGATTTTTCGGAGTCATTTTTCCAAGGGGGGGTACTGTGAATTTTTGAGAAAAAAAAATTTCAAGCTAAAAGGAAACCATTAGGTGCATTTTATAGAGAATCAGATTTCGAATAAGAAAAAGTCAACCGTAACTGCGTAACTGGTACCAGTGAGAAAAAAATCGAAAAAATCTGTTTCGAATGCCATGATTTTTCGGAGTCATTTTTCCAAGGGGGTACTGTGAATTTTTGAGAAAAAAAAATTTCAAGCTAAAAGGAAACCATTAATTGCATTTTATAGAGAATCAGATTTCGAATAAGAAAAAGTCAACCGTAACCGCGTAACTGGTACCCGTGAGAAAAAAATCGAAAAAATCTGATTCGAATGCCATGATTTTTCGGAGTCATTTTTCCAAGGGGGGGTACTGTGAATTTTTGAGAAAAAAAATTTCAAGCTAAAAGGAAACCATTAGGTGCATTTTATAGAGAATCAGATTGCGAATATGAAAAAGTCAACCGTAACCGCGTAACTGGTACCCGTGAGAAAAAAATCGAAAAAATCTGATTCGAATGCCATGATTTTTCGGAGTCATTTTTCCAAGGGGGGGGGGGTACTGTGAATATTTGAGAAAAAAAAATTTCAAGCTAAAAGGAAACCATTAGGTGCATTTTATAGAGAATCAGATTTCGAATAAGAAAAAGTCAACTGTAACCGCGTAACTGGTACCCGTGAGAAAAAAATCGAAAAAATCTGATTCGAATGCCATGATTTTTCGGAGTCATTTTTCCAAGGGGGGGTACTGTGAATTTTTGAGAAAAAAAAATTTCAAGCTAAAAGGAAACCATTAGGTGCATTTTATAGAGAATCAGATTTCGAATAAGAAAAAGTCAACCGTAACCGCGTAACTGGTACCCGTGAGAAAAAAATCGAAAAAATCTGATTCGAATGCCATGATTTTTCGGAGTCATTTTTCCAAGGGGGGGTACTGTGAATTTTTGAGAAAAAAAAATTTCAAGCTAAAAGGAAACCATTAGGTGCATTTTATAGAGAATCAGATTTCGAATAAGAAAAAGTCAACCGTAACCGCGTAACTGGTACCCGTGAGAAAAAAATCGAAAAAATCTGATTCGAATGCCATGATTTTTCGGAGTCATTTTTCCAAGGGGGGGGTACTGTGAATTTTTGAGAAAAAAAAATTTCAAGCTAAAAGGAAACCATTAGGTGCATTTTATAGAGAATCAGATTTCGAATAAGAAAAAGTCAACCGTAACCGCGTAACTGGTACCAGTGAGAAAAAAATGGAAAAAATCTGTTTCGAATGCCATGATTTTTCGGAGTCATTTTTCCAAGGGGGGTACTGTAGATTTTTGAGAAAAAAAAATTTCAAGCTAAAAGGAAACCATTAGGTGCATTTTATAGAGAATCAGATTTCGAATAAGAAAAAGTCAACCGTAACCGCGTAACTGGTACCAGTGAGAAAAAAATCGAAAAAATCTGTTTCGAATGCCATGATTTTTCGGAGTCATTTTTCCAAGGGGGGGTACTGTAGATTTTTGAGAAAAAAAAATTTCAAGCTAAAAGGAAACCATTAGGTGCATTTTATAGAGAATCAGATTTCGAATAAGAAAAAGTCAACCGTAACCGCGTAACTGGTACCCGTGAGAAAAAAATCGAAAAAATCTGATTCGAATGCCATGATTTTTCGGAGTCATTTTTCCAAGGGGGGATACTGTGAATTTTTGAGAAAAAAAAATTTCAAGCTAAAAGGAAACCATTAATTGCATTTTATAGAGAATCAGATTTCGAATAAGAAAAAGTCAACCGTAACCGCGTAACTGGTACCCGTGAGAAAAAAATCGAAAAAATCTGATTCGAATGCCATGATTTTTCGGAGTCATTTTTCCAAGGGGGGGTACTGTGCATTTTTGAGAAAAAAAAAATTTCAAGCTAAAAGGAAACCATTAGGTGCATTTTATAGAGAATCAGATTTCGAATAAGAAAAAGTCAACCGTAACCGCGTAACTGGTACCCGTGAGAAAAAAATCGAAAAAATCTGATTCGAATGCCATGATTTTTCGGAGTCATTTTTCCAAGGGGGGGTACTGTGAATTTTTGAGAAAAAAAAATTTCAAGCTAAAAGGAAACCATTAGGTGCATTTTATAGAGAATCAGATTTCGAATAAGAAAAAGTCAACCGTAACCGCGTAACTGGTACCCGTGAGAAAAAAATCGAAAAAATCTGATTCGAATGCCATGATTTTTCGGAGTCATTTTTCCAAGGGGGGGGTACTGTGAATTTTTGAGAAAAAAAAATTTCAAGCTAAAAGGAAACCATTAGGTGCATTTTATAGAGAATCAGATTTCGAATAAGAAAAAGTCAACCGTAACCGCGTAACTGGTACCAGTGAGAAAAAAATGGAAAAAATCTGTTTCGAATGCCATGATTTTTCGGAGTCATTTTTCCAAGGGGGGTACTGTAGATTTTTGAGAAAAAAAAATTTCAAGCTAAAAGGAAACCATTAGGTGCATTTTATAGAGAATCAGATTTCGAATAAGAAAAAGTCAACCGTAACCGCGTAACTGGTACCAGTGAGAAAAAAATCGAAAAAATCTGTTTCGAATGCCATGATTTTTCGGAGTCATTTTTCCAAGGGGGGGTACTGTGAATTTTTGAGAAAAAAAAATTTCAAGCTAAAAGGAAACCATTAGGTGCATTTTATAGAGAATCAGATTTCGAATAAGAAAAAGTCAACCGTAACCGCGTAACTGGTACCCGTGAGAAAAAAATCGAAAAAATCTGATTCGAATGCCATGATTTTTCGGAGTCATTTTTCCAAGGGGGGATACTGTGAATTTTTGAGAAAAAAAAATTTCAAGCTAAAAGGAAACCATTAATTGCATTTTATAGAGAATCAGATTTCGAATAAGAAAAAGTCAACCGTAACCGCGTAACTGGTACCCGTGAGAAAAAAATCGAAAAAATCTGATTCGAATGCCATGATTTTTCGGAGTCATTTTTCCAAGGGGGGGTACTGTGAATTTTTGAGAAAAAAAAATTTCAAGCTAAAAGGAAACCATTAGGTGCATTTTATAGAGAATCAGATTTCGAATAAGAAAAAGTCAACCGTAACCGCGTAACTGGTACCCGTGAGAAAAAAATCGAAAAAATCTGATTCGAATGCCATGATTTTTCGGAGTCATTTTTCCAAGGGGGGGGTACTGTGAATTTTTGAGAAAAAAAAATTTCAAGCTAAAAGGAAACCATTAGGTGCATTTTATAGAGAATCAGATTTCGAATAAGAAAAAGTCAACCGTAACCGCGTAACTGGTACCAGTGAGAAAAAAATGGAAAAAATCTGTTTCGAATGCCATGATTTTTCGGAGTCATTTTTCCAAGGGGGGTACTGTAGATTTTTGAGAAAAAAAAATTTCAAGCTAAAAGGAAACCATTAGGTGCATTTTATAGAGAATCAGATTTCGAATAAGAAAAAGTCAACCGTAACCGCGTAACTGGTACCAGTGAGAAAAAAATCGAAAAAATCTGTTTCGAATGCCATGATTTTTCGGAGTCATTTTTCCAAGGGGGGGTACTGTAGATTTTTGAGAAAAAAAAATTTCAAGCTAAAAGGAAACCATTAGGTGCATTTTATAGAGAATCAGATTTCGAATAAGAAAAAGTCAACCGTAACCGCGTAACTGGTACCCGTGAGAAAAAAATCGAAAAAATCTGATTCGAATGCCATGATTTTTCGGAGTCATTTTTCCAAGGGGGGATACTGTGAATTTTTGAGAAAAAAAAATTTCAAGCTAAAAGGAAACCATTAATTGCATTTTATAGAGAATCAGATTTCGAATAAGAAAAAGTCAACCGTAACCGCGTAACTGGTACCCGTGAGAAAAAAATCGAAAAAATCTGATTCGAATGCCATGATTTTTCGGAGTCATTTTTCCAAGGGGGGGTACTGTGCATTTTTGAGAAAAAAAAAATTTCAAGCTAAAAGGAAACCATTAGGTGCATTTTATAGAGAATCAGATTTCGAATAAGAAAAAGTCAACCGTAACCGCGTAACTGGTACCCGTGAGAAAAAAATCGAAAAAATCTGATTCGAATGCCATGATTTTTCGGAGTCATTTTTCCAAGGGGGGGTACTGTGAATTTTTGAGAAAAAAAAATTTCAAGCTAAAAGGAAACCATTAGGTGCATTTTATAGAGAATCAGATTTCGAATAAGAAAAAGTCAACCGTAACCGCGTAACTGGTACCCGTGAGAAAAAAATCGAAAAAATCTGATTCGAATGCCATGATTTTTCGGAGTCATTTTTCCAAGGGGGGGGTACTGTGAATTTTTGAGAAAAAAAAATTTCAAGCTAAAAGGAAACCATTAGGTGCATTTTATAGAGAATCAGATTTCGAATAAGAAAAAGTCAACCGTAACCGCGTAACTGGTACCAGTGAGAAAAAAATGGAAAAAATCTGTTTCGAATGCCATGATTTTTCGGAGTCATTTTTCCAAGGGGGGTACTGTAGATTTTTGAGAAAAAAAAATTTCAAGCTAAAAGGAAACCATTAGGTGCATTTTATAGAGAATCAGATTTCGAATAAGAAAAAGTCAACCGTAACCGCGTAACTGGTACCAGTGAGAAAAAAATCGAAAAAATCTGTTTCGAATGCCATGATTTTTCGGAGTCATTTTTCCAAGGGGGGGTACTGTAGATTTTTGAGAAAAAAAAATTTCAAGCTAAAAGGAAACCATTAGGTGCATTTTATAGAGAATCAGATTTCGAATAAGAAAAAGTCAACCGTAACCGCGTAACTGGTACCCGTGAGAAAAAAATCGAAAAAATCTGATTCGAATGCCATGATTTTTCGGAGTCATTTTTCCAAGGGGGGATACTGTGAATTTTTGAGAAAAAAAAATTTCAAGCTAAAAGGAAACCATTAATTGCATTTTATAGAGAATCAGATTTCGAATAAGAAAAAGTCAACCGTAACCGCGTAACTGGTACCCGTGAGAAAAAAATCGAAAAAATCTGATTCGAATGCCATGATTTTTCGGAGTCATTTTTCCAAGGGGGGGTACTGTGCATTTTTGAGAAAAAAAAAATTTCAAGCTAAAAGGAAACCATTAGGTGCATTTTATAGAGAATCAGATTTCGAATAAGAAAAAGTCAACCGTAACCGCGTAACTGGTACCCGTGAGAAAAAAATCGAAAAAATCTGATTCGAATGCCATGATTTTTCGGAGTCATTTTTCCAAGGGGGGGGGGGTACTGTGAATTTTTGAGAAAAAAAAATTTCAAGCTAAAACGAAACCATTAGGTGCATTTTATAGAGAATCAGATTTCGAATAAGAAAAAGTCAACCGTAACCGCGTAACTGGTACCCGTGAGAAAAAAATCGATAAAATCTGATTCGAATGCCATGATTTTTCGGAGTCATTTTTCCAAGGGGGGATACTGTGAATTTTTGAGAAAAAAAAATTTCAAGCTAAAAGGAAACCATTAATTGCATTTTATAGAGAATCAGATTTCGAATAAGAAAAAGTCAACCGTAACCGCATAACTGGTACCCGTGAGAAAAAAATCGAAAAAATCTGATTCGAATGCCATGATTTTTCGGAGTCATTTTTCCAAGGGGGGGTACTGTGAATTTTTGAGAAAAAAAATTTCAAGCTAAAAGGAAACCATTAGGTGCATTTTATAGAGAATCAGATTGCGAATATGAAAAAGTCAACCGTAACCGCGTAACTGGTACCCGTGAGAAAAAAATCGAAAAAATCTGATTCGAATGCCATGATTTTTCGGAGTCATTTTTCCAAGGGGGGGGGGTACTGTGAATATTTGAGAAAAAAAAATTTCAAGCTAAAAGGAAACCATTAGGTGCATTTTATAGAGAATCAGATTTCGAATAAGAAAAAGTCAACTGTAACCGCGTAACTGGTACCCGTGAGAAAAAAATCGAAAAAATCTGATTCGAATGCCATGATTTTTCGGAGTCATTTTTCCAAGGGGGGGTACTGTGAATTTTTGAGAAAAAAAAATTTCAAGCTAAAAGGAAACCATTAGGTGCATTTTATAGAGAATCAGATTTCGAATAAGAAAAAGTCAACCGTAACCGCGTAACTGGTACCCGTGAGAAAAAAATCGAAAAAATCTGATTCGAATGCCATGATTTTTCGGAGTCATTTTTCCAAGGGGGGGTACTGTGAATTTTTGAGAAAAAAAAATTTCAAGCTAAAAGGAAACCATTAGGTGCATTTTATAGTGAATCAGATTTCGAATAAGAAAAAGTCAACCGTAACCGCGTAACTGGTACCCGTGAGAAAAAAATCGAAAAAATCTGATTCGAATGCCATGATTTTTCGGAATCATTTTTCCAAGGGGGGGTACTGTGAATTTTTGAGAAAAAAAAATTTCAAGCTAAAAGGAAACCATTAGGTGCATTTTATAGAGAATCAGATTTCGAATAAGAAAAAGTCAACCGTAACCGCGTAACTGGTACCCGTGAGAAAAAAATCGAAAAAATCTGATTCGAATGCCATGATTTTTCGGAGTCATTTTTCCAAGGGGGGGTACTGTGAATTTTTGAGAAAAAAAAATTTCAAGCTAAAAGGAAACCATTAGGTGCATTTTATAGTGAATCAGATTTCGAATAAGAAAAAGTCAACCGTAACCGCGTAACTGGTACCCGTGAGAAAAAAATCGAAAAAATCTGATTCGAATGCCATGATTTTTCGGAGTCATTTTTCCAAGGGGGGGTACTGTAGATTTTTGAGAAAAAAAAATTTCAAGCTAAAAGGAAACCATTAGGTGCATTTTATAGAGAATCAGATTTCGAATAAGAAAAAGTCAACCGTAACCGCGTAACTGGTACCCGTGAGAAAAAAATCGAAAAAATCTGATTCGAATGCCATGATTTTTCGGAGTCATTTTTCCAAGGGGGGGTACTGTGAATTTTTGAGAAAAAAAAATTTCAAGCTAAAAGGAAACCATAAGGTGCATTTTATAGAGAATCAGATTTCGAATAAGAAAAAGTCAACCGTAACCGCGTAACTGGTACCCGTGAGAAAAAAATCGAAAAAATCTGATTCGAATGCCATGATTTTTCGGAGTCATTTTTCCAAGGGGGGGTACTGTGAATTTTTGAGAAAAAAAAATTTCAAGCTAAAAGGAAACCATTAGGTGCATTTTATAGAGAATCAGATTTCGAATAAGAAAAAGTCAACCGTAACCGCGTAACTGGTACCCGTGAGAAAAAAATCGAAAAAATCTGATTCGAATGCCATGATTTTTCGGAGTCATTTTTCCAAGGGGGGGTACTGTGAATTTTTGAGAAAAAAAAATTTCAAGCTAAAAGGAAACCATTAGGTGCATTTTATAGAGAATCAGATTTCGAATAAGAAAAAGTCAACCGTAACCGCGTAACTGGTACCCGTGAGAAAAAAATCGAAAAAATCTGATTCGAATGCCATGATTTTTCGGAGTCATTTTTCCAAGGGGGGGTACTGTAGATTTTTGAGAAAAAAAAATTTCAAGCTAAAAGGAAACCATTAGGTGCATTTTATAGAGAATCAGATTTCGAATAAGAAAAAGTCAACCGTAACCGCGTAACTGGTACCCGTGAGAAAAAAATCGAAAAAATCTGATTCGAATGCCATGATTTTTCGGAGTCATTTTTCCAAGGGGGGGTACTGTGAATTTTTGAGAAAAAAAAATTTCAAGCTAAAAGGAAACCATTAGGTGCATTTTATAGAGAATCAGATTTCGAATAAGAAAAAGTCAACCGTAACCGCGTAACTGGTACCCGTGAGAAAAAAATCGAAAAAATCTGATTCGAATGCCATGATTTTTCGGAGTCATTTTTCCAAGGGGGGGGGGTACTGTGAATATTTGAGAAAAAAAAATTTCAAGCTAAAAGGAAACCATTAGGTGCATTTTATAGAGAATCAGATTTCGAATAAGAAAAAGTCAACTGTAACCGCGTAACTGGTACCCGTGAGAAAAAAATCGAAAAAATCTGATTCGAATGCCATGATTTTTCGGAGTCATTTTTCCAAGGGGGGGTACTGTGAATTTTTGAGAAAAAAAAATTTCAAGCTAAAAGGAAACCATTAGGTGCATTTTATAGAGAATCAGATTTCGAATAAGAAAAAGTCAACCGTAACCGCGTAACTGGTACCCGTGAGAAAAAAATCGAAAAAATCTGATTCGAATGCCATGATTTTTCGGAGTCATTTTTCCAAGGGGGGGTACTGTGAATTTTTGAGAAAAAAAAATTTCAAGCTAAAAGGAAACCATTAGGTGCATTTTATAGTGAATCAGATTTCGAATAAGAAAAAGTCAACCGTAACCGCGTAACTGGTACCCGTGAGAAAAAAATCGAAAAAATCTGATTCGAATGCCATGATTTTTCGGAATCATTTTTCCAAGGAAGGGTACTGTAGATTTTTGAGAAAAAAAAATTTCAAGCTAAAAGGAAACCATTAGGTGCATTTTATAGAGAATCAGATTTCGAATAAGAAAAAGTCAACCGTAACCGCGTAACTGGTACCCGTGAGAAAAAAATCGAAAAAATCTGATTCGAATGCCATGATTTTTCGGAGTCATTTTTCCAAGGGGGGGTACTGTGAATTGTTGAGAAAAAAAAATTTCAAGCTAAAAGGAAACCATTAGGTGCATTTTATAGTGAATCAGATTTCGAATAAGAAAAAGTCAACCGTAACCGCGTAACTGGTACCCGTGAGAAAAAAATCGAAAAAATCTGATTCGAATGCCATGATTTTTCGGAGTCATTTTTCCAAGGGGGGGTACTGTGCATTTTTGAGAAAAAAAAAATTTCAAGCTAAAAGGAAACCATTAGGTGCATTTTATAGAGAATCAGATTTCGAATAAGAAAAAGTCAACCGTAACCGCGTAACTGGTACCCGTGAGAAAAAAATCGAAAAAATCTGATTCGAATGCCATGATTTTTCGGAATCATTTTTCCAAGGGGGGGTACTGTAGATTTTTGAGAAAAAAAAATTTCAAGCTAAAACGAAACCATTAGGTGCATTTTATAGAGAATCAGATTTCGAATAAGAAAAAGTCAACCGTAACTGCGTAACTGGTACCCGTGAGAAAAAAATCGAAAAAATCTGATTCGAATGCCATGATTTTTCGGAGTCATTTTTCCAAGGGGGGGGTACTGTGAATTTTTGAGAAAAAAAAATTTCAAGCTAAAAGGAAACCATTAGGTGCATTTTATAGAGAATTAGATTTCGAATAAGAAAAAGTCAACCGTAACCGCGTAACTGGTACCCGTGAGAAAAAAATCGAAAAAATCTGATTCGAATGCCATGATTTTTCGGAGTCATTTTTCCAAGGGGGGGTACTGTAGATTTTTGAGAAAAAAAAATTTCAAGCTAAAAGGAAACCATTAGGTGCATTTTATAGAGAATTAGATTTCGAATAAGAAAAAGTCAACCGTAACCGCGTAACTGGTACCCGTGAGAAAAAAATCGAAAAAATCTGATTCGAATGCCATGATTTTTCGGAGTCATTTTTCCAAGGGGGGGTACTGTAGATTTTTGAGAAAAAAAAATTTCAAGCTAAAAGGAAACCATTAGGTGCATTTTATAGAGAATTAGATTTCGAATAAGAAAAAGTCAACCGTAACCGCGTAACTGGTACCCGTGAGAAAAAAATCGAAAAAATCTGTTTCGAATGAAATGACTTTTCGGTGTCATTTTTCCAAGGGGGGGTACTGTAGATTTTTGAGAAAAAAAAATTTCAAGCTAAAAGGAAACCATTAGGTGCATTTTATAGAGAATCAGATTTCGAATAAGAAAAAGTCAACCGTAACCGCGTAACTGGTACCCGTGAGAAAAAAATCGAAAAAATCTGATTCGAATGCCATGATTTTTCGGAGTCATTTTTCCAAGGGGGGGTACTGTGAATTTTTGAGAAAAAAAAATTTCAAGCTAAAACGAAACCATTAGGTGCATTTTATAGAGAATCAGATTTCGAATAAGAAAAAGTCAACCGTAACCGCGTAACTGGTACCCGTGAGAAAAAAATCGAAAAAATCTGATTCGAATGCCATGATTTTTCGGAGTCATTTTTCCAAGAGGGGGTACTGTGAATTTTTGAGAAAAAAAAATTTCAAGCTAAAAGGAAACCATTAGGTGCATTTTATAGAGAATCAGATTTCGAATAAGAAAAAGTCAACCGTAACCGCGTAACTGGTACCCGTGAGAAAAAAATCGAAAAAATCTGATTCGAATGCCATGATTTTTCGGAGTCATTTTTCCAAGGGGGGGTACTGTGAATTGTTGAGAAAAAAAAATTTCAAGCTAAAAGGAAACCATTAGGTGCATTTTATAGTGAATCAGATTTCGAATAAGAAAAAGTCAACCGTAACCGCGTAACTGGTACCCGTGAGAAAAAAATCGAAAAAATCTGATTCGAATGCCATGATTTTTCGGAGTCATTTTTCCAAGGGGGGGTACTGTGCATTTTTGAGAAAAAAAAAATTTCAAGCTAAAAGGAAACCATTAGGTGCATTTTATAGAGAATCAGATTTCGAATAAGAAAAAGTCAACCGTAACCGCGTAACTGGTACCCGTGAGAAAAAAATCGAAAAAATCTGATTCGAATGCCATGATTTTTCGGAATCATTTTTCCAAGGGGGGGTACTGTAGATTTTTGAGAAAAAAAAATTTCAAGCTAAAACGAAACCATTAGGTGCATTTTATAGAGAATCAGATTTCGAATAAGAAAAAGTCAACCGTAACCGCGTAACTGGTACCCGTGAGAAAAAAATCGAAAAAATCTGATTCGAATGCCATGATTTTTCGGAGTCATTTTTCCAAGGGGGGGGTACTGTGAATTTTTGAGAAAAAAAAATTTCAAGCTAAAAGGAAACCATTAGGTGCATTTTATAGAGAATTAGATTTCGAATAAGAAAAAGTCAACCGTAACCGCGTAACTGGTACCCGTGAGAAAAAAATCGAAAAAATCTGATTCGAATGCCATGATTTTTCGGAGTCATTTTTCCAAGGGGGGGTACTGTAGATTTTTGAGAAAAAAAAATTTCAAGCTAAAAGGAAACCATTAGGTGCATTTTATAGAGAATTAGATTTCGAATAAGAAAAAGTCAACCGTAACCGCGTAACTGGTACCCGTGAGAAAAAAATCGAAAAAATCTGATTCGAATGCCATGATTTTTCGGAGTCATTTTTCCAAGGGGGGGTACTGTAGATTTTTGAGAAAAAAAAATTTCAAGCTAAAAGGAAACCATTAGGTGCATTTTATAGAGAATTAGATTTCGAATAAGAAAAAGTCAACCGTAACCGCGTAACTGGTACCCGTGAGAAAAAAATCGAAAAAATCTGTTTCGAATGAAATGACTTTTCGGTGTCATTTTTCCAAGGGGGGGTACTGTAGATTTTTGAGAAAAAAAAATTTCAAGCTAAAAGGAAACCATTAGGTGCATTTTATAGAGAATCAGATTTCGAATAAGAAAAAGTCAACCGTAACCGCGTAACTGGTACCCGTGAGAAAAAAATCGAAAAAATCTGATTCGAATGCCATGATTTTTCGGAGTCATTTTTCCAAGGGGGGGTACTGTGAATTTTTGAGAAAAAAAAATTTCAAGCTAAAACGAAACCATTAGGTGCATTTTATAGAGAATCAGATTTCGAATAAGAAAAAGTCAACCGTAACCGCGTAACTGGTACCCGTGAGAAAAAAATCGAAAAAATCTGATTCGAATGCCATGATTTTTCGGAGTCATTTTTCCAAGAGGGGGTACTGTGAATTTTTGAGAAAAAAAAATTTCAAGCTAAAAGGAAACCATTAGGTGCATTTTATAGAGAATCAGATTTCGAATAAGAAAAAGTCAACCGTAACCGCGTAACTGGTACCCGTGAGAAAAAAATCGAAAAAATCTGATTCGAATGCCATGATTTTTCGGAGTCATTTTTCCAAGGGGGGGTACTGTGAATTTTTGACAAAAAAAAAATTTCAAGCTAAAAGGAAACCATTAGGTGCATTTTATAGAGAATCAGATTTCGAATAAGAAAAAGTCAACCGTAACCGCGTAACTGGTACCCGTGAGAAAAAAATCAAAAAACCTGATTCGAATACCATGATTTTTCGGAGTCATTTTTCCAAGGGGGGGTACTGTGAATTTTTGAGAAAAAAACATTTCAAGCTAAAAGGAAACCATTAGGTGCATTTTATAGAGAATCAGATTTCGAATAAGAAAAAGTCAACCGTAACCGCGTAACTGGTACCCGTGAGAAAAAAATCGAAAAAACCTGATTCGAATGCTATGATTTTTCGGAGTCATTTTTCCAAGGGGGGGTACTGTAGATTTTTGAGAAAAAAAAATTTCAAGCTAAAAGGAAACCATTAGGTGCATTTTATAGAGAATTAGATTTCGAATAAGAAAAAGTCAACCGTAACCGCGTAACTGGTACCCGTGAGAAAAAAATCGAAAAAATCTGTTTCGAATGAAATGACTTTTCGGAGTCATTTTTCCAAGGGGGGGTACTGTAGATTTTTGAGAAAAAAAAATTTCAAGCTAAAAGGAAACCATTAGGTGCATTTTATAGAGAATCAGATTTCGAATAAGAAAAAGTCAACCGTAACCGCGTAACTGGTACCCGTGAGAAAAAAATCGAAAAAATCTGATTCGAATGCCATGATTTTTCGGAGTCATTTTTCCAAGGGGGGGTACTGTGAATTTTTGAGAAAAAAAAATTTCAAGCTAAAACGAAACCATTAGGTGCATTTTATAGAGAATCAGATTTCGAATAAGAAAAAGTCAACCGTAACCGCGTAACTGGTACCCGTGAGAAAAAAATCGAAAAAATCTGATTCGAATGCCATGATTTTTCGGAGTCATTTTTCCAAGAGGGGGTACTGTGAATTTTTGAGAAAAAAAAATTTCAAGCTAAAACGAAACCATTAGGTGCATTTTATAGAGAATCAGATTTCGAATAAGAAAAAGTCAACCGTAACCGCGTAACTGGTACCCGTGAGAAAAAAATCGAAAAAATCTGATTCGAATGCCATGATTTTTCGGAGTCATTTTTCCAAGAGGGGGTACTGTGAATTTTTGAGAAAAAAAAATTTCAAGCTAAAAGGAAACCATTAGGTGCATTTTATAGAGAATCAGATTTCGAATAAGAAAAAGTCAACCGTAACCGCGTAACTGGTACCCGTGAGAAAAAAATCGAAAAAATCTGATTCGAATGCCATGATTTTTCGGAGTCATTTTTCCAAGGGGGGGTACTGTGAATTTTTGACAAAAAAAAAATTTCAAGCTAAAAGGAAACCATTAGGTGCATTTTATAGAGAATCAGATTTCGAATAAGAAAAAGTCAACCGTAACCGCGTAACTGGTACCCGTGAGAAAAAAATCAAAAAACCTGATTCGAATACCATGATTTTTCGGAGTCATTTTTCCAAGGGGGGGTACTGTGAATTTTTGAGAAAAAAACATTTCAAGCTAAAAGGAAACCATTAGGTGCATTTTATAGAGAATCAGATTTCGAATAAGAAAAAGTCAACCGTAACCGCGTAACTGGTACCCGTGAGAAAAAAATCGAAAAAACCTGATTCGAATGCCATGATTTTTCGGAGTCATTTTTCCAAGGGGGGGTACTGTAGATTTTTGAGAAAAAAAAATTTCAAGCTAAAAGGAAACCATTAGGTGCATTTTATAGAGAATTAGATTTCGAATAAGAAAAAGTCAACCGTAACCGCGTAACTGGTACCCGTGAGAAAAAAATCGAAAAAATCTGTTTCGAATGAAATGACTTTTCGGAGTCATTTTTCCAAGGGGGGGTACTGTAGATTTTTGAGAAAAAAAAATTTCAAGCTAAAAGGAAACCATTAGGTGCATTTTATAGAGAATCAGATTTCGAATAAGAAAAAGTCAACCGTAACCGCGTAACTGGTACCCGTGAGAAAAAAATCGAAAAAATCTGATTCGAATGCCATGATTTTTCGGAGTCATTTTTCCAAGGGGGGGTACTGTGAATTTTTGAGAAAAAAAAATTTCAAGCTAAAACGAAACCATTAGGTGCATTTTATAGAGAATCAGATTTCGAATAAGAAAAAGTCAACCGTAACCGCGTAACTGGTACCCGTGAGAAAAAAATCGAAAAAATCTGATTCGAATGCCATGATTTTTCGGAGTCATTTTTCCAAGAGGGGGTACTGTGAATTTTTGAGAAAAAAAAATTTCAAGCTAAAAGGAAACCATTAGGTGCATTTTATAGAGAATCAGATTTCGAATAAGAAAAAGTCAACCGTAACCGCGTAACTGGTACCCGTGAGAAAAAAATCGAAAAAATCTGATTCGAATGCCATGATTTTTCGGAGTCATTTTTCCAAGGGGGGGTACTGTGAATTTTTGAGAAAAAAAAATTTCAAGCTAAAAGGAAACCATTAGGTGCATTTTATAGAGAATCAGATTTCGAATAAGAAAAAGTCAACCGTAACCGCGTAACTGGTACCCGTGAGAAAAAAATCGAAAAAATCTGATTCGAATGCCATGATTTTTCGGAGTCATTTTTCCAAGGGGGGGTACTGTAGATTTTTGAGAAAAAAAAATTTCAAGCTAAAAGGAAACCATTAGGTGCATTTTATAGAAAATCAGATTTCGAATAAGAAAAAGTCAACCGTAACCGCGTAACTGGTACCCGTGAGAAAAAAATCGAAAAAATCTGTTTCGAATGAAATGATTTTTTGGAGTCATTTTTCCAAGGGGGGGGGGGTACTGTGAATTTTTCAGAAAAAAAAAATTTCAAGCTAAAAGGAAACCATTAGGTGCATTTTATAGAGAATCAGATTTCGAATAAGAAAAAGTCAACCGTAACCGCGTAACTGGTACCAGTGAGAAAAAAATGGAAAAAATCTGTTTCGAATGCCATGATTTTTCGGAGTCATTTTTCCAAGGGTGGGTACTGTGAAATTTTGAGAAAAAAAAATTTCATGCTAAAAGGAAGCCATTAGGTGCATTTTATAGAGAATCAGATTTCGAATAAGAAAAAGTCAACCGTAACCGCGTAACTGGTACCCGTGAGAAAAAAATCGAAAAAATCTGTTTCGAATGAAATGACTTTTCGGAGTCATTTTTCCAAGGGGGGGTACTGTAGATTTTTGAGAAAAAAAAATTTCAAGCTAAAAGGAAACCATTAGGTGCATTTTATAGAGAATCAGATTTCGAATAAGAAAAAGTCAACCGTAACCGCGTAACTGGTACCCGTGAGAAAAAAATCGAAAAAATCTGATTCGAATGCCATGATTTTTCGGAGTCATTTTTCCAAGGGGGGGTACTGTAGATTTTTGAGAAAAAAAAATTTCAAGCTAAAAGGAAACCATTAGGTGCATTTTATAGAAAATCAGATTTCGAATAAGAAAAAGTCAACCGTAACCGCGTAACTGGTACCCGTGAGAAAAAAATCGAAAAAATCTGTTTCGAATGAAATGATTTTTTGGAGTCATTTTTCCAAGGGGGGGGGGGGGTACTGTGAATTTTTCAGAAAAAAAAAATTTCAAGCTAAAAGGAAACCATTAGGTGCATTTTATAGAGAATCAGATTTCGAATAAGAAAAAGTCAACCGTAACCGCGTAACTGGTACCAGTGAGAAAAAAATGGAAAAAATCTGTTTCGAATGCCATGATTTTTCGGAGTCATTTTTCCAAGGGTGGGTACTGTGAAATTTTGAGAAAAAAAAATTTCATGCTAAAAGGAAGCCATTAGGTGCATTTTATAGAGAATCAGATTTCGAATAAGAAAAAGTCAACCGTAACCGCGTAACTGGTACCCGTGAGAAAAAAATCGAAAAAATCTGATTCGAATGCCATGATTTTTCGGAGTCATTTTTCCAAGGGGGGGTACTGTGAATTTTTGAGAAAAAAAAATTTCAAGCTAAAAGGAAACCATTAGGTGCATTTTATAGAGAATCAGATTTCGAATAAGAAAAAGTCAACCGTAACCGCGTAACTGGTACCCGTGAGAAAAAAATCAAAAAACCTGATTCGAATACCATGATTTTTCGGAGTCATTTTTCCAAGGGGGGGTACTGTGAATTTTTGAGAAAAAAACATTTCAAGCTAAAAGGAAACCATTAGGTGCATTTTATAGAGAATCAGATTTCGAATAAGAAAAAGTCAACCGTAACCGCGTAACTGGTACCCGTGAGAAAAAAATCGAAAAAATCTGATTCGAATGCCATGATTTTTCGGAGTCATTTTTCCAAGGGGGGGTACTGTGAATTTTTGAGAAAAAAAAATTTCAAGCTAAAAGGAAACCATTAGGTGCATTTTATAGAGAATCAGATTTCGAATAAGAAAAAGTCAACTGTAACCGCGTAACTGGTACCCGTGAGAAAAAAATCGAAAAAATCTGATTCGAATGCCATGATTTTTCGGAGTCATTTTTCCAAGGGGGGGTACTGTAGATTTTTGAGAAAAAAAAATTTCAAGCTAAAAGGAAACCATTAGGTGCATTTTATAGAGAATTAGATTTCGAATAAGAAAAAGTCAACCGTAACCGCGTAACTGGTACCCGTGAGAAAAAAATCGAAAAAATCTGTTTCGAATGAAATGACTTTTCGGAGTCATTTTTCCAAGGGGGGGTACTGTAGAATTTTGAGAAAAAAAAATTTCAAGCTAAAAGGAAACCATTAGGTGCATTTTATAGAGAATCAGATTTCGAATAAGAAAAAGTCAACCGTAACCGCGTAACTGGTACCCGTGAGAAAAAAATCAAAAAACCTGATTCGAATACCATGATTTTTCGGAGTCATTTTTCCAAGGGGGGGTACTGTAGATTTTTGAGAAAAAAAAATTTCAAGCTAAAAGGAAACCATTAGGTGCATTTTATAGAGAATCAGATTTCGAATAAGAAAAAGTCAACCGTAACCGCGTAACTGGTACCCGTGAGAAAAAAATCGAAAAAATCTGATTCGAATGCCATGATTTTTCGGAGTCATTTTTCCAAGGGGGGGTACTGTGAATTTTTGAGAAAAAAAAATTTCAAGCTAAAACGAAACCATTAGGTGCATTTTATAGAGAATCAGATTTCGAATAAGAAAACGTCAACCGTAACCGCGTAACTGGTACCCGTGAGAAAAAAATCGAAAAAATCTGATTCGAATGCCATGATTTTTCGGAGTCATTTTTCCAAGGGGGGGTACTGTGAATTTTTGAGAAAAAAAAATTTCAAGCTAAAAGGAAACCATTAGGTGCATTTTATAGAGAATCAGATTTCGAATAAGAAAAAGTCAACCGTAACCGCGTAACTGGTACCCGTGAGAAAAAAATCAAAAAACCTGATTCGAATACCATGATTTTTCGGAGTCATTTTTCCAAGGGGGGGTACTGTGAATTTTTGAGAAAAAAACATTTCAAGCTAAAAGGAAACCATTAGGTGCATTTTATAGAGAATCAGATTTCGAATAAGAAAAAGTCAACCGTAACCGCGTAACTGGTACCCGTGAGAAAAAAATCGAAAAAATCTGATTCGAATGCCATGATTTTTCGGAGTCATTTTTCCAAGGGGGGGTACTGTGAATTTTTGAGAAAAAAAAATTTCAAGCTAAAAGGAAACCATTAGGTGCATTTTATAGAGAATCAGATTTCGAATAAGAAAAAGTCAACTGTAACCGCGTAACTGGTACCCGTGAGAAAAAAATCGAAAAAATCTGATTCGAATGCCATGATTTTTCGGAGTCATTTTTCCAAGGGGGGGTACTGTAGATTTTTGAGAAAAAAAAATTTCAAGCTAAAAGGAAACCATTAGGTGCATTTTATAGAGAATTAGATTTCGAATAAGAAAAAGTCAACCGTAACCGCGTAACTGGTACCCGTGAGAAAAAAATCGAAAAAATCTGTTTCGAATGAAATGACTTTTCGGAGTCATTTTTCCAAGGGGGGGTACTGTAGATTTTTGAGAAAAAAAAATTTCAAGCTAAAAGGAAACCATTAGGTGCATTTTATAGAGAATCAGATTTCGAATAAGAAAAAGTCAACCGTAACCGCGTAACTGGTACCCGTGAGAAAAAAATCAAAAAACCTGATTCGAATACCATGATTTTTCGGAGTCATTTTTCCAAGGGGGGGTACTGTGAATTTTTGAGAAAAAAAAATTTCAAGCTAAAAGGAAACCATTAGGTGCATTTTATAGAGGATCAGATTTCGAATAAGAAAAAGTCAACCGTAACCGCGTAACTGGTACCCGTGAGAAAAAAATCGAAAAAATCTGTTTCGAATGCCATGATTTTTCGGAGTCATTTTTCCAAGGGGGGGGGGTACTGTGAATTTTTGAGAAAAAAAAATTTCAAGCTAAAAGGAAACCATTAGGTGCATTTTATAGAGAATCAGATTTCGAATAAGAAAAAGTCAACCGTAACCGCGTAACTGGTACCCGTGAGAAAAAAATCGAAAAAATCTGATTCCAATGCCATGATTTTTCGGAGTCATTTTTCCAAGGGGGGGTACTGTGAATTTTTGAGAAAAAAAAATTTCAAGCTAAAAGGAAACCATTAGGTGCATTTTATAGAGAGTCAGATTTCGAATAAGAAAAAGTCAACCGTAACCGCGTAACTGGTACCCGTGAGAAAAAAATCGAAAAAACCTGATCGAATGCCATGATTTTTCGGAGTCATTTTTCCAAGGGGGGGTACTGTAGATTTTTGAGAAAAAAAAATTTCAAGCTAAAAGGAAACCATTAGGTGCATTTTATAGAGAATTAGATTTCGAATAAGAAAAAGTCAACCGTAACCGCGTAACTGGTACCCGTGAGAAAAAAATCGAAAAAATCTGTTTCGAATGAAATGACTTTTCGGAGTCATTTTTCCAAGGGAGGGTACTGTAGATTTTTGAGAAAAAAAAATTTCAAGCTAAAAGGAAACCATTAGGTGCATTTTATAGAGAATCAGATTTCGAATAAGAAAAAGTCAACCGTAACCGCGTAACTGGTACCCGTGAGAAAAAAATCGAAAAAATCTGATTCGAATGCCATGATTTTTCGGAGTCATTTTTCCAAGGGGGGGTACTGTGAATTTTTGAGAAAAAAAAATTTCAAGCTAAAACGAAACCATTAGGTGCATTTTATAGAGAATCAGATTTCGAATAAGAAAAAGTCAACCGTAACCGCGTAACTGGTACCCGTGAGAAAAAAATCGAAAAAATCTGATTCGAATGCCATGATTTTTCGGAGTCATTTTTCCAAGGGGGGGTACTGTGAATTTTTGAGAAAAAAAAATTTCAAGCTAAAAGGAAACCATTAGGTGCATTTTATAGAGAATCAGATTTCGAATAAGAAAAAGTCAACCGTAACCGCGTAACTGGTACCCGTGAGAAAAAAATCAAAAAACCTGATTCGAATACCATGATTTTTCGGAGTCATTTTTCCAAGGGGGGGTACTGTGAATTTTTGAGAAAAAAACATTTCAAGCTAAAAGGAAACCATTAGGTGCATTTTATAGAGAATCAGATTTCGAATAAGAAAAAGTCAACCGTAACCGCGTAACTGGTACCCGTGAGAAAAAAATCGAAAAAATCTGATTCGAATGCCATGATTTTTCGGAGTCATTTTTCCAAGGGGGGGTACTGTGAATTTTTGAGAAAAAAAAATTTCAAGCTAAAAGGAAACCATTAGGTGCATTTTATAGA
Source organism: Pholcus phalangioides (assembly GCF_987345545.1). Taxonomy (NCBI): domain Eukaryota; kingdom Metazoa; phylum Arthropoda; class Arachnida; order Araneae; family Pholcidae; genus Pholcus; species Pholcus phalangioides. The sequence goes on from NW_028301621.1 coordinate 3,618,636, forward strand.
GAGTCAGATTTCGAATAAGAAAAAGTCAACCGTAACCGCGTAACTGGTACCCGTGAGAAAAAAATCGAAAAAACCTGATTCGAATGCCATGATTTTTCGGAGTCATTTTTCCAAGGGGGGGGTACTGTAGATTTTTGAGAAAAAAAAATTTCAAGCTAAAAGGAAACCATTAGGTGCATTTTATAGAGAATCAGATTTCGAATAAGAAAAAGTCAACTGTAACCGCGTAACTGGTACCCGTGAGAAAAAAATCGAAAAAATCTGATTCGAATGCCATGATTTTTCGGAGTCATTTTTCCAAGGGGGGGTACTGTGAATTTTTGAGAAAAAAAAATTTCAAGCTAAAAGGAAACCATTAGGTGCATTTTATAGAGAATCAGATTTCGAATAAGAAAAAGTCAACCGTAACCGCGTAACTGGTACCCGTGAGAAAAAAATCGAAAAAATCTGATTCGAATGCCATGATTTTTCGGAGTCATTTTTCCAAGGGGGGGTACTGTAGATTTTTGAGAAAAAAAAATTTCAAGCTAAAAGGAAACCATTAGGTGCATTTTATAGAAAATCAGATTTCGAATAAGAAAAAGTCAACCGTAACCGCGTAACTGGTACCCGTGAGAAAAAAATCGAAAAAATCTGTTTCGAATGCCATGATTTTTCGGAGTCATTTTTCCAAGGGTGGGTACTGTGAAATTTTGAGAAAAAAAAATTTCAAGCTAAAAGGAAACCATTAGGTGCATTTTATAGAGAGTCAGATTTCGAATAAGAAAAAGTCAACCGTAACCGCGTAACTGGTACCCGTGAGAAAAAAATCGAAAAAACCTGATTCGAATGCCATGATTTTTCGGAGTCATTTTTCCAAGGGGGGGGTACTGTAGATTTTTGAGAAAAAAAAATTTCAAGCTAAAAGGAAACCATTAGGTGCATTTTATAGAGAATCAGATTTCGAATAAGAAAAAGTCAACTGTAACCGCGTAACTGGTACCCGTGAGAAAAAAATCGAAAAAATCTGATTCGAATGCCATGATTTTTCGGAGTCATTTTTCCAAGGGGGGGTACTGTGAATTTTTGAGAAAAAAAAATTTCAAGCTAAAAGGAAACCATTAGGTGCATTTTATAGAGAATCAGATTTCGAATAAGAAAAAGTCAACCGTAACCGCGTAACTGGTACCCGTGAGAAAAAAATCGAAAAAATCTGATTCGAATGCCATGATTTTTCGGAGTCATTTTTCCAAGGGGGGGTACTGTAGATTTTTGAGAAAAAAAAATTTCAAGCTAAAAGGAAACCATTAGGTGCATTTTATAGAAAATCAGATTTCGAATAAGAAAAAGTCAACCGTAACCGCGTAACTGGTACCCGTGAGAAAAAAATCGAAAAAATCTGTTTCGAATGCCATGATTTTTCGGAGTCATTTTTCCAAGGGTGGGTACTGTGAAATTTTGAGAAAAAAAAATTTCATGCTAAAAGGAAGCCATTAGGTGCATTTTATAGAGAATCAGATTTCGAATAAGAAAAAGTCAACCGTAACCGCGTAACTGGTACCCGTGAGAAAAAAATCGAAAAAATCTGATTCGAATGCCATGATTTTTCGGAGTCATTTTTCCAAGGGGGGATACTGTAGATTTTTGAGAAAAAAAAATTTCAAGCTAAAAGGAAACCATTAGGTGCATTTTATAGAGAATCAGATTTCGAATAAGAAAAAGTCAACCGTAACCGCGTAACTGGTACCCGTGAGAAAAAAATCGAAAAAATCTGATTCGAATGCCATGATTTTTCGGAGTCATTTTTCCAAGGGGGGGTACTGTGAATTTTTGAGAAAAAAAAATTTCAAGCTAAAAGGAAACCATTAGGTGCATTTTATAGAGAATCAGATTTCGAATAAGAAAAAGTCAACCGTAACCGCGTAACTGGTACCCGTGAGAAAAAAATCGAAAAAATCTGATTCGAATGCCATGATTTTTCGGAGTCATTTTTCCAAGGCGGGGTACTGTGAATTTTTGAGAAAAAAAAATTTCAAGCTAAAAGGAAACCATTAGGTGCATTTTATAGAGAATCAGATTTCGAATAAGAAAAAGTCAACCGTAACCGCGTAACTGGTACCCGTGAGAAAAAAATCGAAAAAATCTGATTCGAATGCCATGATTTTTCGGAGTCATTTTTCCAAGGGGGGGTACTGTGAATTTTTGAGAAAAAAAAATTTCAAGCTAAAAGGAAACCATTAGGTGCATTTTATAGAGAATCAGATTTCGAATAAGAAAAAGTCAACCGTAACCGCGTAACTGGTACCCGTGAGAAAAAAATCGAAAAAATCTGATTCGAATGCCATGATTTTTCGGAGTCATTTTTCCAAGGGGGGGTACTGTAGATTTTTGAGAAAAAAAAATTTCAAGCTAAAAGGAAACCATTAGGTGCATTTTATAGAGAATTATATTTCGAATAAGAAAAAGTCAACCGTAACCGCGTAACTGGTACCCGTGAGAAAAAAATCGAAAAAATCTGTTTCGAATGATGAAATGATTTTTCGGAGTCATTTTTCCAAGGGGGGTTACTGTGAATTTTTGGGAAAAAAAAATTTCAAGCTAAAAGGAAACCATTAGGTGCATTTTATAGAGAATCAGATTTCGAATAAGAAAAAGTCAACCGTAACCGCGTAACTGGTACCCGTGAGAAAAAAATCGAAAAAATCTGTTTCGAATGCCATGATTTTTCGGAGTCATTTTTCCAAGGGGGGGTACTGTAGATTTTTGAGAAAAAAAAATTTCAAGCTAAAAAGAAACCATTAGGTGCATTTTATAGAGAATTATATTTCGAATAAGAAAAAGTCAACCGTAACCGCGTAACTGGTACCCGTGAGAAAAAAATCGAAAAAATCTGTTTCGAATGATGAAATGATTTTTCGGAGTCATTTTTCCAAGGGGGGTTACTGTGAATTTTTGAGAAAAAAAAATTTCAAGCTAAAAGGAAACCATTAGGTGCATTTTATAGAGAATCAGATTTCGAATAAGAAAAAGTCAACCGTAACCGCGTAACTGGTACCCGTGAGAAAAAAATCGAAAAAATCTGTTTCGAATGCCATGATTTTTCGGAGTCATTTTTCCAAGGGGGGGTACTGTGAATTTTTGAGAAAAAAAAATTTCAAGCTAAAAGGAAACCATTAGGTGCATTTTATAGAGAATTATATTTCGAATAAGAAAAAGTCAACCGTAACCGCGTAACTGGTACCCGTGAGAAAAAAATCGAAAAAATCTGTTTCGAATGATGAAATGATTTTTCGGAGTCATTTTTCCAAGGGGGGTTACTGTGAATTTTTGAGAAAAAAAAATTTCAAGCTAAAAGGAAACCATTAGGTGCATTTTATAGAGAATCAGATTTCGAATAAGAAAAAGTCAACCGTAACCGCGTAACTGGTACCCGTGAGAAAAAAATCGAAAAAATCTGTTTCGAATGCCATGATTTTTCGGAGTCATTTTTCCAAGGGGGGGTACTGTGAATTTTTGAGAAAAAAAAATTTCAAGCTAAAAGGAAACCATTAGGTGCATTTTATAGAGAATCAGATTTCGAATAAGAAAAAGTCAACCGTAACCGCGTAACTGGTACCCGTGAGAAAAAAATCGAAAAAATCTGATTCGAATGCCATGATTTTTCGGAGTCATTTTTCCAAGGGGGGGGTACTGTAGATTTTTGAGAAAAAAAAATTTCAAGCTAAAAGGAAACCATTAGGTGCATTTTATAGAGAATTAGATTTCGAATAAGAAAAAGTCAACCGCAACCGCGTAACTGGTACCCGTGAGAAAAAAATCGAAAAAATCTGTTTCGAATGAAATGATTTTTCGGAGTCATTTTTCCAAGGGGGGGGTACTGTAGATTTTTGAGAAAAAAAAATTTCAAGCTAAAAGGAAACCATTAGGTGCATTTTATAGAGAATCAGATTTCGAATAAGAAAAAGTCAACCGTAACCGCGTAACTGGTACCCGTGAGAAAAAAATCGAAAAAATCTGATTCGAATGCCATGATTTTTCGGAGTCATTTTTCCAAGGGGGGGTACTGTAGATTTTTGAGAAAAAAAAATTTCAAGCTAAAAGGAAACCATTAGGTGCATTTTATAGAGAATTATATTTCGAATAAGAAAAAGTCAACCGTAACCGCGTAACTGGTACCCGTGAGAAAAAAATCGAAAAAATCTGTTTCGAATGATGAAATGATTTTTCGGAGTCATTTTTCCAAGGGGGGTTACTGTGAATTTTTGAGAAAAAAAAATTTCATGCTAAAAGGAAACCATTAGGTGCATTTTATAGAGAATCAGATTTCGAATAAGAAAAAGTCAACCGTAACCGCGTAACTGGTACCCGTGAGAAAAAAATCGAAAAAATCTGTTTCGAATGCCATGATTTTTCGGAGTCATTTTTCCAAGGGGGGGTACTGTAGATTTTTGAGAAAAAAAAATTTCAAGCTAAAAGGAAACCATTAGGTGCATTTTATAGAGAATTATATTTCGAATAAGAAAAAGTCAACCGTAACCGCGTAACTGGTACCCGTGAGAAAAAAATCGAAAAAATCTGTTTCGAATGATGAAATGATTTTTCGGAGTCATTTTTCCAAGGGGGGTTACTGTGAATTTTTGAGAAAAAAAAATTTCAAGCTAAAAGGAAACCATTAGGTGCATTTTATAGAGAATCAGATTTCGAATAAGAAAAAGTCAACCGTAACCGCGTAACTGGTACCCGTGAGAAAAAAATCGAAAAAATCTGTTTCGAATGCCATGATTTTTCGGAGTCATTTTTCCAAGGGGGGGTACTGTGAATTTTTGAGAAAAAAAAATTTCAAGCTAAAAGGAAACCATTAGGTGCATTTTATAGAGAATCAGATTTCGAATAAGAAAAAGTCAACCGTAACCGCGTAACTGGTACCCGTGAGAAAAAAATCGAAAAAATCTGATTCGAATGCCATGATTTTTCGGAGTCATTTTTCCAAGGGGGGGGTACTGTAGATTTTTGAGAAAAAAAAATTTCAAGCTAAAAGGAAACCATTAGGTGCATTTTATAGAGAATCAGATTTCGAATAAGAAAAAGTCAACCGTAACCGCGTAACTGGTACCCGTGAGAAAAAAATCGAAAAAATCTGATTCGAATGCCATGATTTTTCGGAGTCATTTTTCCAAGGGGGGGTACTGTAGATTTTTGAGAAAAAAAAATTTCAAGCTAAAAGGAAACCATTAGGTGCATTTTATAGAGAATTATATTTCGAATAAGAAAAAGTCAACCGTAACCGCGTAACTGGTACCCGTGAGAAAAAAATCGAAAAAATCTGTTTCGAATGATGAAATGATTTTTCGGAGTCATTTTTCCAAGGGGGGTTACTGTGAATTTTTGAGAAAAAAAAATTTCAAGCTAAAAGGAAACCATTAGGTGCATTTTATAGAGAATCAGATTTCGAATAAGAAAAAGTCAACCGTAACCGCGTAACTGGTACCCGTGAGAAAAAAATCGAAAAAATCTGATTCGAATGCCATGATTTTTCGGAGTCATTTTTCCAAGGGGGGGTACTGTGAATTTTTGAGAAAAAAAAATTTCAAGCTAAAAGGAAACCATTAGGTGCATTTTATAGAGAATCAGATTTCGAATAAGAAAAAGTCAACCGTAACCGCGTAACTGGTACCCGTGAGAAAAAAATCGAAAAAATCTGATTCGAATGCCATGATTTTTCGGAGTCATTTTTCCAAGGGGGGGGGGGGGGGGTACTGTAGATTTTTGAGAAAAAAAAATTTCAAGCTAAAAGGAAACCATTAGGTGCATTTTATAGAGAATCAGATTTCGAATAAGAAAAAGTCAACCGTAACCGCGTAACTGGTACCCGTGAGAAAAAAATCGAAAAAATCTGATTCGAATGCCATGATTTTTCGGAGTCATTTTTCCAAGGGGGGGTACTGTAGATTTTTGAGAAAAAAAAATTTCAAGCTAAAAGGAAACCATTAGGTGCATTTTATAGAGAATTATATTTCGAATAAGAAAAAGTCAACCGTAACCGCGTAACTGGTACCCGTGAGAAAAAAATCGAAAAAATCTGTTTCGAATGATGAAATGATTTTTCGGAGTCATTTTTCCAAGGGGGGTTACTGTGAATTTTTGAGAAAAAAAAATTTCAAGCTAAAAGGAAACCATTAGGTGCATTTTATAGAGAATCAGATTTCGAATAAGAAAAAGTCAACCGTAACCGCGTAACTGGTACCCGTGAGAAAAAAATCGAAAAAATCTGTTTCGAATGCCATGATATTTCGGAGTCATTTTTCCAAGGGGGGGGTACTGTAGATTTTTGAGAAAAAAAAATTTCAAGCTAAAAGGAAACCATTAGGTGCATTTTATAGAGAATCAGATTTCGAATAAGAAAAAGTCAACCGTAACCGCGTAACTGGTACCCGTGAGAAAAAAATCGAAAAAATCTGATTCGAATGCCATGATTTTTCGGAGTCATTTTTCCAAGGGGGGGTACTGTAGATTTTTGAGAAAAAAAAATTTCAAGCTAAAAGGAAACCATTAGGTGCATTTTATAGAGAATTATATTTCGAATAAGAAAAAGTCAACCGTAACCGCGTAACTGGTACCCGTGAGAAAAAAATCGAAAAAATCTGTTTCGAATGATGAAATGATTTTTCGGAGTCATTTTTCCAAGGGGGGTTACTGTGAATTTTTGAGAAAAAAAAATTTCAAGCTAAAAGGAAACCATTAGGTGCATTTTATAGAGAATCAGATTTCGAATAAGAAAAAGTCAACCGTAACCGCGTAACTGGTACCCGTGAGAAAAAAATCGAAAAAATCTGTTTCGAATGCCATGATTTTTCGGAGTCATTTTTCCAAGGGGGGGTACTGTGAATTTTTGTAAAAAAAAAATTTCAAGCTAAAAGGAAACCATTAGGTGCATTTTATAGAGAATCAGATTTCGAATAAGAAAAAGTCAACCGTAACCGCGTAACTGGTACCCGTGAGAAAAAAATCGAAAAAATCTGATTCGAATGCCATGATTTTTCGGAGTCATTTTTCCAAGGGGGGGGTACTGTAGATTTTTGAGAAAAAAAAATTTCAAGCTAAAAGGAAACCATTAGGTGCATTTTATAGAGAATTAGATTTCGAATAAGAAAAAGTCAACCGTAACCGCGTAACTGGTACCCGTGAGAAAAAAATCGAAAAAATCTGTTTCGAATGAAATGATTTTTCGGAGTCATTTTTCCAAGGGGGGGTACTGTAGATTTTTGAGAAAAAAAAATTTCAAGCTAAAAGGAAACCATTAGGTGCATTTTATAGAGAATCAGATTTCGAATAAGAAAAAGTCAACCGTAACCGCGTAACTGGTACCCGTGAGAAAAAAATCGAAAAAATCTGATTCGAATGCCATGATATTTCGGAGTCATTTTTCCAAGGGGGGGGGGGGTACTGTGAATTTTTGAGAAAAAAAAATTTCAAGCTAAAACGAAACCATTAGGTGCATTTTATAGAGAATCAGATTTCGAATAAGAAAAAGTCAACCGTAACCGCGTAACTGGTACCCGTGAGAAAAAAATCGAAAAAATCTGATTCGAATGCCATGATTTTTCGGAGTCATTTTTCCAAGGGGGGGTACTGTGAATTTTTGAGAAAAAAAATTTCAAGCTAAAAGGAAACCATTAGGAGCATTTTATAGAGAATCAGATTTCGAATAAGAAAAAGTCAACCGTAACCGCGTAACTGGTACCCGTGAGAAAAAAATCGAAAAAATCTGATTCGAATGCCATGATTTTTCGGAGTCATTTTTCCAAGGGGGGGTACTGTGAATTTTTGAGAAAAAAAAATTTCAAGCTAAAAGGAAAGCATTTGGTGCATTTTATAGAGAATCAGATTTCGAATAAGAAAAAGTCAACCGTAACCGCGTAACTGGTACCCGTGAGAAAAAAATCGAAAAAATCTGATTCGAATGCCATGATTTTTCGGAGTCATTTTTCCAAGGGGGGGTACTGTAGATTTTTGAGAAAAAAAAATTTCAAGCTAAAAGGAAACCATTAGGTGCATTTTATAGAGAATCAGATTTCGAATAAGAAAAAGTCAACCGTAACCGCGTAACTGGTACCCGTGAGAAAAAAATCGAAAAAATCTGATTCGAATGCCATGATTTTTCGGAGTCATTTTTCCAAGGGGGGGTACTGTAGATTTTTGAGAAAAAAAAATTTCAAGCTAAAAGGAAACCATTAGGTGCATTTTATAGAGAATTATATTTCGAATAAGAAAAAGTCAACCGTAACCGCGTAACTGGTACCCGTGAGAAAAAAATCGAAAAAATCTGTTTCGAATGCCATGATTTTTCGGAGTCATTTTTCCAAGGGGGGGTACTGTGAATTTTTGAGAAAAAAAAATTTCAAGCTAAAAGGAAACCATTAGGTGCATTTTATAGAGAATCAGATTTCGAATAAGAAAAAGTCAACCGTAACCGCGTAACTGGTACCCGTGAGAAAAAAATCGAAAAAATCTGATTCGAATGCCATGATTTTTCGGAGTCATTTTTCCAAGGGGGGCTACTGTAGATTTTTGAGAAAAAAAAATTTCAAGCTAAAAGGAAACCATTAGGTGCATTTTATAGAGAATTAGATTTCGAATAAGAAAAAGTCAACCGTAACTGCGTAACTGGTACCCGTGAGAAAAAAATCGAAAAAATCTGTTTCGAATGAAATGATTTTTCGGAGTCATTTTTCCAAGGGGGGGGTACTGTAGATTTTTGAGAAAAAAAAATTTCAAGCTAAAAGGAAACCATTAGGTGCATTTTATAGAGAATCAGATTTCGAATAAGAAAAAGTCAACCGTAACCGCGTAACTGGTACCCGTGAGAAAAAAATCGAAAAAATCTGTTTCGAATGCCATGATATTTCGGAGTCATTTTTCCAAGGGGGGGGGGGGTACTGTGAATTTTTGAGAAAAAAAAATTTCAAGCTAAAACGAAACCATTAGGTGCATTTTATAGAGAATCAGATTTCGAATAAGAAAAAGTCAACCGTAACCGCGTAACTGGTACCCGTGAGAAAAAAATCGAAAAAATCTGATTCGAATGCCATGATTTTTCGGAGTCATTTTTCCGAGGGGGGGGTACTGTAGATTTTTGAGAAAAAAAAATTTCAAGCTAAAAGGAAACCATTAGGTGCATTTTATAGAGAATCAGATTTCGAATAAGAAAAAGTCAACCGTAACCGCGTAACTGGTACCCGTGAGAAAAAAATCGAAAAAATCTGATTCGAATGCCATGATTTTTCGGAGTCATTTTTCCAAGGGGGGGTACTGTAGATTTTTGAGAAAAAAAAATTTCAAGCTAAAAGGAAACCATTAGGTGCATTTTATAGAGAATTATATTTCGAATAAGAAAAAGTCAACCGTAACCGCGTAACTGGTACCCGTGAGAAAAAAATCGAAAAAATCTGTTTCGAATGCCATGATTTTTCGGAGTCATTTTTCCAAGGGGGGGTACTGTGAATTTTTGAGAAAAAAAAATTTCAAGCTAAAAGGAAACCATTAGGTGCATTTTATAGAGAATCAGATTTCGAATAAGAAAAAGTCAACCGTAACCGCGTAACTGGTACCCGTGAGAAAAAAATCGAAAAAATCTGATTCGAATGCCATGATTTTTCGGAGTCATTTTTCCAAGGGGGAGGTAATGTAGATTTTTTAGAAAAAAAAATTTCAAGCTAAAAGGAAACCATTAGGTGCATTTTATAGAGAATTAGATTTCGAATAAGAAAAAGTCAACCGTAACCGCGTAACTGGTACCCGTGAGAAAAAAATCGAAAAAATCTGTTTCGAATGAAATGATTTTTCGGAGTCATTTTTCCAAGGGGGGGGTACTGTAGATTTTTGAGAAAAAAAAATTTCAAGCTAAAAGGAAACCATTAGGTGCATTTTATAGAGAATCAGATTTCGAATAAGAAAAAGTCAACCGTAACCGCGTAACTGGTACCCGTGAGAAAAAAATCGAAAAAATCTGTTTCGAATGCCATGATATTTCGGAGTCATTTTTCCAAGGGGGGGGGGGGTACTGTGAATTTTTGAGAAAAAAAAATTTCAAGCTAAAACGAAACCATTAGGTGCATTTTATAGAGAATCAGATTTCGAATAAGAAAAAGTCAACCGTAACCGCGTAACTGGTACCCGTGAGAAAAAAATCGAAAAAATCTGATTCGAATGCCATGATTTTTCGGAGTCATTTTTCCAAGGGGGGGGGTACTGTAGATTTTTGAGAAAAAAAAATTTCAAGCTAAAAGGAAACCATTAGGTGCATTTTATAGAGAATCAGATTTCGAATAAGAAAAAGTCAACCGTAACCGCGTAACTGGTACCCGTGAGAAAAAAATCGAAAAAATCTGATTCGAATGCCATGATTTTTCGGAGTCATTTTTCCAAGGGGGGGTACTGTAGATTTTTGAGAAAAAAAAATTTCAAGCTAAAAGGAAACCATTAGGTGCATTTTATAGAGAATTATATTTCGAATAAGAAAAAGTCAACCGTAACCGCGTAACTGGTACCCGTGAGAAAAAAATCGAAAAAATCTGTTTCGAATGATGAAATGATTTTTCGGAGTCATTTTTCCAAGGGGGGGTACTGTAGATTTTTGAGAAAAAAAAATTTCAAGCTAAAAGGAAACCATTAGGTGCATTTTATAGAGAATTATATTTCGAATAAGAAAAAGTCAACCGTAACCGCGTAACTGGTACCCGTGAGAAAAAAATCGAAAAAATCTGTTTCGAATGCCATGATTTTTCGGAGTCATTTTTCCAAGGGGGGGTACTGTGAATTTTTGAGAAAAAAAAATTTCAAGCTAAAAGGAAACCATTAGGTGCATTTTATAGAGAATCAGATTTCGAATAAGAAAAAGTCAACCGTAACCGCGTAACTGGTACCCGTGAGAAAAAAATCGAAAAAATCTGATTCGAATGCCATGATTTTTCGGAGTCATTTTTCCAAGGGGGGGGTACTGTAGATTTTTGAGAAAAAAAAATTTCAAGCTAAAAGGAAACCATTAGGTGCATTTTATAGAGAATTAGATTTCGAATAAGAAAAAGTCAACCGTAACCGCGTAACTGGTACCCGTGAGAAAAAAATCGAAAAAATCTGTTTCGAATGAAATGATTTTTCGGAGTCATTTTTCCAAGGGGGGGGTACTGTAGATTTTTGAGAAAAAAAAAATTCAAGCTAAAAGGAAACCATTAGGTGCATTTTATAGAGAATCAGATTTCGAATAAGAAAAAGTCAACCGTAACCGCGTAACTGGTACCCGTGAGAAAAAAATCGAAAAAATCTGATTCGAATGCCATGATTTTTCGGAGTCATTTTTCCAAGGGGGGGTACTGTAGATTTTTGAGAAAAAAAAATTTCAAGCTAAAAGGAAACCATTAGGTGCATTTTATAGAGAATTATATTTCGAATAAGAAAAAGTCAACCGTAACCGCGTAACTGGTACCCGTGAGAAAAAAATCGAAAAAATCTGTTTCGAATGATGAAATGATTTTTCGGAGTCATTTTTCCAAGGGGGGTTACTGTGAATTTTTGAGAAAAAAAAATTTCAAGCTAAAAGGAAACCATTAGGTGCATTTTATAGAGAATCAGATTTCGAATAAGAAAAAGTCAACCGTAACCGCGTAACTGGTACCCGTGAGAAAAAAATCGAAAAAATCTGTTTCGAATGCCATGATTTTTCGGAGTCATTTTTCCAAGGGGGGGTACTGTAGATTTTTGAGAAAAAAAAATTTCAAGCTAAAAGGAAACCATTAGGTGCATTTTATAGAGAATTATATTTCGAATAAGAAAAAGTCAACCGTAACCGCGTAACTGGTACCCGTGAGAAAAAAATCGAAAAAATCTGATTCGAATGCCATGATTTTTCGGAGTCATTTTTCCAAGGGGGGGTACTGTAGATTTTTGAGAAAAAAAAATTTCAAGCTAAAAGGAAACCATTAGGTGCATTTTATAGAGAATTATATTTCGAATAAGAAAAAGTCAACCGTAACCGCGTAACTGGTACCCGTGAGAAAAAAATCGAAAAAATCTGTTTCGAATGATGAAATGATTTTTCGGAGTCATTTTTCCAAGGGGGGGTACTGTAGATTTTTGAGAAAAAAAAATTTCAAGCTAAAAGGAAACCATTAGGTGCATTTTATAGAGAATTAGATTTCGAATAAGAAAAAGTCAACCGTAACCGCGTAACTGGTACCCGTGAGAAAAAAATCGAAAAAATCTGTTTCGAATGCCATGATATTTCGGAGTCATTTTTCCAAGGGGGGGGGGGGTACTGTGAATTTTTGAGAAAAAAAAATTTCAAGCTAAAACGAAACCATTAGGTGCATTTTATAGAGAATCAGATTTCGAATAAGAAAAAGTCAACCGTAACCGCGTAACTGGTACCCGTGAGAAAAAAATCGAAAAAATCTGATTCGAATGCCATGATTTTTCGGAGTCATTTTTCCAAGGGGGGGGGTACTGTAGATTTTTGAGAAAAAAAAATTTCAAGCTAAAAGGAAACCATTAGGTGCATTTTATAGAGAATCAGATTTCGAATAAGAAAAAGTCAACCGTAACCGCGTAACTGGTACCCGTGAGAAAAAAATCGAAAAAATCTGATTCGAATGCCATGATTTTTCGGAGTCATTTTTCCAAGGGGGGGTACTGTAGATTTTTGAGAAAAAAAAATTTCAAGCTAAAAGGAAACCATTAGGTGCATTTTATAGAGAATTATATTTCGAATAAGAAAAAGTCAACCGTAACCGCGTAACTGGTACCCGTGAGAAAAAAATCGAAAAAATCTGTTTCGAATGATGAAATGATTTTTCGGAGTCATTTTTCCAAGGGGGGGTACTGTAGATTTTTGAGAAAAAAAAATTTCAAGCTAAAAGGAAACCATTAGGTGCATTTTATAGAGAATTATATTTCGAATAAGAAAAAGTCAACCGTAACCGCGTAACTGGTACCCGTGAGAAAAAAATCGAAAAAATCTGTTTCGAATGCCATGATTTTTCGGAGTCATTTTTCCAAGGGGGGGTACTGTGAATTTTTGAGAAAAAAAAATTTCAAGCTAAAAGGAAACCATTAGGTGCATTTTATAGAGAATCAGATTTCGAATAAGAAAAAGTCAACCGTAACCGCGTAACTGGTACCCGTGAGAAAAAAATCGAAAAAATCTGATTCGAATGCCATGATTTTTCGGAGTCATTTTTCCAAGGGGGGGGTACTGTAGATTTTTGAGAAAAAAAAATTTCAAGCTAAAAGGAAACCATTAGGTGCATTTTATAGAGAATTAGATTTCGAATAAGAAAAGTCAACCGTAACCGCGTAACTGGTACCCGTGAGAAAAAAATCGAAAAAATCTGTTTCGAATGAAATGATTTTTCGGAGTCATTTTTCCAAGGGGGGGGTACTGTAGATTTTTGAGAAAAAAAAAATTCAAGCTAAAAGGAAACCATTAGGTGCATTTTATAGAGAATCAGATTTCGAATAAGAAAAAGTCAACCGTAACCGCGTAACTGGTACCCGTGAGAAAAAAATCGAAAAAATCTGATTCGAATGCCATGATTTTTCGGAGTCATTTTTCCAAGGGGGGGTACTGTAGATTTTTGAGAAAAAAAAATTTCAAGCTAAAAGGAAACCATTAGGTGCATTTTATAGAGAATTATATTTCGAATAAGAAAAAGTCAACCGTAACCGCGTAACTGGTACCCGTGAGAAAAAAATCGAAAAAATCTGTTTCGAATGATGAAATGATTTTTCGGAGTCATTTTTCCAAGGGGGGTTACTGTGAATTTTTGAGAAAAAAAAATTTCAAGCTAAAAGGAAACCATTAGGTGCATTTTATAGAGAATCAGATTTCGAATAAGAAAAAGTCAACCGTAACCGCGTAACTGGTACCCGTGAGAAAAAAATCGAAAAAATCTGTTTCGAATGCCATGATTTTTCGGAGTCATTTTTCCAAGGGGGGGTACTGTAGATTTTTGAGAAAAAAAAATTTCAAGCTAAAAGGAAACCATTAGGTGCATTTTATAGAGAATTATATTTCGAATAAGAAAAAGTCAACCGTAACCGCGTAACTGGTACCCGTGAGAAAAAAATCGAAAAAATCTGTTTCGAATGATGAAATGATTTTTCGGAGTCATTTTTCCAAGGGGGGTTACTGTGAATTTTTGAGAAAAAAAAATTTCAAGCTAAAAGGAAACCATTAGGTGCATTTTATAGAGAATCAGATTTCGAATAAGAAAAAGTCAACCGTAACCGCGTAACTGGTACCCGTGAGAAAAAAATCGAAAAAATCTGTTTCGAATGCCATGATTTTTCGGAGTCATTTTTCCAAGGGGGGGTACTGTAGATTTTTGAGAAAAAAAAATTTCAAGCTAAAAGGAAACCATTAGGTGCATTTTATAGAGAATTATATTTCGAATAAGAAAAAGTCAACCGTAACCGCGTAACTGGTACCCGTGAGAAAAAAATCGAAAAAATCTGATTCGAATGCCATGATTTTTCGGAGTCATTTTTCCAAGGGGGGGGTAATGTAGATTTTTGAGAAAAAAAAATTTCAAGCTAAAAGGAAACCATTAGGTGCATTTTATAGAGAATTAGATTTCGAATAAGAAAAAGTCAACCGTAACCGCGTAACTGGTACCCGTGAGAAAAAAATCGAAAAAATCTGTTTCGAATGAAATGATTTTTCGGAGTCATTTTTCCAAGGGGGGGGTACTGTAGATTTTTGAGAAAAAAAAATTTCAAGCTAAAAGGAAACCATTAGGTGCATTTTATAGAGAATCAGATTTCGAATAAGAAAAAGTCAACCGTAACCGCGTAACTGGTACCCGTGAGAAAAAAATCGAAAAAATCTGTTTCGAATGCCATGATATTTCGGAGTCATTTTTCCAGGGGGGGGGGGGTACTGTGAATTTTTGAGAAAAAAAAATTTCAAGCTAAAACGAAACCATTAGGTGCATTTTATAGAGAATCAGATTTCGAATAAGAAAAAGTCAACCGTAACCGCGTAACTGGTACCCGTGAGAAAAAAATCGAAAAAATCTGATTCGAATGCCATGATTTTTCGGAGTCATTTTTCCAAGGGGGGGGTACTGTAGATTTTTGAGAAAAAAAAATTTCAAGCTAAAAGGAAACCATTAGGTGCATTTTATAGAGAATCAGATTTCGAATAAGAAAAAGTCAACCGTAACCGCGTAACTGGTACCCGTGAGAAAAAAATCGAAAAAATCTGATTCGAATGCCATGATTTTTCGGAGTCATTTTTCCAAGGGGGGGTACTGTAGATTTTTGAGAAAAAAAAATTTCAAGCTAAAAGGAAACCATTAGGTGCATTTTATAGAGAATTATATTTCGAATAAGAAAAAGTCAACCGTAACCGCGTAACTGGTACCCGTGAGAAAAAAATCGAAAAAATCTGTTTCGAATGATGAAATGATTTTTCGGAGTCATTTTTCCAAGGGGGGTTACTGTGAATTTTTGAGAAAAAAAAATTTCAAGCTAAAAGGAAACCATTAGGTGCATTTTATAGAGAATCAGATTTCGAATAAGAAAAAGTCAACCGTAACCGCGTAACTGGTACCCGTGAGAAAAAAATCGAAAAAATCTGTTTCGAATGCCATGATTTTTCGGAGTCATTTTTCCAAGGGGGGGTACTGTGAATTTTTGAGAAAAAAAAATTTCAAGCTAAAAGGAAACCATTAGGTGCATTTTATAGAGAATCAGATTTCGAATAAGAAAAAGTCAACCGTAACCGCGTAACTGGTACCCGTGAGAAAAAAATCGAAAAAATCTGATTCGAATGCCATGATTTTTCGGAGTCATTTTTCCAAGGGGGGGGTACTGTAGATTTTTGAGAAAAAAAAATTTCAAGCTAAAAGGAAACCATTAGGTGCATTTTATAGAGAATTAGATTTCGAATAAGAAAAAGTCAACCGTAACCGCGTAACTGGTACCCGTGAGAAAATAATCGAAAAAATCTGTTTCGAATGAAATGATTTTTCGGAGTCATTTTTCCAAGGGGGGGGTACTGTAGATTTTTGAGAAAAAAAAATTTCAAGCTAAAAGGAAACCATTAGGTGCATTTTATAGAGAATCAGATTTCGAATAAGAAAAAGTCAACCGTAACCGCGTAACTGGTACCCGTGAGAAAAAAATCGAAAAAATCTGATTCGAATGCCATGATTTTTCGGAGTCATTTTTCCAATGGGGGGTACTGTAGATTTTTGAGAAAAAAAAATTTCAAGCTAAAAGGAAACCATTAGGTGCATTTTATAGAGAATTATATTTCGAATAAGAAAAAGTCAACCGTAACCGCGTAACTGGTACCCGTGAGAAAAAAATCGAAAAAATCTGTTTCGAATGATGAAATGATTTTTCGGAGTCATTTTTCCAAGGGGGGTTACTGTGAATTTTTGAGAAAAAAAAATTTCAAGCTAAAAGGAAACCATTAGGTGCATTTTATAGAGAATCAGATTTCGAATAAGAAAAAGTCAACCGTAACCGCGTAACTGGTACCCGTGAGAAAAAAATCGAAAAAATCTGTTTCGAATGCCATGATTTTTCGGAGTCATTTTTCCAAGGGGGGGTACTGTAGATTTTTGAGAAAAAAAAATTTCAAGCTAAAAGGAAACCATTAGGTGCATTTTATAGAGAATTATATTTCGAATAAGAAAAAGTCAACCGTAACCGCGTAACTGGTACCCGTGAGAAAAAAATCGAAAAAATCTGTTTCGAATGATGAAATGATTTTTCGGAGTCATTTTTCCAAGGGGGGTTACTGTGAATTTTTGAGAAAAAAAAATTTCAAGCTAAAAGGAAACCATTAGGTGCATTTTATAGAGAATCAGATTTCGAATAAGAAAAAGTCAACCGTAACCGCGTAACTGGTACCCGTGAGAAAAAAATCGAAAAAATCTGTTTCGAATGCCATGATTTTTCGGAGTCATTTTTCCAAGGGGGGGTACTGTGAATTTTTGAGAAAAAAAAATTTCAAGCTAAAAGGAAACCATTAGGTGCATTTTATAGAGAATCAGATTTCGAATAAGAAAAAGTCAACCGTAACCGCGTAACTGGTACCCGTGAGAAAAAAATCGAAAAAATCTGATTCGAATGCCATGATTTTTCGGAGTCATTTTTCCAAGGGGGGGGTACTGTAGATTTTTGAGAAAAAAAAATTTCAAGCTAAAAGGAAACCATTAGGTGCATTTTATAGAGAATCAGATTTCGAATAAGAAAAAGTCAACCGTAACCGCGTAACTGGTACCCGTGAGAAAAAAATCGAAAAAATCTGTTTCGAATGATGAAATGATTTTTCGGAGTCATTTTTCCAAGGGGGGTTACTGTGAATTTTTGAGAAAAAAAAATTTCAAGCTAAAAGGAAACCATTAGGTGCATTTTATAGAGAATCAGATTTCGAATAAGAAAAAGTCAACCGTAACCGCGTAACTGGTACCCGTGAGAAAAAAATCGAAAAAATCTGATTCGAATGCCATGATTTTTCGGAGTCATTTTTCCAAGGGGGGGGTACTGTAGATTTTTGAGAAAAAAAAATTTCAAGCTAAAAGGAAACCAGTAGGTGCATTTTATAGAGAATCAGATTTCGAATAAGAAAAAGTCAACCGTAACCGCGTAACTGGTACCCGTGAGAAAAAAATCGAAAAAATCTGATTCGAATGCCATGATTTTTCGGAGTCATTTTTCCAAGGGGGGGTACTGTAGATTTTTGAGAAAAAAAAATTTCAAGCTAAAAGGAAACCATTAGGTGCATTTTATAGAGAATTATATTTCGAATAAGAAAAAGTCAACCGTAACCGCGTAACTGGTACCCGTGAGAAAAAAATCGAAAAAATCTGTTTCGAATGCCATGATTTTTCGGAGTCATTTTTCCAAGGGGGGGTACTGTGAATTTTTGAGAAAAAAAAATTTCAAGCTAAAAGGAAACCATTAGGTGCATTTTATAGAGAATCAGATTTCGAATAAGAAAAAGTCAACCGTAACCGCGTAACTGGTACCCGTGAGAAAAAAATCGAAAAAATCTGATTCGAATGCCATGATTTTTCGGAGTCATTTTTCCAAGGGGGGGATACTGTAGATTTTTGAGAAAAAAAAATTTCAAGCTAAAAGGAAACCATTAGGTGCATTTTATAGAGAATCAGATTTCGAATAAGAAAAAGTCAACCGTAACCGCGTAACTGGTACCCGTGAGAAAAAAATCGAAAAAATCTGATTCGAATGCCATGATTTTTCGGAGTCATTTTTCCAAGGGGGGGTACTGTAGATTTTTGAGAAAAAAAAATTTCAAGCTAAAAGGAAACCATTAGGTGCATTTTATAGAGAATTATATTTCGAATAAGAAAAAGTCAACCGTAACCGCGTAACTGGTACCCGTGAGAAAAAAATCGAAAAAATCTGTTTCGAATGATGAAATGATTTTTCGGAGTCATTTTTCCAAGGGGGGTTACTGTGAATTTTTGAGAAAAAAAAATTTCAAGCTAAAAGGAAACCATTAGGTGCATTTTATAGAGAATCAGATTTCGAATAAGAAAAAGTCAACCGTAACCGCGTAACTGGTACCCGTGAGAAAAAAATCGAAAAAATCTGATTCGAATGCCATGATTTTTCGGAGTCATTTTTCCAAGGGGGGGTACTGTGAATTTTTGAGAAAAAAAAATTTCAAGCTAAAAGGAAACCATTAGGTGCATTTTATAGAGAATCAGATTTCGAATAAGAAAAAGTCAACCGTAACCGCGTAACTGGTACCCGTGAGAAAAAAATCGAAAAAATCTGATTCGAATGCCATGATTTTTCGGAGTCATTTTTCCAAGGGGGGGGGTACTGTAGATTTTTGAGAAAAAAAAATTTCAAGCTAAAAGGAAACCATTAGGTGCATTTTATAGAGAATCAGATTTCGAATAAGAAAAAGTCAACCGTAACCGCGTAACTGGTACCCGTGAGAAAAAAATCGAAAAAATCTGATTCGAATGCCATGATTTTTCGGAGTCATTTTTCCAAGGGGGGGGGGTACTGTAGATTTTTGAGAAAAAAAATTTCAAGCTAAAAGGAAACCATTAGGTGCATTTTATAGAGAATTATATTTCGAATAAGAAAAAGTCAACCGTAACCGCGTAACTGGTACCCGTGAGAAAAAAATCGAAAAAATCTGTTTCGAATGCCATGATTTTTCGGAGTCATTTTTCCAAAAGGGGGTACTGTGAATTTTTGAGAAAAAAAAATTTCAAGCTAAAAGGAAACCATTAGGTGCATTTTATAGAGAATCAGATTTCGAATAAGAAAAAGTCAACCGTAACCGCGTAACTGGTACCCGTGAGAAAAAAATCGAAAAAATCTGATTCGAATGCCATGATTTTTCGGAGTCATTTTTCCAAGGGGGGGGTACTGTAGATTTTTGAGAAAAAAAAATTTCAAGCTAAAAGGAAACCATTAGGTGCATTTTATAGAGAATCAGATTTCGAATAAGAAAAAGTCAACCGTAACCGCGTAACTGGTACCCGTGAGAAAAAAATCGAAAAAATCTGATTCGAATGCCATGATTTTTCGGAGTCATTTTTCCAAGGGGGGGTACTGTAGATTTTTGAGAAAAAAAAATTTCAAGCTAAAAGGAAACCATTAGGTGCATTTTATAGAGAATTATATTTCGAATAAGAAAAAGTCAACCGTAACCGCGTAACTGGTACCCGTGAGAAAAAAATCGAAAAAATCTGTTTCGAATGATGAAATGATTTTTCGGAGTCATTTTTCCAAGGGGGGTTACTGTGAATTTTTGAGAAAAAAAAATTTCAAGCTAAAAGGAAACCATTAGGTGCATTTTATAGAGAATCAGATTTCGAATAAGAAAAAGTCAACCGTAACCGCGTAACTGGTACCCGTGAGAAAAAAATCGAAAAAATCTGATTCGAATGCCATGATTTTTCGGAGTCATTTTTCCAAGGGGGGGTACTGTGAATTTTTGAGAAAAAAAAATTTCAAGCTAAAAGGAAACCATTAGGTGCATTTTATAGAGAATCAGATTTCGAATAAGAAAAAGTCAACCGTAACCGCGTAACTGGTACCCGTGAGAAAAAAATCGAAAAAATCTGATTCGAATGCCATGATTTTTCGGAGTCATTTTTCCAAGGGGGGGTACTGTAGATTTTTGAGAAAAAAAAATTTCAAGCTAAAAGGAAACCATTAGGTGCATTTTATAGAGAATTATATTTCGAATAAGAAAAAGTCAACCGTAACCGCGTAACTGGTACCCGTGAGAAAAAAATCCGAAAAATCTGTTTCGAATGATGAAATGATTTTTCGGAGTCATTTTTCCAAGGGGGGTTACTGTGAATTTTTGAGAAAAAAAAATTTCAAGCTAAAAGGAAACCATTAGGTGCATTTTATAGAGAATCAGATTTCGAATAAGAAAAAGTCAACCGTAACCGCGTAACTGGTACCCGTGAGAAAAAAATCGAAAAAATCTGATTCGAATGCCATGATTTTTCGGAGTCATTTTTCCAAGGGGGGGGTACTGTAGATTTTTGAGAAAAAAAAATTTCAAGATAAAAGGAAACCATTAGGTGCATTTTATAGAGAATCAGATTTCGAATAAGAAAAAGTCAACCGTAACCGCGTAACTGGTACCCGTGAGAAAAAAATCGAAATAATCTGATTCGAATGCCATGATTTTTCGGAGTCATTTTTCCAAGGGGGGGTACTGTAGATTTTTGAGAAAAAAAAATTTCAAGCTAAAAGGAAACCATTAGGTGCATTTTATAGAGAATTATATTTCGAATAAGAAAAAGTCAACCGTAACCGCGTAACTGGTACCCGTGAGAAAAAAATCGAAAAAATCTGTTTCGAATGCCATGATTTTTCGGAGTCATTTTTCCAAGGGGGGGTACTGTGAATTTTTGAGAAAAAAAAATTTCAAGCTAAAAGGAAACCATTAGGTGCATTTTATAGAGAATCAGATTTCGAATAAGAAAAAGTCAACCGTAACCGCGTAACTGGTACCCGTGAGAAAAAAATCGAAAAAATCTGATTCGAATGCCATGATTTTTCGGAGTCATTTTTCCAAGGGGGGGGTACTGTAGATTTTTGAGAAAAAAAAATTTCAAGCTAAAAGGAAACCATTAGGTGCATTTTATAGAGAATCAGATTTCGAATAAGAAAAAGTCAACCGTAACCGCGTAACTGGTACCCGTGAGAAAAAAATCGAAAAAATCTGATTCGAATGCCATGATTTTTCGGAGTCATTTTTCCAAGGGGGGGTACTGTAGATTTTTGAGAAAAAAAAATTTCAAGCTAAAAGGAAACCATTAGGTGCATTTTATAGAGAATTAGATTTCGAATAAGAAAAAGTCAACCGTAACCGCGTAACTGGTACCCGTGAGAAAAAAATCGAAAAAATCTGTTTCGAATGAAATGATTTTTCGGAGTCATTTTTCCAAGGGGGGTTACTGTGAATTTTTGAGAAAAAAAAATTTCAAGCTAAAAGGAAACCATTAGGTGCATTTTATAGAGAATCAGATTTCGAATAAGAAAAAGTCAACCGTAACCGCGTAACTGGTACCCGTGAGAAAAAAATCGAAAAAATCTGTTTCGAATGCCATGATTTTTCGGAGTCATTTTTCCAAGGGGGGGTACTGTGAATTTTTGAGAAAAAAAAATTTCAAGCTAAAAGGAAACCATTCGGTGCATTTTATAGAGAATCAGATTTCGAATAAGGAAAAGTCAACCGTAACCGCGTAACTGGTACCCGTGAGAAAAAAATCGAAAAAATCTGATTCGAATGCCATGATTTTTCGGAGTCATTTTTCCAAGGGGGGGTACTGTAGATTTTTGAGAAAAAAAAATTTCAAGCTAAAAGGAAACCATTAGGTGCATTTTATAGAGAATCAGATTTCGAATAAGAAAAAGTCAACCGTAACCGCGTAACTGGTACCCGTGAGAAAAAAATCGAAAAAATCTGATTCGAATGCCATGATTTTTCGGAGTCATTTTTCCAAGGGGGGGTACTGTGAATTTTTGAGAAAAAAAAATTTCAAGCTAAAAGGAAACCATTAGGTGCATTTTATAGAGAATCAGATTTCGAATAAGAAAAAGTCAACCGTAACCGCGTAACTGCTACCCGTGAGAAAAAAATCGAAAAAATCTGATTCGAATGCCATGATTTTTCGGAGTCATTTTTCCAAGGGGGGGGGGGGGTACTGTGAATTTTTGAGAAAAAAAAAATTCAAGCTAAAAGGAAACCATTAGGTGCATTTTATAGAGAATCAGATTTCGAATAAGAAAAAGTCAACCGTAACCGCGTAACTGGTACCAGTGAGAAAAAAATCGAAAAAATCTGTTTCGAATGCCATGATTTTTCGGAGTCATTTTTCCAAGGGGGGGTACTGTGAATTTTTGAGAAAAAAAAAATTCAAGCTAAAAGGAAACCATTAGGTGCATTTTATAGAGAATCAGATTTCGAATAAGGAAAAGTCAACCGTAACCGCGTAACTGTTACCCGTGAGAAAAAAATCGAAAAAATCTGATTCGAATGCCATGATTTTTCGGAGTCATTTTTCCAAGGGGGGGTACTGTGAATTTTTGAGAAAAAAAAATTTCAAGCTAAAAGGAAACCATTAGGTGCATTTTATAGAGAATCAGATTTCGAATAAGAAAAAGTCAACCGTAACCGCGTAACTGGTACCCGTGAGAAAAAAATCGAAAAAATCTGATTCGAATGCCATGATTTTTCGGAGTCATTTTTCCAAGGGGGGGTACTGTAGATTTTTGAGAAAAAAAAATTTCAAGCTAAAAGGAAACCATTAGGTGCATTTTATAGAGAATCAGATTTCGAATAAGGAAAAGTCAACCGTAACCGCGTAACTGGTACCCGTGAGAAAAAAATCGAAAAAATCTGATTCGAATGCCATGATTTTTCGGAGTCATTTTTCCAAGGGGGGGTACTGTAGATTTTTGAGAAAAAAAAATTTTCAAGCTAAAAGGAAACCATTAGGTGCATTTTATAGAGAATTAGATTTCGAATAAGAAAAAGTCAACCGTAACCGCGTAACTGGTACCCGTGAGAAAAAAATCGAAAAAATCTGTTTCGAATGAAATGATTTTTCGGAGTCATTTTTCCAAGGGGGGTTACTGTGAATTTTTGAGAAAAAAAAATTTCAAGCTAAAAGGAAACCATTAGGTGCATTTTATAGAGAATCAGATTTCGAATAAGAAAAAGTCAACCGTAACCGCGTAACTGGTACCCGTGAGAAAAAAATCGAAAAAATCTGTTTCGAATGCCATGATTTTTCGGAGTCATTTTTCCAAGGGGGGGGTACTGTGAATTTTTGAGAAAAAAAAATTTCAAGCTAAAAGGAAACCATTAGGTGCATTTTATAGAGAATCAGATTTCGAATAAGAAAAAGTCAACCGTAACCGCGTAACTGGTACCCGTGAGAAAAAAATCGAAAAAATCTGATTCGAATGCCATGATTTTTCGGAGTCATTTTTCCAAGGGGGGGGGGGGGGTACTGTAGATTTTTGAGAAAAAAAAATTTCAAGCTAAAAGGAAACCATTAGGTGCATTTTATAGAGAATCAGATTTCGAATAAGAAAAAGTCAACCGTAACCGCGTAACTGGTACCAGTGAGAAAAAAATCGAAAAAATCTGTTTTGAATGCCATGATTTTTCGGATTAATTTTTCCAAGGGGGGGGTACTGTAGATTTTTGAGAAAAAAAAATTTCAAGCTAAAAGGAAACCATTAGGTGCATTTTATAGAGAATTAGATTTCGAATAAGAAAAAGTCAACCGTAACCGCGTAACTGGTACCCGTGAGAAAAAAATCGAAAAAATCTGATTCGAATGCCATGATTTTTCGGAGTCATTTTTCTAAGGGGGGGGGGTACTGTAGATTTTTGAGAAAAAAAAATTTCAAGCTAAAAGGAAACCATTAGGTGCATTTTATAGAGAATCAGATTTCGAATAAGAAAAAGTCAACCGTAACCGCGTAACTGGTACCCGTGAGAAAAAAATCGAAAAAATCTGATTCGAATGCCATGATTTTTCGGAGTCATTTTTCCAAGGGGGGGTACTGTAGATTTTTGAGAAAAAAAAATTTTCAAGCTAAAAGGAAACCATTAGGTGCATTTTATAGAGAATTAGATTTCGAATAAGAAAAAGTCAACCGTAACCGCGTAACTGGTACCCGTGAGAAAAAAATCGAAAAAATCTGTTTCGAATGAAATGATTTTTCGGAGTCATTTTTCCAAGGGGGGTTACTGTGAATTTTTGAGAAAAAAAAATTTCAAGCTAAAAGGAAACCATTAGGTGCATTTTATAGAGAATCAGATTTCGAATAAGAAAAAGTCAACCGTAACCGCGTAACTGGTACCCGTGAGAAAAAAATCGAAAAAATCTGTTTCGAATGCCATGATTTTTCGGAGTCATTTTTCCAAGGGGGGGTACTGTGAATTTTTGAGAAAAAAAAATTTCAAGCTAAAAGGAAACCATTAGGTGCATTTTATAGAGAATCAGATTTCGAATAAGAAAAAGTCAACCGTAACCGCGTAACTGGTACCCGTGAGAAAAAAATCGAAAAAATCTGATTCGAATGCCATGATTTTTCGGAGTCATTTTTCCAAGGGGGGGGTACTGTAGATTTTTGAGAAAAAAAAATTTCAAGCTAAAAGGAAACCATTAGGTGCATTTTATAGAGAATCAGATTTCGAATAAGAAAAAGTCAACCGTAACCGCGTAACTGGTACCAGTGAGAAAAAAATCGAAAAAATCTGTTTTGAATGCCATGATTTTTCGGAGTCATTTTTCCAAGGGGGGGTACTGTAGATTTTTGAGAAAAAAAAATTTCAAGCTAAAAGGAAACCATTAGGTGCATTTTATAGAGAATTAGATTTCGAATAAGAAAAAGTCAACCGTAACCGCGTAACTGGTACCCGTGAGAAAAAAATCGAAAAAATCTGTTTCGAATGAAATGATTTTTCGGAGTCATTTTTCCAAGGGGGGTTACTGTGAATTTTTGAGAAAAAAAAATTTCAAGCTAAAAGGAAAGTGCATTTTATAGAGAATCAGATTTCGAATAAGAAAAAGTCAACCGTAACCGCGTAACTGGTACCCGTGAGAAAAAAATCGAAAAAATCTGATTCGAATGCCATGATTTTTCGGAGTCATTTTTCCAAGGGGGGGTACTGTAGATTTTTTAAAAAAAAAAATTTCAAGCTAAAAGGAAACCATTAGGTGCATTTTATAGAGAATCAGATTTCGAATAAGAAAAAGTCAACCGTAACCACGTAACTGGTACCCGTGAGAAAAAAATCGAAAAAATCTGTTTCGAATGCCATGATTTTTCGGAGTCATTTTTCCAAGGGGGGGTACTGTAGATTTTTGAGAAAAAAAAATTTCAAGCTAAAAGGAAACCATTAGGTGCATTTTATAGAGAGTCAGATTTCGAATAAGAAAAAGTCAACCGTAACCGCGTAACTGGTATCCGTGAGAAAAAAATCGAAAAAATCTGTTTCGAATGCCATGATTTTTCGGAGTCATTTTTCCAAGGGGGGGTACTGTGAATTTTTGAGAAAAAAAAATTTCAAGCTAAAAGGAAACCATTAGGTGCATTTTATAGAGAATCAGATTTCGAATAAGAAAAAGTCAACCGTAACCGCGTAACTGGTACCCGTGAGAAAAAAATCGAAAAAATCTGTTTCGAATGAAATGATTTTTCGGAGTCATTTTTCCAAGGGGGGTTACTGTGAATTTTTGAGAAAAAAAAATTTCAAGCTAAAAGGAAACCATTAGGTGCATTTTATAGAGAATCAGATTTCGAATAAGAAAAAGTCAACCGTAACCGCGTAACTGGTACCCGTGAGAAAAAAATCGAAAAAATCTGTTTCGAATGAAATGATTTTTCGGAGTCATTTTTCCAAGGGGGGTTACTGTGAATTTTTGAGAAAAAAAAATTTCAAGCTAAAAGGAAACCATTAGGTGCATTTTATAGAGAATCAGATTTCGAATAAGAAAAAGTCAACCGTAACCGCGTAACTGGTACCCGTGAGAAAAAAATCGAAAAAATCTGATTCGAATGCCATGATTTTTCGGAGTCATTTTTCCAAGGGGGGGTACTGTAGATTTTTTAAAAAAAAAAATTTCAAGCTAAAAGGAAACCATTAGGTGCATTTTATAGAGAATCAGATTTCGAATAAGAAAAAGTCAACCGTAACCACGTAACTGGTACCCGTGAGAAAAAAATCGAAAAAATCTGTTTCGAATGCCATGATTTTTCGGAGTCATTTTTCCAAGGTTGGGTACTGTAGATTTTTGAGAAAAAAAAATTTCAAGCTAAAAGGAAACCATTAGGTGCATTTTATAGAGAATTAGATTTCGAATAAGAAAAAGTCAACCGTAACCGCGTAACTGGTATCCGTGAGAAAAAAATCGAAAAAATCTGTTTCGAATGCCATGATTTTTCGGAGTCATTTTTCCAAGGGGGGGTACTGTGAATTTTTGAGAAAAAAAAATTTCAAGCTAAAAGGAAACCATTAGGTGCATTTTATAGAGAATCAGATTTCGAATAAGAAAAAGTCAACCGTAACCGCGTAACTGGTATCCGTGAGAAAAAAATCGAAAAAATCTGTTTCGAATGCC
The DNA here is from genome assembly GCF_987345545.1 of Pholcus phalangioides. NCBI lineage: Eukaryota > Metazoa > Arthropoda > Arachnida > Araneae > Pholcidae > Pholcus > Pholcus phalangioides. Next base: position 3,645,278 of record NW_028301621.1, read on the forward strand.
ATGATTTTTCGGAGTCATTTTTCCAAGGGGGGGTACTGTGAATTTTTGAGAAAAAAAAATTTCAAGCTAAAAGGAAACCATTAGGTGCATTTTATAGAGAATCAGATTTCGAATAAGAAAAAGTCAACCGTAACCGCGTAACTGGTACCCGTGAGAAAAAAATCGAAAAAATCTGTTTCGAATGAAATGATTTTTCGGAGTCATTTTTCCAAGGGGGGTTACTGTGAATTTTTGAGAAAAAAAAATTTCAAGCTAAAAGGAAACCATTAGGTGCATTTTATAGAGAATCAGATTTCGAATAAGAAAAAGTCAACCGTAACCGCGTAACTGGTACCCGTGAGAAAAAAATCGAAAAAATCTGTTTCGAATGAAATGATTTTTCGGAGTCATTTTTCCAAGGGGGGTTACTGTGAATTTTTGAGAAAAAAAAATTTCAAGCTAAAAGGAAACCATTAGGTGCATTTTATAGAGAATCAGATTTCGAATAAGAAAAAGTCAACCGTAACCGCGTAACTGGTACCCGTGAGAAAAAAATCGAAAAAATCTGTTTCGAATGAAATGATTTTTCGGAGTCATTTTTCCAAGGGGGGTTACTGTGAATTTTTGAGAAAAAAAAATTTCAAGCTAAAAGGAAACCATTAGGTGCATTTTATAGAGAATCAGATTTCGAATAAGAAAAAGTCAACCGTAACCGCGTAACTGGTACCCGTGAGAAAAAAATCGAAAAAATCTGATTCGAATGCCATGATTTTTCGGAGTCATTTTTCCAAGGGGGGGTACTGTAGATTTTTTAAAAAAAAAAATTTCAAGCTAAAAGGAAACCATTAGGTGCATTTTATAGAGAATCAGATTTCGAATAAGAAAAAGTCAACCGTAACCACGTAACTGGTACCCGTGAGAAAAAAATCGAAAAAATCTGTTTCGAATGCCATGATTTTTCGGAGTCATTTTTCCAAGGGGGGTTACTGTGAATTTTTGAGAAAAAAAAATTTCAAGCTAAAAGGAAACCATTAGGTGCATTTTATAGAGAATCAGATTTCGAATAAGAAAAAGTCAACCGTAACCGCGTAACTGGTACCCGTGAGAAAAAATCGAAAAAATCTGTTTCGAATGAAATGATTTTTCGGAGTCATTTTTCCAAGGGGGGTTACTGTGAATTTTTGAGAAAAAAAAATTTCAAGCTAAAAGGAAACCATTAGGTGCATTTTATAGAGAATCAGATTTCGAATAAGAAAAAGTCAACCGTAACCGCGTAACTGGTACCCGTGAGAAAAAAATCGAAAAAATCTGATTCGAATGCCATGATTTTTCGGAGTCATTTTTCCAAGGGGGGGTACTGTAGATTTTTAAAAAAAAAAAATTTCAAGCTAAAAGGAAACCATTAGGTGCATTTTATAGAGAATCAGATTTCGAATAAGAAAAAGTCAACCGTAACCACGTAACTGGTACCCGTGAGAAAAAAATCGAAAAAATCTGTTTCGAATGCCATGATTTTTCGGAGTCATTTTTCCAAGGGGGGTTACTGTGAATTTTTGAGAAAAAAAAATTTCAAGCTAAAAGGAAACCATTAGGTGCATTTTATAGAGAATCAGATTTCGAGTAAGAAAAAGTCAACCGTAACTGCGTAACTGGTACCCGTGAGAAAAAAATCGAAAAAATCTGTTTCGAATGAAATGATTTTTCGGAGTCATTTTTCCAAGGGGGGTTACTGTGAATTTTTGAGAAAAAAAAATTTCAAGCTAAAAGGAAACCATTAGGTGCATTTTATAGAGAATCAGATTTCGAATAAGAAAAAGTCAACCGTAACCACGTAACTGGTACCCGTGAGAAAAAAATCGAAAAAATCTGTTTCGAATGCCATGATTTTTCGGAATCATTTTTCCAAGGGGGGTTACTGTGAATTTTTGAGAAAAAAAAATTTCAAGCTAAAAGGAAACCATTAGGTGCATTTTATAGAGAATCAGATTTCGAATAAGAAAAAGTCAACCGTAACCGCGTAACTGGTACCCGTGAGAAAAAAATCGAAAAAATCTGTTTCGAATGAAAAGATTTTTCGGAGTCATTTTTCCAAGGGGGGTTACTGTGAATTTTTGAGAAAACAAAATTTCAAGCTAAAAGGAAACCATTAGGTGCATTTTATAGAGAATCAGATTTCGAATAAGAAAAAGTCAACCGTAACCGCGTAACTGGTACCCGTGAGAAAAAAATCGAAAAAATCTGATTCGAATGCCATGATTTTTCGGAGTCATTTTTCCAAGGGGGGTTACTGTGAATTTTTGAGAAAAAAAAATTTCAAGCTAAAAGGAAACCATTAGGTGCATTTTATAGAGAATCAGATTTCGAATAAGAAAAAGTCAACCGTAACCGCGTAACTGGTACCCGTGAGAAAAAAATCGAAAAAATCTGTTTCGAATGAAATGATTTTTCGGAGTCATTTTTCCAAGGGGGGTTACTGTGAATTTTTGAGAAAAAAAAATTTCAAGCTAAAAGGAAACCATTAGGTGCATTTTATAGAGAATCAGATTTCGAATAAGAAAAAGTCAACCGTAACCGCGTAACTGGTACCCGTGAGAAAAAAATCGAAAAAATCTGTTTCGAATGAAATGATTTTTCGGAGTCATTTTTCCAAGGGGGGTTACTGTGAATTTTTGAGAAAAAAAAATTTCAAGCTAAAAGGAAACCATTAGGTGCATTTTATAGAGAATCAGATTTCGAATAAGAAAAAGTCAACCGTAACCGCGTAACTGGTACCCGTGAGAAAAAAATCGAAAAAATCTGTTTCGAATGCCATGATTTTTCGGAGTCATTTTTCCAAGGGGGGGTACTGTAGATTTTTGAGAAAAAAAAATTTCAAGCTAAAAGGAAACCATTAGGTGCATTTTATAGAGAATTAGATTTCGAATAAGAAAAAGTCAACCGTAACCGCGTAACTGGTACCCGTGAGAAAAAAATCGAAAAAATCTGTTTCGAATGAAAAGATTTTTCGGAGTCATTTTTCCAAGGGGGGTTACTGTGAATTTTTGAGAAAACAAAATTTCAAGCTAAAAGGAAACCATTAGGTGCATTTTATAGAGAATCAGATTTCGAATAAGAAAAAGTCAACCGTAACCGCGTAACTGGTACCCGTGAGAAAAAAATCGAAAAAATCTGATTCGAATGCCATGATTTTTCGGAGTCATTTTTCCAAGGGGGGTTACTGTGAATTTTTGAGAAAAAAAAATTTCAAGCTAAAAGGAAACCATTAGGTGCATTTTATAGAGAATCAGATTTCGAATAAGAAAAAGTCAACCGTAACCGCGTAACTGGTACCCGTGAGAAAAAAATCGAAAAAATCTGTTTCGAATGCCATGATTTTTCGGAGTCATTTTTCCAAGGGGGGGTACTGTAGATTTTTGAGAAAAAAAAATTTCAAGCTAAAAGGAAACCATTAGGTGCATTTTATAGAGAATTAGATTTCGAATAAGAAAAAGTCAACCGTAACCGCGTAACTGGTACCCGTGAGAAAAAAATCGAAAAAATCTGTTTCGAATGAAAAGATTTTTCGGAGTCATTTTTCCAAGGGGGGTTACTGTGAATTTTTGAGAAAACAAAATTTCAAGCTAAAAGGAAACCATTAGGTGCATTTTATAGAGAATCAGATTTCGAATAAGAAAAAGTCAACCGTAACCGCGTAACTGGTACCCGTGAGAAAAAAATCGAAAAAATCTGATTCGAATGCCATGATTTTTCGGAGTCATTTTTCCAAGGGGGGTTACTGTGAATTTTTGAGAAAAAAAAATTTCAAGCTAAAAGGAAACCATTAGGTGCATTTTATAGAGAATCAGATTTCGAATAAGAAAAAGTCAACCGTAACCGCGTAACTGGTACCCGTGAGAAAAAAATCGAAAAAATCTGTTTCGAATGAAATGATTTTTCGGAGTCATTTTTCCAAGGGGGGTTACTGTGAATTTTTGAGAAAAAAAAATTTCAAGCTAAAAGGAAACCATTAGGTGCATTTTATAGAGAATCAGATTTCGAATAAGAAAAAGTCAACCGTAACCGCGTAACTGGTACCCGTGAGAAAAAAATCGAAAAAATCTGATTCGAATGCCATGATTTTTCGGAGTCATTTTTCCAAGGGGGGGTACTGTAGATTTTTTAAAAAAAAAAATTTCAAGCTAAAAGGAAACCATTAGGTACATTTTATAGAGAATCAGATTTCGAATAAGAAAAAGTCAACCGTAACCACGTAACTGGTACCCGTGAGAAAAAAATCGAAAAAATCTGTTTCGAATGCCATGATTTTTCGGAGTCATTTTTCCAAGGGGGGTTACTGTAGATTTTTGAGAAAAAAAAATTTCAAGCTAAAAGGAAACCATTAGGTGCATTTTATAGAGAATTAGATTTCGAATAAGAAAAAGTCAACCGTAACCGCGTAACTGGTACCCGTGAGAAAAAAATCGAAAAAATCTGTTTCGAATGAAAAGATTTTTCGGAGTCATTTTTCCAAGGGGGGTTACTGTGAATTTTTGAGAAAAAAAAATTTCAAGCTAAAAGGAAACCATTAGGTGCATTTTATAGAGAATTAGATTTCGAATAAGAAAAAGTCAACCGTAACCGCGTAACTGGTACCCGTGAGAAAAAAATCGAAAAAATCTGTTTCGAATGAAAAGATTTTTCGGAGTCATTTTTCCAAGGGGGGTTACTGTGAATTTTTGAGAAAACAAAATTTCAAGCTAAAAGGAAACCATTAGGTGCATTTTATAGAGAATCAGATTTCGAATAAGAAAAAGTCAACCGTAACCGCGTAACTGGTACCCGTGAGAAAAAAATCGAAAAAATCTGATTCGAATGCCATGATTTTTCGGAGTCATTTTTCCAAGGGGGGTTACTGTGAATTTTTGAGAAAAAAAAATTTCAAGCTAAAAGGAAACCATTAGGTGCATTTTATAGAGAATCAGATTTCGAATAAGAAAAAGTCAACCGTAACCGCGTAACTGGTACCCGTGAGAAAAAAATCGAAAAAATCTGTTTCGAATGCCATGATTTTTCGGAGTCATTTTTCCAAGGGGGGGTACTGTAGATTTTTGAGAAAAAAAAATTTCAAGCTAAAAGGAAACCATTAGGTGCATTTTATAGAGAATTAGATTTCGAATAAGAAAAAGTCAACCGTAACCGCGTAACTGGTACCCGTGAGAAAAAAATCGAAAAAATCTGTTTCGAATGAAAAGATTTTTCGGAGTCATTTTTCCAAGGGGGGTTACTGTGAATTTTTGAGAAAACAAAATTTCAAGCTAAAAGGAAACCATTAGGTGCATTTTATAGAGAATCAGATTTCGAATAAGAAAAAGTCAACCGTAACCGCGTAACTGGTACCCGTGAGAAAAAAATCGAAAAAATCTGATTCGAATGCCATGATTTTTCGGAGTCATTTTTCCAAGGGGGGTTACTGTGAATTTTTGAGAAAAAAAAATTTCAAGCTAAAAGGAAACCATTAGGTGCATTTTATAGAGAATCAGATTTCGAATAAGAAAAAGTCAACCGTAACCGCGTAACTGGTACCCGTGAGAAAAAAATCGAAAAAATCTGTTTCGAATGAAATGATTTTTCGGAGTCATTTTTCCAAGGGGGGTTACTGTGAATTTTTGAGAAAAAAAAATTTCAAGCTAAAAGGAAACCATTAGGTGCATTTTATAGAGAATCAGATTTCGAATAAGAAAAAGTCAACCGTAACCGCGTAACTGGTACCCGTGAGAAAAAAATCGAAAAAATCTGATTCGAATGCCATGATTTTTCGGAGTCATTTTTCCAAGGGGGGGTACTGTAGATTTTTTAAAAAAAAAAATTTCAAGCTAAAAGGAAACCATTAGGTACATTTTATAGAGAATCAGATTTCGAATAAGAAAAAGTCAACCGTAACCACGTAACTGGTACCCGTGAGAAAAAAATCGAAAAAATCTGTTTCGAATGCCATGATTTTTCGGAGTCATTTTTCCAAGGGGGGTTACTGTGAATTTTTGAGAAAAAAAAATTTCAAGCTAAAAGGAAACCATTAGGTGCATTTTATAGAGAATCAGATTTCGAATAAGAAAAAGTCAACCGTAACCGCGTAACTGGTACCCGTGAGAAAAAAATCGAAAAAATCTGTTTCGAATGAAATGATTTTTCGGAGTCATTTTTCCAAGGGGGGTTACTGTGAATTTTTGAGAAAAAAAAATTTCAAGCTAAAAGGAAACCATTAGGTGCATTTTATAGAGAATCAGATTTCGAATAAGAAAAAGTCAACCGTAACCGCGTAACTGGTACCCGTGAGAAAAAAATCGAAAAAATCTGATTCGAATGCCATGATTTTTCGGAGTCATTTTTCCAAGGGGGGGTACTGTAGATTTTTTAAAAAAAAAAATTTCAAGCTAAAAGGAAACCATTAGGTACATTTTATAGAGAATCAGATTTCGAATAAGAAAAAGTCAACCGTAACCACGTAACTGGTACCCGTGAGAAAAAAATCGAAAAAATCTGTTTCGAATGCCATGATTTTTCGGAGTCATTTTTCCAAGGGGGGTTACTGTAGATTTTTGAGAAAAAAAAATTTCAAGCTAAAAGGAAACCATTAGGTGCATTTTATAGAGAATTAGATTTCGAATAAGAAAAAGTCAACCGTAACCGCGTAACTGGTACCCGTGAGAAAAAAATCGAAAAAATCTGTTTCGAATGAAAAGATTTTTCGGAGTCATTTTTCCAAGGGGGGTTACTGTGAATTTTTGAGAAAAAAAAATTTCAAGCTAAAAGGAAACCATTAGGTGCATTTTATAGAGAATCAGATTTCGAATAAGAAAAAGTCAACCGTAACCGCGTAACTGGTACCCGTGAGAAAAAAATCGAAAAAATCTGTTTCGAATGAAATGATTTTTCGGAGTCATTTTTCCAAGGGGGGTTACTGTGAATTTTTGAGAAAAAAAAATTTCAAGCTAAAAGGAAACCATTAGGTGCATTTTATAGAGAATCAGATTTCGAATAAGAAAAAGTCAACCGTAACCGCGTAACTGGTACCCGTGAGAAAAAAATCGAAAAAATCTGTTTCGAATGAAATGATTTTTCGGAGTCATTTTTCCAAGGGGGGTTACTGTGAATTTTTGAGAAAAAAAAATTTCAAGCTAAAAGGAAACCATTAGGTGCATTTTATAGAGAATCAGATTTCGAATAAGAAAAAGTCAACCGTAACCGCGTAACTGGTACCCGTGAGAAAAAAATCGAAAAAATCTGATTCGAATGCCATGATTTTTCGGAGTCATTTTTCCAAGGGGGGGTACTGTAGATTTTTAAAAAAAAAAAATTTCAAGCTAAAAGGAAACCATTAGGTACATTTTATAGAGAATCAGATTTCGAATAAGAAAAAGTCAACCGTAACCACGTAACTGGTACCCGTGAGAAAAAAATCGAAAAAATCTGTTTCGAATGCCATGATTTTTCGGAGTCATTTTTCCAAGGGGGGTTACTGTAGATTTTTGAGAAAAAAAAATTTCAAGCTAAAAGGAAACCATTAGGTGCATTTTATAGAGAATTAGATTTCGAATAAGAAAAAGTCAACCGTAACCGCGTAACTGGTACCCGTGAGAAAAAAATCGAAAAAATCTGTTTCGAATGAAAAGATTTTTCGGAGTCATTTTTCCAAGGGGGGTTACTGTGAATTTTTGAGAAAACAAAATTTCAAGCTAAAAGGAAACCATTAGGTGCATTTTATAGAGAATCAGATTTCGAATAAGAAAAAGTCAACCGTAACCGCGTAACTGGTACCCGTGAGAAAAAAATCGAAAAAATCTGATTCGAATGCCATGATTTTTCGGAGTCATTTTTCCAAGGGGGGGTGGGGTTACTGTGAATTTTTGAGAAAAAAAAATTTCAAGCTAAAAGGAAACCATTAGGTGCATTTTATAGAGAATCAGATTTCGAATAAGAAAAAGTCAACCGTAACCGCGTAACTGGTACCCGTGAGAAAAAAATCGAAAAAATCTGTTTCGAATGAAATGATTTTTCGGAGTCATTTTTCCAAGGGGGGTTACTGTGAATTTTTGAGAAAAAAAAATTTCAAGCTAAAAGGAAACCATTAGGTGCATTTTATAGAGAATCAGATTTCGAATAAGAAAAAGTCAACCGTAACCGCGTAACTGGTACCCGTGAGAAAAAAATCGAAAAAATCTGTTTCGAATGAAATGATTTTTCGGAGTCATTTTTCCAAGGGGGGTTACTGTGAATTTTTGAGAAAAAAAAATTTCAAGCTAAAAGGAAACCATTAGGTGCATTTTATAGAGAATCAGATTTCGAATAAGAAAAAGTCAACCGTAACCGCGTAACTGGTACCCGTGAGAAAAAAATCGAAAAAATCTGATTCGAATGCCATGATTTTTCGGAGTCATTTTTCCAAGGGGGGGTACTGTAGATTTTTTAAAAAAAAAAATTTCAAGCTAAAAGGAAACCATTAGGTGCATTTTATAGAGAATCAGATTTCGAATAAGAAAAAGTCAACCGTAACCACGTAACTGGTACCCGTGAGAAAAAAATCGAAAAAATCTGTTTCGAATGCCATGATTTTTCGGAGTCATTTTTCCAAGGGGGGTTACTGTGAATTTTTGAGAAAAAAAAATTTCAAGCTAAAAGGAAACCATTAGGTGCATTTTATAGAGAATCAGATTTCGAATAAGAAAAAGTCAACCGTAACTGCGTAACTGGTACCCGTGAGAAAAAAATCGAAAAAATCTGTTTCGAATGAAATGATTTTTCGGAGTCATTTTTCCAAGGGGGGTTACTGTGAATTTTTGAGAAAAAAAAATTTCAAGCTAAAAGGAAACCATTAGGTGCATTTTATAGAGAATCAGATTTCGAATAAGAAAAAGTCAACCGTAACCGCGTAACTGGTACCCGTGAGAAAAAAATCGAAAAAATCTGTTTCGAATGAAAAGATTTTTCGGAGTCATTTTTCCAAGGGGGGTTACTGTGAATTTTTGAGAAAACAAAATTTCAAGCTAAAAGGAAACCATTAGGTGCATTTTATAGAGAATCAGATTTCGAATAAGAAAAAGTCAACCGTAACCGCGTAACTGGTAACCGTGAGAAAAAAATCGAAAAAATCTGATTCGAATGCCATGATTTTTCGGAGTCATTTTTCCAAGGGGGGTTACTGTGAATTTTTGAGAAAACAAAATTTCAAGCTAAAAGGAAACCATTAGGTGCATTTTATAGAGAATCAGATTTCGAATAAGAAAAAGTCAACCGTAACCGCGTAACTGGTACCCGTGAGAAAAAAATCGAAAAAATCTGTTTCGAATGAAATGATTTTTCGGAGTCATTTTTCCAAGGGGGGTTACTGTGAATTTTTGAGAAAAAAAAATTTCAAGCTAAAAGGAAACCATTAGGTGCATTTTATAGAGAATCAGATTTCGAATAAGAAAAAGTCAACCGTAACCACGTAACTGGTACCCGTGAGAAAAAAATCGAAAAAATCTGTTTCGAATGCCATGATTTTTCGGAGTCATTTTTCCAAGGGGGGTTACTGTGAATTTTTGAGAAAAAAAAATTTCAAGCTAAAAGGAAACCATTAGGTACATTTTATAGAGAATCAGATTTCGAATAAGAAAAAGTCAACCGTAACCACGTAACTGGTACCCGTGAGAAAAAAATCGAAAAAATCTGTTTCGAATGCCATGATTTTTCGGAGTCATTTTTCCAAGGGGGGTTACTGTAGATTTTTGAGAAAAAAAAATTTCAAGCTAAAAGGAAACCATTAGGTGCATTTTATAGAGAATTAGATTTCGAATAAGAAAAAGTCAACCGTAACCGCGTAACTGGTACCCGTGAGAAAAAAATCGAAAAAATCTGTTTCGAATGAAAAGATTTTTCGGAGTCATTTTTCCAAGGGGGGTTACTGTGAATTTTTGAGAAAACAAAATTTCAAGCTAAAAGGAAACCATTAGGTGCATTTTATAGAGAATCAGATTTCGAATAAGAAAAAGTCAACCGTAACCGCGTAACTGGTACCCGTGAGAAAAAAATCGAAAAAATCTGATTCGAATGCCATGATTTTTCGGAGTCATTTTTCCAAGGGGGGGTGGGGTTACTGTGAATTTTTGAGAAAAAAAAATTTCAAGCTAAAAGGAAACCATTAGGTGCATTTTATAGAGAATCAGATTTCGAATAAGAAAAAGTCAACCGTAACCGCGTAACTGGTACCCGTGAGAAAAAAATCGAAAAAATCTGTTTCGAATGAAATGATTTTTCGGAGTCATTTTTCCAAGGGGGGTTACTGTGAATTTTTGAGAAAAAAAAATTTCAAGCTAAAAGGAAACCATTAGGTGCATTTTATAGAGAATCAGATTTCGAATAAGAAAAAGTCAACCGTAACCGCGTAACTGGTACCCGTGAGAAAAAAATCGAAAAAATCTGTTTCGAATGAAATGATTTTTCGGAGTCATTTTTCCAAGCGGGGTTACTGTGAATTTTTGAGAAAAAAAAATTTCAAGCTAAAAGGAAACCATTAGGTGCATTTTATAGAGAATCAGATTTCGAATAAGAAAAAGTCAACCGTAACCGCGTAACTGGTACCCGTGAGAAAAAAATCGAAAAAATCTGATTCGAATGCCATGATTTTTCGGAGTCATTTTTCCAAGGGGGGGTACTGTAGATTTTTTAAAAAAAAAAATTTCAAGCTAAAAGGAAACCATTAGGTGCATTTTATAGAGAATCAGATTTCGAATAAGAAAAAGTCAACCGTAACCACGTAACTGGTACCCGTGAGAAAAAAATCGAAAAAATCTGTTTCGAATGCCATGATTTTTCGGAGTCATTTTTCCAAGGGGGGTTACTGTGAATTTTTGAGAAAAAAAAATTTCAAGCTAAAAGGAAACCATTAGGTGCATTTTATAGAGAATCAGATTTCGAATAAGAAAAAGTCAACCGTAACTGCGTAACTGGTACCCGTGAGAAAAAAATCGAAAAAATCTGTTTCGAATGAAATGATTTTTCGGAGTCATTTTTCCAAGGGGGGTTACTGTGAATTTTTGAGAAAAAAAAATTTCAAGCTAAAAGGAAACCATTAGGTGCATTTTATAGAGAATCAGATTTCGAATAAGAAAAAGTCAACCGTAACCGCGTAACTGGTACCCGTGAGAAAAAAATCGAAAAAATCTGTTTCGAATGAAAAGATTTTTCGGAGTCATTTTTCCAAGGGGGGTTACTGTGAATTTTTGAGAAAACAAAATTTCAAGCTAAAAGGAAACCATTAGGTGCATTTTATAGAGAATCAGATTTCGAATAAGAAAAAGTCAACCGTAACCGCGTAACTGGTAACCGTGAGAAAAAAATCGAAAAAATCTGATTCGAATGCCATGATTTTTCGGAGTCATTTTTCCAAGGGGGGTTACTGTGAATTTTTGAGAAAACAAAATTTCAAGCTAAAAGGAAACCATTAGGTGCATTTTATAGAGAATCAGATTTCGAATAAGAAAAAGTCAACCGTAACCGCGTAACTGGTAACCGTGAGAAAAAAATCGAAAAAATCTGATTCGAATGCCATGATTTTTCGGAGTCATTTTTCCAAGGGGGGTTACTGTGAATTTTTGAGAAAACAAAATTTCAAGCTAATAGGAAACCATTAGGTGCATTTTATAGAGAATCAGATTTCGAATAAGAAAAAGTCAACCGTAACCGCGTAACTGGTAACCGTGAGAAAAAAATCGAAAAAATCTGATTCGAATGCCATGATTTTTCGGAGTCATTTTTCCAAGGGGGGTTACTGTGAATTTTTGAGAAAACAAAATTTCAAGCTAAAAGGAAACCATTAGGTGCATTTTATAGAGAATCAGATTTCGAATAAGAAAAAGTCAACCGTAACCGCGTAACTGGTACCCGTGAGAAAAAAATCGAAAAAATCTGTTTCGAATGAAATGATTTTTCGGAGTCATTTTTCCAAGGGGGGTTACTGTGAATTTTTGAGAAAAAAAAATTTCAAGCTAAAAGGAAACCATTAGGTGCATTTTATAGAGAATCAGATTTCGAATAAGAAAAAGTCAACCGTAACCGCGTAACTGGTACCCGTGAGAAAAAAATCGAAAAAATCTGTTTCGAATGAAATGATTTTTCGGAGTCATTTTTCCAAGGGGGGTTACTGTGAATTTTTGAGAAAAAAAAATTTCAAGCTAAAAGGAAACCATTAGGTGCATTTTATAGAGAATCAGATTTCGAATAAGAAAAAGTCAACCGTAACCGCGTAACTGGTACCCGTGAGAAAAAAATCGAAAAAATCTGATTCGAATGCCATGATTTTTCGGAGTCATTTTTCCAAGGGGGGGTACTGTAGATTTTTTAAAAAAAAAAATTTCAAGCTAAAAGGAAACCATTAGGTGCATTTTATAGAGAATCAGATTTCGAATAAGAAAAAGTCAACCGTAACCACGTAACTGGTACCCGTGAGAAAAAAATCGAAAAAATCTGTTTCGAATGCCATGATTTTTCGGAGTCATTTTTCCAAGGGGGGTTACTGTGAATTTTTGAGAAAAAAAAATTTCAAGCTAAAAGGAAACCATTAGGTGCATTTTATAGAGAATCAGATTTCGAATAAGAAAAAGTCAACCGTAACCGCGTAACTGGTACCCGTGAGAAAAAAATCGAAAAAATCTGTTTCGAATGAAATGATTTTTCGGAGTCATTTTTCCAAGGGGGGTTACTGTGAATTTTTGAGAAAAAAAAATTTCAAGCTAAAAGGAAACCATTAGGTGCATTTTATAGAGAATCAGATTTCGAATAAGAAAAAGTCAACCGTAACCACGTAACTGGTACCCGTGAGAAAAAAATCGAAAAAATCTGTTTCGAATGCCATGATTTTTCGGAGTCATTTTTCCAAGGGGGGTTACTGTGAATTTTTGAGAAAAAAAAATTTCAAGCTAAAAGGAAACCATTAGGTGCATTTTATAGAGAATCAGATTTCGAATAAGAAAAAGTCAACCGTAACCGCGTAACTGGTACCCGTGAGAAAAAAATCGAAAAAATCTGTTTCGAATGAAAAGATTTTTCGGAGTCATTTTTCCAAGGGGGGTTACTGTGAATTTTTGAGAAAACAAAATTTCAAGCTAAAAGGAAACCATTAGGTGCATTTTATAGAGAATCGGATTTCGAATAAGAAAAAGTCAACCGTAACCGCGTAACTGGTACCCGTGAGAAAAAAATCGAAAAAATCTGATTCGAATGCCATGATTTTTCGGAGTCATTTTTCCAAGGGGGGGTACTGTAGATTTTTTAAAAAAAAAAATTTCAAGCTAAAAGGAAACCATTAGGTGCATTTTATAGAGAATCAGATTTCGAATAAGAAAAAGTCAACCGTAACCACGTAACTGGTACCCGTGAGAAAAAAATCGAAAAAATCTGTTTCGAATGCCATGATTTTTCGGAGTCATTTTTCCAAGGGGGGTTACTGTGAATTTTTGAGAAAAAAAAATTTCAAGCTAAAAGGAAACCATTAGGTGCATTTTATAGAGAATCAGATTTCGAATAAGAAAAAGTCAACCGTAACCGCGTAACTGGTACCCGTGAGAAAAAAATCGAAAAAATCTGTTTCGAATGAAATGATTTTTCGGAGTCATTTTTCCAAGGGGGGTTACTGTGAATTTTTGAGAAAAAAAAATTTCAAGCTAAAAGGAAACCATTAGGTGCATTTTATAGAGAATCAGATTTCGAATAAGAAAAAGTCAACCGTAACCGCGTAACTGGTACCCGTGAGAAAAAAATCGAAAAAATCTGTTTCGAATGCCATGATTTTTCGGAGTCATTTTTCCAAGGGGGGTTACTGTGAATTTTTGAGAAAACAAAATTTCAAGCTAAAAGGAAACCATTAGGTGCATTTTATAGAGAATCAGATTTCGAATAAGAAAAAGTCAACCGTAACCGCGTAACTGGTACCCGTGAGAAAAAAATCGAAAAAATCTGTTTCGAATGAAAAGATTTTTCGGAGTCATTTTTCCAAGGGGGGTTACTGTGAATTTTTGAGAAAACAAAATTTCAAGCTAAAAGGAAACCATTAGGTGCATTTTATAGAGAATCAGATTTCGAATAAGAAAAAGTCAACCGTAACCGCGTAACTGGTACCCGTGAGAAAAAAATCGAAAAAATCTGATTCGAATGCCATGATTTTTCGGAGTCATTTTTCCAAGGGGGGTTACTGTGAATTTTTGAGAAAACAAAATTTCAAGCTAAAAGGAAACCATTAGGTGCATTTTACAGAGAATCAGATTTCGAATAAGAAAAAGTCAACCGTAACCGCGTAACTGGTAACCGTGAGAAAAAAATCGAAAAAATCTGATTCGAATGCCATGATTTTTCGGAGTCATTTTTCCAAGGGGGGTTACTGTGAATTTTTGAGAAAACAAAATTTCAAGCTAATAGGAAACCATTAGGTGCATTTTATAGAGAATCAGATTTCGAATAAGAAAAAGTCAACCGTAACCGCGTAACTGGTAACCGTGAGAAAAAAATCGAAAAAATCTGATTCGAATGCCATGATTTTTCGGAGTCATTTTTCCAAGGGGGGTTACTGTGAATTTTTGAGAAAACAAAATTTCAAGCTAAAAGGAAACCATTAGGTGCATTTTATAGAGAATCAGATTTCGAATAAGAAAAAGTCAACCGTAACCGCGTAACTGGTACCCGTGAGAAAAAAATCGAAAAAATCTGTTTCGAATGAAATGATTTTTCGGAGTCATTTTTCCAATAGGGGTTACTGTGAATTTTTGAGAAAAAAAAATTTCAAGCTAAAAGGAAACCATTAGGTGCATTTTATAGAGAATCAGATTTCGAATAAGAAAAAGTCAACCGTAACCGCGTAACTGGTACCCGTGAGAAAAAAATCGAAAAAATCTGTTTCGAATGAAATGATTTTTCGGAGTCATTTTTCCAAGGGGGGTTACTGTGAATTTTTGAGAAAAAAAAATTTCAAGCTAAAAGGAAACCATTAGGTGCATTTTATAGAGAATCAGATTTCGAATAAGAAAAAGTCAACCGTAACCGCGTAACTGGTACCCGTGAGAAAAAAATCGAAAAAATCTGATTCGAATGCCATGATTTTTCGGAGTCATTTTTCCAAGGGGGGGTACTGTAGATTTTTTTAAAAAAAAATTTCAAGCTAAAAGGAAACCATTAGGTGCATTTTATAGAGAATCAGATTTCGAATAAGAAAAAGTCAACCGTAACCGCGTAACTGGTACCCGTGAGAAAAAAATCGAAAAAATCTGTTTCGAATGAAATGATTTTTCGGAGTCATTTTTCCAATAGGGGTTACTGTGAATTTTTGAGAAAAAAAAATTTCAAGCTAAAAGGAAACCATTAGGTGCATTTTATAGAGAATCAGATTTCGAATAAGAAAAAGTCAACCGTAACCGCGTAACTGGTACCCGTGAGAAAAAAATCGAAAAAATCTGTTTCGAATGAAATGATTTTTCGGAGTCATTTTTCCAAGGGGGGTTACTGTGAATTTTTGAGAAAAAAAAATTTCAAGCTAAAAGGAAACCATTAGGTGCATTTTATAGAGAATCAGATTTCGAATAAGAAAAAGTCAACCGTAACCGCGTAACTGGTACCCGTGAGAAAAAAATCGAAAAAATCTGATTCGAATGCCATGATTTTTCGGAGTCATTTTTCCAAGGGGGGGTACTGTAGATTTTTTAAAAAAAAAAATTTCAAGCTAAAAGGAAACCATTAGGTGCATTTTATAGAGAATCAGATTTCGAATAAGAAAAAGTCAACCGTAACCACGTAACTGGTACCCGTGAGAAAAAAATCGAAAAAATCTGTTTCGAATGCCATGATTTTTCGGAGTCATTTTTCCAAGGGGGGTTACTGTGAATTTTTGAGAAAAAAAAATTTCAAGCTAAAAGGAAACCATTAGGTGCATTTTATAGAGAATCAGATTTCGAATAAGAAAAAGTCAACCGTAACCGCGTAACTGGTACCCGTGAGAAAAAAATCGAAAAAATCTGATTCGAATGCCATGATTTTTCGGAGTCATTTTTCCAAGGGGGGGTACTGTAGATTTTTTAAAAAAAAAATTTCAAGCTAAAAGGAAACCATTAGGTGCATTTTATAGAGAATCAGATTTCGAATAAGAAAAAGTCAACCGTAACCGCGTAACTGGTACCCGTGAGAAAAAAATCGAAAAAATCTGTTTCGAATGAAATGATTTTTCGGAGTCATTTTTCCAATAGGGGTTACTGTGAATTTTTGAGAAAAAAAAATTTCAAGCTAAAAGGAAACCATTAGGTGCATTTTATAGAGAATCAGATTTCGAATAAGAAAAAGTCAACCGTAACCGCGTAACTGGTACCCGTGAGAAAAAAATCGAAAAAATCTGTTTCGAATGAAAAGATTTTTCGGAGTCATTTTTCCAAGGGGGGTTACTGTGAATTTTTGAGAAAAAAAAATTTCAAGCTAAAAGGAAACCATTAGGTGCATTTTATAGAGAATCAGATTTCGAATAAGAAAAAGTCAACCGTAACCGCGTAACTGGTACCCGTGAGAAAAAAATCGAAAAAATCTGATTCGAATGCCATGATTTTTCGGAGTCATTTTTCCAAGGGGGGGTACTGTAGATTTTTTAAAAAAAAAAATTTCAAGCTAAAAGGAAACCATTAGGTGCATTTTATAGAGAATCAGATTTCGAATAAGAAAAAGTCAACCGTAACCACGTAACTGGTACCCGTGAGAAAAAAATCGAAAAAATCTGTTTCGAATGCCATGATTTTTCGGAGTCATTTTTCCAAGGGGGGTTACTGTGAATTTTTGAGAAAAAAAAATTTCAAGCTAAAAGGAAACCATTAGGTGCATTTTATAGAGAATCAGATTTCGAATAAGAAAAAGTCAACCGTAACCGCGTAACTGGTACCCGTGAGAAAAAAATCGAAAAAATCTGTTTCGAATGAAATGATTTTTCGGAGTCATTTTTCCAAGGGGGGTTACTGTGAATTTTTGAGAAAAAAAAATTTCAAGCTAAAAGGAAACCATTAGGTGCATTTTATAGAGAATCAGATTTCGAATAAGAAAAAGTCAACCGTAACCGCGTAACTGGTACCCGTGAGAAAAAAATCGAAAAAATCTGTTTCGAATGAAAAGATTTTTCGGAGTCATTTTTCCAAGGGGGGTTACTGTGAATTTTTGAGAAAACAAAATTTCAAGCTAAAAGGAAACCATTAGGTGCATTTTATAGAGAATCAGATTTCGAATAAGAAAAAGTCAACCGTAACCGCGTAACTGGTACCCGTGAGAAAAAAATCGAAAAAATCTGATTCGAATGCCATGATTTTTCGGAGTCATTTTTCCAAGGGGGAGTACTGTAGATTTTTTAAAAAAAAAAATTTCAAGCTAATAGGAAACCATTAGGTGCATTTTATAGAGAATCAGATTTCGAATAAGAAAAAGTCAACCGTAACCGCGTAACTGGTAACCGTGAGAAAAAAATCGAAAAAATCTGATTCGAATGCCATGATTTTTCGGAGTCATTTTTCCAAGGGGGGTTACTGTGAATTTTTGAGAAAACAAAATTTCAAGCTAAAAGGAAACCATTAGGTGCATTTTATAGAGAATCAGATTTCGAATAAGAAAAAGTCAACCGTAACCGCGTAACTGGTACCCGTGAGAAAAAAATCGAAAAAATCTGTTTCGAATGAAATGATTTTTCGGAGTCATTTTTCCAATAGGGGTTACTGTGAATTTTTGAGAAAAAAAAATTTCAAGCTAAAAGGAAACCATTAGGTGCATTTTATAGAGAATCAGATTTCGAATAAGAAAAAGTCAACCGTAACCGCGTAACTGGTACCCGTGAGAAAAAAATCGAAAAAATCTGTTTCGAATGAAATGATTTTTCGGAGTCATTTTTCCAAGGGGGGTTACTGTGAATTTTTGAGAAAAAAAAATTTCAAGCTAAAAGGAAACCATTAGGTGCATTTTATAGAGAATCAGATTTCGAATAAGAAAAAGTCAACCGTAACCGCGTAACTGGTACCCGTGAGAAAAAAATCGAAAAAATCTGATTCGAATGCCATGATTTTTCGGAGTCATTTTTCCAAGGGGGGGTACTGTAGATTTTTTAAAAAAAAAATTTCAAGCTAAAAGGAAACCATTAGGTGCATTTTATAGAGAATCAGATTTCGAATAAGAAAAAGTCAACCGTAACCGCGTAACTGGTACCCGTGAGAAAAAAATCGAAAAAATCTGTTTCGAATGAAATGATTTTTCGGAGTCATTTTTCCAATAGGGGTTACTGTGAATTTTTGAGAAAAAAAAATTTCAAGCTAAAAGGAAACCATTAGGTGCATTTTATAGAGAATCAGATTTCGAATAAGAAAAAGTCAACCGTAACCGCGTAACTGGTACCCGTGAGAAAAAAATCGAAAAAATCTGTTTCGAATGAAATGATTTTTCGGAGTCATTTTTCCAAGGGGGGTTACTGTGAATTTTTGAGAAAAAAAAATTTCAAGCTAAAAGGAAACCATTAGGTGCATTTTATAGAGAATCAGATTTCGAATAAGAAAAAGTCAACCGTAACCGCGTAACTGGTACCCGTGAGAAAAAAATCGAAAAAATCTGATTCGAATGCCATGATTTTTCGGAGTCATTTTTCCAAGGGGGGGTACTGTAGATTTTTAAAAAAAAAAAATTTCAAGCTAAAAGGAAACCATTAGGTGCATTTTATAGAGAATCAGATTTCGAATAAGAAAAAGTCAACCGTAACCGCGTAACTGGTACCCGTGAGAAAAAAATCGAAAAAATCTGTTTCGAATGAAATGATTTTTCGGAGTCATTTTTCCAAGGGGGGTTACTGTGAATTTTTGAGAAAAAAAAATTTCAAGCTAAAAGGAAACCATTAGGTGCATTTTATAGAGAATCAGATTTCGAATAAGAAAAAGTCAACCGTAACCACGTAACTGGTACCCGTGAGAAAAAAATCGAAAAAATCTGTTTCGAATGCCATGATTTTTCGGAGTCATTTTTCCAAGGGGGGTTACTGTGAATTTTTGAGAAAAAAAAATTTCAAGCTAAAAGGAAACCATTAGGTGCATTTTATAGAGAATCAGATTTCGAATAAGAAAAAGTCAACCGTAACCGCGTAACTGGTACCCGTGAGAAAAAAATCGAAAAAATCTGTTTCGAATGAAAAGATTTTTCGGAGTCATTTTTCCAAGGGGGGTTACTGTGAATTTTTGAGAAAACAAAATTTCAAGCTAAAAGGAAACCATTAGGTGCATTTTATAGAGAATCAGATTTCGAATAAGAAAAAGTCAACCGTAACCGCGTAACTGGTACCCGTGAGAAAAAAATCGAAAAAATCTGATTCGAATGCCATGATTTTTCGGAGTCATTTTTCCAAGGGGGAGTACTGTAGATTTTTTAAAAAAAAAAATTTCAAGCTAAAAGGAAACCATTAGGTGCATTTTATAGAGAATCAGATTTCGAATAAGAAAAAGTCAACCGTAACCACGTAACTGGTACCCGTGAGAAAAAAATCGAAAAAATCTGTTTCGAATGCCATGATTTTTCGGAGTCATTTTTCCAAGGGGGGTTACTGTGAATTTTTGAGAAAAAAAAATTTCAAGCTAAAAGGAAACCATTAGGTGCATTTTATAGAGAATCAGATTTCGAATAAGAAAAAGTCAACCGTAACCGCGTAACTGGTACCCGTGAGAAAAAAATCGAAAAAATCTGTTTCGAATGAAATGATTTTTCGGAGTCATTTTTCCAAGGGGGGTTACTGTGAATTTTTGAGAAAAAAAAATTTCAAGCTAAAAGGAAACCATTAGGTGCATTTTATAGAGAATCAGATTTCGAATAAGAAAAAGTCAACCGTAACCACGTAACTGGTACCCGTGAGAAAAAAATCGAAAAAATCTGTTTCGAATGCCATGATTTTTCGGAGTCATTTTTCCAAGGGGGGTTACTGTGAATTTTTGAGAAAAAAAAATTTCAAGCTAAAAGGAAACCATTAGGTGCATTTTATAGAGAATCAGATTTCGAATAAGAAAAAGTCAACCGTAACCGCGTAACTGGTACCCGTGAGAAAAAAATCGAAAAAATCTGTTTCGAATGAAAAGATTTTTCGGAGTCATTTTTCCAAGGGGGGTTACTGTGAATTTTTGAGAAAACAAAATTTCAAGCTAAAAGGAAACCATTAGGTGCATTTTATAGAGAATCAGATTTCGAATAAGAAAAAGTCAACCGTAACCGCGTAACTGGTACCCGTGAGAAAAAAATCGAAAAAATCTGTTTCGAATGAAAAGATTTTTCGGAGTCATTTTTCCAAGGGGGGTTATTGTGAATTTTTGAGAAAACAAAATTTCAAGCTAAAAGGAAACCATTAGGTGCATTTTATAGAGAATCAGATTTCGAATAAGAAAAAGTCAACCGTAACCGCGTAACTGGTACCCGTGAGAAAAAAATCGAAAAAATCTGATTCGAATGCCATGATTTTTCGGAGTCATTTTTCCAAGGGGGGTTACTGTGAATTTTTGAGAAAACAAAATTTCAAGCTAAAAGGAAACCATTAGGTGCATTTTATAGAGAATCAGATTTCGAATAAGAAAAAGTCAACCGTAACCGCGTAACTGGTAACCGTGAGAAAAAAATCGAAAAAATCTGATTCGAATGCCATGATTTTTCGGAGTCATTTTTCCAAGGGGGGTTACTGTGAATTTTTGAGAAAACAAAATTTCAAGCTAATAGGAAACCATTAGGTGCATTTTATAGAGAATCAGATTTCGAATAAGAAAAAGTCAACCGTAACCGCGTAACTGGTAACCGTGAGAAAAAAATCGAAAAAATCTGATTCGAATGCCATGATTTTTCGGAGTTATTTTTCCAAGGGGGGTTACTGTGAATTTTTGAGAAAACAAAATTTCAAGCTAAAAGGAAACCATTAGGTGCATTTTATAGAGAATCAGATTTCGAATAAGAAAAAGTCAACCGTAACCGCGTAACTGGTACCCGTGAGAAAAAAATCGAAAAAATCTGTTTCGAATGAAATGATTTTTCGGAGTCATTTTTCCAATAGGGGTTACTGTGAATTTTTGAGAAAAAAAAATTTCAAGCTAAAAGGAAACCATTAGGTGCATTTTATAGAGAATCAGATTTCGAATAAGAAAAAGTCAACCGTAACCGCGTAACTGGTACCCGTGAGAAAAAAATCGAAAAAATCTGTTTCGAATGAAATGATTTTTCGGAGTCATTTTTCCAAGGGGGGTTACTGTGAATTTTTGAGAAAAAAAAATTTCAAGCTAAAAGGAAACCATTAGGTGCATTTTATAGAGAATCAGATTTCGAATAAGAAAAAGTCAACCGTAACCGCGTAACTGGTACCCGTGAGAAAAAAATCGAAAAAATCTGTTTCGAATGAAATGATTTTTCGGAGTCATTTTTCCAAGGGGGGTTACTGTGAATTTTTGAGAAAAAAAAATTTCAAGCTAAAAGGAAACCATTAGGTGCATTTTATAGAGAATCAGATTTCGAATAAGAAAAAGTCAACCGTAACCGCGTAACTGGTACCCGTGAGAAAAAAATCGAAAAAATCTGATTCGAATGCCATGATTTTTCGGAGTCATTTTTCCAAGGGGGGGTACTGTAGATTTTTTAAAAAAAAAAATTTCAAGCTAAAAGGAAACCATTAGGTGCATTTTATAGAGAATCAGATTTCGAATAAGAAAAAGTCAACCGTAACCACGTAACTGGTACCCGTGAGAAAAAAATCGAAAAAATCTGTTTCGAATGCCATGATTTTTCGGAGTCATTTTTCCAAGGGGGGTTACTGTGAATTTTTGAGAAAAAAAAATTTCAAGCTAAAAGGAAACCATTAGGTGCATTTTATAGAGAATCAGATTTCGAATAAGAAAAAGTCAACCGTAACCGCGTAACTGGTACCCGTGAGAAAAAAATCGAAAAAATCTGTTTCGAATGAAATGATTTTTCGGAGTCATTTTTCCAAGGGGGGTTACTGTGAATTTTTGAGAAAAAAAAATTTCAAGCTAAAAGGAAACCATTAGGTGCATTTTATAGAGAATCAGATTTCGAATAAGAAAAAGTCAACCGTAACCACGTAACTGGTACCCGTGAGAAAAAAATCGAAAAAATCTGTTTCGAATGCCATGATTTTTCGGAGTCATTTTTCCAAGGGGGGTTACTGTGAATTTTTGAGAAAAAAAAATTTCAAGCTAAAAGGAAACCATTAGGTGCATTTTATAGAGAATCAGATTTCGAATAAGAAAAAGTCAACCGTAACCGCGTAACTGGTACCCGTGAGAAAAAAATCGAAAAAATCTGTTTCGAATGAAAAGATTTTTCGGAGTCATTTTTCCAAGGGGGGTTACTGTGAATTTTTGAGAAAACAAAATTTCAAGCTAAAAGGAAACCATTAGGTGCATTTTATAGAGAATCAGATTTCGAATAAGAAAAAGTCAACCGTAACCGCGTAACTGGTACCCGTGAGAAAAAAATCGAAAAAATCTGATTCGAATGCCATGATTTTTCGGAGTCATTTTTCCAAGGGGGGTTACTGTGAATTTTTGAGAAAACAAAATTTCAAGCTAATAGGAAACCATTAGGTGCATTTTATAGAGAATCAGATTTCGAATAAGAAAAAGTCAACCGTAACCGCGTAACTGGTAACCGTGAGAAAAAAATCGAAAAAATCTGATTCGAATGCCATGATTTTTCGGAGTCATTTTTCCAAGGGGGGTTACTGTGAATTTTTGAGAAAACAAAATTTCAAGCTAAAAGGAAACCATTAGGTGCATTTTATAGAGAATCAGATTTCGAATAAGAAAAAGTCAACCGTAACCGCGTAACTGGTACCCGTGAGAAAAAAATCGAAAAAATCTGTTTCGAATGAAATGATTTTTCGGAGTCATTTTTCCAAGGGGGGTTACTGTGAATTTTTGAGAAAACAAAATTTCAAGCTAAAAGGAAACCATTAGGTGCATTTTATAGAGAATCAGATTTCGAATAAGAAAAAGTCAACCGTAACCGCGTAACTGGTACCCGTGAGAAAAAAATCGAAAAAATCTGATTCGAATGCCATGATTTTTCGGAGTCATTTTTCCAAGGGG
Source organism: Pholcus phalangioides (assembly GCF_987345545.1). Classification (NCBI taxonomy): domain Eukaryota; kingdom Metazoa; phylum Arthropoda; class Arachnida; order Araneae; family Pholcidae; genus Pholcus; species Pholcus phalangioides. The sequence continues at coordinate 3,668,380 of NW_028301621.1, forward strand.
GGGTACTGTAGATTTTTTAAAAAAAAAATTTCAAGCTAAAAGGAAACCATTAGGTGCATTTTATAGAGAATCAGATTTCGAATAAGAAAAAGTCAACCGTAACCGCGTAACTGGTACCCGTGAGAAAAAAATCGAAAAAATCTGTTTCGAATGAAATGATTTTTCGGAGTCATTTTTCCAATAGGGGTTACTGTGAATTTTTGAGAAAAAAAAATTTCAAGCTAAAAGGAAACCATTAGGTGCATTTTATAGAGAATCAGATTTCGAATAAGAAAAAGTCAACCGTAACCGCGTAACTGGTACCCGTGAGAAAAAAATCGAAAAAATCTGTTTCGAATGAAATGATTTTTCGGAGTCATTTTTCCAAGGGGGGTTACTGTGAATTTTTGAGAAAAAAAAATTTCAAGCTAAAAGGAAACCATTAGGTGCATTTTATAGAGAATCAGATTTCGAATAAGAAAAAGTCAACCGTAACCGCGTAACTGGTACCCGTGAGAAAAAAATCGAAAAAATCTGATTCGAATGCCATGATTTTTCGGAGTCATTTTTCCAAGGGGGGGTACTGTAGATTTTTTAAAAAAAAAAATTTCAAGCTAAAAGGAAACCATTAGGTGCATTTTATAGAGAATCAGATTTCGAATAAGAAAAAGTCAACCGTAACCACGTAACTGGTACCCGTGAGAAAAAAATCGAAAAAATCTGTTTCGAATGCCATGATTTTTCGGAGTCATTTTTCCAAGGGGGGTTACTGTGAATTTTTGAGAAAAAAAAATTTCAAGCTAAAAGGAAACCATTAGGTGCATTTTATAGAGAATCAGATTTCGAATAAGAAAAAGTCAACCGTAACCGCGTAACTGGTACCCGTGAGAAAAAAATCGAAAAAATCTGTTTCGAATGAAATGATTTTTCGGAGTCATTTTTCCAAGGGGGGTTACTGTGAATTTTTGAGAAAAAAAAATTTCAAGCTAAAAGGAAACCATTAGGTGCATTTTATAGAGAATCAGATTTCGAATAAGAAAAAGTCAACCGTAACCACGTAACTGGTACCCGTGAGAAAAAAATCGAAAAAATCTGTTTCGAATGCCATGATTTTTCGGAGTCATTTTTCCAAGGGGGGGTACTGTAGATTTTTTAAAAAAAAAAATTTCAAGCTAAAAGGAAACCATTAGGTGCATTTTATAGAGAATCAGATTTCGAATAAGAAAAAGTCAACCGTAACCACGTAACTGGTACCCGTGAGAAAAAAATCGAAAAAATCTGTTTCGAATGCCATGATTTTTCGGAGTCATTTTTCCAAGGGGGGTTACTGTGAATTTTTGAGAAAACAAAATTTCAAGCTAAAAGGAAACCATTAGGTGCATTTTATAGAGAATCAGATTTCGAATAAGAAAAAGTCAACCGTAACCGCGTAACTGGTACCCGTGAGAAAAAAATCGAAAAAATCTGATTCGAATGCCATGATTTTTCGGAGTCATTTTTCCAAGGGGGAGTACTGTAGATTTTTTAAAAAAAAAAATTTCAAGCTAAAAGGAAACCATTAGGTGCATTTTATAGAGAATCAGATTTCGAATAAGAAAAAGTCAACCGTAACCACGTAACTGGTACCCGTGAGAAAAAAATCGAAAAAATCTGTTTCGAATGCCATGATTTTTCGGAGTCATTTTTCCAAGGGGGGTTACTGTGAATTTTTGAGAAAAAAAAATTTCAAGCTAAAAGGAAACCATTAGGTGCATTTTATAGAGAATCAGATTTCGAATAAGAAAAAGTCAACCGTAACCGCGTAACTGGTACCCGTGAGAAAAAAATCGAAAAAATCTGTTTCGAATGAAATGATTTTTCGGAGTCATTTTTCCAAGGGGGGTTACTGTGAATTTTTGAGAAAAAAAAATTTCAAGCTAAAAGGAAACCATTAGGTGCATTTTATAGAGAATCAGATTTCGAATAAGAAAAAGTCAACCGTAACCACGTAACTGGTACCCGTGAGAAAAAAATCGAAAAAATCTGTTTCGAATGCCATGATTTTTCGGAGTCATTTTTCCAAGGGGGGTTACTGTGAATTTTTGAGAAAAAAAAATTTCAAGCTAAAAGGAAACCATTAGGTGCATTTTATAGAGAATCAGATTTCGAATAAGAAAAAGTCAACCGTAACCGCGTAACTGCTACCCGTGAGAAAAAAATCGAAAAAATCTGTTTCGAATGAAAAGATTTTTCGGAGTCATATTTCCAAGGGGGGTTACTGTGAATTTTTGAGAAAACAAAATTTCAAGCTAAAAGGAAACCATTAGGTGCATTTTATAGAGAATCAGATTTCGAATAAGAAAAAGTCAACCGTAACCGCGTAACTGGTACCCGTGAGAAAAAAATCGAAAAAATCTGATTCGAATGCCATGATTTTTCGGAGTCATTTTTCCAAGGGGGAGTACTGTAGATTTTTTAAAAAAAAAAATTTCAAGCTAAAAGGAAACCATTAGGTGCATTTTATAGAGAATCAGATTTCGAATAAGAAAAAGTCAACCGTAACCACGTAACTGGTACCCGTGAGAAAAAAATCGAAAAAATCTGTTTCGAATGCCATGATTTTTCGGAGTCATTTTTCCAAGGGGGGTTACTGTGAATTTTTGAGAAAAAAAAATTTCAAGCTAAAAGGAAACCATTAGGTGCATTTTATAGAGAATCAGATTTCGAATAAGAAAAAGTCAACCGTAACCGCGTAACTGGTACCCGTGAGAAAAAAATCGAAAAAATCTGTTTCGAATGAAATGATTTTTCGGAGTCATTTTTCCAAGGGGGGTTACTGTGAATTTTTGAGAAAAAAAAATTTCAAGCTAAAAGGAAACCATTAGGTGCATTTTATAGAGAATCAGATTTCGAATAAGAAAAAGTCAACCGTAACCACGTAACTGGTACCCGTGAGAAAAAAATCGAAAAAATCTGTTTCGAATGCCATGATTTTTCGGAGTCATTTTTCCAAGGGGGGTTACTGTGAATTTTTGAGAAAAAAAAATTTCAAGCTAAAAGGAAACCATTAGGTGCATTTTATAGAGAATCAGATTTCGAATAAGAAAAAGTCAACCGTAACCGCGTAACTGGTACCCGTGAGAAAAAAATCGAAAAAATCTGTTTCGAATGAAAAGATTTTTCGGAGTCATTTTTCCAAGGGGGGTTACTGTGAATTTTTGAGAAAACAAAATTTCAAGCTAAAAGGAAACCATTAGGTGCATTTTATAGAGAATCAGATTTCGAATAAGAAAAAGTCAACCGTAACCGCGTAACTGGTACCCGTGAGAAAAAAATCGAAAAAATCTGTTTCGAATGAAAAGATTTTTCGGAGTCATTTTTCCAAGGGGGGTTACTGTGAATTTTTGAGAAAACAAAATTTCAAGCTAAAAGGAAACCATTAGGTGCATTTTATAGAGAATCAGATTTCGAATAAGAAAAAGTCAACCGTAACCGCGTAACTGGTAACCGTGAGAAAAAAATCGAAAAAATCTGATTCGAATGCCATGATTTTTCGGAGTCATTTTTCCAAGGGGGGTTACTGTGAATTTTTGAGAAAACAAAATTTCAAGCTAATAGGAAACCATTAGGTGCATTTTATAGAGAATCAGATTTCGAATAAGAAAAAGTCAACCGTAACCGCGTAACTGGTAACCGTGAGAAAAAAATCGAAAAAATCTGATTCGAATGCCATGATTTTTCGGAGTCATTTTTCCAAGGGGGGTTACTGTGAATTTTTGAGAAAACAAAATTTCAAGCTAAAAGGAAACCATTAGGTGCATTTTATAGAGAATCAGATTTCGAATAAGAAAAAGTCAACCGTAACCGCGTAACTGGTACCCGTGAGAAAAAAATCGAAAAAATCTGTTTCGAATGAAATGATTTTTCGGAGTCATTTTTCCAATAGGGGTTACTGTGAATTTTTGAGAAAAAAAAATTTCAAGCTAAAAGGAAACCATTAGGTGCATTTTATAGAGAATCAGATTTCGAATAAGAAAAAGTCAACCGTAACCGCGTAACTGGTACCCGTGAGAAAAAAATCGAAAAAATCTGATTCGAATGCCATGATTTTTCGGAGTCATTTTTCCAAGGGGGGGTACTGTAGATTTTTTAAAAAAAAAATTTCAAGCTAAAAGGAAACCATTAGGTGCATTTTATAGAGAATCAGATTTCGAATAAGAAAAAGTCAACCGTAACCACGTAACTGGTACCCGTGAGAAAAAAATCGAAAAAATCTGTTTCGAATGCCATGATTTTTCGGAGTCATTTTTCCAAGGGGGGTTACTGTGAATTTTTGAGAAAAAAAAATTTCAAGCTAAAAGGAAACCATTAGGTGCATTTTATAGAGAATCAGATTTCGAATAAGAAAAAGTCAACCGTAACCACGTAACTGGTACCCGTGAGAAAAAAATCGAAAAAATCTGTTTCGAATGCCATGATTTTTCGGAGTCATTTTTCCAAGGGGGGTTACTGTGAATTTTTGAGAAAAAAAAATTTCAAGCTAAAAGGAAACCATTAGGTGCATTTTATAGAGAATCAGATTTCGAATAAGAAAAAGTCAACCGTAACCGCGTAACTGGTACCCGTGAGAAAAAAATCGAAAAAATCTGTTTCGAATGAAAAGATTTTTCGGAGTCATTTTTCCAAGGGGGGTTACTGTGAATTTTTGAGAAAACAAAATTTCAAGCTAAAAGGAAACCATTAGGTGCATTTTATAGAGAATCAGATTTCGAATAAGAAAAAGTCAACCGTAACCGCGTAACTGGTACCCGTGAGAAAAAAATCGAAAAAATCTGATTCGAATGCCATGATTTTTCGGAGTCATTTTTCCAAGGGGGGTTACTGTGAATTTTTGAGAAAACAAAATTTCAAGCTAAAAGGAAACCATTAGGTGCATTTTATAGAGAATCAGATTTCGAATAAGAAAAAGTCAACCGTAACCGCGTAACTGGTAACCGTGAGAAAAAAATCGAAAAAATCTGATTCGAATGCCATGATTTTTCGGAGTCATTTTTCCAAGGGGGGTTACTGTGAATTTTTGAGAAAACAAAATTTCAAGCTAAAAGGAAACCATTAGGTGCATTTTATAGAGAATCAGATTTCGAATAAGAAAAAGTCAACCGTAACCGCGTAACTGGTAACCGTGAGAAAAAAATCGAAAAAATCTGATTCGAATGCCATGATTTTTCGGAGTCATTTTTCCAAGGGGGGTTACTGTGAATTTTTGAGAAAACAAAATTTCAAGCTAATAGGAAACCATTAGGTGCATTTTATAGAGAATCAGATTTCGAATAAGAAAAAGTCAACCGTAACCGCGTAACTGGTAACCGTGAGAAAAAAATCGAAAAAATCTGATTCGAATGCCATGATTTTTCGGAGTCATTTTTCCAAGGGGGGTTACTGTGAATTTTTGAGAAAACAAAATTTCAAGCTAAAAGGAAACCATTAGGTGCATTTTATAGAGAATCAGATTTCGAATAAGAAAAAGTCAACCGTAACCGCGTAACTGGTACCCGTGAGAAAAAAATCGAAAAAATCTGATTCGAATGCCATGATTTTTCGGAGTCATTTTTCCAAGGGGGGTTACTGTGAATTTTTGAGAAAACAAAATTTCAAGCTAAAAGGAAACCATTAGGTGCATTTTATAGAGAATCAGATTTCGAATAAGAAAAAGTCAACCGTAACCGCGTAACTGGTAACCGTGAGAAAAAAATCGAAAAAATCTGATTCGAATGCCATGATTTTTCGGAGTCATTTTTCCAAGGGGGGTTACTGTGAATTTTTGAGAAAACAAAATTTCAAGCTAATAGGAAACCATTAGGTGCATTTTATAGAGAATCAGATTTCGAATAAGAAAAAGTCAACCGTAACCGCGTAACTGGTAACCGTGAGAAAAAAATCGAAAAAATCTGATTCGAATGCCATGATTTTTCGGAGTCATTTTTCCAAGGGGGGTTACTGTGAATTTTTGAGAAAACAAAATTTCAAGCTAAAAGGAAACCATTAGGTGCATTTTATAGAGAATCAGATTTCGAATAAGAAAAAGTCAACCGTAACCGCGTAACTGGTACCCGTGAGAAAAAAATCGAAAAAATCTGATTCGAATGCCATGATTTTTCGGAGTCATTTTTCCAAGGGGGGTTACTGTGAATTTTTGAGAAAACAAAATTTCAAGCTAAAAGGAAACCATTAGGTGCATTTTATAGAGAATCAGATTTCGAATAAGAAAAAGTCAACCGTAACCGCGTAACTGGTAACCGTGAGAAAAAAATCGAAAAAATCTGATTCGAATGCCATGATTTTTCGGAGTCATTTTTCCAAGGGGGGTTACTGTGAATTTTTGAGAAAACAAAATTTCAAGCTAAAAGGAAACCATTAGGTGCATTTTATAGAGAATCAGATTTCGAATAAGAAAAAGTCAACCGTAACCGCGTAACTGGTAACCGTGAGAAAAAAATCGAAAAAATCTGATTCGAATGCCATGATTTTTCGGAGTCATTTTTCCAAGGGGGGTTACTGTGAATTTTTGAGAAAACAAAATTTCAAGCTAATAGGAAACCATTAGGTGCATTTTATAGAGAATCAGATTTCGAATAAGAAAAAGTCAACCGTAACCGCGTAACTGGTAACCGTGAGAAAAAAATCGAAAAAATCTGTTTCGAATGCCATGATTTTTCGGAGTCATTTTTCCAAGGGGGGTTACTGTGAATTTTTGAGAAAAAAAAATTTCAAGCTAAAAGGAAACCATTAGGTGCATTTTATAGAGAATCAGATTTCGAATAAGAAAAAGTCAACCGTAACCGCGTAACTGGTACCCGTGAGAAAAAAATCGAAAAAATCGGTTTCGAATGAAAAGATTTTTCGGAGTCATTTTTCCAAGGGGGGTTACTGTGAATTTTTGAGAAAACAAAATTTCAAGCTAAAAGGAAACCATTAGGTGCATTTTATAGAGAATCAGATTTCGAATAAGAAAAAGTCAACCGTAACCGCGTAACTGGTACCCGTGAGAAAAAAATCGAAAAAATCTGATTCGAATGCCATGATTTTTCGGAGTCATTTTTCCAAGGGGGAGTACTGTAGATTTTTTAAAAAAAAAAATTTCAAGCTAAAAGGAAACCATTAGGTGCATTTTATAGAGAATCAGATTTCGAATAAGAAAAAGTCAACCGTAACCACGTAACTGGTACCCGTGAGAAAAAAATCGAAAAAATCTGTTTCGAATGCCATGATTTTTCGGAGTCATTTTTCCAAGGGGGGTTACTGTGAATTTTTGAGAAAAAAAAATTTCAAGCTAAAAGGAAACCATTAGGTGCATTTTATAGAGAATCAGATTTCGAATAAGAAAAAGTCAACCGTAACCGCGTAACTGGTACCCGTGAGAAAAAAATCGAAAAAATCTGTTTCGAATGAAATGATTTTTCGGAGTCATTTTTCCAAGGGGGGTTACTGTGAATTTTTGAGAAAAAAAAATTTCAAGCTAAAAGGAAACCATTAGGTGCATTTTATAGAGAATCAGATTTCGAATAAGAAAAAGTCAACCGTAACCACGTAACTGGTACCCGTGAGAAAAAAATCGAAAAAATCTGTTTCGAATGCCATGATTTTTCGGAGTCATTTTTCCAAGGGGGGTTACTGTGAATTTTTGAGAAAAAAAAATTTCAAGCTAAAAGGAAACCATTAGGTGCATTTTATAGAGAATCAGATTTCGAATAAGAAAAAGTCAACCGTAACCGCGTAACTGGTACCCGTGAGAAAAAAATCGAAAAAATCTGTTTCGAATGAAAAGATTTTTCGGAGTCATTTTTCCAAGGGGGGTTACTGTGAATTTTTGAGAAAACAAAATTTCAAGCTAAAAGGAAACCATTAGGTGCATTTTATAGAGAATCAGATTTCGAATAAGAAAAAGTCAACCGTAACCGCGTAACTGGTACCCGTGAGAAAAAAATCGAAAAAATCTGATTCGAATGCCATGATTTTTCGGAGTCATTTTTCCAAGGGGGGTTACTGTGAATTTTTGAGAAAACAAAATTTCAAGCTAAAAGGAAACCATTAGGTGCATTTTATAGAGAATCAGATTTCGAATAAGAAAAAGTCAACCGTAACCGCGTAACTGGTAACCGTGAGAAAAAAATCGAAAAAATCTGATTCGAATGCCATGATTTTTCGGAGTCATTTTTCCAAGGGGGGTTACTGTGAATTTTTGAGAAAACAAAATTTCAAGCTAATAGGAAACCATTAGGTGCATTTTATAGAGAATCAGATTTCGAATAAGAAAAAGTCAACCGTAACCGCGTAACTGGTAACCGTGAGAAAAAAATCGAAAAAATCTGATTCGAATGCCATGATTTTTCGGAGTCATTTTTCCAAGGGGGGTTACTGTGAATTTTTGAGAAAACAAAATTTCAAGCTAAAAGGAAACCATTAGGTGCATTTTATAGAGAATCAGATTTCGAATAAGAAAAAGTCAACCGTAACCGCGTAACTGGTACCCGTGAGAAAAAAATCGAAAAAATCTGTTTCGAATGAAATGATTTTTCGGAGTCATTTTTCCAATAGGGGTTACTGTGAATTTTTGAGAAAAAAAAATTTCAAGCTAAAAGGAAACCATTAGGTGCATTTTATAGAGAATCAGATTTCGAATAAGAAAAAGTCAACCGTAACCGCGTAACTGGTACCCGTGAGAAAAAAATCGAAAAAATCTGTTTCGAATGAAATGATTTTTCGGAGTCATTTTTCCAAGGGGGGTTACTGTGAATTTTTGAGAAAAAAAAATTTCAAGCTAAAAGGAAACCATTAGGTGCATTTTATAGAGAATCAGATTTCGAATAAGAAAAAGTCAACCGTAACCGCGTAACTGGTACCCGTGAGAAAAAAATCGAAAAAATCTGATTCGAATGCCATGATTTTTCGGAGTCATTTTTCCAAGGGGGGGTACTGTAGATTTTTTAAAAAAAAAATTTCAAGCTAAAAGGAAACCATTAGGTGCATTTTATAGAGAATCAGATTTCGAATAAGAAAAAGTCAACCGTAACCACGTAACTGGTACCCGTGAGAAAAAAATCGAAAAAATCTGTTTCGAATGCCATGATTTTTCGGAGTCATTTTTCCAAGGGGGGTTACTGTGAATTTTTGAGAAAAAAAAATTTCAAGCTAAAAGGAAACCATTAGGTGCATTTTATAGAGAATCAGATTTCGAATAAGAAAAAGTCAACCGTAACCGCGTAACTGGTACCCGTGAGAAAAAAATCGAAAAAATCTGTTTCGAATGAAATGATTTTTCGGAGTCATTTTTCCAAGGGGGGTTACTGTGAATTTTTGAGAAAAAAAAATTTCAAGCTAAAAGGAAACCATTAGGTGCATTTTATAGAGAATCAGATTTCGAATAAGAAAAAGTCAACCGTAACCACGTAACTGGTACCCGTGAGAAAAAAATCGAAAAAATCTGTTTCGAATGCCATGATTTTTCGGAGTCATTTTTCCAAGGGGGGTTACTGTGAATTTTTGAGAAAAAAAAATTTCAAGCTAAAAGGAAACCATTAGGTGCATTTTATAGAGAATCAGATTTCGAATAAGAAAAAGTCAACCGTAACCGCGTAACTGGTACCCGTGAGAAAAAAATCGAAAAAATCTGTTTCGAATGAAAAGATTTTTCGGAGTCATTTTTCCAAGGGGGGTTACTGTGAACTTTTGAGAAAACAAAATTTCAAGCTAAAAGGAAACCATTAGGTGCATTTTATAGAGAATCAGATTTCGAATAAGAAAAAGTCAACCGTAACCGCGTAACTGGTACCCGTGAGAAAAAAATCGAAAAAATCTGATTCGAATGCCATGATTTTTCGGAGTCATTTTTCCAAGGGGGGTTACTGTGAATTTTTGAGAAAACAAAATTTCAAGCTAAAAGGAAACCATTAGGTGCATTTTATAGAGAATCAGATTTCGAATAAGAAAAAGTCAACCGTAACCGCGTAACTGGTAACCGTGAGAAAAAAATCGAAAAAATCTGATTCGAATGCCATGATTTTTCGGAGTCATTTTTCCAAGGGGGGTTACTGTGAATTTTTGAGAAAACAAAATTTCAAGCTAAAAGGAAACCATTAGGTGCATTTTATAGAGAATCAGATTTCGAATAAGAAAAAGTCAACCGTAACCGCGTAACTGGTAACCGTGAGAAAAAAATCGAAAAAATCTGATTCGAATGCCATGATTTTTCGGAGTCATTTTTCCAAGGGGGGTTACTGTGAATTTTTGAGAAAACAAAATTTCAAGCTAATAGGAAACCATTAGGTGCATTTTATAGAGAATCAGATTTCGAATAAGAAAAAGTCAACCGTAACCGCGTAACTGGTAACCGTGAGAAAAAAATCGAAAAAATCTGATTCGAATGCCATGATTTTTCGGAGTCATTTTTCCAAGGGGGGTTACTGTGAATTTTTGAGAAAACAAAATTTCAAGCTAAAAGGAAACCATTAGGTGCATTTTATAGAGAATCAGATTTCGAATAAGAAAAAGTCAACCGTAACCGCGTAACTGGTACCCGTGAGAAAAAAATCGAAAAAATCTGATTCGAATGCCATGATTTTTCGGAGTCATTTTTCCAAGGGGGGTTACTGTGAATTTTTGAGAAAACAAAATTTCAAGCTAAAAGGAAACCATTAGGTGCATTTTATAGAGAATCAGATTTCGAATAAGAAAAAGTCAACCGTAACCGCGTAACTGGTAACCGTGAGAAAAAAATCGAAAAAATCTGATTCGAATGCCATGATTTTTCGGAGTCATTTTTCCAAGGGGGGTTACTGTGAATTTTTGAGAAAACAAAATTTCAAGCTAATAGGAAACCATTAGGTGCATTTTATAGAGAATCAGATTTCGAATAAGAAAAAGTCAACCGTAACCGCGTAACTGGTAACCGTGAGAAAAAAATCGAAAAAATCTGATTCGAATGCCATGATTTTTCGGAGTCATTTTTCCAAGGGGGGTTACTGTGAATTTTTGAGAAAACAAAATTTCAAGCTAAAAGGAAACCATTAGGTGCATTTTATAGAGAATCAGATTTCGAATAAGAAAAAGTCAACCGTAACCGCGTAACTGGTACCCGTGAGAAAAAAATCGAAAAAATCTGTTTCGAATGAAATGATTTTTCGGAGTCATTTTTCCAATAGGGGTTACTGTGAATTTTTGAGAAAAAAAAATTTCAAGCTAAAAGGAAACCATTAGGTGCATTTTATAGAGAATCAGATTTCGAATAAGAAAAAGTCAACCGTAACCGCGTAACTGGTACCCGTGAGAAAAAAATCGAAAAAATCTGTTTCGAATGAAATGATTTTTCGGAGTCATTTTTCCAAGGGGGGTTACTGTGAATTTTTGAGAAAAAAAAATTTCAAGCTAAAAGGAAACCATTAGGTGCATTTTATAGAGAATCAGATTTCGAATAAGAAAAAGTCAACCGTAACCGCGTAACTGGTACCCGTGAGAAAAAAATCGAAAAAATCTGATTCGAATGCCATGATTTTTCGGAGTCATTTTTCCAAGGGGGGGTACTGTAGATTTTTTAAAAAAAAAATTTCAAGCTAAAAGGAAACCATTAGGTGCATTTTATAGAGAATCAGATTTCGAATAAGAAAAAGTCAACCGTAACCACGTAACTGGTACCCGTGAGAAAAAAATCGAAAAAATCTGTTTCGAATGCCATGATTTTTCGGAGTCATTTTTCCAAGGGGGGTTACTGTGAATTTTTGAGAAAAAAAAATTTCAAGCTAAAAGGAAACCATTAGGTGCATTTTATAGAGAATCAGATTTCGAATAAGAAAAAGTCAACCGTAACCGCGTAACTGGTACCCGTGAGAAAAAAATCGAAAAAATCTGTTTCGAATGAAATGATTTTTCGGAGTCATTTTTCCAAGGGGGGTTACTGTGAATTTTTGAGAAAAAAAAATTTCAAGCTAAAAGGAAACCATTAGGTGCATTTTATAGAGAATCAGATTTCGAATAAGAAAAAGTCAACCGTAACCACGTAACTGGTACCCGTGAGAAAAAAATCGAAAAAATCTGTTTCGAATGCCATGATTTTTCGGAGTCATTTTTCCAAGGGGGGTTACTGTGAATTTTTGAGAAAAAAAAATTTCAAGCTAAAAGGAAACCATTAGGTGCATTTTATAGAGAATCAGATTTCGAATAAGAAAAAGTCAACCGTAACCGCGTAACTGGTACCCGTGAGAAAAAAATCGAAAAAATCTGTTTCGAATGAAAAGATTTTTCGGAGTCATTTTTCCAAGGGGGGTTACTGTGAATTTTTGAGAAAACAAAATTTCAAGCTAAAAGGAAACCATTAGGTGCATTTTATAGAGAATCAGATTTCGAATAAGAAAAAGTCAACCGTAACCGCGTAACTGGTACCCGTGAGAAAAAAATCGAAAAAATCTGATTCGAATGCCATGATTTTTCGGAGTCATTTTTCCAAGGGGGGTTACTGTGAATTTTTGAGAAAACAAAATTTCAAGCTAAAAGGAAACCATTAGGTGCATTTTATAGAGAATCAGATTTCGAATAAGAAAAAGTCAACCGTAACCGCGTAACTGGTAACCGTGAGAAAAAAATCGAAAAAATCTGATTCGAATGCCATGATTTTTCGGAGTCATTTTTCCAAGGGGGGTTACTGTGAATTTTTGAGAAAACAAAATTTCAAGCTAAAAGGAAACCATTAGGTGCATTTTATAGAGAATCAGATTTCGAATAAGAAAAAGTCAACCGTAACCGCGTAACTGGTAACCGTGAGAAAAAAATCGAAAAAATCTGATTCGAATGCCATGATTTTTCGGAGTCATTTTTCCAAGGGGGGTTACTGTGAATTTTTGAGAAAACAAAATTTCAAGCTAATAGGAAACCATTAGGTGCATTTTATAGAGAATCAGATTTCGAATAAGAAAAAGTCAACCGTAACCGCGTAACTGGTAACCGTGAGAAAAAAATCGAAAAAATCTGATTCGAATGCCATGATTTTTCGGAGTCATTTTTCCAAGGGGGGTTACTGTGAATTTTTGAGAAAACAAAATTTCAAGCTAAAAGGAAACCATTAGGTGCATTTTATAGAGAATCAGATTTCGAATAAGAAAAAGTCAACCGTAACCGCGTAACTGGTACCCGTGAGAAAAAAATCGAAAAAATCTGATTCGAATGCCATGATTTTTCGGAGTCATTTTTCCAAGGGGGGTTACTGTGAATTTTTGAGAAAACAAAATTTCAAGCTAAAAGGAAACCATTAGGTGCATTTTATAGAGAATCAGATTTCGAATAAGAAAAAGTCAACCGTAACCGCGTAACTGGTAACCGTGAGAAAAAAATCGAAAAAATCTGATTCGAATGCCATGATTTTTCGGAGTCATTTTTCCAAGGGGGGTTACTGTGAATTTTTGAGAAAACAAAATTTCAAGCTAATAGGAAACCATTAGGTGCATTTTATAGAGAATCAGATTTCGAATAAGAAAAAGTCAACCGTAACCGCGTAACTGGTAACCGTGAGAAAAAAATCGAAAAAATCTGATTCGAATGCCATGATTTTTCGGAGTCATTTTTCCAAGGGGGGTTACTGTGAATTTTTGAGAAAACAAAATTTCAAGCTAAAAGGAAACCATTAGGTGCATTTTATAGAGAATCAGATTTCGAATAAGAAAAAGTCAACCGTAACCGCGTAACTGGTACCCGTGAGAAAAAAATCGAAAAAATCTGTTTCGAATGAAATGATTTTTCGGAGTCATTTTTCCAATAGGGGTTACTGTGAATTTTTGAGAAAAAAAAATTTCAAGCTAAAAGGAAACCATTAGGTGCATTTTATAGAGAATCAGATTTCGAATAAGAAAAAGTCAACCGTAACCGCGTAACTGGTACCCGTGAGAAAAAAATCGAAAAAATCTGTTTCGAATGAAATGATTTTTCGGAGTCATTTTTCCAAGGGGGGTTACTGTGAATTTTTGAGAAAAAAAAATTTCAAGCTAAAAGGAAACCATTAGGTGCATTTTATAGAGAATCAGATTTCGAATAAGAAAAAGTCAACCGTAACCGCGTAACTGGTACCCGTGAGAAAAAAATCGAAAAAATCTGATTCGAATGCCATGATTTTTCGGAGTCATTTTTCCAAGGGGGGGTACTGTAGATTTTTTTAAAAAAAAATTTCAAGCTAAAAGGAAACCATTAGGTGCATTTTATAGAGAATCAGATTTCGAATAAGAAAAAGTCAACCGTAACCACGTAACTGGTACCCGTGAGAAAAAAATCGAAAAAATCTGTTTCGAATGCCATGATTTTTCGGAGTCATTTTTCCAAGGGGGGTTACTGTGAATTTTTGAGAAAAAAAAATTTCAAGCTAAAAGGAAACCATTAGGTGCATTTTATAGAGAATCAGATTTCGAATAAGAAAAAGTCAACCGTAACCGCGTAACTGGTACCCGTGAGAAAAAAATCGAAAAAATCTGTTTCGAATGAAATGATTTTTCGGAGTCATTTTTCCAAGGGGGGTTACTGTGAATTTTTGAGAAAAAAAAATTTCAAGCTAAAAGGAAACCATTAGGTGCATTTTATAGAGAATCAGATTTCGAATAAGAAAAAGTCAACCGTAACCACGTAACTGGTACCCGTGAGAAAAAAATCGAAAAAATCTGTTTCGAATGCCATGATTTTTCGGAGTCATTTTTCCAAGGGGGGTTACTGTGAATTTTTGAGAAAAAAAAATTTCAAGCTAAAAGGAAACCATTAGGTGCATTTTATAGAGAATCAGATTTCGAATAAGAAAAAGTCAACCGTAACCGCGTAACTGGTACCCGTGAGAAAAAAATCGAAAAAATCTGTTTCGAATGAAAAGATTTTTCGGAGTCATTTTTCCAAGGGGGGTTACTGTGAATTTTTGAGAAAACAAAATTTCAAGCTAAAAGGAAACCATTAGGTGCATTTTATAGAGAATCAGATTTCGAATAAGAAAAAGTCAACCGTAACCGCGTAACTGGTACCCGTGAGAAAAAAATCGAAAAAATCTGATTCGAATGCCATGATTTTTCGGAGTCATTTTTCCAAGGGGGGTTACTGTGAATTTTTGAGAAAACAAAATTTCAAGCTAAAAGGAAACCATTAGGTGCATTTTATAGAGAATCAGATTTCGAATAAGAAAAAGTCAACCGTAACCGCGTAACTGGTAACCGTGAGAAAAAAATCGAAAAAATCTGATTCGAATGCCATGATTTTTCGGAGTCATTTTTCCAAGGGGGGTTACTGTGAATTTTTGAGAAAACAAAATTTCAAGCTAAAAGGAAACCATTAGGTGCATTTTATAGAGAATCAGATTTCGAATAAGAAAAAGTCAACCGTAACCGCGTAACTGGTAACCGTGAGAAAAAAATCGAAAAAATCTGATTCGAATGCCATGATTTTTCGGAGTCATTTTTCCAAGGGGGGTTACTGTGAATTTTTGAGAAAACAAAATTTCAAGCTAATAGGAAACCATTAGGTGCATTTTATAGAGAATCAGATTTCGAATAAGAAAAAGTCAACCGTAACCGCGTAACTGGTAACCGTGAGAAAAAAATCGAAAAAATCTGATTCGAATGCCATGATTTTTCGGAGTCATTTTTCCAAGGGGGGTTACTGTGAATTTTTGAGAAAACAAAATTTCAAGCTAAAAGGAAACCATTAGGTGCATTTTATAGAGAATCAGATTTCGAATAAGAAAAAGTCAACCGTAACCGCGTAACTGGTACCCGTGAGAAAAAAATCGAAAAAATCTGATTCGAATGCCATGATTTTTCGGAGTCATTTTTCCAAGGGGGGTTACTGTGAATTTTTGAGAAAACAAAATTTCAAGCTAAAAGGAAACCATTAGGTGCATTTTATAGAGAATCAGATTTCGAATAAGAAAAAGTCAACCGTAACCGCGTAACTGGTAACCGTGAGAAAAAAATCGAAAAAATCTGATTCGAATGCCATGATTTTTCGGAGTCATTTTTCCAAGGGGGGTTACTGTGAATTTTTGAGAAAACAAAATTTCAAGCTAATAGGAAACCATTAGGTGCATTTTATAGAGAATCAGATTTCGAATAAGAAAAAGTCAACCGTAACCGCGTAACTGGTAACCGTGAGAAAAAAATCGAAAAAATCTGATTCGAATGCCATGATTTTTCGGAGTCATTTTTCCAAGGGGGGTTACTGTGAATTTTTGAGAAAACAAAATTTCAAGCTAAAAGGAAACCATTAGGTGCATTTTATAGAGAATCAGATTTCGAATAAGAAAAAGTCAACCGTAACCGCGTAACTGGTACCCGTGAGAAAAAAATCGAAAAAATCTGTTTCGAATGAAATGATTTTTCGGAGTCATTTTTCCAAGGGGGGTTACTGTGAATTTTTGAGAAAAAAAAATTTCAAGCTAAAAGGAAACCATTAGGTGCATTTTATAGAGAATCAGATTTCGAATAAGAAAAAGTCAACCGTAACCGCGTAACTGGTACCCGTGAGAAAAAAATCGAAAAAATCTGATTCGAATGCCATGATTTTTCGGAGTCATTTTTCCAAGGGGGGTTACTGTGAATTTTTGAGAAAACAAAATTTCAAGCTAAAAGGAAACCATTAGGTGCATTTTATAGAGAATCAGATTTCGAATAAGAAAAAGTCAACCGTAACCGCGTAACTGGTAACCGTGAGAAAAAAATCGAAAAAATCTGATTCGAATGCCATGATTTTTCGGAGTCATTTTTCCAAGGGGGGTTACTGTGAATTTTTGAGAAAACAAAATTTCAAGCTAAAAGGAAACCATTAGGTGCATTTTATAGAGAATCAGATTTCGAATAAGAAAAAGTCAACCGTAACCGCGTAACTGGTAACCGTGAGAAAAAAATCGAAAAAATCTGATTCGAATGCCATGATTTTTCGGAGTCATTTTTCCAAGGGGGGTTACTGTGAATTTTTGAGAAAACAAAATTTCAAGCTAATAGGAAACCATTAGGTGCATTTTATAGAGAATCAGATTTCGAATAAGAAAAAGTCAACCGTAACCGCGTAACTGGTAACCGTGAGAAAAAAATCGAAAAAATCTGATTCGAATGCCATGATTTTTCGGAGTCATTTTTCCAAGGGGGGTTACTGTGAATTTTTGAGAAAACAAAATTTCAAGCTAAAAGGAAACCATTAGGTGCATTTTATAGAGAATCAGATTTCGAATAAGAAAAAGTCAACCGTAACCGCGTAACTGGTACCCGTGAGAAAAAAATCGAAAAAATCTGATTCGAATGCCATGATTTTTCGGAGTCATTTTTCCAAGGGGGGTTACTGTGAATTTTTGAGAAAACAAAATTTCAAGCTAAAAGGAAACCATTAGGTGCATTTTATAGAGAATCAGATTTCGAATAAGAAAAAGTCAACCGTAACCGCGTAACTGGTAACCGTGAGAAAAAAATCGAAAAAATCTGATTCGAATGCCATGATTTTTCGGAGTCATTTTTCCAAGGGGGGTTACTGTGAATTTTTGAGAAAACAAAATTTCAAGCTAATAGGAAACCATTAGGTGCATTTTATAGAGAATCAGATTTCGAATAAGAAAAAGTCAACCGTAACCGCGTAACTGGTAACCGTGAGAAAAAAATCGAAAAAATCTGATTCGAATGCCATGATTTTTCGGAGTCATTTTTCCAAGGGGGGTTACTGTGAATTTTTGAGAAAACAAAATTTCAAGCTAAAAGGAAACCATTAGGTGCATTTTATAGAGAATCAGATTTCGAATAAGAAAAAGTCAACCGTAACCGCGTAACTGGTACCCGTGAGAAAAAAATCGAAAAAATCTGTTTCGAATGAAATGATTTTTCGGAGTCATTTTTCCAAGGGGGGTTACTGTGAATTTTTGAGAAAACAAAATTTCAAGCTAAAAGGAAACCATTAGGTGCATTTTATAGAGAATCAGATTTCGAATAAGAAAAAGTCAACCGTAACCGCGTAACTGGTACCCGTGAGAAAAAAATCGAAAAAATCTGTTTCGAATGAAATGATTTTTCGGAGTCATTTTTCCAAGGGGGGTTACTGTGAATTTTTGAGAAAAAAAAATTTCAAGCTAAAAGGAAACCATTAGGTGCATTTTATAGAGAATCAGATTTCGAATAAGAAAAAGTCAACCGTAACCGCGTAACTGGTACCCGTGAGAAAAAAATCGAAAAAATCTGATTCGAATGCCATGATTTTTCGGAGTCATTTTTCCAAGGGGGGTTACTGTGAATTTTTGAGAAAACAAAATTTCAAGCTAAAAGGAAACCATTAGGTGCATTTTATAGAGAATCAGATTTCGAATAAGAAAAAGTCAACCGTAACCGCGTAACTGGTAACCGTGAGAAAAAAATCGAAAAAATCTGATTCGAATGCCATGATTTTTCGGAGTCATTTTTCCAAGGGGGGTTACTGTGAATTTTTGAGAAAACAAAATTTCAAGCTAAAAGGAAACCATTAGGTGCATTTTATAGAGAATCAGATTTCGAATAAGAAAAAGTCAACCGTAACCGCGTAACTGGTAACCGTGAGAAAAAAATCGAAAAAATCTGATTCGAATGCCATGATTTTTCGGAGTCATTTTTCCAAGGGGGGTTACTGTGAATTTTTGAGAAAACAAAATTTCAAGCTAATAGGAAACCATTAGGTGCATTTTATAGAGAATCAGATTTCGAATAAGAAAAAGTCAACCGTAACCGCGTAACTGGTAACCGTGAGAAAAAAATCGAAAAAATCTGATTCGAATGCCATGATTTTTCGGAGTCATTTTTCCAAGGGGGGTTACTGTGAATTTTTGAGAAAACAAAATTTCAAGCTAAAAGGAAACCATTAGGTGCATTTTATAGAGAATCAGATTTCGAATAAGAAAAAGTCAACCGTAACCGCGTAACTGGTACCCGTGAGAAAAAAATCGAAAAAATCTGATTCGAATGCCATGATTTTTCGGAGTCATTTTTCCAAGGGGGGTTACTGTGAATTTTTGAGAAAACAAAATTTCAAGCTAAAAGGAAACCATTAGGTGCATTTTATAGAGAATCAGATTTCGAATAAGAAAAAGTCAACCGTAACCGCGTAACTGGTAACCGTGAGAAAAAAATCGAAAAAATCTGATTCGAATGCCATGATTTTTCGGAGTCATTTTTCCAAGGGGGGTTACTGTGAATTTTTGAGAAAACAAAATTTCAAGCTAATAGGAAACCATTAGGTGCATTTTATAGAGAATCAGATTTCGAATAAGAAAAAGTCAACCGTAACCGCGTAACTGGTAACCGTGAGAAAAAAATCGAAAAAATCTGATTCGAATGCCATGATTTTTCGGAGTCATTTTTCCAAGGGGGGTTACTGTGAATTTTTGAGAAAACAAAATTTCAAGCTAAAAGGAAACCATTAGGTGCATTTTATAGAGAATCAGATTTCGAATAAGAAAAAGTCAACCGTAACCGCGTAACTGGTACCCGTGAGAAAAAAATCGAAAAAATCTGTTTCGAATGAAATGATTTTTCGGAGTCATTTTTCCAATA
This sequence comes from Pholcus phalangioides, assembly GCF_987345545.1. NCBI lineage: Eukaryota > Metazoa > Arthropoda > Arachnida > Araneae > Pholcidae > Pholcus > Pholcus phalangioides. The sequence continues at coordinate 3,687,903 of NW_028301621.1, forward strand.
GGGGTTACTGTGAATTTTTGAGAAAAAAAAATTTCAAGCTAAAAGGAAACCATTAGGTGCATTTTATAGAGAATCAGATTTCGAATAAGAAAAAGTCAACCGTAACCGCGTAACTGGTACCCGTGAGAAAAAAATCGAAAAAATCTGTTTCGAATGAAATGATTTTTCGGAGTCATTTTTCCAAGGGGGGTTACTGTGAATTTTTGAGAAAAAAAAATTTCAAGCTAAAAGGAAACCATTAGGTGCATTTTATAGAGAATCAGATTTCGAATAAGAAAAAGTCAACCGTAACCGCGTAACTGGTACCCGTGAGAAAAAAATCGAAAAAATCTGTTTCGAATGAAATGATTTTTCGGAGTCATTTTTCCAAGGGGGGTTACTGTGAATTTTTGAGAAAAAAAAATTTCAAGCTAAAAGGAAACCATTAGGTGCATTTTATAGAGAATCAGATTTCGAATAAGAAAAAGTCAACCGTAACCACGTAACTGGTACCCGTGAGAAAAAAATCGAAAAAATCTGTTTCGAATGCCATGATTTTTCGGAGTCATTTTTCCAAGGGGGGTTACTGTGAATTTTTGAGAAAACAAAATTTCAAGCTAAAAGGAAACCATTAGGTGCATTTTATAGAGAATCAGATTTCGAATAAGAAAAAGTCAACCGTAACCGCGTAACTGGTACCCGTGAGAAAAAAATCGAAAAAATCTGATTCGAATGCCATGATTTTTCGGAGTCATTTTTCCAAGGGGGGTTACTGTGAATTTTTGAGAAAACAAAATTTCAAGCTAAAAGGAAACCATTAGGTGCATTTTATAGAGAATCAGATTTCGAATAAGAAAAAGTCAACCGTAACCGCGTAACTGGTAACCGTGAGAAAAAAATCGAAAAAATCTGATTCGAATGCCATGATTTTTCGGAGTCATTTTTCCAAGGGGGGTTACTGTGAATTTTTGAGAAAACAAAATTTCAAGCTAAAAGGAAACCATTAGGTGCATTTTATAGAGAATCAGATTTCGAATAAGAAAAAGTCAACCGTAACCGCGTAACTGGTAACCGTGAGAAAAAAATCGAAAAAATCTGATTCGAATGCCATGATTTTTCGGAGTCATTTTTCCAAGGGGGGTTACTGTGAATTTTTGAGAAAACAAAATTTCAAGCTAATAGGAAACCATTAGGTGCATTTTATAGAGAATCAGATTTCGAATAAGAAAAAGTCAACCGTAACCGCGTAACTGGTAACCGTGAGAAAAAAATCGAAAAAATCTGATTCGAATGCCATGATTTTTCGGAGTCATTTTTCCAAGGGGGGTTACTGTGAATTTTTGAGAAAACAAAATTTCAAGCTAAAAGGAAACCATTAGGTGCATTTTATAGAGAATCAGATTTCGAATAAGAAAAAGTCAACCGTAACCGCGTAACTGGTACCCGTGAGAAAAAAATCGAAAAAATCTGATTCGAATGCCATGATTTTTCGGAGTCATTTTTCCAAGGGGGGTTACTGTGAATTTTTGAGAAAACAAAATTTCAAGCTAAAAGGAAACCATTAGGTGCATTTTATAGAGAATCAGATTTCGAATAAGAAAAAGTCAACCGTAACCGCGTAACTGGTAACCGTGAGAAAAAAATCGAAAAAATCTGATTCGAATGCCATGATTTTTCGGAGTCATTTTTCCAAGGGGGGTTACTGTGAATTTTTGAGAAAACAAAATTTCAAGCTAATAGGAAACCATTAGGTGCATTTTATAGAGAATCAGATTTCGAATAAGAAAAAGTCAACCGTAACCGCGTAACTGGTAACCGTGAGAAAAAAATCGAAAAAATCTGATTCGAATGCCATGATTTTTCGGAGTCATTTTTCCAAGGGGGGTTACTGTGAATTTTTGAGAAAACAAAATTTCAAGCTAAAAGGAAACCATTAGGTGCATTTTATAGAGAATCAGATTTCGAATAAGAAAAAGTCAACCGTAACCGCGTAACTGGTACCCGTGAGAAAAAAATCGAAAAAATCTGTTTCGAATGAAATGATTTTTCGGAGTCATTTTTCCAATAGGGGTTACTGTGAATTTTTGAGAAAAAAAAATTTCAAGCTAAAAGGAAACCATTAGGTGCATTTTATAGAGAATCAGATTTCGAATAAGAAAAAGTCAACCGTAACCGCGTAACTGGTACCCGTGAGAAAAAAATCGAAAAAATCTGTTTCGAATGAAATGATTTTTCGGAGTCATTTTTCCAAGGGGGGTTACTGTGAATTTTTGAGAAAAAAAAATTTCAAGCTAAAAGGAAACCATTAGGTGCATTTTATAGAGAATCAGATTTCGAATAAGAAAAAGTCAACCGTAACCGCGTAACTGGTACCCGTGAGAAAAAAATCGAAAAAATCTGATTCGAATGCCATGATTTTTCGGAGTCATTTTTCCAAGGGGGGGTACTGTAGATTTTTTAAAAAAAACAATTTCAAGCTAAAAGGAAACCATTAGGTGCATTTTATAGAGAATCAGATTTCGAATAAGAAAAAGTCAACCGTAACCACGTAACTGGTACCCGTGAGAAAAAAATCGAAAAAATCTGTTTCGAATGCCATGATTTTTCGGAGTCATTTTTCCAAGGGGGGTTACTGTGAATTTTTGAGAAAAAAAAATTTCAAGCTAAAAGGAAACCATTAGGTGCATTTTATAGAGAATCAGATTTCGAATAAGAAAAAGTCAACCGTAACCGCGTAACTGGTACCCGTGAGAAAAAAATCGAAAAAATCTGTTTCGAATGAAATGATTTTTCGGAGTCATTTTTCCAAGGGGGGTTACTGTGAATTTTTGAGAAAAAAAAATTTCAAGCTAAAAGGAAACCATTAGGTGCATTTTATAGAGAATCAGATTTCGAATAAGAAAAAGTCAACCGTAACCACGTAACTGGTACCCGTGAGAAAAAAATCGAAAAAATCTGTTTCGAATGCCATGATTTTTCGGAGTCATTTTTCCAAGGGGGGTTACTGTGAATTTTTGAGAAAAAAAAATTTCAAGCTAAAAGGAAACCATTAGGTGCATTTTATAGAGAATCAGATTTCGAATAAGAAAAAGTCAACCGTAACCGCGTAACTGGTACCCGTGAGAAAAAAATCGAAAAAATCTGTTTCGAATGAAAAGATTTTTCGGAGTCATTTTTCCAAGGGGTGTTACTGTGAATTTTTGAGAAAACAAAATTTCAAGCTAAAAGGAAACCATTAGGTGCATTTTATAGAGAATCAGATTTCGAATAAGAAAAAGTCAACCGTAACCGCGTAACTGGTACCCGTGAGAAAAAAATCGAAAAAATCTGATTCGAATGCCATGATTTTTCGGAGTCATTTTTCCAAGGGGGGTTACTGTGAATTTTTGAGAAAACAAAATTTCAAGCTAAAAGGAAACCATTAGGTGCATTTTATAGAGAATCAGATTTCGAATAAGAAAAAGTCAACCGTAACCGCGTAACTGGTAACCGTGAGAAAAAAATCGAAAAAATCTGATTCGAATGCCATGATTTTTCGGAGTCATTTTTCCAAGGGGGGTTACTGTGAATTTTTGAGAAAACAAAATTTCAAGCTAAAAGGAAACCATTAGGTGCATTTTATAGAGAATCAGATTTCGAATAAGAAAAAGTCAACCGTAACCGCGTAACTGGTAACCGTGAGAAAAAAATCGAAAAAATCTGATTCGAATGCCATGATTTTTCGGAGTCATTTTTCCAAGGGGGGTTACTGTGAATTTTTGAGAAAACAAAATTTCAAGCTAATAGGAAACCATTAGGTGCATTTTATAGAGAATCAGATTTCGAATAAGAAAAAGTCAACCGTAACCGCGTAACTGGTAACCGTGAGAAAAAAATCGAAAAAATCTGATTCGAATGCCATGATTTTTCGGAGTCATTTTTCCAAGGGGGGTTACTGTGAATTTTTGAGAAAACAAAATTTCAAGCTAAAAGGAAACCATTAGGTGCATTTTATAGAGAATCAGATTTCGAATAAGAAAAAGTCAACCGTAACCGCGTAACTGGTACCCGTGAGAAAAAAATCGAAAAAATCTGTTTCGAATGAAATGATTTTTCGGAGTCATTTTTCCAAGGGGGGTTACTGTGAATTTTTGAGAAAAAAAAATTTCAAGCTAAAAGGAAACCATTAGGTGCATTTTATAGAGAATCAGATTTCGAATAAGAAAAAGTCAACCGTAACCGCGTAACTGGTACCCGTGAGAAAAAAATCGAAAAAATCTGTTTCGAATGAAATGATTTTTCGGAGTCATTTTTCCAAGGGGGGTTACTGTGAATTTTTGAGAAAAAAAAATTTCAAGCTAAAAGGAAACCATTAGGTGCATTTTATAGAGAATCAGATTTCGAATAAGAAAAAGTCAACCGTAACCGCGTAACTGGTACCCGTGAGAAAAAAATCGAAAAAATCTGTTTCGAATGAAAAGATTTTTCGGAGTCATTTTTCCAAGGGGGGTTACTGTGAATTTTTGAGAAAACAAAATTTCAAGCTAAAAGGAAACCATTAGGTGCATTTTATAGAGAATCAGATTTCGAATAAGAAAAAGTCAACCGTAACCGCGTAACTGGTACCCGTGAGAAAAAAATCGAAAAAATCTGTTTCGAATGAAAAGATTTTTCGGAGTCATTTTTCCAAGGGGGGTTACTGTGAATTTTTGAGAAAACAAAATTTCAAGCTAAAAGGAAACCATTAGGTGCATTTTATAGAGAATCAGATTTCGAATAAGAAAAAGTCAACCGTAACCGCGTAACTGGTACCCGTGAGAAAAAAATCGAAAAAATCTGATTCGAATGCCATGATTTTTCGGAGTCATTTTTCCAAGGGGGGTTACTGTGAATTTTTGAGAAAACAAAATTTCAAGCTAAAAGGAAACCATTAGGTGCATTTTATAGAGAATCAGATTTCGAATAAGAAAAAGTCAACCGTAACCGCGTAACTGGTAACCGTGAGAAAAAAATCGAAAAAATCTGTTTCGAATGAAATGATTTTTCGGAGTCATTTTTCCAATAGGGGTTACTGTGAATTTTTGAGAAAAAAAAATTTCAAGCTAAAAGGAAACCATTAGGTGCATTTTATAGAGAATCAGATTTCGAATAAGAAAAAGTCAACCGTAACCGCGTAACTGGTACCCGTGAGAAAAAAATCGAAAAAATCTGTTTCGAATGAAATGATTTTTCGGAGTCATTTTTCCAAGGGGGGTTACTGTGAATTTTTGAGAAAAAAAAATTTCAAGCTAAAAGGAAACCATTAGGTGCATTTTATAGAGAATCAGATTTCGAATAAGAAAAAGTCAACCGTAACCGCGTAACTGGTACCCGTGAGAAAAAAATCGAAAAAATCTGATTCGAATGCCATGATTTTTCGGAGTCATTTTTCCAAGGGGGGGTACTGTAGATTTTTAAAAAAAAAAAATTTCAAGCTAAAAGGAAACCATTAGGTGCATTTTATAGAGAATCAGATTTCGAATAAGAAAAAGTCAACCGTAACCACGTAACTGGTACCCGTGAGAAAAAAATCGAAAAAATCTGTTTCGAATGCCATGATTTTTCGGAGTCATTTTTCCAAGGGGGGTTACTGTGAATTTTTGAGAAAAAAAAATTTCAAGCTAAAAGGAAACCATTAGGTGCATTTTATAGAGAATCAGATTTCGAATAAGAAAAAGTCAACCGTAACCGCGTAACTGGTACCCGTGAGAAAAAAATCGAAAAAATCTGTTTCGAATGAAATGATTTTTCGGAGTCATTTTTCCAAGGGGGGTTACTGTGAATTTTTGAGAAAAAAAAATTTCAAGCTAAAAGGAAACCATTAGGTGCATTTTATAGAGAATCAGATTTCGAATAAGAAAAAGTCAACCGTAACCACGTAACTGGTACCCGTGAGAAAAAAATCGAAAAAATCTGTTTCGAATGCCATGATTTTTCGGAGTCATTTTTCCAAGGGGGGTTACTGTGAATTTTTGAGAAAAAAAAATTTCAAGCTAAAAGGAAACCATTAGGTGCATTTTATAGAGAATCAGATTTCGAATAAGAAAAAGTCAACCGTAACCGCGTAACTGGTACCCGTGAGAAAAAAATCGAAAAAATCTGTTTCGAATGAAAAGATTTTTCGGAGTCATTTTTCCAAGGGGGGTTACTGTGAATTTTTGAGAAAACAAAATTTCAAGCTAAAAGGAAACCATTAGGTGCATTTTATAGAGAATCAGATTTCGAATAAGAAAAAGTCAACCGTAACCGCGTAACTGGTACCCGTGAGAAAAAAATCGAAAAAATCTGATTCGAATGCCATGATTTTTCGGAGTCATTTTTCCAAGGGGGGTTACTGTGAATTTTTGAGAAAACAAAATTTCAAGCTAAAAGGAAACCATTAGGTGCATTTTATAGAGAATCAGATTTCGAATAAGAAAAAGTCAACCGTAACCGCGTAACTGGTAACCGTGAGAAAAAAATCGAAAAAATCTGATTCGAATGCCATGATTTTTCGGAGTCATTTTTCCAAGGGGGGTTACTGTGAATTTTTGAGAAAACAAAATTTCAAGCTAAAAGGAAACCATTAGGTGCATTTTATAGAGAATCAGATTTCGAATAAGAAAAAGTCAACCGTAACCGCGTAACTGGTAACCGTGAGAAAAAAATCGAAAAAATCTGATTCGAATGCCATGATTTTTCGGAGTCATTTTTCCAAGGGGGGTTACTGTGAATTTTTGAGAAAACAAAATTTCAAGCTAATAGGAAACCATTAGGTGCATTTTATAGAGAATCAGATTTCGAATAAGAAAAAGTCAACCGTAACCGCGTAACTGGTAACCGTGAGAAAAAAATCGAAAAAATCTGATTCGAATGCCATGATTTTTCGGAGTCATTTTTCCAAGGGGGGTTACTGTGAATTTTTGAGAAAACAAAATTTCAAGCTAAAAGGAAACCATTAGGTGCATTTTATAGAGAATCAGATTTCGAATAAGAAAAAGTCAACCGTAACCGCGTAACTGGTACCCGTGAGAAAAAAATCGAAAAAATCTGTTTCGAATGAAATGATTTTTCGGAGTCATTTTTCCAAGGGGGGTTACTGTGAATTTTTGAGAAAAAAAAATTTCAAGCTAAAAGGAAACCATTAGGTGCATTTTATAGAGAATCAGATTTCGAATAAGAAAAAGTCAACCGTAACCGCGTAACTGGTACCCGTGAGAAAAAAATCGAAAAAATCTGTTTCGAATGAAATGATTTTTCGGAGTCATTTTTCCAAGGGGGGTTACTGTGAATTTTTGAGAAAAAAAAATTTCAAGCTAAAAGGAAACCATTAGGTGCATTTTATAGAGAATCAGATTTCGAATAAGAAAAAGTCAACCGTAACCGCGTAACTGGTACCCGTGAGAAAAAAATCGAAAAAATCTGATTCGAATGCCATGATTTTTCGGAGTCATTTTTCCAAGGGGGGGTACTGTAGATTTTTTAAAAAAAAAATTTCAAGCTAAAAGGAAACCATTAGGTGCATTTTATAGAGAATCAGATTTCGAATAAGAAAAAGTCAACCGTAACCACGTAACTGGTACCCGTGAGAAAAAAATCGAAAAAATCTGTTTCGAATGCCATGATTTTTCGGAGTCATTTTTCCAAGGGGGGTTACTGTGAATTTTTGAGAAAAAAAAATTTCAAGCTAAAAGGAAACCATTAGGTGCATTTTATAGAGAATCAGATTTCGAATAAGAAAAAGTCAACCGTAACCGCGTAACTGGTACCCGTGAGAAAAAAATCGAAAAAATCTGTTTCGAATGAAATGATTTTTCGGAGTCATTTTTCCAAGGGGGGTTACTGTGAATTTTTGAGAAAAAAAAATTTCAAGCTAAAAGGAAACCATTAGGTGCATTTTATAGAGAATCAGATTTCGAATAAGAAAAAGTCAACCGTAACCACGTAACTGGTACCCGTGAGAAAAAAATCGAAAAAATCTGTTTCGAATGCCATGATTTTTCGGAGTCATTTTTCCAAGGGGGGTTACTGTGAATTTTTGAGAAAACAAAATTTCAAGCTAAAAGGAAACCATTAAGTGCATTTTATAGAGAATCAGATTTCGAATAAGAAAAAGTCAACCGTAACCGCGTAACTGGTACCCGTGAGAAAAAAATCGAAAAAATCTGTTTCGAATGAAATGATTTTTCGGAGTCATTTTTCCAATAGGGGTTACTGTGAATTTTTGAGAAAAAAAAATTTCAAGCTAAAAGGAAACCATTAGGTGCATTTTATAGAGAATCAGATTTCGAATAAGAAAAAGTCAACCGTAACCGCGTAACTGGTAACCGTGAGAAAAAAATCGAAAAAATCTGATTCGAATGCCATGATTTTTCGGAGTCATTTTTCCAAGGGGGGTTACTGTGAATTTTTGAGAAAACAAAATTTCAAGCTAAAAGGAAACCATTAAGTGCATTTTATAGAGAATCAGATTTCGAATAAGAAAAAGTCAACCGTAACCGCGTAACTGGTACCCGTGAGAAAAAAATCGAAAAAATCTGTTTCGAATGAAATGATTTTTCGGAGTCATTTTTCCAATAGGGGTTACTGTGAATTTTTGAGAAAAAAAAATTTCAAGCTAAAAGGAAACCATTAGGTGCATTTTATAGAGAATCAGATTTCGAATAAGAAAAAGTCAACCGTAACCGCGTAACTGGTAACCGTGAGAAAAAAATCGAAAAAATCTGATTCGAATGCCATGATTTTTCGGAGTCATTTTTCCAAGGGGGGTTACTGTGAATTTTTGAGAAAACAAAATTTCAAGCTAAAAGGAAACCATTAAGTGCATTTTATAGAGAATCAGATTTCGAATAAGAAAAAGTCAACCGTAACCGCGTAACTGGTACCCGTGAGAAAAAAATCGAAAAAATCTGTTTCGAATGAAATGATTTTTCGGAGTCATTTTTCCAATAGGGGGGTTACTGTGAATTTTTGAGAAAAAAAAATTTCAAGCTAAAAGGAAACCATTAGGTGCATTTTATAGAGAATCAGATTTCGAATAAGAAAAAGTCAACCGTAACCGCGTAACTGGTAACCGTGAGAAAAAAATCGAAAAAATCTGATTCGAATGCCATGATTTTTCGGAGTCATTTTTCCAAGGGGGGTTACTGTGAATTTTTGAGAAAACAAAATTTCAAGCTAAAAGGAAACCATTAAGTGCATTTTATAGAGAATCAGATTTCGAATAAGAAAAAGTCAACCGTAACCGCGTAACTGGTACCCGTGAGAAAAAAATCGAAAAAATCTGTTTCGAATGAAATGATTTTTCGGAGTCATTTTTCCAATAGGGGTTACTGTGAATTTTTGAGAAAAAAAAATTTCAAGCTAAAAGGAAACCATTAGGTGCATTTTATAGAGAATCAGATTTCGAATAAGAAAAAGTCAACCGTAACCGCGTAACTGGTAACCGTGAGAAAAAAATCGAAAAAATCTGATTCGAATGCCATGATTTTTCGGAGTCATTTTTCCAAGGGGGGTTACTGTGAATTTTTGAGAAAAAAAAATTTCAAGCTAAAAGGAAACCATTAGGTGCATTTTATAGAGAATCAGATTTCGAATAAGAAAAAGTCAACCGTAACCGCGTAACTGGTACCCGTGAGAAAAAAATCGAAAAAATCTGATTCGAATGCCATGATTTTTCGGAGTCATTTTTCCAAGGGGGGGTACTGTAGATTTTTTAAAAAAAAAAATTTCAAGCTAAAAGGAAACCATTAGGTTCATTTTATAGAGAATCAGATTTCGAATAAGAAAAAGTCAACCGTAACCACGTAACTGGTACCCGTGAGAAAAAAATCGAAAAAATCTGTTTCGAATGCCATGATTTTTTGGAGTCATTTTTCCAAGGGGGGTTACTGTGAATTTTTGAGAAAAAAAAATTTCAAGCTAAAAGGAAACCATTAAGTGCATTTTATAGAGAATCAGATTTCGAATAAGAAAAAGTCAACCGTAACCGCGTAACTGGTACCCGTGAGAAAAAAATCGAAAAAATCTGTTTCGAATGAAATGATTTTTCGGAGTCATTTTTCCAATAGGGGTTACTGTGAATTTTTGAGAAAAAAAAATTTCAAGCTAAAAGGAAACCATTAGGTGCATTTTATAGAGAATCAGATTTCGAATAAGAAAAAGTCAACCGTAACCGCGTAACTGGTAACCGTGAGAAAAAAATCGAAAAAATCTGATTCGAATGCCATGATTTTTCGGAGTCATTTTTCCAAGGGGGGTTACTGTGAATTTTTGAGAAAAAAAAATTTCAAGCTAAAAGGAAACCATTAGGTGCATTTTATAGAGAATCAGATTTCGAATAAGAAAAAGTCAACCGTAACCGCGTAACTGGTAACCGTGAGAAAAAAATCGAAAAAATCTGATTCGAATGCCATGATTTTTCGGAGTCATTTTTCCAAGGGGGGTTACTGTGAATTTTTGAGAAAACAAAATTTCAAGCTAAAAGGAAACCATTAAGTGCATTTTATAGAGAATCAGATTTCGAATAAGAAAATGTCAACCGTAACCGCGTAACTGGTACCCGTGAGAAAAAAATCGAAAAAATCTGTTTCGAATGAAATGATTTTTCGGAGTCATTTTTCCAATAGGGGTTACTGTGAATTTTTGAGAAAAAAAAATTTCAAGCTAAAAGGAAACCATTAGGTGCATTTTATAGAGAATCAGATTTCGAATAAGAAAAAGTCAACCGTAACCGCGTAACTGGTACCCGTGAGAAAAAAATCGAAAAAATCTGTTTCGAATGAAATGATTTTTCGGAGTCATTTTTCCAATAGGGGTTACTGTGAATTTTTGAGAAAAAAAAATTTCAAGCTAAAAGGAAACCATTAGGTGCATTTTATAGAGAATCAGATTTCGAATAAGAAAAAGTCAACCGTAACCGCGTAACTGGTAACCGTGAGAAAAAAATCGAAAAAATCTGATTCGAATGCCATGATTTTTCGGAGTCATTTTTCCAAGGGGGGTTACTGTGAATTTTTGAGAAAACAAAATTTCAAGCTAAAAGGAAACCATTAGGTGCATTTTATAGAGAATCAGATTTCGAATAAGAAAAAGTCAACCGTAACCGCGTAACTGGTACCCGTGAGAAAAAAATCGAAAAAATCTGTTTCGAATGAAATGATTTTTCGGAGTCATTTTTCCAATAGGGGTTACTGTGAATTTTTGAGAAAAAAAAATTTCAAGCTAAAAGGAAACCATTAAGTGCATTTTATAGAGAATCAGATTTCGAATAAGAAAAAGTCAACCGTAACCGCGTAACTGGTACCCGTGAGAAAAAAATCGAAAAAATCTGTTTCGAATGAAATGATTTTTCGGAGTCATTTTTCCAATAGGGGTTACTGTGAATTTTTGAGAAAAAAAAATTTCAAGCTAAAAGGAAACCATTAGGTGCATTTTATAGAGAATCAGATTTCGAATAAGAAAAAGTCAACCGTAACCGCGTAACTGGTACCCGTGAGAAAAAAATCGAAAAAATCTGTTTCGAATGAAATGATTTTTCGGAGTCATTTTTCCAATAGGGGTTACTGTGAATTTTTGAGAAAAAAAAATTTCAAGCTAAAAGGAAACCATTAGGTGCATTTTATAGAGAATCAGATTTCGAATAAGAAAAAGTCAACCGTAACCGCGTAACTGGTAACCGTGAGAAAAAAATCGAAAAAATCTGATTCGAATGCCATGATTTTTCGGAGTCATTTTTCCAAGGGGGGTTACTGTGAATTTTTGAGAAAACAAAATTTCAAGCTAAAAGGAAACCATTAAGTGCATTTTATAGAGAATCAGATTTCGAATAAGAAAAAGTCAACCGTAACCGCGTAACTGGTACCCGTGAGAAAAAAATCGAAAAAATCTGTTTCGAATGAAATGATTTTTCGGAGTCATTTTTCCAATAGGGGTTACTGTGAATTTTTGAGAAAAAAAAATTTCAAGCTAAAAGGAAACCATTAGGTGCATTTTATAGAGAATCAGATTTCGAATAAGAAAAAGTCAACCGTAACCGCGTAACTGGTAACCGTGAGAAAAAAATCGAAAAAATCTGATTCGAATGCCATGATTTTTCGGAGTCATTTTTCCAAGGGGGGTTACTGTGAATTTTTGAGAAAACAAAATTTCAAGCTAAAAGGAAACCATTAAGTGCATTTTATAGAGAATCAGATTTCGAATAAGAAAAAGTCAACCGTAACCGCGTAACTGGTACCCGTGAGAAAAAAATCGAAAAAATCTGTTTCGAATGAAATGATTTTTCGGAGTCATTTTTCCAATAGGGGTTACTGTGAATTTTTGAGAAAAAAAAATTTCAAGCTAAAAGGAAACCATTAGGTGCATTTTATAGAGAATCAGATTTCGAATAAGAAAAAGTCAACCGTAACCGCGTAACTGGTACCCGTGAGAAAAAAATCGAAAAAATCTGTTTCGAATGAAATGATTTTTCGGAGTCATTTTTCCAATAGGGGTTACTGTGAATTTTTGAGAAAAAAAAATTTCAAGCTAAAAGGAAACCATTAGGTGCATTTTATAGAGAATCAGATTTCGAATAAGAAAAAGTCAACCGTAACCGCGTAACTGGTAACCGTGAGAAAAAAATCGAAAAAATCTGATTCGAATGCCATGATTTTTCGGAGTCATTTTTCCAAGGGGGGTTACTGTGAATTTTTGAGAAAACAAAATTTCAAGCTAAAAGGAAACCATTAAGTGCATTTTATAGAGAATCAGATTTCGAATAAGAAAAAGTCAACCGTAACCGCGTAACTGGTACCCGTGAGAAAAAAATCGAAAAAATCTGTTTCGAATGAAATGATTTTTCGGAGTCATTTTTCCAATAGGGGTTACTGTGAATTTTTGAGAAAAAAAAATTTCAAGCTAAAAGGAAACCATTAGGTGCATTTTATAGAGAATCAGATTTCGAATAAGAAAAAGTCAACCGTAACCGCGTAACTGGTAACCGTGAGAAAAAAATCGAAAAAATCTGATTCGAATGCCATGATTTTTCGGAGTCATTTTTCCAAGGGGGGTTACTGTGAATTTTTGAGAAAAAAAAATTTCAAGCTAAAAGGAAACCATTAGGTGCATTTTATAGAGAATCAGATTTCGAATAAGAAAAAGTCAACCGTAACCGCGTAACTGGTAACCGTGAGAAAAAAATCGAAAAAATCTGATTCGAATGCCATGATTTTTCGGAGTCATTTTTCCAAGGGGGGTTACTGTGAATTTTTGAGAAAACAAAATTTCAAGCTAAAAGGAAACCATTAAGTGCATTTTATAGAGAATCAGATTTCGAATAAGAAAAAGTCAACCGTAACCGCGTAACTGGTACCCGTGAGAAAAAAATCGAAAAAATCTGTTTCGAATGAAATGATTTTTCGGAGTCATTTTTCCAATAGGGGTTACTGTGAATTTTTGAGAAAAAAAAATTTCAAGCTAAAAGGAAACCATTAGGTGCATTTTATAGAGAATCAGATTTCGAATAAGAAAAAGTCAACCGTAACCGCGTAACTGGTAACCGTGAGAAAAAAATCGAAAAAATCTGATTCGAATGCCATGATTTTTCGGAGTCATTTTTCCAAGGGGGGTTACTGTGAATTTTTGAGAAAACAAAATTTCAAGCTAAAAGGAAACCATTAAGTGCATTTTATAGAGAATCAGATTTCGAATAAGAAAAAGTCAACCGTAACCGCGTAACTGGTACCCGTGAGAAAAAAATCGAAAAAATCTGTTTCGAATGAAATGATTTTTCGGAGTCATTTTTCCAATAGGGGTTACTGTGAATTTTTGAGAAAAAAAAATTTCAAGCTAAAAGGAAACCATTAGGTGCATTTTATAGAGAATCAGATTTCGAATAAGAAAAAGTCAACCGTAACCGCGTAACTGGTAACCGTGAGAAAAAAATCGAAAAAATCTGATTCGAATGCCATGATTTTTCGGAGTCATTTTTCCAAGGGGGGTTACTGTGAATTTTTGAGAAAAAAAAATTTCAAGCTAAAAGGAAACCATTAGGTGCATTTTATAGAGAATCAGATTTCGAATAAGAAAAAGTCAACCGTAACCGCGTAACTGGTACCCGTGAGAAAAAAATCGAAAAAATCTGATTCGAATGCCATGATTTTTCGGAGTCATTTTTCCAAGGGGGGGTACTGTAGATTTTTTAAAAAAAAAAATTTCAAGCTAAAAGGAAACCATTAGGTGCATTTTATAGAGAATCAGATTTCGAATAAGAAAAAGTCAACCGTAACCACGTAACTGGTACCCGTGAGAAAAAAATCGAAAAAATCTGTTTCGAATGCCATGATTTTTCGGAGTCATTTTTCCAAGGGGGGTTACTGTGAATTTTTGAGAAAAAAAAATTTCAAGCTAAAAGGAAACCATTAAGTGCATTTTATAGAGAATCAGATTTCGAATAAGAAAAAGTCAACCGTAACCGCGTAACTGGTACCCGTGAGAAAAAAATCGAAAAAATCTGTTTCGAATGAAATGATTTTTCGGAGTCATTTTTCCAATAGGGGTTACTGTGAATTTTTGAGAAAAAAAAATTTCAAGCTAAAAGGAAACCATTAGGTGCATTTTATAGAGAATCAGATTTCGAATAAGAAAAAGTCAACCGTAACCGCGTAACTGGTAACCGTGAGAAAAAAATCGAAAAAATCTGATTCGAATGCCATGATTTTTCGGAGTCATTTTTCCAAGGGGGGTTACTGTGAATTTTTGAGAAAACAAAATTTCAAGCTAAAAGGAAACCATTAAGTGCATTTTATAGAGAATCAGATTTCGAATAAGAAAAAGTCAACCGTAACCGCGTAACTGGTACCCGTGAGAAAAAAATCGAAAAAATCTGTTTCGAATGAAATGATTTTTCGGAGTCATTTTTCCAATAGGGGTTACTGTGAATTTTTGAGAAAAAAAAATTTCAAGCTAAAAGGAAACCATTAGGTGCATTTTATAGAGAATCAGATTTCGAATAAGAAAAAGTCAACCGTAACCGCGTAACTGGTAACCGTGAGAAAAAAATCGAAAAAATCTGATTCGAATGCCATGATTTTTCGGAGTCATTTTTCCAAGGGGGGTTACTGTGAATTTTTGAGAAAACAAAATTTCAAGCTAAAAGGAAACCATTAAGTGCATTTTATAGAGAATCAGATTTCGAATAAGAAAAAGTCAACCGTAACCGCGTAACTGGTACCCGTGAGAAAAAAATCGAAAAAATCTGTTTCGAATGAAATGATTTTTCGGAGTCATTTTTCCAATAGGGGTTACTGTGAATTTTTGAGAAAAAAAAATTTCAAGCTAAAAGGAAACCATTAGGTGCATTTTATAGAGAATCAGATTTCGAATAAGAAAAAGTCAACCGTAACCGCGTAACTGGTACCCGTGAGAAAAAAATCGAAAAAATCTGTTTCGAATGAAATGATTTTTCGGAGTCATTTTTCCAATAGGGGTTACTGTGAATTTTTGAGAAAAAAAAATTTCAAGCTAAAAGGAAACCATTAGGTGCATTTTATAGAGAATCAGATTTCGAATAAGAAAAAGTCAACCGTAACCGCGTAACTGGTAACCGTGAGAAAAAAATCGAAAAAATCTGATTCGAATGCCATGATTTTTCGGAGTCATTTTTCCAAGGGGGGTTACTGTGAATTTTTGAGAAAACAAAATTTCAAGCTAAAAGGAAACCATTAAGTGCATTTTATAGAGAATCAGATTTCGAATAAGAAAAAGTCAACCGTAACCGCGTAACTGGTACCCGTGAGAAAAAAATCGAAAAAATCTGTTTCGAATGAAATGATTTTTCGGAGTCATTTTTCCAATAGGGGTTACTGTGAATTTTTGAGAAAAAAAAATTTCAAGCTAAAAGGAAACCATTAGGTGCATTTTATAGAGAATCAGATTTCGAATAAGAAAAAGTCAACCGTAACCGCGTAACTGGTAACCGTGAGAAAAAAATCGAAAAAATCTGTTTCGAATGCCATGATTTTTCGGAGTCATTTTTCCAATAGGGGTTACTGTGAATTTTTGAGAAAAAAAAATTTCAAGCTAAAAGGAAACCATTAGGTGCATTTTATAGAGAATCAGATTTCGAATAAGAAAAAGTCAACCGTAACCGCGTAACTGGTAACCGTGAGAAAAAAATCGAAAAAATCTGATTCGAATGCCATGATTTTTCGGAGTCATTTTTCCAAGGGGGGTTACTGTGAATTTTTGAGAAAACAAAATTTCAAGCTAAAAGGAAACCATTAAGTGCATTTTATAGAGAATCAGATTTCGAATAAGAAAAAGTCAACCGTAACCGCGTAACTGGTACCCGTGAGAAAAAAATCGAAAAAATCTGTTTCGAATGAAATGATTTTTCGGAGTCATTTTTCCAATAGGGGTTACTGTGAATTTTTGAGAAAAAAAAATTTCAAGCTAAAAGGAAACCATTAGGTGCATTTTATAGAGAATCAGATTTCGAATAAGAAAAAGTCAACCGTAACCGCGTAACTGGTAACCGTGAGAAAAAAATCGAAAAAATCTGATTCGAATGCCATGATTTTTCGGAGTCATTTTTCCAAGGGGGGTTACTGTGAATTTTTGAGAAAACAAAATTTCAAGCTAAAAGGAAACCATTAAGTGCATTTTATAGAGAATCAGATTTCGAATAAGAAAAAGTCAACCGTAACCGCGTAACTGGTACCCGTGAGAAAAAAATCGAAAAAATCTGTTTCGAATGAAATGATTTTTCGGAGTCATTTTTCTAATAGGGGTTACTGTGAATTTTTGAGAAAAAAAAATTTCAAGCTAAAAGGAAACCATTAGGTGCATTTTATAGAGAATCAGATTTCGAATAAGAAAAAGTCAACCGTAACCGCGTAACTGGTACCCGTGAGAAAAAAATCGAAAAAATCTGTTTCGAATGAAATGATTTTTCGGAGTCATTTTTCCAAGGGGGGTTACTGTGAATTTTTGAGAAAAAAAAATTTCAAGCTAAAAGGAAACCATTAGGTGCATTTTATAGAGAATCAGATTTCGAATAAGAAAAAGTCAACCGTAACCGCGTAACTGGTACCCGTGAGAAAAAAATCGAAAAAATCTGATTCGAATGCCATGATTTTTCGGAGTCATTTTTCCAAGGGGGGGTACTGTAGATTTTTTAAAAAAAAAAATTTCAAGCTAAAAGGAAACCATTAGGTGCATTTTATAGAGAATCAGATTTCGAATAAGAAAAAGTCAACCGTAACCACGTAACTGGTACCCGTGAGAAAAAAATCGAAAAAATCTGTTTCGAATGCCATGATTTTTCGGAGTCATTTTTCCAAGGGGGGTTACTGTGAATTTTTGAGAAAAAAAAATTTCAAGCTAAAAGGAAACCATTAAGTGCATTTTATAGAGAATCAGATTTCGAATAAGAAAAAGTCAACCGTAACCGCGTAACTGGTACCCGTGAGAAAAAAATCGAAAAAATCTGTTTCGAATGAAATGATTTTTCGGAGTCATTTTTCCAATAGGGGTTACTGTGAATTTTTGAGAAAAAAAAATTTCAAGCTAAAAGGAAACCATTAGGTGCATTTTATAGAGAATCAGATTTCGAATAAGAAAAAGTCAACCGTAACCGCGTAACTGGTAACCGTGAGAAAAAAATCGAAAAAATCTGATTCGAATGCCATGATTTTTCGGAGTCATTTTTCCAAGGGGGGTTACTGTGAATTTTTGAGAAAACAAAATTTCAAGCTAAAAGGAAACCATTAGGTGCATTTTATAGAGAATCAGATTTCGAATAAGAAAAAGTCAACCGTAACCGCGTAACTGGTAACCGTGAGAAAAAAATCGAAAAAATCTGATTCGAATGCCATGATTTTTCGGAGTCATTTTTCCAAGGGGGGTTACTGTGAATTTTTGAGAAAACAAAATTTCAAGCTAAAAGGAAACCATTAAGTGCATTTTATAGAGAATCAGATTTCGAATAAGAAAAAGTCAACCGTAACCGCGTAACTGGTACCCGTGAGAAAAAAATCGAAAAAATCTGTTTCGAATGAAATGATTTTTCGGAGTCATTTTTCCAATAGGGGTTACTGTGAATTTTTGAGAAAAAAAAATTTCAAGCTAAAAGGAAACCATTAGGTGCATTTTATAGAGAATCAGATTTCGAATAAGAAAAAGTCAACCGTAACCGCGTAACTGGTACCCGTGAGAAAAAAATCGAAAAAATCTGTTTCGAATGAAATGATTTTTCGGAGTCATTTTTCCAATAGGGGTTACTGTGAATTTTTGAGAAAAAAAAATTTCAAGCTAAAAGGAAACCATTAGGTGCATTTTATAGAGAATCAGATTTCGAATAAGAAAAAGTCAACCGTAACCGCGTAACTGGTAACCGTGAGAAAAAAATCGAAAAAATCTGATTCGAATGCCATGATTTTTCGGAGTCATTTTTCCAAGGGGGGTTACTGTGAATTTTTGAGAAAACAAAATTTCAAGCTAAAAGGAAACCATTAAGTGCATTTTATAGAGAATCAGATTTCGAATAAGAAAAAGTCAACCGTAACCGCGTAACTGGTACCCGTGAGAAAAAAATCGAAAAAATCTGTTTCGAATGAAATGATTTTTCGGAGTCATTTTTCCAATAGGGGTTACTGTGAATTTTTGAGAAAAAAAAATTTCAAGCTAAAAGGAAACCATTAGGTGCATTTTATAGAGAATCAGATTTCGAATAAGAAAAAGTCAACCGTAACCGCGTAACTGGTAACCGTGAGAAAAAAATCGAAAAAATCTGTTTCGAATGCCATGATTTTTCGGAGTCATTTTTCCAATAGGGGTTACTGTGAATTTTTGAGAAAAAAAAATTTCAAGCTAAAAGGAAACCATTAGGTGCATTTTATAGAGAATCAGATTTCGAATAAGAAAAAGTCAACCGTAACCGCGTAACTGGTAACCGTGAGAAAAAAATCGAAAAAATCTGATTCGAATGCCATGATTTTTCGGAGTCATTTTTCCAAGGGGGGTTACTGTGAATTTTTGAGAAAACAAAATTTCAAGCTAAAAGGAAACCATTAAGTGCATTTTATAGAGAATCAGATTTCGAATAAGAAAAAGTCAACCGTAACCGCGTAACTGGTACCCGTGAGAAAAAAATCGAAAAAATCTGTTTCGAATGAAATGATTTTTCGGAGTCATTTTTCCAATAGGGGTTACTGTGAATTTTTGAGAAAAAAAATTTCAAGCTAAAAGGAAACCATTAGGTGCATTTTATAGAGAATCAGATTTCGAATAAGAAAAAGTCAACCGTAACCGCGTAACTGGTACCCGTGAGAAAAAAATCGAAAAAATCTGATTCGAATGCCATGATTTTTCGGAGTCATTTTTCCAAGGGGGGTTACTGTGAATTTTTGAGAAAACAAAATTTCAAGCTAAAAGGAAACCATTAAGTGCATTTTATAGAGAATCAGATTTCGAATAAGAAAAAGTCAACCGTAACCGCGTAACTGGTACCCGTGAGAAAAAAATCGAAAAAATCTGTTTCGAATGAAATGATTTTTCGGAGTCATTTTTCCAATAGGGGTTACTGTGAATTTTTGAGAAAAAAAAATTTCAAGCTAAAAGGAAACCATTAGGTGCATTTTATAGAGAATCAGATTTCGAATAAGAAAAAGTCAACCGTAACCGCGTAACTGGTACCCGTGAGAAAAAAATCGAAAAAATCTGTTTCGAATGAAATGATTTTTCGGAGTCATTTTTCCAAGGGGGGTTACTGTGAATTTTTGAGAAAAAAAAATTTCAAGCTAAAAGGAAACCATTAGGTGCATTTTATAGAGAATCAGATTTCGAATAAGAAAAAGTCAACCGTAACCGCGTAACTGGTACCCGTGAGAAAAAAATCGAAAAAATCTGATTCGAATGCCATGATTTTTCGGAGTCATTTTTCCAAGGGGGGGTACTGTAGATTTTTTAAAAAAAAAAATTTCAAGCTAAAAGGAAACCATTAGGTGCATTTTATAGAGAATCAGATTTCGAATAAGAAAAAGTCAACCGTAACCACGTAACTGGTACCCGTGAGAAAAAAATCGAAAAAATCTGTTTCGAATGCCATGATTTTTCGGAGTCATTTTTCCAAGGGGGGTTACTGTGAATTTTTGAGAAAAAAAAATTTCAAGCTAAAAGGAAACCATTAGGTGCATTTTATAGAGAATCAGATTTCGAATAAGAAAAAGTCAACCGTAACCGCGTAACTGGTACCCGTGAGAAAAAAATCGAAAAAATCTGTTTCGAATGAAATGATTTTTCGGAGTCATTTTTCCGAAGGGGGGTTACTGTGAACTTTTGAGAAAAAAAAATTTCAAGCTAAAAGGAAACCATTAGGTGCATTTTATAGAGAATCAGATTTCGAATAAGAAAAAGTCAACCGTAACCACGTAACTGGTACCCGTGAGAAAAAAATCGAAAAAATCTGTTTCGAATGCCATGATTTTTCGGAGTCATTTTTCCAAGGGGGGTTACTGTGAATTTTTGAGAAAAAAAAATTTCAAGCTAAAAGGAAACCATTAGGTGCATTTTATAGAGAATCAGATTTCGAATAAGAAAAAGTCAACCGTAACCGCGTAACTGGTACCCGTGAGAAAAAAATCGAAAAAATCTGTTTCGAATGAAAAGATTTTTCGGAGTCATTTTTCCAAGGGGGGGTACTGTAGATTTTTTAAAAAAAAAAATTTCAAGCTAAAAGGAAACCATTAGGTGCATTTTATAGAGAATCAGATTTCGAATAAGAAAAAGTCAACCGTAACCACGTAACTGGTACCCGTGAGAAAAAAATCGAAAAAATCTGTTTCGAATGCCATGATTTTTCGGAGTCATTTTTCCAAGGGGGGTTACTGTGAATTTTTGAGAAAAAAAAATTTCAAGCTAAAAGGAAACCATTAGGTGCATTTTATAGAGAATCAGATTTCGAATAAGAAAAAGTCAACCGTAACCGCGTAACTGGTACCCGTGAGAAAAAAATCGAAAAAATCTGTTTCGAATGAAATGATTTTTCGGAGTCATTTTTCCAAGGGGGGTTACTGTGAATTTTTGAGAAAAAAAAATTTCAAGCTAAAAGGAAACCATTAGGTGCATTTTATAGAGAATCAGATTTCGAATAAGAAAAAGTCAACCGTAACCACGTAACTGGTACCCGTGAGAAAAAAATCGAAAAAATCTGATTCGAATGCCATGATTTTTCGGAGTCCTTTTTCGAAGGGGGGTTACTGTGAATTTTTGAGAAAACAAAATTTCAAGCTAAAAGGAAACCATTAGGTGCATTTTATAGAGAATCAGATTTCGAATAAGAAAAAGTCAACCGTAACCGCGTAACTGGTACCCGTGAGAAAAAAATCGAAAAAATCTGATTCGAATGCCATGATTTTTCGGAGTCATTTTTCCAAGGGGGGTTACTGTGAATTTTTGAGAAAACAAAATTTCAAGCTAAAAGGAAACCATTAAGTGCATTTTATAGAGAATCAGATTTCGAATAAGAAAAAGTCAACCGTAACCGCGTAACTGGTACCCGTGAGAAAAAAATCGAAAAAATCTGTTTCGAATGAAATGATTTTTCGGAGTCATTTTTCCAATAGGGGTTACTGTGAATTTTTGAGAAAAAAAAATTTCAAGCTAAAAGGAAACCATTAGGTGCATTTTATAGAGAATCAGATTTCGAATAAGAAAAAGTCAACCGTAACCGCGTAACTGGTAACCGTGAGAAAAAAATCGAAAAAATCTGATTCGAATGCCATGATTTTTCGGAGTCATTTTTCCAAGGGGGGTTACTGTGAATTTTTGAGAAAACAAAATTTCAAGCTAAAAGGAAACCATTAAGTGCATTTTATAGAGAATCAGATTTCGAATAAGAAAAAGTCAACCGTAACCGCGTAACTGGTACCCGTGAGAAAAAAATCGAAAAAATCTGTTTCGAATGAAATGATTTTTCGGAGTCATTTTTCCAAGGGGGGTTACTGTGAATTTTTGAGAAAAAAAAATTTCAAGCTAAAAGGAAACCATTAGGTGCATTTTATAGAGAATCAGATTTCGAATAAGAAAAAGTCAACCGTAACCGCGTAACTGGTACCCGTGAGAAAAAAATCGAAAAAATCTGTTTCGAATGAAATGATTTTTCGGAGTCATTTTTCCAAGGGGGGTTACTGTGAATTTTTGAGAAAAAAAAATTTCAAGCTAAAAGGAAACCATTAGGTGCATTTTATAGAGAATCAGATTTCGAATAAGAAAAAGTCAACCGTAACCACGTAACTGGTACCCGTGAGAAAAAAATCGAAAAAATCTGATTCGAATGCCATGATTTTTCGGAGTCCTTTTTCGAAGGGGGGTTACTGTGAATTTTTGAGAAAACAAAATTTCAAGCTAAAAGGAAACCATTAGGTGCATTTTATAGAGAATCAGATTTCGAATAAGAAAAAGTCAACCGTAACCGCGTAACTGGTACCCGTGAGAAAAAAATCGAAAAAATCTGATTCGAATGCCATGATTTTTCGGAGTCATTTTTCCAAGGGGGGTTACTATGAATTTTTGAGAAAACAAAATTTCAAGCTAAAAGGAAACCATTAAGTGCATTTTATAGAGAATCAGATTTCGAATAAGAAAAAGTCAACCGTAACCGCGTAACTGGTACCCGTGAGAAAAAAATCGAAAAAATCTGTTTCGAATGAAATGATTTTTCGGAGTCATTTTTCCAATAGGGGTTACTGTGAATTTTTGAGAAAAAAAAATTTCAAGCTAAAAGGAAACCATTAGGTGCATTTTATAGAGAATCAGATTTCGAATAAGAAAAAGTCAACCGTAACCGCGTAACTGGTAACCGTGAGAAAAAAATCGAAAAAATCTGATTCGAATGCCATGATTTTTCGGAGTCATTTTTCCAAGGGGGGTTACTGTGAATTTTTGAGAAAACAAAATTTCAAGCTAAAAGGAAACCATTAAGTGCATTTTATAGAGAATCAGATTTCGAATAAGAAAAAGTCAACCGTAACCGCGTAACTGGTACCCGTGAGAAAAAAATCGAAAAAATCTGTTTCGAATGAAATGATTTTTCGGAGTCATTTTTCCAATAGGGGTTACTGTGAATTTTTGAGAAAAAAAAATTTCAAGCTAAAAGGAAACCATTAGGTGCATTTTATAGAGAATCAGATTTCGAATAAGAAAAAGTCAACCGTAACCGCGTAACTGGTACCCGTGAGAAAAAAATCGAAAAAATCTGTTTCGAATGAAATGATTTTTCGGAGTCATTTTTCCAAGGGGGGTTACTGTGAATTTTTGAGAAAAAAAAATTTCAAGCTAAAAGGAAACCATTAGGTGCATTTTATAGAGAATCAGATTTCGAATAAGAAAAAGTCAACCGTAACCGCGTAACTGGTACCCGTGAGAAAAAAATCGAAAAAATCTGATTCGAATGCCATGATTTTTCGGAGTCATTTTTCCAAGGGGGGGTACTGTAGATTTTTTAAAAAAAAAAATTTCAAGCTAAAAGGAAACCATTAGGTGCATTTTATAGAGAATCAGATTTCGAATAAGAAAAAGTCAACCGTAACCACGTAACTGGTACCCGTGAGAAAAAAATCGAAAAAATCTGTTTCGAATGCCATGATTTTTCGGAGTCATTTTTCCAAGGGGGGTTACTGTGAATTTTTGAGAAAAAAAAATTTCAAGCTAAAAGGAAACCATTAGGTGCATTTTATAGAGAATCAGATTTCGAATAAGAAAAAGTCAACCGTAACCGCGTAACTGGTACCCGTGAGAAAAAAATCGAAAAAATCTGTTTCGAATGAAATGATTTTTCGGAGTCATTTTTCCATAGTGGGGTTACTGTGAATTTTTGAGAAAAAAAAATTTCAAGCTAAAAGGAAACCATTAGGTGCATTTTATAGAGAATCAGATTTCGAATAAGAAAAAGTCAACCGTAACCACGTAACTGGTACCCGTGAGAAAAAAATCGAAAAAATCTGTTTCGAATGCCATGATTTTTCGGAGTCATTTTTCCAAGGGGGGTTACTGTGAATTTTTGAGAAAAAAAAATTTCAAGCTAAAAGGAAACCATTAGGTGCATTTTATAGAGAATCAGATTTCGAATAAGAAAAAGTCAACCGTAACCGCGTAACTGGTACCCGTGAGAAAAAAATCGAAAAAATCTGTTTCGAATGAAAAGATTTTTCGGAGTCATTTTTCCAAGGGGGGGTACTGTAGATTTTTTAAAAAAAAAAATTTCAAGCTAAAAGGAAACCATTAGGTGCACTTTATAGAGAATCAGATTTCGAATAAGAAAAAGTCAACCGTAACCACGTAACTGGTACCCGTGAGAAAAAAATCGAAAAAATCTGTTTCGAATGCCATGATTTTTCGGAGTCATTTTTCCAAGGGGGGTTACTGTGAATTTTTGAGAAAAAAAAATTTCAAGCTAAAAGGAAACCATTAGGTGCATTTTATAGAGAATCAGATTTCGAATAAGAAAAAGTCAACCGTAACCGCGTAACTGGTACCCGTGAGAAAAAAATCGAAAAAATCTGTTTCGAATGAAATGATTTTTCGGAGTCATTTTTCCAAGGGGGGTTACTGTGAATTTTTGAGAAAAAAAAATTTCAAGCTAAAAGGAAACCATTAGGTGCATTTTATAGAGAATCAGATTTCGAATAAGAAAAAGTCAACCGTAACCACGTAACTGGTACCCGTGAGAAAAAAATCGAAAAAATCTGTTTCGAATGCCATGATTTTTCGGAGTCATTTTTCCAAGGGGGGTTACTGTGAATTTTTGAGAAAAAAAAATTTCAAGCTAAAAGGAAACCATTAGGTGCATTTTATAGAGAATCAGATTTCGAATAAGAAAAAGTCAACCGTAACCGCGTAACTGGTACCCGTGAGAAAAAAATCGAAAAAATCTGTTTCGAATGAAAAGATTTTTCGGAGTCATTTTTCCAAGGGGGGTTACTGTGAATTTT
This sequence comes from Pholcus phalangioides, assembly GCF_987345545.1. Classification (NCBI taxonomy): domain Eukaryota; kingdom Metazoa; phylum Arthropoda; class Arachnida; order Araneae; family Pholcidae; genus Pholcus; species Pholcus phalangioides. The sequence goes on from NW_028301621.1 coordinate 3,712,847, forward strand.
TGAGAAAACAAAATTTCAAGCTAAAAGGAAACCATTAGGTGCATTTTATAGAGAATCAGATTTCGAATAAGAAAAAGTCAACCGTAACCGCGTAACTGGTACCCGTGAGAAAAAAATCGAAAAAATCTGATTCGAATGCCATGATTTTTCGGAGTCATTTTTCCAAGGGGGGGTACTGTAGATTTTTTAAAAAAAAAAATTTCAAGCTAAAAGGAAACCATTAGGTGCATTTTATAGAGAATCAGATTTCGAATAAGAAAAAGTCAACCGTAACCACGTAACTGGTACCCGTGAGAAAAAAATCGAAAAAATCTGTTTCGAATGCCATGATTTTTCGGAGTCATTTTTCCAAGGGGGGTTACTGTCAATTTTTGAGAAAAAAAAATTTCAAGTTAAAAGGAAACCATTAGGTGCATTTTATAGAGAATCAGATTTCGAATAAGAAAAAGTCAACCGTAACCGCGTAACTGGTACCCGTGAGAAAAAAATCGAAAAAATCTGTTTCGAATGAAATGATTTTTCGGAGTCATTTTTCCAAGGGGGGTTACTGTGAATTTTTGAGAAAAAAAAATTTCAAGCTAAAAGGAAACCATTAGGTGCATTTTATAGAGAATCAGATTTCGAATAAGAAAAAGTCAACCGTAACCACGTAACTGGTACCCGTGAGAAAAAAATCGAAAAAATCTGTTTCGAATGCCATGATTTTTCGGAGTCATTTTTCCAAGGGGGGTTACTGTGAATTTTTGAGAAAAAAAAATTTCAAGCTAAAAGGAAACCATTAGGTGCATTTTATAGAGAATCAGATTTCGAATAAGAAAAAGTCAACCGTAACCGCGTAACTGGTACCCGTGAGAAAAAAATCGAAAAAATCTGTTTCGAATGAAAAGATTTTTCGGAGTCATTTTTCCAAGGGGGGTTACTGTGAATTTTTGAGAAAACAAAATTTCAAGCTAAAAGGAAACCATTAGGTGCATTTTATAGAGAATCAGATTTCGAATAAGAAAAAGTCAACCGTAACCACGTAACTGGTACCCGTGAGAAAAAAATCGAAAAAATCTGTTTCGAATGCCATGATTTTTCGGAGTCATTTTTCCAAGGGGGGTTACTGTGAATTTTTGAGAAAAAAAAATTTCAAGCTAAAAGGAAACCATTAGGTGCATTTTATAGAGAATCAGATTTCGAATAAGAAAAAGTCAACCGTAACCGCGTAACTGGTACCCGTGAGAAAAAAATCGAAAAAATCTGTTTCGAATGAAATGATTTTTCGGAGTCATTTTTCCAAGGGGGGTTACTGTGAATTTTTGAGAAAAAAAAATTTCAAGCTAAAAGGAAACCATTAGGTGCATTTTATAGAGAATCAGATTTCGAATAAGAAAAAGTCAACCGTAACCACGTAACTGGTACCCGTGAGAAAAAAATCGAAAAAATCTGTTTCGAATGCCATGATTTTTCGGAGTCATTTTTCCAAGGGGGGTTACTGTGAATTTTTGAGAAAAAAAAATTTCAAGCTAAAAGGAAACCATTAGGTGCATTTTATAGAGAATCAGATTTCGAATAAGAAAAAGTCAACCGTAACCGCGTAACTGGTACCCGTGAGAAAAAAATCGAAAAAATCTGTTTCGAATGAAAAGATTTTTCGGAGTCATTTTTCCAAGGGGGGTTACTGTGAATTTTTGAGAAAACAAAATTTCAAGCTAAAAGGAAACCATTAGGTGCATTTTATAGAGAATCAGATTTCGAATAAGAAAAAGTCAACCGTAACCGCGTAACTGGTACCCGTGAGAAAAAAATCGAAAAAATCTGATTCGAATGCCATGATTTTTCGGAGTCATTTTTCCAAGGGGGGGTACTGTAGATTTTTTAAAAAAAAAAATTTCAAGCTAAAAGGAAACCATTAGGTGCATTTTATAGAGAATCAGATTTCGAATAAGAAAAAGTCAACCGTAACCACGTAACTGGTACCCGTGAGAAAAAAATCGAAAAAATCTGTTTCGAATGCCATGATTTTTCGGAGTCATTTTTCCAAGGGGGGTTACTGTCAATTTTTGAGAAAAAAAAATTTCAAGTTAAAAGGAAACCATTAGGTGCATTTTATAGAGAATCAGATTTCGAATAAGAAAAAGTCAACCGTAACCGCGTAACTGGTACCCGTGAGAAAAAAATCGAAAAAATCTGTTTCGAATGAAATGATTTTTCGGAGTCATTTTTCCAAGGGGGGTTACTGTGAATTTTTGAGAAAAAAAAATTTCAAGCTAAAAGGAAACCATTAGGTGCATTTTATAGAGAATCAGATTTCGAATAAGAAAAAGTCAACCGTAACCACGTAACTGGTACCCGTGAGAAAAAAATCGAAAAAATCTGTTTCGAATGCCATGATTTTTCGGAGTCATTTTTCCAAGGGGGGTTACTGTGAATTTTTGAGAAAAAAAAATTTCAAGCTAAAAGGAAACCATTAGGTGCATTTTATAGAGAATCAGATTTCGAATAAGAAAAAGTCAACCGTAACCGCGTAACTGGTACCCGTGAGAAAAAAATCGAAAAAATCTGTTTCGAATGAAAAGATTTTTCGGAGTCATTTTTCCAAGGGGGGTTACTGTGAATTTTTGAGAAAACAAAATTTCAAGCTAAAAGGAAACCATTAGGTGCATTTTATAGAGAATCAGATTTCGAATAAGAAAAAGTCAACCGTAACCACGTAACTGGTACCCGTGAGAAAAAAATCGAAAAAATCTGTTTCGAATGCCATGATTTTTCGGAGTCATTTTTCCAAGGGGGGTTACTGTGAATTTTTGAGAAAAAAAAATTTCAAGCTAAAAGGAAACCATTAGGTGCATTTTATAGAGAATCAGATTTCGAATAAGAAAAAGTCAACCGCAACCGCGTAACTGGTACCCGTGAGAAAAAAATCGAAAAAATCTGTTTCGAATGAAAAGATTTTTCGGAGTCATTTTTCCAAGGGGGGTTACTGTGAATTTTTGAGAAAACAAAATTTCAAGCTAAAAGGAAACCATTAGGTGCATTTTATAGAGAATCAGATTTCGAATAAGAAAAAGTCAACCGTAACCGCGTAACTGGTAACCGTGAGAAAAAAATCGAAAAAATCTGATTCGAATGCCATGATTTTTCGGAGTCATTTTTCCAAGGGGGGTTACTGTGAATTTTTGAGAAAACAAAATTTCAAGCTAAAAAGAAACCATTAGGTGCATTTTATAGAGAATCAGATTTCGAATAAGAAAAAGTCAACCGTAACCGCGTGACTGGTAACCGTGAGAAAAAAATCGAAAAAATCTGATTCGAATGCCATGATTTTTCGGAGTCATTTTTCCAAGGGGGGTTACTGTGAATTTTTGAGAAAACAAAATTTCAAGCTAAAAGGAAACCATTAGGTGCATTTTATAGAGAATCAGATTTCGAATAAGAAAAAGTCAACCGTAACCGCGTAACTTGTACCAGTGACAAAAAAATCGAAAAAATCTGTTTCGAATGCCATGATTTTTCGGAGTCATTTTTCCAAGGGGGGGGTACTGTAGATTTTTGAGAAAAAAAAATTTCAAGGTAAAAGGAAACCATTAGGTGCATTTTATGGAGAATCAGATTTCGAATAAGAAAAAGTCAACCGTAACCGCGTAACTGGTACCCGTGAGAAAAAAATCGAAAAAATCTGTTTCGAATGCCATGATTTTTCGGAGTCATTTTTCCAAGGGGGGTTACTGTGAATTTTTGAGAAAAAAAAATTTCAAGCTAAAAGGAAACCATTAGGTGCATTTTATAGAGAATCAGATTTCGAATAAGAAAAAGTCAACCGTAACCACGTAACTGGTACCCGTGAGAAAAAAATCGAAAAAATCTGATTCGAATGCCATGATTTTTCGGAGTCCTTTTTCGAAGGGGGGTTACTGTGAATTTTTGAGAAAACAAAATTTCAAGCTAAAAGGAAACCATTAGGTGCATTTTATAGAGAATCAGATTTCGAATAAGAAAAAGTCAACCGTAACCGCGTAACTGGTACCCGTGAGAAAAAAATCGAAAAAATCTGATTCGAATGCCATGATTTTTCGGAGTCATTTTTCCAAGGGGGGTTACTGTGAATTTTTGAGAAAACAAAATTTCAAGCTAAAAGGAAACCATTAAGTGCATTTTATAGAGAATCAGATTTCGAATAAGAAAAAGTCAACCGTAACCGCGTAACTGGTACCCGTGAGAAAAAAATCGAAAAAATCTGTTTCGAATGAAATGATTTTTCGGAGTCATTTTTCCAATAGGGGTTACTGTGAATTTTTGAGAAAAAAAAATTTCAAGCTAAAAGGAAACCATTAGGTGCATTTTATAGAGAATCAGATTTCGAATAAGAAAAAGTCAACCGTAACCGCGTAACTGGTAACCGTGAGAAAAAAATCGAAAAAATCTGATTCGAATGCCATGATTTTTCGGAGTCATTTTTCCAAGGGGGGTTACTGTGAATTTTTGAGAAAACAAAATTTCAAGCTAAAAGGAAACCATTAAGTGCATTTTATAGAGAATCAGATTTCGAATAAGAAAAAGTCAACCGTAACCGCGTAACTGGTACCCGTGAGAAAAAAATCGAAAAAATCTGTTTCGAATGAAATGATTTTTCGGAGTCATTTTTCCAAGGGGGGTTACTGTGAATTTTTGAGAAAAAAAAATTTCAAGCTAAAAGGAAACCATTAGGTGCATTTTATAGAGAATCAGATTTCGAATAAGAAAAAGTCAACCGTAACCACGTAACTGGTACCCGTGAGAAAAAAATCGAAAAAATCTGTTTCGAATGCCATGATTTTTCGGAGTCATTTTTCCAAGGGGGGTTACTGTCAATTTTTGAGAAAAAAAAATTTCAAGTTAAAAGGAAACCATTAGGTGCATTTTATAGAGAATCAGATTTCGAATAAGAAAAAGTCAACCGTAACCGCGTAACTGGTACCCGTGAGAAAAAAATCGAAAAAATCTGTTTCGAATGAAATGATTTTTCGGAGTCATTTTTCCAAGGGGGGTTACTGTGAATTTTTGAGAAAAAAAAATTTCAAGCTAAAAGGAAACCATTAGGTGCATTTTATAGAGAATCAGATTTCGAATAAGAAAAAGTCAACCGTAACCACGTAACTGGTACCCGTGAGAAAAAAATCGAAAAAATCTGTTTCGAATGCCATGATTTTTCGGAGTCATTTTTCCAAGGGGGGTTACTGTGAATTTTTGAGAAAAAAAAATTTCAAGCTAAAAGGAAACCATTAGGTGCATTTTATAGAGAATCAGATTTCGAATAAGAAAAAGTCAACCGTAACCGCGTAACTGGTACCCGTGAGAAAAAAATCGAAAAAATCTGTTTCGAATGAAAAGATTTTTCGGAGTCATTTTTCCAAGGGGGGTTACTGTGAATTTTTGAGAAAACAAAATTTCAAGCTAAAAGGAAACCATTAGGTGCATTTTATAGAGAATCAGATTTCGAATAAGAAAAAGTCAACCGTAACCACGTAACTGGTACCCGTGAGAAAAAAATCGAAAAAATCTGTTTCGAATGCCATGATTTTTCGGAGTCATTTTTCCAAGGGGGGTTACTGTGAATTTTTGAGAAAAAAAAATTTCAAGCTAAAAGGAAACCATTAGGTGCATTTTATAGAGAATCAGATTTCGAATAAGAAAAAGTCAACCGTAACCGCGTAACTGGTACCCGTGAGAAAAAAATCGAAAAAATCTGTTTCGAATGAAATGATTTTTCGGAGTCATTTTTCCAAGGGGGGTTACTGTGAATTTTTGAGAAAAAAAAATTTCAAGCTAAAAGGAAACCATTAGGTGCATTTTATAGAGAATCAGATTTCGAATAAGAAAAAGTCAACCGTAACCACGTAACTGGTACCCGTGAGAAAAAAATCGAAAAAATCTGTTTCGAATGCCATGATTTTTCGGAGTCATTTTTCCAAGGGGGGTTACTGTGAATTTTTGAGAAAAAAAAATTTCAAGCTAAAAGGAAACCATTAGGTGCATTTTATAGAGAATCAGATTTCGAATAAGAAAAAGTCAACCGTAACCGCGTAACTGGTACCCGTGAGAAAAAAATCGAAAAAATCTGTTTCGAATGAAAAGATTTTTCGGAGTCATTTTTCCAAGGGGGGTTACTGTGAATTTTTGAGAAAACAAAATTTCAAGCTAAAAGGAAACCATTAGGTGCATTTTATAGAGAATCAGATTTCGAATAAGAAAAAGTCAACCGTAACCGCGTAACTGGTACCCGTGAGAAAAAAATCGAAAAAATCTGATTCGAATGCCATGATTTTTCGGAGTCATTTTTCCAAGGGGGGGTACTGTAGATTTTTTAAAAAAAAAAATTTCAAGCTAAAAGGAAACCATTAGGTGCATTTTATAGAGAATCAGATTTCGAATAAGAAAAAGTCAACCGTAACCACGTAACTGGTACCCGTGAGAAAAAAATCGAAAAAATCTGTTTCGAATGCCATGATTTTTCGGAGTCATTTTTCCAAGGGGGGTTACTGTCAATTTTTGAGAAAAAAAAATTTCAAGTTAAAAGGAAACCATTAGGTGCATTTTATAGAGAATCAGATTTCGAATAAGAAAAAGTCAACCGTAACCGCGTAACTGGTACCCGTGAGAAAAAAATCGAAAAAATCTGTTTCGAATGAAATGATTTTTCGGAGTCATTTTTCCAAGGGGGGTTACTGTGAATTTTTGAGAAAAAAAAATTTCAAGCTAAAAGGAAACCATTAGGTGCATTTTATAGAGAATCAGATTTCGAATAAGAAAAAGTCAACCGTAACCACGTAACTGGTACCCGTGAGAAAAAAATCGAAAAAATCTGTTTCGAATGCCATGATTTTTCGGAGTCATTTTTCCAAGGGGGGTTACTGTGAATTTTTGAGAAAAAAAAATTTCAAGCTAAAAGGAAACCATTAGGTGCATTTTATAGAGAATCAGATTTCGAATAAGAAAAAGTCAACCGTAACCGCGTAACTGGTACCCGTGAGAAAAAAATCGAAAAAATCTGTTTCGAATGAAAAGATTTTTCGGAGTCATTTTTCCAAGGGGGGTTACTGTGAATTTTTGAGAAAACAAAATTTCAAGCTAAAAGGAAACCATTAGGTGCATTTTATAGAGAATCAGATTTCGAATAAGAAAAAGTCAACCGTAACCACGTAACTGGTACCCGTGAGAAAAAAATCGAAAAAATCTGTTTCGAATGCCATGATTTTTCGGAGTCATTTTTCCAAGGGGGGTTACTGTGAATTTTTGAGAAAAAAAAATTTCAAGCTAAAAGGAAACCATTAGGTGCATTTTATAGAGAATCAGATTTCGAATAAGAAAAAGTCAACCGCAACCGCGTAACTGGTACCCGTGAGAAAAAAATCGAAAAAATCTGTTTCGAATGAAAAGATTTTTCGGAGTCATTTTTCCAAGGGGGGTTACTGTGAATTTTTGAGAAAACAAAATTTCAAGCTAAAAGGAAACCATTAGGTGCATTTTATAGAGAATCAGATTTCGAATAAGAAAAAGTCAACCGTAACCGCGTAACTGGTAACCGTGAGAAAAAAATCGAAAAAATCTGATTCGAATGCCATGATTTTTCGGAGTCATTTTTCCAAGGGGGGTTACTGTGAATTTTTGAGAAAACAAAATTTCAAGCTAAAAAGAAACCATTAGGTGCATTTTATAGAGAATCAGATTTCGAATAAGAAAAAGTCAACCGTAACCGCGTGACTGGTAACCGTGAGAAAAAAATCGAAAAAATCTGATTCGAATGCCATGATTTTTCGGAGTCATTTTTCCAAGGGGGGTTACTGTGAATTTTTGAGAAAACAAAATTTCAAGCTAAAAGGAAACCATTAGGTGCATTTTATAGAGAATCAGATTTCGAATAAGAAAAAGTCAACCGTAACCGCGTAACTTGTACCAGTGACAAAAAAATCGAAAAAATCTGTTTCGAATGCCATGATTTTTCGGAGTCATTTTTCCAAGGGGGGGGTACTGTAGATTTTTGAGAAAAAAAAATTTCAAGGTAAAAGGAAACCATTAGGTGCATTTTATGGAGAATCAGATTTCGAATAAGAAAAAGTCAACCGTAACCGCGTAACTGGTACCCGTGAGAAAAAAATCGAAAAAATCTGTTTCGAATGCCATGATTTTTCGGAGTCATTTTTCCAAGGGGGGTTACTGTGAATTTTTGAGAAAAAAAAATTTCAAGCTAAAAGGAAACCATTAGGTGCATTTTATAGAGAATCAGATTTCGAATAAGAAAAAGTCAACCGTAACCACGTAACTGGTACCCGTGAGAAAAAAATCGAAAAAATCTGATTCGAATGCCATGATTTTTCGGAGTCCTTTTTCGAAGGGGGGTTACTGTGAATTTTTGAGAAAACAAAATTTCAAGCTAAAAGGAAACCATTAGGTGCATTTTATAGAGAATCAGATTTCGAATAAGAAAAAGTCAACCGTAACCGCGTAACTGGTACCCGTGAGAAAAAAATCGAAAAAATCTGATTCGAATGCCATGATTTTTCGGAGTCATTTTTCCAAGGGGGGTTACTGTGAATTTTTGAGAAAACAAAATTTCAAGCTAAAAGGAAACCATTAAGTGCATTTTATAGAGAATCAGATTTCGAATAAGAAAAAGTCAACCGTAACCGCGTAACTGGTACCCGTGAGAAAAAAATCGAAAAAATCTGTTTCGAATGAAATGATTTTTCGGAGTCATTTTTCCAATAGGGGTTACTGTGAATTTTTGAGAAAAAAAAATTTCAAGCTAAAAGGAAACCATTAGGTGCATTTTATAGAGAATCAGATTTCGAATAAGAAAAAGTCAACCGTAACCGCGTAACTGGTAACCGTGAGAAAAAAATCGAAAAAATCTGATTCGAATGCCATGATTTTTCGGAGTCATTTTTCCAAGGGGGGTTACTGTGAATTTTTGAGAAAACAAAATTTCAAGCTAAAAGGAAACCATTAAGTGCATTTTATAGAGAATCAGATTTCGAATAAGAAAAAGTCAACCGTAACCGCGTAACTGGTACCCGTGAGAAAAAAATCGAAAAAATCTGTTTCGAATGAAATGATTTTTCGGAGTCATTTTTCCAATAGGGGTTACTGTGAATTTTTGAGAAAAAAAAATTTCAAGCTAAAAGGAAACCATTAGGTGCATTTTATAGAGAATCAGATTTCGAATAAGAAAAAGTCAACCGTAACCGCGTAACTGGTACCCGTGAGAAAAAAATCGAAAAAATCTGTTTCGAATGAAATGATTTTTCGGAGTCATTTTTCCAAGGGGGGTTACTGTGAATTTTTGAGAAAAAAAAATTTCAAGCTAAAAGGAAACCATTAGGTGCATTTTATAGAGAATCAGATTTCGAATAAGAAAAAGTCAACCGTAACCGCGTAACTGGTACCCGTGAGAAAAAAATCGAAAAAATCTGATTCGAATGCCATGATTTTTCGGAGTCATTTTTCCAAGGGGGGGTACTGTAGATTTTTTAAAAAAAAAAATTTCAAGCTAAAAGGAAACCATTAGGTGCATTTTATAGAGAATCAGATTTCGAATAAGAAAAAGTCAACCGTAACCACGTAACTGGTACCCGTGAGAAAAAAATCGAAAAAATCTGTTTCGAATGCCATGATTTTTCGGAGTCATTTTTCCAAGGGGGGTTACTGTGAATTTTTGAGAAAAAAAAATTTCAAGCTAAAAGGAAACCATTAGGTGCATTTTATAGAGAATCAGATTTCGAATAAGAAAAAGTCAACCGTAACCGCGTAACTGGTACCCGTGAGAAAAAAATCGAAAAAATCTGTTTCGAATGAAATGATTTTTCGGAGTCATTTTTCCATAGTGGGGTTACTGTGAATTTTTGAGAAAAAAAAATTTCAAGCTAAAAGGAAACCATTAGGTGCATTTTATAGAGAATCAGATTTCGAATAAGAAAAAGTCAACCGTAACCACGTAACTGGTACCCGTGAGAAAAAAATCGAAAAAATCTGTTTCGAATGCCATGATTTTTCGGAGTCATTTTTCCAAGGGGGGTTACTGTGAATTTTTGAGAAAAAAAAATTTCAAGCTAAAAGGAAACCATTAGGTGCATTTTATAGAGAATCAGATTTCGAATAAGAAAAAGTCAACCGTAACCGCGTAACTGGTACCCGTGAGAAAAAAATCGAAAAAATCTGTTTCGAATGAAAAGATTTTTCGGAGTCATTTTTCCAAGGGGGGGTACTGTAGATTTTTTAAAAAAAAAAATTTCAAGCTAAAAGGAAACCATTAGGTGCACTTTATAGAGAATCAGATTTCGAATAAGAAAAAGTCAACCGTAACCACGTAACTGGTACCCGTGAGAAAAAAATCGAAAAAATCTGTTTCGAATGCCATGATTTTTCGGAGTCATTTTTCCAAGGGGGGTTACTGTGAATTTTTGAGAAAAAAAAATTTCAAGCTAAAAGGAAACCATTAGGTGCATTTTATAGAGAATCAGATTTCGAATAAGAAAAAGTCAACCGTAACCGCGTAACTGGTACCCGTGAGAAAAAAATCGAAAAAATCTGTTTCGAATGAAATGATTTTTCGGAGTCATTTTTCCAAGGGGGGTTACTGTGAATTTTTGAGAAAAAAAAATTTCAAGCTAAAAGGAAACCATTAGGTGCATTTTATAGAGAATCAGATTTCGAATAAGAAAAAGTCAACCGTAACCACGTAACTGGTACCCGTGAGAAAAAAATCGAAAAAATCTGTTTCGAATGCCATGATTTTTCGGAGTCATTTTTCCAAGGGGGGTTACTGTGAATTTTTGAGAAAAAAAAATTTCAAGCTAAAAGGAAACCATTAGGTGCATTTTATAGAGAATCAGATTTCGAATAAGAAAAAGTCAACCGTAACCGCGTAACTGGTACCCGTGAGAAAAAAATCGAAAAAATCTGTTTCGAATGAAAAGATTTTTCGGAGTCATTTTTCCAAGGGGGGTTACTGTGAATTTTTGAGAAAACAAAATTTCAAGCTAAAAGGAAACCATTAGGTGCATTTTATAGAGAATCAGATTTCGAATAAGAAAAAGTCAACCGTAACCGCGTAACTGGTACCCGTGAGAAAAAAATCGAAAAAATCTGATTCGAATGCCATGATTTTTCGGAGTCATTTTTCCAAGGGGGGGTACTGTAGATTTTTTAAAAAAAAAAATTTCAAGCTAAAAGGAAACCATTAGGTGCATTTTATAGAGAATCAGATTTCGAATAAGAAAAAGTCAACCGTAACCACGTAACTGGTACCCGTGAGAAAAAAATCGAAAAAATCTGTTTCGAATGCCATGATTTTTCGGAGTCATTTTTCCAAGGGGGGTTACTGTCAATTTTTGAGAAAAAAAAATTTCAAGTTAAAAGGAAACCATTAGGTGCATTTTATAGAGAATCAGATTTCGAATAAGAAAAAGTCAACCGTAACCGCGTAACTGGTACCCGTGAGAAAAAAATCGAAAAAATCTGTTTCGAATGAAATGATTTTTCGGAGTCATTTTTCCAAGGGGGGTTACTGTGAATTTTTGAGAAAAAAAAATTTCAAGCTAAAAGGAAACCATTAGGTGCATTTTATAGAGAATCAGATTTCGAATAAGAAAAAGTCAACCGTAACCACGTAACTGGTACCCGTGAGAAAAAAATCGAAAAAATCTGTTTCGAATGCCATGATTTTTCGGAGTCATTTTTCCAAGGGGGGTTACTGTGAATTTTTGAGAAAAAAAAATTTCAAGCTAAAAGGAAACCATTAGGTGCATTTTATAGAGAATCAGATTTCGAATAAGAAAAAGTCAACCGTAACCGCGTAACTGGTACCCGTGAGAAAAAAATCGAAAAAATCTGTTTCGAATGAAAAGATTTTTCGGAGTCATTTTTCCAAGGGGGGTTACTGTGAATTTTTGAGAAAACAAAATTTCAAGCTAAAAGGAAACCATTAGGTGCATTTTATAGAGAATCAGATTTCGAATAAGAAAAAGTCAACCGTAACCACGTAACTGGTACCCGTGAGAAAAAAATCGAAAAAATCTGTTTCGAATGCCATGATTTTTCGGAGTCATTTTTCCAAGGGGGGTTACTGTGAATTTTTGAGAAAAAAAAATTTCAAGCTAAAAGGAAACCATTAGGTGCATTTTATAGAGAATCAGATTTCGAATAAGAAAAAGTCAACCGTAACCGCGTAACTGGTACCCGTGAGAAAAAAATCGAAAAAATCTGTTTCGAATGAAATGATTTTTCGGAGTCATTTTTCCAAGGGGGGTTACTGTGAATTTTTGAGAAAAAAAAATTTCAAGCTAAAAGGAAACCATTAGGTGCATTTTATAGAGAATCAGATTTCGAATAAGAAAAAGTCAACCGTAACCACGTAACTGGTACCCGTGAGAAAAAAATCGAAAAAATCTGTTTCGAATGCCATGATTTTTCGGAGTCATTTTTCCAAGGGGGGTTACTGTGAATTTTTGAGAAAAAAAAATTTCAAGCTAAAAGGAAACCATTAGGTGCATTTTATAGAGAATCAGATTTCGAATAAGAAAAAGTCAACCGTAACCGCGTAACTGGTACCCGTGAGAAAAAAATCGAAAAAATCTGTTTCGAATGAAAAGATTTTTCGGAGTCATTTTTCCAAGGGGGGTTACTGTGAATTTTTGAGAAAACAAAATTTCAAGCTAAAAGGAAACCATTAGGTGCATTTTATAGAGAATCAGATTTCGAATAAGAAAAAGTCAACCGTAACCGCGTAACTGGTACCCGTGAGAAAAAAATCGAAAAAATCTGATTCGAATGCCATGATTTTTCGGAGTCATTTTTCCAAGGGGGGGTACTGTAGATTTTTTAAAAAAAAAAATTTCAAGCTAAAAGGAAACCATTAGGTGCATTTTATAGAGAATCAGATTTCGAATAAGAAAAAGTCAACCGTAACCACGTAACTGGTACCCGTGAGAAAAAAATCGAAAAAATCTGTTTCGAATGCCATGATTTTTCGGAGTCATTTTTCCAAGGGGGGTTACTGTCAATTTTTGAGAAAAAAAAATTTCAAGTTAAAAGGAAACCATTAGGTGCATTTTATAGAGAATCAGATTTCGAATAAGAAAAAGTCAACCGTAACCGCGTAACTGGTACCCGTGAGAAAAAAATCGAAAAAATCTGTTTCGAATGAAATGATTTTTCGGAGTCATTTTTCCAAGGGGGGTTACTGTGAATTTTTGAGAAAAAAAAATTTCAAGCTAAAAGGAAACCATTAGGTGCATTTTATAGAGAATCAGATTTCGAATAAGAAAAAGTCAACCGTAACCACGTAACTGGTACCCGTGAGAAAAAAATCGAAAAAATCTGTTTCGAATGCCATGATTTTTCGGAGTCATTTTTCCAAGGGGGGTTACTGTGAATTTTTGAGAAAAAAAAATTTCAAGCTAAAAGGAAACCATTAGGTGCATTTTATAGAGAATCAGATTTCGAATAAGAAAAAGTCAACCGTAACCGCGTAACTGGTACCCGTGAGAAAAAAATCGAAAAAATCTGTTTCGAATGAAAAGATTTTTCGGAGTCATTTTTCCAAGGGGGGTTACTGTGAATTTTTGAGAAAACAAAATTTCAAGCTAAAAGGAAACCATTAGGTGCATTTTATAGAGAATCAGATTTCGAATAAGAAAAAGTCAACCGTAACCACGTAACTGGTACCCGTGAGAAAAAAATCGAAAAAATCTGTTTCGAATGCCATGATTTTTCGGAGTCATTTTTCCAAGGGGGGTTACTGTGAATTTTTGAGAAAAAAAAATTTCAAGCTAAAAGGAAACCATTAGGTGCATTTTATAGAGAATCAGATTTCGAATAAGAAAAAGTCAACCGCAACCGCGTAACTGGTACCCGTGAGAAAAAAATCGAAAAAATCTGTTTCGAATGAAAAGATTTTTCGGAGTCATTTTTCCAAGGGGGGTTACTGTGAATTTTTGAGAAAACAAAATTTCAAGCTAAAAGGAAACCATTAGGTGCATTTTATAGAGAATCAGATTTCGAATAAGAAAAAGTCAACCGTAACCGCGTAACTGGTAACCGTGAGAAAAAAATCGAAAAAATCTGATTCGAATGCCATGATTTTTCGGAGTCATTTTTCCAAGGGGGGTTACTGTGAATTTTTGAGAAAACAAAATTTCAAGCTAAAAAGAAACCATTAGGTGCATTTTATAGAGAATCAGATTTCGAATAAGAAAAAGTCAACCGTAACCGCGTGACTGGTAACCGTGAGAAAAAAATCGAAAAAATCTGATTCGAATGCCATGATTTTTCGGAGTCATTTTTCCAAGGGGGGTTACTGTGAATTTTTGAGAAAACAAAATTTCAAGCTAAAAGGAAACCATTAGGTGCATTTTATAGAGAATCAGATTTCGAATAAGAAAAAGTCAACCGTAACCGCGTAACTTGTACCAGTGACAAAAAAATCGAAAAAATCTGTTTCGAATGCCATGATTTTTCGGAGTCATTTTTCCAAGGGGGGGGTACTGTAGATTTTTGAGAAAAAAAAATTTCAAGGTAAAAGGAAACCATTAGGTGCATTTTATGGAGAATCAGATTTCGAATAAGAAAAAGTCAACCGTAACCGCGTAACTGGTACCCGTGAGAAAAAAATCGAAAAAATCTGTTTCGAATGCCATGATTTTTCGGAGTCATTTTTCCAAGGGGGGTTACTGTGAATTTTTGAGAAAAAAAAATTTCAAGCTAAAAGGAAACCATTAGGTGCATTTTATAGAGAATCAGATTTCGAATAAGAAAAAGTCAACCGTAACCGCGTAACTGGTACCCGTGAGAAAAAAATCGAAAAAATCTGTTTCGAATGAAAAGATTTTTCGGAGTCATTTTTCCAAGGGGGGTTACTGTGAATTTTTGAGAAAACAAAATTTCAAGCTAAAAGGAAACCATTAGGTGCATTTTATAGAGAATCAGATTTCGAATAAGAAAAAGTCAACCGTAACCGCGTAACTGGTACCCGTGAGAAAAAAATCGAAAAAATCTGATTCGAATGCCATGATTTTTCGGAGTCATTTTTCCAAGGGGGGGTACTGTAGATTTTTTAAAAAAAAAATTTCAAGCTAAAAGGAAACCATTAGGTGCATTTTATAGAGAATCAGATTTCGAATAAGAAAAAGTCAACCGTAACCACGTAACTGGTACCCGTGAGAAAAAAATCGAAAAAATCTGTTTCGAATGCCATGATTTTTCGGAGTCATTTTTCCAAGGGGGGTTACTGTGAATTTTTGAGAAAAAAAAATTTCAAGCTAAAAGGAAACCATTAGGTGCATTTTATAGAGAATCAGATTTCGAATAAGAAAAAGTCAACCGTAACCGCGTAACTGGTACCCGTGAGAAAAAAATCGAAAAAATCTGTTTCGAATGAAATGATTTTTCGGAGTCATTTTTCCAAGGGGGGTTACTGTGAATTTTTGAGAAAAAAAAATTTCAAGCTAAAAGGAAACCATTAGGTGCATTTTATAGAGAATCAGATTTCGAATAAGAAAAAGTCAACCGTAACCACGTAACTGGTACCCGTGAGAAAAAAATCGAAAAAATCTGTTTCGAATGCCATGATTTTTCGGAGTCATTTTTCCAAGGGGGGTTACTGTGAATTTTTGAGAAAAAAAAATTTCAAGCTAAAAGGAAACCATTAGGTGCATTTTATAGAGAATCAGATTTCGAATAAGAAAAAGTCAACCGTAACCGCGTAACTGGTACCCGTGAGAAAAAAATCGAAAAAATCTGTTTCGAATGAAAAGATTTTTCGGAGTCATTTTTCCAAGGGGGGTTACTGTGAATTTTTGAGAAAACAAAATTTCAAGCTAAAAGGAAACCATTAGGTGCATTTTATAGAGAATCAGATTTCGAATAAGAAAAAGTCAACCGTAACCGCGTAACTGGTACCCGTGAGAAAAAAATCGAAAAAATCTGATTCGAATGCCATGATTTTTCGGAGTCATTTTTCCAAGGGGGGTTACTGTGAATTTTTGAGAAAACAAAATTTCAAGCTAAAAGGAAACCATTAGGTGCATTTTATAGAGAATCAGATTTCGAATAAGAAAAAGTCAACCGTAACCGCGTAACTGGTAACCGTGAGAAAAAAATCGAAAAAATCTGATTCGAATGCCATGATTTTTCGGAGTCATTTTTCCAAGGGGGGTTACTGTGAATTTTTGAGAAAACAAAATTTCAAGCTAATAGGAAACCATTAGGTGCATTTTATAGAGAATCAGATTTCGAATAAGAAAAAGTCAACCGTAACCGCGTAACTGGTAACCGTGAGAAAAAAATCGAAAAAATCTGATTCGAATGCCATGATTTTTCGGAGTCATTTTTCCAAGGGGGGTTACTGTGAATTTTTGAGAAAACAAAATTTCAAGCTAAAAGGAAACCATTAGGTGCATTTTATAGAGAATCAGATTTCGAATAAGAAAAAGTCAACCGTAACCGCGTAACTGGTACCCGTGAGAAAAAAATCGAAAAAATCTGTTTCGAATGAAATGATTTTTCGGAGTCATTTTTCCAATAGGGGTTACTGTGAATTTTTGAGAAAAAAAAATTTCAAGCTAAAAGGAAACCATTAGGTGCATTTTATAGAGAATCAGATTTCGAATAAGAAAAAGTCAACCGTAACCGCGTAACTGGTACCCGTGAGAAAAAAATCGAAAAAATCTGATTCGAATGCCATGATTTTTCGGAGTCATTTTTCCAAGGGGGGGTACTGTAGATTTTTTAAAAAAAAAAATTTCAAGCTAAAAGGAAACCATTAGGTGCATTTTATAGAGAATCAGATTTCGAATAAGAAAAAGTCAACCGTAACCACGTAACTGGTACCCGTGAGAAAAAAATCGAAAAAATCTGTTTCGAATGCCATGATTTTTCGGAGTCATTTTTCCAAGGGGGGTTACTGTGAATTTTTGAGAAAAAAAAATTTCAAGCTAAAAGGAAACCATTAGGTGCATTTTATAGAGAATCAGATTTCGAATAAGAAAAAGTCAACCGTAACCGCGTAACTGGTACCCGTGAGAAAAAAATCGAAAAAATCTGTTTCGAATGAAATGATTTTTCGGAGTCATTTTTCCAAGGGGGGTTACTGTGAATTTTTGAGAAAAAAAAATTTCAAGCTAAAAGGAAACCATTAGGTGCATTTTATAGAGAATCAGATTTCGAATAAGAAAAAGTCAACCGTAACCACGTAACTGGTACCCGTGAGAAAAAAATCGAAAAAATCTGTTTCGAATGCCATGATTTTTCGGAGTCATTTTTCCAAGGGGGGTTACTGTGAATTTTTGAGAAAAAAAAATTTCAAGCTAAAAGGAAACCATTAGGTGCATTTTATAGAGAATCAGATTTCGAATAAGAAAAAGTCAACCGTAACCGCGTAACTGGTACCCGTGAGAAAAAAATCGAAAAAATCTGTTTCGAATGAAAAGATTTTTCGGAGTCATTTTTCCAAGGGGGGTTACTGTGAATTTTTGAGAAAACAAAATTTCAAGCTAAAAGGAAACCATTAGGTGCATTTTATAGAGAATCAGATTTCGAATAAGAAAAAGTCAACCGTAACCGCGTAACTGCTACCCGTGAGAAAAAAATCGAAAAAATCTGATTCGAATGCCATGATTTTTCGGAGTCATTTTTCCAAGGGGGGGTACTGTAGATTTTTTAAAAAAAAAAATTTCAAGCTAAAAGGAAACCATTAGGTGCATTTTATAGAGAATCAGATTTCGAATAAGAAAAAGTCAACCGTAACCACGTAACTGGTACCCGTGAGAAAAAAATCGAAAAAATCTGTTTCGAATGCCATGATTTTTCGGAGTCATTTTTCCAAGGGGGGTTACTGTGAATTTTTGAGAAAAAAAAATTTCAAGCTAAAAGGAAACCATTAGGTGCATTTTATAGAGAATCAGATTTCGAATAAGAAAAAGTCAACCGTAACCGCGTAACTGGTACCCGTGAGAAAAAAATCGAAAAAATCTGTTTCGAATGAAAAGATTTTTCGGAGTCATTTTTCCAAGGGGGGTTACTGTGAATTTTTGAGAAAACAAAATTTCAAGCTAAAAGGAAACCATTAGGTGCATTTTATAGAGAATCAGATTTCGAATAAGAAAAAGTCAACCGTAACCGCGTAACTGGTACCCGTGAGAAAAAAATCGAAAAAATCTGATTCGAATGCCATGATTTTTCGGAGTCATTTTTCCAAGGGGGGGTACTGTAGATTTTTTAAAAAAAAAAATTTCAAGCTAAAAGGAAACCATTAGGTGCATTTTATAGAGAATCAGATTTCGAATAAGAAAAAGTCAACCGTAACCACGTAACTGGTACCCGTGAGAAAAAAATCGAAAAAATCTGTTTCGAATGCCATGATTTTTCGGAGTCATTTTTCCAAGGGGGGTTACTGTCAATTTTTGAGAAAAAAAAATTTCAAGTTAAAAGGAAACCATTAGGTGCATTTTATAGAGAATCAGATTTCGAATAAGAAAAAGTCAACCGTAACCGCGTAACTGGTACCCGTGAGAAAAAAATCGAAAAAATCTGTTTCGAATGAAAAGATTTTTCGGAGTCATTTTTCCAAGGGGGGTTACTGTGAATTTTTGAGAAAACAAAATTTCAAGCTAAAAGGAAACCATTAGGTGCATTTTATAGAGAATCAGATTTCGAATAAGAAAAAGTCAACCGTAACCGCGTAACTGGTAACCGTGAGAAAAAAATCGAAAAAATCTGATTCGAATGCCATGATTTTTCGGAGTCATTTTTCCAAGGGGGGTTACTGTGAATTTTTGAGAAAACAAAATTTCAAGCTAAAAAGAAACCATTAGGTGCATTTTATAGAGAATCAGATTTCGAATAAGAAAAAGTCAACCGTAACCGCGTGACTGGTAACCGTGAGAAAAAAATCGAAAAAATCTGATTCGAATGCCATGATTTTTCGGAGTCATTTTTCCAAGGGGGGTTACTGTGAATTTTTGAGAAAACAAAATTTCAAGCTAAAAGGAAACCATTAGGTGCATTTTATAGAGAATCAGATTTCGAATAAGAAAAAGTCAACCGTAACCGCGTAACTTGTACCAGTGACAAAAAAATCGAAAAAATCTGTTTCGAATGCCATGATTTTTCGGAGTCATTTTTCCAAGGGGGGGGTACTGTAGATTTTTGAGAAAAAAAAATTTCAAGGTAAAAGGAAACCATTAGGTGCATTTTATGGAGAATCAGATTTCGAATAAGAAAAAGTCAACCGTAACCGCGTAACTGGTACCCGTGAGAAAAAAATCGAAAAAATCTGTTTCGAATGCCATGATTTTTCGGAGTCATTTTTCCAAGGGGGGTTACTGTGAATTTTTGAGAAAAAAAAATTTCAAGCTAAAAGGAAACCATTAGGTGCATTTTATAGAGAATCAGATTTCGAATAAGAAAAAGTCAACCGTAACCGCGTAACTGGTACCCGTGAGAAAAAAATCGAAAAAATCTGTTTCGAATGAAAAGATTTTTCGGAGTCATTTTTCCAAGGGGGGTTACTGTGAATTTTTGAGAAAACAAAATTTCAAGCTAAAAGGAAACCATTAGGTGCATTTTATAGAGAATCAGATTTCGAATAAGAAAAAGTCAACCGTAACCGCGTAACTGGTACCCGTGAGAAAAAAATCGAAAAAATCTGATTCGAATGCCATGATTTTTCGGAGTCATTTTTCCAAGGGGGGGTACTGTAGATTTTTTAAAAAAAAAAATTTCAAGCTAAAAGGAAACCATTAGGTGCATTTTATAGAGAATCAGATTTCGAATAAGAAAAAGTCAACCGTAACCACGTAACTGGTACCCGTGAGAAAAAAATCGAAAAAATCTGTTTCGAATGCCATGATTTTTCGGAGTCATTTTTCCAAGGGGGGTTACTGTGAATTTTTGAGAAAAAAAAATTTCAAGCTAAAAGGAAACCATTAGGTGCATTTTATAGAGAATCAGATTTCGAATAAGAAAAAGTCAACCGTAACCGCGTAACTGGTACCCGTGAGAAAAAAATCGAAAAAATCTGTTTCGAATGAAATGATTTTTCGGAGTCATTTTTCCAAGGGGGGTTACTGTGAATTTTTGAGAAAAAAAAATTTCAAGCTAAAAGGAAACCATTAGGTGCATTTTATAGAGAATCAGATTTCGAATAAGAAAAAGTCAACCGTAACCACGTAACTGGTACCCGTGAGAAAAAAATCGAAAAAATCTGTTTCGAATGCCATGATTTTTCGGAGTCATTTTTCCAAGGGGGGTTACTGTGAATTTTTGAGAAAAAAAAATTTCAAGCTAAAAGGAAACCATTAGGTGCATTTTATAGAGAATCAGATTTCGAATAAGAAAAAGTCAACCGTAACCGCGTAACTGGTACCCGTGAGAAAAAAATCGAAAAAATCTGTTTCGAATGAAAAGATTTTTCGGAGTCATTTTTCCAAGGGGGACTACTGTAGATTTTTTAAAAAAAAAAATTTCAAGCTAAAAGGAAACCATTAGGTGCATTTTATAGAGAATCAGATTTCGAATAAGAAAAAGTCAACCGTAACCGCGTAACTGGTACCCGTGAGAAAAAAATCGAAAAAATCTGTTTCGAATGAAAAGATTTTTCGGAGTCATTTTTCCAAGGGGGGTTACTGTGAATTTTTGAGAAAACAAAATTTCAAGCTAAAAGGAAAACATTAGGTGCATTTTATAGAGAATCAGATTTCGAATAAGAAAAAGTCAACCGTAACCGCGTAACTGGTACCCGTGAGAAAAAAATCGAAAAAATCTGATTCGAATGCCATGATTTTTCGGAGTCATTTTTCCAAGGGGGGTTACTGTGAATTTTTGAGAAAACAAAATTTCAAGCTAAAAGGAAACCATTAGGTGCATTTTATAGAGAATCAGATTTCGAATAAGAAAAAGTCAACCGTAACCGCGTAACTGGTAACCGTGAGAAAAAAATCGAAAAAATCTGATTCGAATGCCATGATTTTTCGGAGTCATTTTTCCAAGGGGGGTTACTGTGAATTTTTGAGAAAACAAAATTTCAAGCTAATAGGAAACCATTAGGTGCATTTTATAGAGAATCAGATTTCGAATAAGAAAAAGTCAACCGTAACCGCGTAACTGGTAACCGTGAGAAAAAAATCGAAAAAATCTGATTCGAATGCCATGATTTTTCGGAGTCATTTTTCCAAGGGGGGTTACTGTGAATTTTTGAGAAAACAAAATTTCAAGC
The DNA here is from genome assembly GCF_987345545.1 of Pholcus phalangioides. NCBI lineage: Eukaryota > Metazoa > Arthropoda > Arachnida > Araneae > Pholcidae > Pholcus > Pholcus phalangioides. The sequence continues at coordinate 3,734,076 of NW_028301621.1, forward strand.
TAAAAGGAAACCATTAGGTGCATTTTATAGAGAATCAGATTTCGAATAAGAAAAAGTCAACCGTAACCGCGTAACTGGTACCCGTGAGAAAAAAATCGAAAAAATCTGTTTCGAATGAAATGATTTTTCGGAGTCATTTTTCCAATAGGGGTTACTGTGAATTTTTGAGAAAAAAAAATTTCAAGCTAAAAGGAAACCATTAGGTGCATTTTATAGAGAATCAGATTTCGAATAAGAAAAAGTCAACCGTAACCGCGTAACTGGTACCCGTGAGAAAAAAATCGAAAAAATCTGATTCGAATGCCATGATTTTTCGGAGTCATTTTTCCAAGGGGGGGTACTGTAGATTTTTTAAAAAAAAAAATTTCAAGCTAAAAGGAAACCATTAGGTGCATTTTATAGAGAATCAGATTTCGAATAAGAAAAAGTCAACCGTAACCACGTAACTGGTACCCGTGAGAAAAAAATCGAAAAAATCTGTTTCGAATGCCATGATTTTTCGGAGTCATTTTTCCAAGGGGGGTTACTGTGAATTTTTGAGAAAAAAAAATTTCAAGCTAAAAGGAAACCATTAGGTGCATTTTATAGAGAATCAGATTTCGAATAAGAAAAAGTCAACCGTAACCGCGTAACTGGTACCCGTGAGAAAAAAATCGAAAAAATCTGTTTCGAATGAAATGATTTTTCGGAGTCATTTTTCCAAGGGGGGTTACTGTGAATTTTTGAGAAAAAAAAATTTCAAGCTAAAAGGAAACCATTAGGTGCATTTTATAGAGAATCAGATTTCGAATAAGAAAAAGTCAACCGTAACCACGTAACTGGTACCCGTGAGAAAAAAATCGAAAAAATCTGTTTCGAATGCCATGATTTTTCGGAGTCATTTTTCCAAGGGGGGTTACTGTGAATTTTTGAGAAAAAAAAATTTCAAGCTAAAAGGAAACCATTAGGTGCATTTTATAGAGAATCAGATTTCGAATAAGAAAAAGTCAACCGTAACCGCGTAACTGGTACCCGTGAGAAAAAAATCGAAAAAATCTGTTTCGAATGAAAAGATTTTTCGGAGTCATTTTTCCAAGGGGGGTTACTGTGAATTTTTGAGAAAACAAAATTTCAAGCTAAAAGGAAACCATTAGGTGCATTTTATAGAGAATCAGATTTCGAATAAGAAAAAGTCAACCGTAACCGCGTAACTGCTACCCGTGAGAAAAAAATCGAAAAAATCTGATTCGAATGCCATGATTTTTCGGAGTCATTTTTCCAAGGGGGGGTACTGTAGATTTTTTAAAAAAAAAAATTTCAAGCTAAAAGGAAACCATTAGGTGCATTTTATAGAGAATCAGATTTCGAATAAGAAAAAGTCAACCGTAACCACGTAACTGGTACCCGTGAGAAAAAAATCGAAAAAATCTGTTTCGAATGCCATGATTTTTCGGAGTCATTTTTCCAAGGGGGGTTACTGTGAATTTTTGAGAAAAAAAAATTTCAAGCTAAAAGGAAACCATTAGGTGCATTTTATAGAGAATCAGATTTCGAATAAGAAAAAGTCAACCGTAACCGCGTAACTGGTACCCGTGAGAAAAAAATCGAAAAAATCTGTTTCGAATGAAATGATTTTTCGGAGTCATTTTTCCAAGGGGGGTTACTGTGAATTTTTGAGAAAAAAAAATTTCAAGCTAAAAGGAAACCATTAGGTGCATTTTATAGAGAATCAGATTTCGAATAAGAAAAAGTCAACCGTAACCACGTAACTGGTACCCGTGAGAAAAAAATCGAAAAAATCTGTTTCGAATGCCATGATTTTTCGGAGTCATTTTTCCAAGGGGGGTTACTGTGAATTTTTGAGAAAAAAAAATTTCAAGCTAAAAGGAAACCATTAGGTGCATTTTATAGAGAATCAGATTTCGAATAAGAAAAAGTCAACCGTAACCGCGTAACTGGTACCCGTGAGAAAAAAATCGAAAAAATCTGTTTCGAATGAAAAGATTTTTCGGAGTCATTTTTCCAAGGGGGGTTACTGTGAATTTTTGAGAAAACAAAATTTCAAGCTAAAAGGAAACCATTAGGTGCATTTTATAGAGAATCAGATTTCGAATAAGAAAAAGTCAACCGTAACCGCGTAACTGGTACCCGTGAGAAAAAAATCGAAAAAATCTGATTCGAATGCCATGATTTTTCGGAGTCATTTTTCCAAGGGGGGGTACTGTAGATTTTTTAAAAAAAAAAATTTCAAGCTAAAAGGAAACCATTAGGTGCATTTTATAGAGAATCAGATTTCGAATAAGAAAAAGTCAACCGTAACCACGTAACTGGTACCCGTGAGAAAAAAATCGAAAAAATCTGTTTCGAATGCCATGATTTTTCGGAGTCATTTTTCCAAGGGGGGTTACTGTGAATTTTTGAGAAAAAAAAATTTCAAGCTAAAAGGAAACCATTAGGTGCATTTTATAGAGAATCAGATTTCGAATAAGAAAAAGTCAACCGTAACCGCGTAACTGGTACCCGTGAGAAAAAAATCGAAAAAATCTGTTTCGAATGAAATGATTTTTCGGAGTCATTTTTCCAAGGGGGGTTACTGTGAATTTTTGAGAAAAAAAAATTTCAAGCTAAAAGGAAACCATTAGGTGCATTTTATAGAGAATCAGATTTCGAATAAGAAAAAGTCAACCGTAACCACGTAACTGGTACCCGTGAGAAAAAAATCGAAAAAATCTGTTTCGAATGCCATGATTTTTCGGAGTCATTTTTCCAAGGGGGGTTACTGTGAATTTTTGAGAAAAAAAAATTTCAAGCTAAAAGGAAACCATTAGGTGCATTTTATAGAGAATCAGATTTCGAATAAGAAAAAGTCAACCGTAACCGCGTAACTGGTACCCGTGAGAAAAAAATCGAAAAAATCTGTTTCGAATGAAAAGATTTTTCGGAGTCATTTTTCCAAGGGGGGTTACTGTGAATTTTTGAGAAAACAAAATTTCAAGCTAAAAGGAAACCATTAGGTGCATTTTATAGAGAATCAGATTTCGAATAAGAAAAAGTCAACCGTAACCGCGTAACTGGTAACCGTGAGAAAAAAATCGAAAAAATCTGATTCGAATGCCATGATTTTTCGGAGTCATTTTTCCAAGGGGGGTTACTGTGAATTTTTGAGAAAACAAAATTTCAAGCTAAAAGGAAACCATTAGGTGCATTTTATAGAGAATCAGATTTCGAATAAGAAAAAGTCAACCGTAACCGCGTGACTGGTAACCGTGAGAAAAAAATCGAAAAAATCTGATTCGAATGCCATGATTTTTCGGAGTCATTTTTCCAAGGGGGGTTACTGTGAATTTTTGAGAAAACAAAATTTCAAGCTAAAAGGAAACCATTAGGTGCATTTTATAGAGAATCAGATTTCGAATAAGAAAAAGTCAACCGTAACCGCGTGACTGGTAACCGTGAGAAAAAAATCGAAAAAATCTGATTCGAATGCCATGATTTTTCGGAGTCATTTTTCCAAGGGGGGTTACTGTGAATTTTTGAGAAAACAAAATTTCAAGCTAAAAGGAAACCATTAGGTGCATTTTATAGAGAATCAGATTTCGAATAAGAAAAAGTCAACCGTAACCGCGTAACTGGTACCCGTGAGAAAAAAATCGAAAAAATCTGTTTCGAATGCCATGATTTTTCGGAGTCATTTTTCCAAGGGGGGTTACTGTGAATTTTTGAGAAAAAAAAATTTCAAGCTAAAAGGAAACCATTAGGTGCATTTTATAGAGAATCAGATTTCGAATAAGAAAAAGTCAACCGTAACCGCGTAACTGGTACCCGTGAGAAAAAAATCGAAAAAATCTGTTTCGAATGAAATGATTTTTCGGAGTCATTTTTCCAAGGGGGGTTACTGTGAATTTTTGAGAAAAAAAAATTTCAAGCTAAAAGGAAACCATTAGGTGCATTTTATAGAGAATCAGATTTCGAATAAGAAAAAGTCAACCGTAACCACGTAACTGGTACCCGTGAGAAAAAAATCGAAAAAATCTGTTTCGAATGCCATGATTTTTCGGAGTCATTTTTCCAAGGGGGGTTACTGTGAATTTTTGAGAAAAAAAAATTTCAAGCTAAAAGGAAACCATTAGGTGCATTTTATAGAGAATCAGATTTCGAATAAGAAAAAGTCAACCGTAACCGCGTAACTGGTACCCGTGAGAAAAAAATCGAAAAAATCTGTTTCGAATGAAAAGATTTTTCGGAGTCATTTTTCCAAGGGGGGTTACTGTGAATTTTTGAGAAAACAAAATTTCAAGCTAAAAGGAAACCATTAGGTGCATTTTATAGAGAATCAGATTTCGAATAAGAAAAAGTCAACCGTAACCGCGTAACTGGTACCCGTGAGAAAAAAATCGAAAAAATCTGATTCGAATGCCATGATTTTTCGGAGTCATTTTTCCAAGGGGGGGTACTGTAGATTTTTAAAAAAAAAAAATTTCAAGCTAAAAGGAAACCATTAGGTGCATTTTATAGAGAATCAGATTTCGAATAAGAAAAAGTCAACCGTAACCACGTAACTGGTACCCGTGAGAAAAAAATCGAAAAAATCTGTTTCGAATGCCATGATTTTTCGGAGTCATTTTTCCAAGGGGGGTTACTGTGAATTTTTGAGAAAAAAAAATTTCAAGCTAAAAGGAAACCATTAGGTGCATTTTATAGAGAATCAGATTTCGAATAAGAAAAAGTCAACCGTAACCGCGTAACTGGTACCCGTGAGAAAAAAATCGAAAAAATCTGTTTCGAATGAAATGATTTTTCGGAGTCATTTTTCCAAGGGGGGTTACTGTGAATTTTTGAGAAAAAAAAATTTCAAGCTAAAAGGAAACCATTAGGTGCATTTTATAGAGAATCAGATTTCGAATAAGAAAAAGTCAACCGTAACCACGTAACTGGTACCCGTGAGAAAAAAATCGAAAAAATCTGTTTCGAATGCCATGATTTTTCGGAGTCATTTTTCCAAGGGGGGTTACTGTGAATTTTTGAGAAAAAAAAATTTCAAGCTAAAAGGAAACCATTAGGTGCATTTTATAGAGAATCAGATTTCGAATAAGAAAAAGTCAACCGTAACCGCGTAACTGGTACCCGTGAGAAAAAAATCGAAAAAATCTGTTTCGAATGAAAAGATTTTTCGGAGTCATTTTTCCAAGGGGGGTTACTGTGAATTTTTGAGAAAACAAAATTTCAAGCTAAAAGGAAACCATTAGGTGCATTTTATAGAGAATCAGATTTCGAATAAGAAAAAGTCAACCGTAACCGCGTAACTGGTAACCGTGAGAAAAAAATCGAAAAAATCTGATTCGAATGCCATGATTTTTCGGAGTCATTTTTCCAAGGGAGGGTACTGTGGATTTTCGAGAAAAAAAAATTTCAAGCTAAAAGGAAACCATTAGGTGCATTTTATAGAGAATCAGATTTCGAATAAGAAAAAGTCAACCGTAACCACGTAACTGGTACCCGTGAGAAAAAAATCGAAAAAATCTGTTTCGAATGCCATGATTTTTCGGAGTCATTTTTCCAAGGGGGGTTACTGTGAATTTTTGAGAAAACAAAATTTCAAGCTAAAAGGAAACCATTAGGTGCATTTTATAGAGAATCAGATTTCGAATAAGAAAAAGTCAACCGTAACCGCGTAACTGGTACCCGTGAGAAAAAAATCGAAAAAATCTGATTCGAATGCCATGATTTTTCGGAGTCATTTTTCCAAGGGGGGGTACTGTAGATTTTTTAAAAAAAAAAATTTCAAGCTAAAAGGAAACCATTAGGTGCATTTTATAGAGAATCAGATTTCGAATAAGAAAAAGTCAACCGTAACCACGTAACTGGTACCCGTGAGAAAAAAATCGAAAAAATCTGTTTCGAATGCCATGATTTTTCGGAGTCATTTTTCCAAGGGGGGTTACTGTGAATTTTTGAGAAAAAAAAATTTCAAGCTAAAAGGAAACCATTAGGTGCATTTTATAGAGAATCAGATTTCGAATAAGAAAAAGTCAACCGTAACCGCGTAACTGGTACCCGTGAGAAAAAAATCGAAAAAATCTGTTTCGAATGAAATGATTTTTCGGAGTCATTTTTCCAAGGGGGGTTACTGTGAATTTTTGAGAAAAAAAAATTTCAAGCTAAAAGGAAACCATTAGGTGCATTTTATAGAGAATCAGATTTCGAATAAGAAAAAGTCAACCGTAACCACGTAACTGGTACCCGTGATTAAAAAATCGAAAAAATCTGTTTCGAATGCCATGATTTTTCGGAGTCATTTTTCCAAGGGGGGTTACTGTGAATTTTTGAGAAAAAAAAATTTCAAGCTAAAAGGAAACCATTAGGTGCATTTTATAGAGAATCAGATTTCGAATAAGAAAAAGTCAACCGTAACCGCGTAACTGGTACCCGTGAGAAAAAAATCGAAAAAATCTGTTTCGAATGAAAAGATTTTTCGGAGTCATTTTTCCAAGGGGGGTTACTGTGAATTTTTGAGAAAACAAAATTTCAAGCTAAAAGGAAACCATTAGGTGCATTTTATAGAGAATCAGATTTCGAATAAGAAAAAGTCAACCGTAACCGCGTAACTGGTAACCGTGAGAAAAAAATCGAAAAAATCTGATTCGAATGCCATGATTTTTCGGAGTCATTTTTCCAAGGGGGGTTACTGTGAATTTTTGAGAAAACAAAATTTCAAGCTAAAAGGAAACCATTAGGTGCATTTTATAGAGAATCAGATTTCGAATAAGAAAAAGTCAACCGTAACCGCGTGACTGGTAACCGTGAGAAAAAAATCGAAAAAATCTGATTCGAATGCCATGATTTTTCGGAGTCATTTTTCCAAGGGGGGTTACTGTGAATTTTTGAGAAAACAAAATTTCAAGCTAAAAGGAAACCATTAGGTGCATTTTATAGAGAATCAGATTTCGAATAAGAAAAAGTCAACCGTAACCGCGTGACTGGTAACCGTGAGAAAAAAATCGAAAAAATCTGATTCGAATGCCATGATTTTTCGGAGTCATTTTTCCAAGGGGGGTTACTGTGAATTTTTGAGAAAACAAAATTTCAAGCTAAAAGGAAACCATTAGGTGCATTTTATAGAGAATCAGATTTCGAATAAGAAAAAGTCAACCGTAACCGCGTAACTGGTACCCGTGAGAAAAAAATCGAAAAAATCTGTTTCGAATGCCATGATTTTTCGGAGTCATTTTTCCAAGGGGGGTTACTGTGAATTTTTGAGAAAAAAAAATTTCAAGCTAAAAGGAAACCATTAGGTGCATTTTATAGAGAATCAGATTTCGAATAAGAAAAAGTCAACCGTAACCGCGTAACTGGTACCCGTGAGAAAAAAATCGAAAAAATCTGTTTCGAATGAAATGATTTTTCGGAGTCATTTTTCCAAGGGGGGTTACTGTGAATTTTTGAGAAAAAAAAATTTCAAGCTAAAAGGAAACCATTAGGTGCATTTTATAGAGAATCAGATTTCGAATAAGAAAAAGTCAACCGTAACCACGTAACTGGTACCCGTGAGAAAAAAATCGAAAAAATCTGTTTCGAATGCCATGATTTTTCGGAGTCATTTTTCCAAGGGGGGTTACTGTGAATTTTTGAGAAAAAAAAATTTCAAGCTAAAAGGAAACCATTAGGTGCATTTTATAGAGAATCAGATTTCGAATAAGAAAAAGTCAACCGTAACCGCGTAACTGGTACCCGTGAGAAAAAAATCGAAAAAATCTGTTTCGAATGAAATGATTTTTCGGAGTCATTTTTCCAAGGGGGGTTACTGTGAATTTTTGAGAAAACAAAATTTCAAGCTAAAAGGAAACCATTAGGTGCATTTTATAGAGAATCAGATTTCGAATAAGAAAAAGTCAACCGTAACCGCGTAACTGGTACCCGTGAGAAAAAAATCGAAAAAATCTGATTCGAATGCCATGATTTTTCGGAGTCATTTTTCCAAGGGGGGGTACTGTAGATTTTTAAAAAAAAAAAATTTCAAGCTAAAAGGAAACCATTAGGTGCATTTTATAGAGAATCAGATTTCGAATAAGAAAAAGTCAACCGTAACCACGTAACTGGTACCCGTGAGAAAAAAATCGAAAAAATCTGTTTCGAATGCCATGATTTTTCGGAGTCATTTTTCCAAGGGGGGTTACTGTGAATTTTTGAGAAAAAAAAATTTCAAGCTAAAAGGAAACCATTAGGTGCATTTTATAGAGAATCAGATTTCGAATAAGAAAAAGTCAACCGTAACCGCGTAACTGGTACCCGTGAGAAAAAAATCGAAAAAATCTGTTTCGAATGAAATGATTTTTCGGAGTCATTTTTCCAAGGGGGGTTACTGTGAATTTTTGAGAAAAAAAAATTTCAAGCTAAAAGGAAACCATTAGGTGCATTTTATAGAGAATCAGATTTCGAATAAGAAAAAGTCAACCGTAACCACGTAACTGGTACCCGTGAGAAAAAAATCGAAAAAATCTGTTTCGAATGCCATGATTTTTCGGAGTCATTTTTCCAAGGGGGGTTACTGTGAATTTTTGAGAAAAAAAAATTTCAAGCTAAAAGGAAACCATTAGGTGCATTTTATAGAGAATCAGATTTCGAATAAGAAAAAGTCAACCGTAACCGCGTAACTGGTACCCGTGAGAAAAAAATCGAAAAAATCTGTTTCGAATGAAAAGATTTTTCGGAGTCATTTTTCCAAGGGGGGTTACTGTGAATTTTTGAGAAAACAAAATTTCAAGCTAAAAGGAAACCATTAGGTGCATTTTATAGAGAATCAGATTTCGAATAAGAAAAAGTCAACCGTAACCGCGTAACTGGTAACCGTGAGAAAAAAATCGAAAAAATCTGTTTCGAATGAAAAGATTTTTCGGAGTCATTTTTCCAAGGGGGGTTACTGTGAATTTTTGAGAAAACAAAATTTCAAGCTAAAAGGAAACCATTAGGTGCATTTTATAGAGAATCAGATTTCGAATAAGAAAAAGTCAACCGTAACCGCGTAACTGGTAACCGTGAGAAAAAAATCGAAAAAATCTGATTCGAATGCCATGATTTTTCGGAGTCATTTTTCCAAGGGGGGTTACTGTGAATTTTTGAGAAAACAAAATTTCAAGCTAAAAGGAAACCATTAGGTGCATTTTATAGAGAATCAGATTTCGAATAAGAAAAAGTCAACCGTAACCGCGTGACTGGTAACCGTGAGAAAAAAATCGAAAAAATCTGATTCGAATGCCATGATTTTTCGGAGTCATTTTTCCAAGGGGGGTTACTGTGAATTTTTGAGAAAACAAAATTTCAAGCTAAAAGGAAACCATTAGGTGCATTTTATAGAGAATCAGATTTCGAATAAGAAAAAGTCAACCGTAACCGCGTAACTGGTACCCGTGAGAAAAAAATCGAAAAAATCTGTTTCGAATGCCATGATTTTTCGGAGTCATTTTTCCAAGGGGGGTTACTGTGAATTTTTGAGAAAAAAAAATTTCAAGCTAAAAGGAAACCATTAGGTGCATTTTATAGAGAATCAGATTTCGAATAAGAAAAAGTCAACCGTAACCGCGTAACTGGTACCCGTGAGAAAAAAATCGAAAAAATCTGTTTCGAATGAAATGATTTTTCGGAGTCATTTTTCCAAGGGGGGTTACTGTGAATTTTTGAGAAAAAAAAATTTCAAGCTAAAAGGAAACCATTAGGTGCATTTTATAGAGAATCAGATTTCGAATAAGAAAAAGTCAACCGTAACCACGTAACTGGTACCCGTGAGAAAAAAATCGAAAAAATCTGTTTCGAATGCCATGATTTTTCGGAGTCATTTTTCCAAGGGGGGTTACTGTGAATTTTTGAGAAAAAAAAATTTCAAGCTAAAAGGAAACCATTAGGTGCATTTTATAGAGAATCAGATTTCGAATAAGAAAAAGTCAACCGTAACCGCGTAACTGGTACCCGTGAGAAAAAAATCGAAAAAATCTGTTTCGAATGAAAAGATTTTTCGGAGTCATTTTTCCAAGGGGGGTTACTGTGAATTTTTGAGAAAACAAAATTTCAAGCTAAAAGGAAACCATTAGGTGCATTTTATAGAGAATCAGATTTCGAATAAGAAAAAGTCAACCGTAACCGCGTAACTGGTACCCGTGAGAAAAAAATCGAAAAAATCTGATTCGAATGCCATGATTTTTCGGAGTCATTTTTCCAAGGGGGGGTACTGTAGATTTTTAAAAAAAAAAAATTTCAAGCTAAAAGGAAACCATTAGGTGCATTTTATAGAGAATCAGATTTCGAATAAGAAAAAGTCAACCGTAACCACGTAACTGGTACCCGTGAGAAAAAAATCGAAAAAATCTGTTTCGAATGCCATGATTTTTCGGAGTCATTTTTCCAAGGGGGGTTACTGTGAATTTTTGAGAAAAAAAAATTTCAAGCTAAAAGGAAACCATTAGGTGCATTTTATAGAGAATCAGATTTCGAATAAGAAAAAGTCAACCGTAACCGCGTAACTGGTACCCGTGAGAAAAAAATCGAAAAAATCTGTTTAGAATGAAATGATTTTTCGGAGTCATTTTTCCAAGGGGGGTTACTGTGAATTTTTGAGAAAAAAAAATTTCAAGCTAAAAGGAAACCATTAGGTGCATTTTATAGAGAATCAGATTTCGAATAAGAAAAAGTCAACCGTAACCACGTAACTGGTACCCGTGAGAAAAAAATCGAAAAAATCTGTTTCGAATGCCATGATTTTTCGGAGTCATTTTTCCAAGGGGGGTTACTGTGAATTTTTGAGAAAAAAAAATTTCAAGCTAAAAGGAAACCATTAGGTGCATTTTATAGAGAATCAGATTTCGAATAAGAAAAAGTCAACCGTAACCGCGTAACTGGTACCCGTGAGAAAAAAATCGAAAAAATCTGTTTCGAATGAAAAGATTTTTCGGAGTCATTTTTCCAAGGGGGGTTACTGTGAATTTGTGAGAAAACAAAATTTCAAGCTAAAAGGAAACCATTAGGTGCATTTTATAGAGAATCAGATTTCGAATAAGAAAAAGTCAACCGTAACCGCGTAACTGGTAACCGTGAGAAAAAAATCGAAAAAATCTGTTTCGAATGAAAAGATTTTTCGGAGTCATTTTTCCAAGGGGGGTTACTGTGAATTTTTGAGAAAACAAAATTTCAAGCTAAAAGGAAACCATTAGGTGCATTTTATAGAGAATCAGATTTCGAATAAGAAAAAGTCAACCGTAACCGCGTAACTGGTACCCGTGAGAAAAAAATCGAAAAAATCTGATTCGAATGCCATGATTTTTCGGAGTCATTTTTCCAAGGGGGGTTACTGTGAATTTTTGAGAAAACAAAATTTCAAGCTAAAAGGAAACCATTAGGTGCATTTTATAGAGAATCAGATTTCGAATAAGAAAAAGTCAACCGTAACCGCGTAACTGGTAACCGTGAGAAAAAAATCGAAAAAATCTGATTCGAATGCCATGATTTTTCGGAGTCATTTTTCCAAGGGGGGTTACTGTGAATTTTTGAGAAAACAAAATTTCAAGCTAAAAGGAAACCATTAGGTGCATTTTATAGAGAATCAGATTTCGAATAAGAAAAAGTCAACCGTAACCGCGTAACTGGTAACCGTGAGAAAAAAATCGAAAAAATCTGTTTCGAATGAAAAGATTTTTCGGAGTCATTTTTCCAAGGGGGGTTACTGTGAATTTTTGAGAAAACAAAATTTCAAGCTAAAAGGAAACCATTAGGTGCATTTTATAGAGAATCAGATTTCGAATAAGAAAAAGTCAACCGTAACCGCGTAACTGGTACCCGTGAGAAAAAAATCGAAAAAATCTGATTCGAATGCCATGATTTTTCGGAGTCATTTTTCCAAGGGGGGTTACTGTGAATTTTTGAGAAAACAAAATTTCAAGCTAAAAGGAAACCATTAGGTGCATTTTATAGAGAATCAGATTTCGAATAAGAAAAAGTCAACCGTAACCGCGTAACTGGTAACCGTGAGAAAAAAATCGAAAAAATCTGATTCGAATGCCATGATTTTTCGGAGTCATTTTTCCAAGGGGGGTTACTGTGAATTTTTGAGAAAACAAAATTTCAAGCTAAAAGGAAACCATTAGGTGCATTTTATAGAGAATCAGATTTCGAATAAGAAAAAGTCAACCGTAACCGCGTAACTGGTACCCGTGAGAAAAAAATCGAAAAAATCTGATTCGAATGCCATGATTTTTCGGAGTCATTTTTCCAAGGGGGGGTACTGTAGATTTTTTAAAAAAAAAAATTTCAAGCTAAAAGGAAACCATTAGGTGCATTTTATAGAGAATCAGATTTCGAATAAGAAAAAGTCAACCGTAACCACGTAACTGGTACCCGTGAGAAAAAAATCGAAAAAATCTGTTTCGAATGCCATGATTTTTCGGAGTCATTTTTCCAAGGGGGGTTACTGTGAATTTTTGAGAAAACAAAATTTCAAGCTAAAAGGAAACCATTAGGTGCATTTTATAGAGAATCAGATTTCGAATAAGAAAAAGTCAACCGTAACCGCGTGACTGGTAACCGTGAGAAAAAAATCGAAAAAATCTGATTCGAATGCCATGATTTTTCGGAGTCATTTTTCCAAGGGGGGTTACTGTGAATTTTTGAGAAAACAAAATTTCAAGCTAAAAGGAAACCATTAGGTGCATTTTATAGAGAATCAGATTTCGAATAAGAAAAAGTCAACCGTAACCGCGTAACTGGTACCCGTGAGAAAAAAATCGAAAAAATCTGTTTCGAATGCCATGATTTTTCGGAGTCATTTTTCCAAGGGGGGTTACTGTGAATTTTTGAGAAAAAAAAATTTCAAGCTAAAAGGAAACCATTAGGTGCATTTTATAGAGAATCAGATTTCGAATAAGAAAAAGTCAACCGTAACCGCGTAACTGGTACCCGTGAGAAAAAAATCGAAAAAATCTGTTTCGAATGAAATGATTTTTCGGAGTCATTTTTCCAAGGGGGGTTACTGTGAATTTTTGAGAAAAAAAAATTTCAAGCTAAAAGGAAACCATTAGGTGCATTTTATAGAGAATCAGATTTCGAATAAGAAAAAGTCAACCGTAACCACGTAACTGGTACCCGTGAGAAAAAAATCGAAAAAATCTGTTTCGAATGCCATGATTTTTCGGAGTCATTTTTCCAAGGGGGGTTACTGTGAATTTTTGAGAAAAAAAAATTTCAAGCTAAAAGGAAACCATTAGGTGCATTTTATAGAGAATCAGATTTCGAATAAGAAAAAGTCAACCGTAACCGCGTAACTGGTACCCGTGAGAAAAAAATCGAAAAAATCTGTTTCGAATGAAAAGATTTTTCGGAGTCATTTTTCCAAGGGGGGTTACTGTGAATTTTTGAGAAAACAAAATTTCAAGCTAAAAGGAAACCATTAGGTGCATTTTATAGAGAATCAGATTTCGAATAAGAAAAAGTCAACCGTAACCGCGTAACTGGTACCCGTGAGAAAAAAATCGAAAAAATCTGATTCGAATGCCATGATTTTTCGGAGTCATTTTTCCAAGGGGGGGTACTGTAGATTTTTTAAAAAAAAAAATTTCAAGCTAAAAGGAAACCATTAGGTGCATTTTATAGAGAATCAGATTTCGAATAAGAAAAAGTCAACCGTAACCACGTAACTGGTACCCGTGAGAAAAAAATCGAAAAAATCTGTTTCGAATGCCATGATTTTTCGGAGTCATTTTTCCAAGGGGGGTTACTGTGAATTTTTGAGAAAAAAAAATTTCAAGCTAAAAGGAAACCATTAGGTGCATTTTATAGAGAATCAGATTTCGAATAAGAAAAAGTCAACCGTAACCGCGTAACTGGTACCCGTGAGAAAAAAATCGAAAAAATCTGTTTCGAATGAAATGATTTTTCGGAGTCATTTTTCCAAGGGGGGTTACTGTGAATTTTTGAGAAAAAAAAATTTCAAGCTAAAAGGAAACCATTAGGTGCATTTTATAGAGAATCAGATTTCGAATAAGAAAAAGTCAACCGTAACCACGTAACTGGTACCCGTGAGAAAAAAATCGAAAAAATCTGTTTCGAATGCCATGATTTTTCGGAGTCATTTTTCCAAGGGGGGTTACTGTGAATTTTTGAGAAAAAAAAATTTCAAGCTAAAAGGAAACCATTAGGTGCATTTTATAGAGAATCAGATTTCGAATAAGAAAAAGTCAACCGTAACCGCGTAACTGGTACCCGTGAGAAAAAAATCGAAAAAATCTGTTTCGAATGAAAAGATTTTTCGGAGTCATTTTTCCAAGGGGGGTTACTGTGAATTTTTGAGAAAACAAAATTTCAAGCTAAAAGGAAACCATTAGGTGCATTTTATAGAGAATCAGATTTCGAATAAGAAAAAGTCAACCGTAACCGCGTAACTGGTAACCGTGAGAAAAAAATCGAAAAAATCTGATTCGAATGCCATGATTTTTCGGAGTCATTTTTCCAAGGGGGGGTACTGTAGATTTTTTAAAAAAAAAAATTTCAAGCTAAAAGGAAACCATTAGGTGCATTTTATAGAGAATCAGATTTCGAATAAGAAAAAGTCAACCGTAACCGCGTAACTGGTACCCGTGAGAAAAAAATCGAAAAAATCTGTTTCGAATGAAATGATTTTTCGGAGTCATTTTTCCAAGGGGGGTTACTGTGAATTTTTGAGAAAAAAAAATTTCAAGCTAAAAGGAAACCATTAGGTGCATTTTATAGAGAATCAGATTTCGAATAAGAAAAAGTCAACCGTAACCACGTAACTGGTACCCGTGAGAAAAAAATCGAAAAAATCTGTTTCGAATGCCATGATTTTTCGGAGTCATTTTTCCAAGGGGGGTTACTGTGAATTTTTGAGAAAAAAAAATTTCAAGCTAAAAGGAAACCATTAGGTGCATTTTATAGAGAATCAGATTTCGAATAAGAAAAAGTCAACCGTAACCGCGTAACTGGTACCCGTGAGAAAAAAATCGAAAAAATCTGTTTCGAATGAAAAGATTTTTCGGAGTCATTTTTCCAAGGGGGGTTACTGTGAATTTTTGAGAAAACAAAATTTCAAGCTAAAAGGAAACCATTAGGTGCATTTTATAGAGAATCAGATTTCGAATAAGAAAAAGTCAACCGTAACCGCGTAACTGGTACCCGTGAGAAAAAAATCGAAAAAATCTGATTCGAATGCCATGATTTTTCGGAGTCATTTTTCCAAGGGGGGGTACTGTAGATTTTTAAAAAAAAAAAATTTCAAGCTAAAAGGAAACCATTAGGTGCATTTTATAGAGAATCAGATTTCGAATAAGAAAAAGTCAACCGTAACCACGTAACTGGTACCCGTGAGAAAAAAATCGAAAAAATCTGTTTCGAATGCCATGATTTTTCGGAGTCATTTTTCCAAGGGGGGTTACTGTGAATTTTTGAGAAAAAAAAATTTCAAGCTAAAAGGAAACCATTAGGTGCATTTTATAGAGAATCAGATTTCGAATAAGAAAAAGTCAACCGTAACCGCGTAACTGGTACCCGTGAGAAAAAAATCGAAAAAATCTGTTTCGAATGAAATGATTTTTCGGAGTCATTTTTCCAAGGGGGGTTACTGTGAATTTTTGAGAAAAAAAAATTTCAAGCTAAAAGGAAACCATTAGGTGCATTTTATAGAGAATCAGATTTCGAATAAGAAAAAGTCAACCGTAACCACGTAACTGGTACCCGTGAGAAAAAAATCGAAAAAATCTGTTTCGAATGCCATGATTTTTCGGAGTCATTTTTCCAAGGGGGGTTACTGTGAATTTTTGAGAAAAAAAAATTTCAAGCTAAAAGGAAACCATTAGGTGCATTTTATAGAGAATCAGATTTCGAATAAGAAAAAGTCAACCGTAACCGCGTAACTGGTACCCGTGAGAAAAAAATCGAAAAAATCTGTTTCGAA